>NC_056703.1:9864797-10504797 GCF_018831695.1 Puntigrus tetrazona
TCCTAAATAAACGTAAGCATGTTTTTTCCCCCCCACAAGCTGCCTTGTTAATGAACCATTGGTAGTCGTGTTTCAGAATTTCGCACGGTACTGTATGGTTCTTATTTGCATATTCATGAGTCGGTAAAGCTGATTGGACCGCAAATGTAAAGCGAAGTTGACGCGCACGCGATCTGTTTTGGTAAAGCTTGTGCGATAAAAATGCGAAAGATGCTGAATCTAACCGGCGTTTGGAAGTTTCTGCGCCTGTACAAAACGCATAAATGTTTAATAAGGTATATTTAATAATTAGTTGATGATTGGGTGGTTCTTGTTAGCTAAAGGCTGTAACCCGCTGTTCACAGTAACTGTATAAGCCACTCTTAGCTGCAGAACCATACTCGTCGTATTTGATTCATAACCTATCCGCCTCTTTACAGTAAAGCAAAATTACAGTATGAAAACATAGCTGGTGAGCTGTTTTGTAGTGTGATGTGGATTAGCAGTATGTTATGAATTAAAGGAATAGTCCATCCCCCCAAAAAACAAATATGGCTTTTACTTGCCCTCAAGCCATCCTAGATGTATGACTTTCTTCATTCAGACGAACACATTAGGGTTTAAAAAAATTATCCTGGCTCTTCCAAGCTTGGTAATGCTCATGGATAGCAGCCATTATTCTGAAGCTCGTAAATCGGATATATCCGTTGTGAAACTAACATCTTTGCCTTCGAGGAGTTATCACATGTCCTCTGAAGCAGATCGATGGGTTTTTGGAGCAAACATATTTCTCGTTTTCAAATTCTAACTTAAATAACTGACTTCCGTTTTTTTTTCCACGAGAGGGCCAAGTTCTGGCTTCTTGGCTGACTTCTGACTTGATGTACACTTATGACGTTAGTTGCGTCAGAGTCAGTGGTCAGTTTTGAACCCGTAAGTCAATGGAAGTTTTGTCATTAATTACTTATCTCCATGTCATTCCAAATTGCTAGAGTGTTGAATGAAGTAATTATTTTATTTTCTTTCCATACAAAGAGTTTTCTCGTAGCTTCATGACGTTACGATTGAACTCGTGATGGTAGAAGGAGTATTTTATTTCTCTGGACCTTGAGAGTGGTATATACTTGGCAGTCGATGGGACAGCCATAAACCTCTCGGTTTTCATCCAAAATATCTTAAATTGTGTTCCGAGGACAAACTAAAATTTTATGGGTTCGAAACAACATGGCGGTAAGTGATTAAGGACAAATTGTCAATTTTGGAGTGGAGTAACCTTTTAACCCCTCACCCTTCAGTGAGACCTGATGTGATGTGTAAGCACAACCCTCTTTTGTATGTTGCTTAATTACTTTAAAGTGCATGTACATCTTATTTACTTGCTGTGATATTTCATTGGTGAGACCCAGTGTCATATTGATGACATGTTAACATAATTCTCTGAAATATTAAAGTTTCTCTGTTCTTTAAAACTGTCTTACCCCAGCTGAGATGAGGAGCTTGTTAAATTAGGCAGCGCTGTCATTCATGGCACATTGAGCAGCTTTACTTGTCAGGAGAAATTCAGCTCTATGCAAAGAGCTACCCTTTGTTCCATTTTATAATTTAAATAAGTTGTACATGTTTTTGAAAACTTTGTTTTAATGTGGTTCAAGGATGGATGCTGTCAAAGTCATTTCATTGCTTCTTTCATCAGGAGGAGACTTTGGTGCATTTATATAGATTCATAAAACAACAAAACAGAGTTACAAAGCAGGCCAGTGGGGAGCATACTGTAAGCTTGTGTTTTTATTGCTCTTCAGCATTTTGCAGTTCATCACATTGTAATGTTGCTTTAGTCAGATGGATGAGAGCTGACAGAGCTGAGCTCGAGTTTGCAAAAAGAGCACTTGTACAGAGAAGACAGGATGAGCCTTGGGGTATGGTTCCTTTTGGCTGGTAGTTCCCTGTGAAGTAAACTTAACAGGGTGTCAGTCCAGCTTAAATGAGATTTTAAATTATAGGGATTGTTCGTTGTTATTGTATATTCACAGTTCGAAGGGCAGCCTAAAGTGCTTGTGGTGTAACGGTACACACATTTGTACCAAAAAGTTTCGGTATGGATATTTTGGCTCAGCATACACTGTAAACTTCCAGTTTAATATATAGTAACTTTCGATAGGAAACAAAGTCTCATCTTTCTGATTAATTACTTTTTTTTCCCCTTCCTTCCAGAAATTTCGAACACATGGCATTCTTTATGTGGTGCGACTGATCGCTGTATAAACACTTGCGTGGAGTCAGTTGTAACGAAAAATAAACATGAATAAACATGGCTCTTCATGCTTTCAAATCACTCTCGCTGTATTTTGATGTCATGTGGTGATTGTGCTCAAAAAACTCATTGTATTTCACTTTAATGTATTTTTAAATTAAATCTCATGTAACAAGTTATGAAGGCCACTGTGTGAATGAAAAGGTTTCAACAACAAATGGACATTTCATGATTTTAAACATAAAAACTGCCTCATGTGCAGTTTGCATACAATCTTTTTAAAGTTGTCTCTTGATTATTATATATATCAAAATAAACAGTAATTGCATTTAAGTTCGGGTTCTGTTGTCCTGTATCCTTCTATCAAAGTCTGTTTAAAGCTAGTCATGTCACTCTGCGGCCATCTTTCAAACGCCTCTTGGGCATGGAAGTGCAGCTTCTATTTCTTTAAATGAGCAAGCATCAGATTCTGCAAAACAATCGAGCTTATGATTAAATTTTTAATTAGCAAAATTTAAATCAATTTCTAAATCTTTCTAACAACAACTGTCCCATAAATGTAGCTCTCTCTCTCTCTCTCTCTCTCTCTCTCTCTCTCTCTCTCTCTCTCTCTCTCTATCTATCTATCTATCTATCTATCTATCTATGCCATATTATAGCGTTCTTGACTTGATGTTCTGCACAGAACGGCTCAACAGCTCTGTGTGAACCTACAGTGTGGTGAATGACGTCAAGTTCACTGTTCCAACATGGCAGCCTCACCTACATGCCTGGAGCAGTCCAATGGGACATCTATATATGTCTGTTTTTTCCTATATGTGAGTGACATGTCTTGGTTATTCTATAGTCTTTGCTTATAGTAATATAGGGCTCTTTTTAGTTTAGAACAGATGCTTCGGTAGATTTTTATCTTTAGGAAAACATGAAATATAATTGAATCTATTTATACAAGGATCTAAACCACTGTTTAAAAATAAGCAAGTTTATGTTTATTTTTCCCCCTACTGGCCTTTGACTTTTTTCGATAATTTCAGACCACCTAAAGAAAAAATTGTCTAAAAGAAACTCTGATAAAGTTATGTTTTTCAGCTTAATTAATGCCACAGTTCTAAATGTATTGTCAGTGTCGAAAAGGTTGTGCTGCTATATATATTTATGGAAACCGAGAGGATTTCAGTAGTAGTAATTCAGAAAAACACTTATATAAAAGAATATTAATTGTCAATATTCATTTTATTAAGTTAATTGATATCTATTGTTTAATGTGTAGCATGGCTTTTTCTGTTCCAAATTAATAGTTTATTTAGCATTTACAGTTGTGGTGAAAATTTTGCCTGATTAAAGAGGTCATGAACTGCCTTTTTTATTTTGTACATTTCTCTGAAGTCCACTATCAAAATTTTTACACCAAGGGCTATTTTCTATCCTGCTTTGACCTCCTTTTATAAAAACAGTTACTCACGCTTGTGTGGTGTGACACTCTGTAGGATCCAATATAATTGGCAGAGCACTGTCAATTAGTTTCAATCCTCCTGAAAATCCTGCATCGAGTTGCACATTGTTTGTAAACAAATCTATGGTAAAATTAGGCGAACGAAGTCTTGATTTCTTACTGATACAGTCTGAAACCTCATTAAAAGCAAGGTTCATCCACTTTTTCCTAATGTTGGGATCAGAAGCAAAACAGGGCAATGCAAAGACAATGCGTCTTGTTGTCTTCAGAACAATCTTTATTGTTTGGTTTCTGTAGACCTGCATTTACCTGAAGAAGTTTAACCATTCAGGACAAACAAGGGAGTCATGTACTACTATCACAAAGCAAACAAAAAACAGCAGTGCATCACCCGGGTAACAAAACAGTATCGCGTGTATGCAATCTTTTGAAAGGCTAATTTTTCTAAATTCGACCAATATTTTCTCTTGTGGGCTATATATAAATGCCTTTTATGGGAAATGTCTTATTCAAGAAAAATACAATTTTGCATGATCCCTCTTATTTTGGTAAAATAATTAACATATTGCAGATGCGGTTTTGAGCACAGCTGCACCTTTTATTTTGCCTGGGTGGTCAGTTGCCTTTTGAGGCGCCTAATAAAAGGAGCTGTGTGAAGGAGCTCCAGATAAAGTGGCTTTTTGATAAACTTTTCATATCTCTCTTTTAGAATATGGAAATTTTGAAAGTTTTAGAGTTTGAGCTCTCCTTTGAAGGGTAGTCTCTAAAGCTTCTCTTTTTCTCTCGCCTCTCTTTCCATCTTTGTCTTGGCCTTGACTATCAGTCCCCTATAGTTTTTTTTTTTTTTTTCCCTTCAGTTCTTTGGAACAATAGCTGTGGAATGTAAGTTCCGCAGTCCCTCCTGCCTGGAACTCATTTCATATGTTAATAAAGTGTCTTCATTATGTAAGCCTTTCTGTTGCTGAATCTCATTTCAGGCCTGCTTATGTTTTGTACACTAAGGCTTTGTTCGCACCATACACAAATGCAATTTGGTTTTCAAATCCGTTCTTTAGGTCTGATGGTCCTCATTTTTATTTTGCATGTGAATTGATCCGTTTGTTCAGGACAGTGTAGTTAATATCCGGTGTGTCTGCATTGGTTGCTATAGTAATGATGTAAGCATCAGTGCGATGCCAGGAGAGTAGCTGTCAGCATGCAAAGCGATGACAGAAAACCGCTCATGTCTATCATGACATCTCGCCGCAGTGCTGAACTCACGAGACGCTTGAGAGAACATAAGAGGCATTTTGCGCACTCATGTGTATATTTTGTCTAAAACCGCTGACTCGTTCACTCATTCACTATTCACTGCATAGTGAATGTCATGCAGTGAGCAAAAACGGAGTGTTTTCGGACTGCCCTGGACAATATTGCGTATATTCTGAATCATATTTTAAAAAGTGCTTGAAATTAAATTTGGGCCATTTAGACTGAGATTTGTTCGAAAAAAGGTTTTAAAATATTAAAAAATTGTCTGTCTGTCTGAGCAAAGCAAGTTAAAAGTGTTGGTTTGTAATTGTATTAAAATATGTTCAGGCCCAGGGTTTGTAGCTGATATCCAAACGACTGTGGAAAGTGTACCAAAATGTAAGCAAAACCTATCTGTGGGAATAGTCGTATCAAACAATGATCTCGATGTTATACATACCTCATGATCGGCATGATAACGGTCAAACTTGTTTGACACCTTTAAGTGAAACGGCCATAGGATGAAAAGAAAGGACAGTGAGCGGTTTCCGTGTGATCGTGAATGACTCTTTATGGCCACACACCTGCTTGATAGCTCTGCTTGCCCCGTCTCTCACAAGCCATTTGGTATTCTGCAAAAATCCACGACTGGGCGATACTGACTCTCCTTGGCACAGTTTGTGGCACCTGCTCTGAATAATCCTTCCTGCTAAATAGCCTTTTTGGTGGCATTTCAGTGCAGAGACTTGATATTTCATTGTCCTAAATATCATTAATCTAGGTTTATCAACTCATAAGTCATGTAAAAGTGTTTGTGTTTATTTCCAGGTTTCAGGAAATTAGTATGAAGAGCGCACATTCCTTTTGTTTGTGATTCCGCGGGAACGCTTGTTTGATTGAGAAGGTCTACGAAATGTCAGGCCCACTTTAGTGGTGCGAGTATAAAGTTTGCTTCTTTGTTTCTCATATTCTTCTAGGTTTTTTTTGTTTGTTTGTTTGTCTTTCGTGAATTTTTGTGAGCTTTGCTAATAGGGTATGTGAATTTGTACTCCATGGTAATTCCATTTCCACAGTGCTCTGCCAGGCCTGGTTGGATTAAAGACTGTTCCATATTACTGACTTTTACTTTTTAAACATTTTGCTTACAATATATTTTTTTCTACAGTACATTTATGTAAACCATCTTAGGGATGCACAACAATCATTGTCGGATATATAATGTGAATCAATAAAGACTGTTCTGTAATCAGCGGTAAAAACCGTCCTGTGCGTGATTTCACATTGAGACCACGTTGATAATCAATGTGAATTTGGGCACAGCTCTGTGTAGTAAATGCTGCTTTTATTATGAACTTGATGTGCTGTTTTCTATTTGAGTCTAGAGCAGAGATGCAGTTATTTGCATTATTCTGAGATGACCGATTAAAGTTAGTGTCTCATTTTTGTGTGACCTATCATCTAAAATCTAAAAATTATATTGTCAATTACTCTTCCATTTTCTGTTGGTCAAGCAAACATGTAGTTCTGTCCCAAGCATTCAGCATTGCTCGACCTATAATGTTGCTGTGTGCCGTTGATCAGGATACTAGTGCAAATAGAATATAATATTCTATTATAATATAATTTTTGAAATACCTTTTTTTTTTTTTTGATAAAATCAACATACAGATGACTTAATGTTGTTTTGGGATATTAAACTGAGACAGGAGAAAAATACACCAGCTTCACAGCTCTGTTCTTGCACAGCAAAGTCATCGTTCGTCTGTCCTCACGTTCTCGTATGAATGATATTGGATAACATTTTAACTCCTGTGTTTGGGCTGCACCCAACTAATCCTCTTTTCCCAATCCCTTCTGCTCCGCACTGTGCCGGGACAAGAGCTTGATTTATGAAAATGTGATCTGGTGGAAATTTCCAGCCATTTCCCAATGCCCTTCTCATCTCCCGACCCTTTCTCCCGTCACTCGCTCCACATCCCAGTTGGCTGAGGAGACGCTTCCTGTCATACTTGACCCTGTTTCAACAATGACACCGTCCAAGCAGGCTGGTGGGACTTGTCCTGTGGTGGTTGTCATGGTGTGTGTGGATTAACCCGGGCTTGATTATGTCCAGGGATAAGAGCTGCTTAATTGTAATCACTGGAACATCCAGGGAGGTTAAACACTGCACTATGTGCCTTAGGATAGGAGCTAAATAGCTGATTCTAGTTGACCTGGCTATGCCAGAGAAGGCACCTCGGCAAGTTCTGATACTTCAGGAAAGGTGAAGTTTGGAATGATCTTTTAAGAATAGTTCATGCAAGAAGCAGTATTCTGTTATCCTTTCTTACCCTCAAGGTATTCCAAACCTGAGTTTCCTTCTTCTGCAAGAAGATATTTTGAAGAATGGGGCTATAGCTACCAGCAACTGTTTGCACTATCCATTTAATGGATAAAATATAATGTAAAGGATCAGTTCACTTTCAAATGAAAAATTCCTGATAATTTATTCAACCCCATGCCATCCAATATGTTTATTGAACATTCCAGAATTTAAATCCATATAGTTTACTTCCGTGCACTACAAACGGTTAAAGTGTGGCTTCAAAGGGCTATAAACGATTCCAGACAATGAATAAGGGTCTTATTTAGTGAAACTGTCTGTCATTTAAAGAACAAAAAAGTATATGCTTTATAAACACAAATGCTCGTCTTGCTCTGTTCTGCGATACGTGGGTCACGCTTGACGTAGGCGGAAGTCACAATGAAAAGTCACAATTTTCTTTCCTAGTGAAAAGGACATGTATTGTATGCACACAAAAATGACCATGGTAAAAAAATAAACTTACATTGGAAAAGACATTTGAGCGGTAGAAATAAATACATAAACATCTTTGATGGCATTGGGTGAGTAAACTATCGAAAAATATTAATTTGAAAGAGAACTAATGTTTTAATGAAATAATTACATATTTTGCTTGCAAAAAGTTTCTTTTCCGGAGCCAATTTTTGACATGCCATCCGATTTGAGATCGATGTCCCCCGGTTTCTTAGGAATTCTTGTTTTTGTGATTTCTGTGTTTGTATGCGGTGTCTGTTGGAAAAAGAGCTGTGGGAAAAGAATGTCCTAATGATCCAGTCTGCTTTGTTGGATCATGACCCAGAGCCCCAGTGCGGCACGCCTGATCTCGGCTCTCCCTGAAACGGATCTTCTCTCAGAGCTGAGATGAGCGCTTTCCCTACTCCCAATGGTGTGTCATTTGTATCTGGCCAATAATTAGTCAAATCTTACTTTCATGTTTTCAAGTTGTATCATTATTTATAGCTGGTTTCTCCTCCTCCTTGAGTACCGAATGCAATTATGATGTGAGAAATGACTTTTTGGAAAGGTTTGTTTAATTAGCGGTGCCCTGAAAAACACTCTGCTCGACATTGCAAAGCCACGCTCTCTCCAACTCACCGCGGCTTTGCCAGAATTGCTGGGGATTAGCTAAGACTGCATTTTGAATACATTTCAAAAACTAGCTTTCCTAAAGAGGTCATTTCCTAATATATTTATTTATTAAGTCCTTTTTTGCACCAAATATAGTCATAATTTACTTTTTCCTCCCTGTCTCTGACACTTTAAATTAAACAGGCTTTTTTGCTGCTGTGCCTTTAGGACTTCTTCACCTGTGAAATGAGATACAGTATTTTGCTGTGCCTGCTCGGGTCTGCAGGTTTGCAGTTGGGTCAAATATAGCAGCTGTTGGCTCATCTTTCAATAGTAGCCTCTGTGCAAAGCCTGTAACAGGTTCATGAAATTATCCACTTTAAAATGAGCCTAATAACTTTGAAATGATCAGGGGCCTTGTTTAAATATAAAGACTGCAGATGCTTTTTTCTCGTTGGGATCTTTCATAAGCATATGCAAAGTGGCAGCTAGGAACAGAACAGTCTTTGCAGACTGTTCTCATCTTTTTTTTCCATCCTCTTTCTTATTTCCTAGCTGTGAATAGGTGGTCCATGGTTTTAAACACCGAATATACTCTTGACATGAATATGAATTTGTACAGTCTTATCTTGTAGCTAGAATCAGAAATTTAAGAAGTCCATAGCAAGCTAGTTTTTGCAGCTTAATACATGCTAAGTGTTTGCTTATAGACAAATCTGTAGCCTTTCAAAGTGTCATCCATAGACCATAGTCATTAGATGCCATATTGCATTTTACACAGATAAAACAAGGCTGTGAAGGATAAACTTACAGACCTTACAATGCTGTGTGATGTTATAAAGGTCCAAAACCACACAATTTTCTAAATCGCTTTATGGAGTTCTTGTCTACTGAAAGTTATTTTCAAAAATAGATGTAATCCGAATGCACTGCACTTTTGTCAATCAAAGCCTTGTTTTCATCTCTTTCGGAAATTTGATTTTGTTCATGAACAATGGCAGTCAACACATGCGCACTAAAAGTTTAATCTCTGTCCAATGTTTTCACCCTTTATGTCCAGCAGCAATGTCACTTAACCACCTCGGCTTGCTGCTATCTCAAATACCTAGTATTTGTTCCGTCTTCCATTTCTGTATCATGTACACTGTATGCAAACCCAATGACATATTTAATTGTTTTCTTTGGACTCAAAAAGTTCATCAGGATGCTTTGCTTGATTTTGCTTTATTTTTGCATAGTGCAGTAAGCAAGCATAGTTTTAACTGTGGCACCTTATTGTAGCTTCTTTCTTGCATCTAGTGAAGGTCCTGAACATTGTCTGCCTCACGCTAAATCTATATTTGAGGAACACAGCTTTTTTAATGAAAGGATGTTTACCGTATCGCACCCCTGTTGGATCTGTGGCTTTCCACTGTATTTCAGGGACGTGAAGAGCTCTTGATGGCCATTGAAGCCTTTAGCAAGAGACAGGATTGCTGAGCTACATGCAGGTTTGCCTGAATGGTCTAATAAAGGAGCTGTCAGATAAATGTTTTTCTGCTAATGCTTAAGACTGGGCAGGAAATAAAAGGAAGCCTCTGTCAGAGCCTGGATGTGGCAGGATGAACTGCCAGCGTTTCTATCACTGTGTCTTTATGCATGTACCAGGCTCCTCAGCCAACTCTGAAGCCTGGTCCAGTGTGTGCCGAGGAGAGGGGGAAATGAAGGACGCTGGACCAGCTGGACTTGAATACTAGTGGATGACTGGATGTAGAGGTGTCGCATCTGTGGTGGTGAGACGTCCACCGCAGAACAGTGTGTGCTGACAGTGTGAACCTGGCACGGCTGGGACAGTCTGGGAGTAGGATGGGAAGATCAATCTTGAAGTATATTGGTTCTTAAAATAGTGATGTTTCGTTAAGAGCTTTCGCACATTAAAACACTGATCCTAAGTGTTTATTTTTCGCTAAATGATTTAGTTTTCATGCTGCATGACAATTTGCAATCTTTGAGGTGAAAAAATAAGTTTGCTAGGAAATGGCAGAGCAACTATTTCTCTTTCTGCTATTTGAACACAAACAGAAATGCTGAAAAGCACAAGCCGTCACAAAACTCACTGAAACGGAGAGAGAAGTGTCTGCCAGAGGTCATGACGGAGAAAAGCAACAGCATCTGACTCTGCTAAATAGCAACCAAGCTAAATGTGTAGGCTTAAGTTTATTTTTCTGCTTGGCTATACAAGGATTAAATTAATACAGAAAACACAGTACATCAGATAAAAAGCTGAAAATTCACAAAATACAGTACTATTCAAACGTTTAAAGCCAGTAAGACTTTTTTTGTTTTTGAAAGTCGCTTATGCTCAATAAGGCTGCTTTAATAAAAAAAAATACAGTGAAAATATTGTGAAATATTACTAATATTTATAATAACACTTCCTGTCATGGCATTGCTCCATTTTCAGTGGCCATTACACTACTATCCAGTGTCACACAATCCTTTGGAAGTTTTTCTAATACGCTGCTTTTGGTGTACATTGCTGAAATTATTAGTCCTTTTGTCTTGTTTCTGCAGAACCTGACTGTTGCTTTGACTTGTTGTTGGTGGAAGAAATGTAAAATTTGTTATAGGCTAAAAGGTTTCAGTGATGTTTGAATTTTAGGATATGTTAAATGACTGCACATGTTCTATAATTGTTTTTAAGGAATGAAAAACCAAAAAGTATAATTAGCAGTTTTAGGTATATATAATAGCAATGGATTTTTAATGATCAGTGGACGTAATCACCCATTTTATCCTCATAAATCATAAAAACAAAAAATTGAATACGAGCAAATTGATAGTTTGATGTTGGTCTTGATGGTGCTTTGTATCAGACTGAGAAAGTTAGTAGTATCACCCTTCACTTACAGACGGACATGCATGTCAAAAGATGAAGATTTTTAGAGCGGTTTAGAGACCTCATCTTTCATGTTGCCACAGGAAATGACTCTTGCTTCCTGGGGTTGCGAGACTATTTAAGCTTCTGTCAAGATGACTGTGTTCCCAATGTTGAATATTTAGCCAAATCCTATACAGTTCATCTGTGTACCATTTCTCTCCTTTACAGCCAAAACCAACTGAGAGTTTGTTACTTCAAAACATTGATGAAATGCATTGTAGCTTTTACTGAGGCATGCTAAATTAGAATGGAGGAATGGGAATATGCGCATGTGTGTGCGGATTCAGACCATGAATCATAATATAGTCTGTCGGATGCCTTATTTGGGCACAGAAGTACCGTATACAGGACACATCTAGGACATATTTTATGATCTTGCAAGTGGGTGAGTTAATATGTAGGAACAAAAACGAGCTCATATCGTAGGGGAACAAAATACAGTATATGTGTGTTATTATTTATTATTATTTACTTTATGTCAGTGCGTATTTATTGTCCATTGAAAAAAAGTAGAAATGTTCAAAGTGTCTTCAAGTAGTTCTCTCAGTGTTCTTTTGAAAAAAATAAAATAAAAAAAAAAAAATAAAGGAATGTAATGAGGCACCATTGATTGCAGCCTGTGAATCTTGTCTCTAGTTCCTAGCTTTTGCATTATGTACAAGTCAGCCCTGTAAGCTCATTCTATTGGCATTATTGAGAGAAACATTGTTTTACGGCGAGGCTAATATCTTCACTTTTCTTTCTCTGTGTGTTCCAAAGGCCATTAGCCAGATCACAAGTCTTAGGGCAACATAGCTTAGTTTACTCCCAGTACGGCTGAAGGATTGTTTGGGAAAGCTTCCTGATCAGAAGCTTTCTAACTCAAACTCACAAAGCTGAGAAGAGAGTTGGAGAGGGGAGGGTAGGCAGACATGGAGGAACAGTGAACAGAACACTACGAGCATTGGGAGAGAAAGTACATGTATTATACTGTTTATGATAATTGAGAAAGGAATAATAGCATGCATCTAAAGGCCAGTTCACATGGCACTGTCAGACGCAAACTAATACTGACACTCAAGAAATTACAGTACGCTACTTCTCAGAAATGTTCGGACCTGACAAATGCAGATTTAACATGCTCATTTAACCCCAACAGATGTGGACATGAACGTGTTTGTTGACATTCATCTGTGCTTGTTGGTGCAGTGTAGAGCTGGGCGATATATTGAATATTAGCACTAATATCTCAGTTATTTTGATGATGATGGAAAATTTGGAAATATCGTGAATATCAAATATTTTAAATTTAAGCATACTTTCCTATGTGTGTGTGTATAGAGATCTCTTATTTTCCCAGTCATGATCGTCGGTTTTTGATAAATCATGTCACCAGACGGTTTATGTATTATATGTTGCACCCTTCTTTCTGTTGTTAATGGTTAATTCCTAGACTGCAGCTATGTTTTTTTAGTCTTCTATTCTTCCCCTGTCACCCCATCGGAGACGGTGTCATCATTTAAATAAACCGTGCTGCATAAACAGGGCAAGAGCGCAGCCCTTTGAACAAATATGCATCGAAAGCTCAGAGGAGCCGTCAGATAGGATGGCACTGTAACCGAACCCTCCAAGGCTGTCTGCGGTAGCGCAAAGCATTACACGCAACCCTTTCCATACGTCCCTGGAGGGAGTCAGCAAGCCTAAGACTTTTATGAGCATAACCCATGACATATCTGTGAATAATGTTACGGGGCCCATTAAGGCCAGCTGTGTGGTGTACTGTAAACCAGGTGAATTGTACTGAAGCTCTGATCAAACTGCTCTGATTTCCTCCCACACGTGTGGCGTGTCTGCAATGCAGAAGATCAGTGGAAGTGTAGAAAGTCTGACCCGCTCGTGGTCATGTTCAGCACATAGTCTTCGGAGATATACAGTTTTTCTCAGATGTATCAGATGAGAGGGAAAGGTTGATGGGAAGTTTTGTGACGGGCTGAATCCATTTTTGAACTCTCAGGCTGTTTTCTCTTCAGCTATTACAGAGACTGCTCTTTATATCTGTGGCAAAATAGAGGTAAATAACTTAAAATACAAAAACTGGAATAAACTTAGACGTATGACTCTATTTTACAGTGAATTATGCAGTTTAAAAGTCAAGCTCGATGTATTTTCTGTGTCAAAGCTGTTTTTATGTCTTTCTAAATGGTTATTAAATGTCCCCTCAGTTGTAACAGAGTTCAGTCTTATTTAAAAGCTCACAGATAACTTGAGACACAGCGGTTTTGAACTTCAGTGGTTTTCAGCCAGTTTCCGGCTTCCAGTTATTCCAAGCTTTTCTTTCTCCTAAGCTGTTTTCAAAGAAACTTTCAGAAGAAAAATTCAGGATTTTGTCAGTGTTCTTGCATTTTCTATCCCTTCAATTATCTTTCCTCAAATCTCCATCTTTGACCTTTGAAAGCCTCCGAGAGTAAGAAAAGAGTTGAATAAAAACTGTCTGGCATGATTTTCATATGAATACACTCTTGTTTGACCTTGTAGGGTGGCATTAATTCAACAGTCTCCCACTGCTGCGCTAATAATCCGCTCCCATATGCTGCAAATCCCTCGCAGCTTCCACTACAAACAATTCTCCCCGCAGTCTTTAACGCTCGACTCCCCGGCCTCTGGTCCAGATGTTCTCTTATTGCTGCTTTTTAATATTCAGAAAGTGGATCAGAAAATAATTAAACTCTGCGACAAGTGATGCGACCCCAATTATCTTGTACCGTTGTGGTCGTGACAACATGGGCAAGATGAAGAGGAAGAACAACTGAGCTTTCGGTTTGAGGAACGAACATTTTAAGGGTGTGTGGGAGTGCGGGTAAAGAAACATCTTGGGTCTTTCCTGTTTTAATTCTTCTTCCTGTCAAAATGGTGGAAGAAACTAGAGGCGTCAAACCGGTACGAACGAGTATCTGTCATTCGGGTTGTTTTAGATC
This sequence comes from Puntigrus tetrazona, assembly GCF_018831695.1. Taxonomy (NCBI): domain Eukaryota; kingdom Metazoa; phylum Chordata; class Actinopteri; order Cypriniformes; family Cyprinidae; genus Puntigrus; species Puntigrus tetrazona. The sequence continues at coordinate 9,878,997 of NC_056703.1, forward strand.
TGTGACACTTGATTTCTCGGTCTTGACATGATTAGGATGACATGACACAGCTTGTTACTGTTACTGCGCTACGTGTAATGCTTTCGTGTGCGTTTGGTTTGACTACTACTTACTAACTTGCCCTAATTATGTGGGATGCATCACGTTTTGAGGGCCTGGTTATTTCTTTTACTTGTCCTCGCTGAAAGTAGGGTGAAGCTGATGTAACCAATCCAACTTTGAATTTGGGCAAGTGATGTGTCACAAGAGAAATCAGGCCTCTGTCAAAATGTCAGATTAAAGGAATAATTCATCCAAGAATGAAAATCCTGTGCTCGCCCCCTTGACGCTTTAAACCTGTATTTCTTTCTCAGCTGAAGCACAAAATGTAAAAAGTTTAGCTCTTTTGAGTAGATGCTGACCAGTGGTTCTAAGAAGGACGAAAAAACCACCCTGAAAACGAGCAGCTTGGACATTCTCCTTTGTTTGTTCCACACAAGAACAAAATGGCTCATATGAAGTAAATAATAGGATTTTCATTTGAATTATACTTTTCAAAGATATGCAATAAGCTGAGGTTGTATTGTGTGGTGCTTAGTTTTTAATGTTTAACAAACACTTTTCAGCCTTGAAATGGCTGTCCTTTCCTCTACTTCCTCTGCAGCAGCCACACTTCTTCTCTCCCTTCTAAACTGAGCTTACATGGATGCCTCTGGCATTCGCAGTGAGCGCTCCAGCTCCAGCAGATGGTGAAGAGAGCGAGAACCCGAGAGATTAAAAGGGGGTTTCTCTTGTACTTCCTCTCCTAGTGTTCTTTGATCCTTCACGTTTTTGTGGCATATTTGGAATTCTGCACTCAGATGGTTAGAGATTGATGCCTGCACACATTCATATCACACTGGAGAGGCAGGTATCATCTGTTGTTCAGTGCACAACATTGGTGTTTTATATTTTTGTTTGTTTGTTTTTGCTGCACCTGCCTTGGCTGCCCTTGAAAGCTGTCAATCCATAACACAATAATGTGCATATATATATATATATATATATATATATATATATATATATATATATATATATATATATATATATATATATATATATATATATACCCAAATACCCAAGACGTGTCACTTCTGTAGTTTTGAATGGGGAAAAATTCAACACTTAAAATGGCCGTACAATCACAAGAGGCCCCGCCTTCCTAAATAAAATAGCCAATCGCCTTTTTAAAGAAGCTTTGGTATCACTGAGTTTCACCTTTAGCAACATAAACAATAAAACAACATTAAAACTGTTCCATGTATTGATTATGTATTTTGCCTACATTAAATATCTGTTAATTAAGTATGAGTGACCCCTGCTGCCGTTGCTTTTCATCTTTAATTTTGAGACTACACCCCTTCCCTGTCTAATGAACACTTCTCATTTAGAGATATTTTTATGTTTGTGCGCATCTTTGTGCAAGCCCGCAGCTTCAGACATGAGAAGGGAACATGACGGTATCTATTAATTTTAAGTTTCATCAGTTTACACTGTAATGACACTTGAAATAGCAGTGAATCAGTCTTTTTTTTATTAAAAGATAAAAAAAAAAACAGATGTTTTTTCATGCTGAGAGACACGCAGATATTTGTGTGCAAGAAATGATTTTATATGGTGGTGTTAAAAAATGCTAAACAGATGATAAGCTATTCTCTGCTATTCTCTGTTTTTATTTAAGCTCCATTAGATGGGAGGCATGTTCAGAAAATTGTTTTGACGTGTCAATTTTTAGCGGCAGGGTTGCATTTAACGAACTTGCTTCAAAAATACATATATTTTTTTTGAGATCTACTGAATGTTTGGCAACAAAATTGTTTGGCAAAAAAAAAGCAAAAAATGCTCTTTCATTGTTCAGTGAATAACCGAAAAGACTGAATTAATTCTGCTCAGCGTTCAAAATCCTAATCTGCGCTAAAAGATGGTTACTCATCAGCTGCTAGGTCACATTGTCATGCATTTTTACAATAAAATAAGAAAAGTAATACAATAATAATGATAATAGTATGATAAATGATAAAAAAAGAAGGGCCAAAAGTAGTTTTCCTAAATTATTTATTTTAAATTAAATTGTGCTTTGATGGGTTGATAAGTTATAGGTATGTATGTATATATATATATATATATACCGTAAATTCTGGACTATAAAGTGCACCTGCATATAAGCCGCATCCGCTCTATTTAAAAAAAAAATAAAAATAAAAAAATAAACAAGCCGCACCTGCATATAAGCCGCATCCGCTCTATTTAAAAAAGTTCTGCTCTTCCCGCTGCCTCCTCCAGCGTCTCACCATAGACTCATTGACGCTAAGCTTCCGAGTAGCAGCGCAGTTTCCTTCTTGTATAGCGAGATCGATGGCCTTCAACTTAAAACTTGCATCATACGAACTTCTTCGTGTGGGTTCCATGATGAAGGGGTGAGGATTTGAAAAGATATATTATATCTGCTAAAGAGGAACTAGCGTATTCTTCTTGAACTAGCGTATTCTTCTTTGCATTTATTTTGCCTTAGTTTTGATTCTAATTCCGGTTAGAGCGCCCCTAGCGGTGGGAAAAATCTGCAGAATAGCCGCACCTTTGTATAAGCCGCATGGTTCAAAACCTATGAAAAAAGTAGCGGCTTATAGTCCAGAATTTACGGTATATATATATATATATATATATATATATATATATATATATATATATATATATATATATATTTCTCCTTTTTAGCTTATACCAAAGGACTCAGGAAAACACACTTTTTCTTCTTTTCCAGCCATTCTTCAGTTAGTATTGCTTGTATGATTTGGGTCATAGCCTTGTTGCATCACCCAGCCTCACTAAAGCTTGAAATTGTGAACTGCTGTCCTGATATTCTCCAGTAAAATGCATTGATTGTTGTTACAATGATTGCAATGATGAAGTGTCCAGACCCTGAGGCAGGAAAGCAACATGCTTTGCAGTTGAGAAGAGGTTTTGGAGTTGGTATGTATTGCCCTTTTTTCTCTAAACAAAACATTGTGCCCTTTTGTCAAAAATTTCAATTTTCAGCTGTCCACATATGATTTTTCCCCAAACAATTATGGTGATAGTGGACACACAGACAAAGATTTCAGTGTTGGTAGTGAGTTTTCTGGGGGATGTTGGTTATCCTGTTATCCTTGGATTTTTTCTCACAATCTTACAGGGTTGCCTGTTGTGTTCTTTAAAAATGATCTTTGCAGGATGGCTGCTCTTGGGGAGAGCAGCAACAGTCCAGAATTTTCCGCATTTGAGGGTTTCAAACCTTTTTCCGCTTTGTGCATCTCTGTAATGTGTTTTCAGGCTTAAGACATAGTTTAAACTATTCAGCTTTTCCAGAAAACTTGTCAGTAACTAGGCTTTGTTTGCCTTTATTTATACTTTCATACTCTCATTCTCATTTCCTTAATTGACTCCAGTTAGCTTTTGGAGAAGTAGTCGTTTCTTTTTCCAAATTGACCAGTCAATGATCACTTCAGTAACAAAAATAGTTGTTAATTTTGGTCAGGTCAGGCTTTCACTTCAGTTTGGGACATATTCTTAAATAGGTTTTACATATAAATGGCAAGTTTTATTAACCCTTTGACTGCTAAAATTGTAACGTGTTAAACTGGTATCCATGGTTTCAGTTCCGGGAAAGAGCAGTATATCAAAAGATTCCCAGCTTATCTTACATTTGCCATCATAGTATCAGCACCAGAGTCAAATCTCTGATTTTACCTTAAAATCTGGCTTTGCTAGAGACCAGTGAAGCTAACATTTGAGTTTTACCCACTCAGAGGAGGTCTGCATGGCTTTTTTTCCCAAGTTATATTATCTATCCACACATTATTTCCAAGGGGTAGCGGACCAGCATGGCCTCTGCTCAGTCTTGGTATTAGAGTGCCATGTGAAATGGCTGTTCTCTGATGGCTGGTGTCTGGGGAGCCTCTTTTTGCTCTCATTAGAGCCCTGCAATTTATAGCATGGATGGCCCTGAATTTCATGCTTCAAAGTGGAGGAGAGTCTGTGGACGTTCTGTGAATTAGCCTTTATGACAGGGGGGGAACATGGACCTGTTAGTGAAATCTCTCATTTACCCTCTCTCTCATATGCTCTCTCTTCCTCTCCCTTTTATTCGCTTCAGCTCCCTTAACCGTTTTAACGTAGACTCTGTGTATTACACCGTGGGAACAGACAGACCATTGTTTTCTCGATTAATGTAGTGCGGTTATTTTTAAAAAGGGCTTTTCGTTTCTTTAAGGGAACGTTAAATCCAAACGAAACCAAAAATAATCTGTTAATGTTTGTCGATTCACAGGGACAATACATATTGCTGTATTAATGCTTGCAGCGAAGATATCAGCGTGGTCGCTTCAGAAAGTGATTTTTCTTCTGTTGCATTATGGGTCTTTTGTGTTTGTTCTGAGACACCTCCAGATGGATGATGTGCATCTGCAGCATGTAATTTCAGCCCTCCGCTCACCAGATCTGAACTCTTTGAAAAGTCCATTAAAAAAATTATAGCATCAGCCTCAATTATCTCAAGTCAAATGTAAAGGTTTGATGGTCCATCCGCTGCATTTCATTAAGAGAAGCTGCCTTGCCTTTTAATTACCTGACATATTTTCCCCTCAGAGTTTTAATGGCATCTGAATGTGTTAAATGGAAATTACATTTAGAAACGGCGTTAATAATAGGCAATCCTTCACAAAGAGTTGAAGCAATGTAAATTCATGGGTATTTGCTGTATATGCGCTCTGTAGGTGGATTATAAGCACATAAATGAATGCGTCTATGCAGGGCTGATCACCAGAATAACTTTAGATCAGAGCTTGTCTTGGCGGCACAGTGTCGACTGCATAATTCTCCTGTCTCATAACACATTCTAAATACATTTGACTGCTTAGATTTGCTGTTTTATATAATTCAGTGATGTATTTTATCATGGAGACAGCAGCACCTCATGCATTATTTGGCCTCCATCTCGCTGCAGTCCCCGCAGTAATACAGTATGCATATGCTAATAGGTTTTTATTCATTGGGTTTGCAGTGGGTTGATGTACTGAGGGGATAGAGCGTGAATGTGTGACCTTCTCCTCCTCCTCCTGTGAGAAGTGAGGTGAAATGTGATGGATTTATAGTCAGATATAACCGCTCCCTAAAATGCTGAATATTTCAATCTTCTTAGTTCTCCTGAGACACAGATGACTGGCAAGACGTTGACAGCCACAAAATGCGTGTGTTGTTAAGGCTGATATCATTCGAATGAGAAAATCATTTGAAAGAGCATTTCTAATGTGTAAATGGTAGAAATCGAATAAAGCAAAGCGGGAAGCAAGCCGAGCAAGTTAAAACATCAGCTTGCAGTTAGATAACTTCATAGTTTTATTTTAGAAGCAATTTTTGTGTGTGTGTGTGTGTGTGTATACTTAATAGAATTGCTAAAAATGTACTTGAAACTTTGAGTTTGAGAAAATTGTTCAGTTGCAAATATGCTTCAATGTTACAGAATTTAGAAAATATATCATTATTTAGGATACAAGTAAATGTCTAATTTTTGTTGGTTAAAAAAAATGATTCAACAGTTGGATGAATATATCAAAAGGATGGTATTTTGACTATTGCACATGCTCATTACACATGACACTTGGTATTTTCTTAGATATGCATAGAAGCAAGGTCTTTATTATGTTTGTTTTCATTTGATGAGAAGTATTATCAGTAATTATAATTTTTTTTCATAAAAACTTTTTTTAAACTTTATTTTTTTGCACAGTACTTTGTTTGCCAAAAAAAGAAAGGTATTGTTCATGTTAAAAGATTCATTAAATTGCTAAGGCTTTAAATTTGCATTCCTTTAATTGATATTACATATTAGAGATCGAAAATTAAAACTAACACAGGATTTCTGAACAAATAAATAAATAAACCGCCTTTCATAGGGCACTACATTGTTGTCATGCAATGGAGTGTGTGGATGTATGTGTTTGTGTGTGTGTGTGTGTTTGTGTTTAGGCTATGTTGGAAAGAGAGCCCTGGTGGCGGTAGCAGCCTCACTGTGCTCTATTTACACGTTCTGTTGCTGTTGAAAGGTGACCGAGCACCTGACCCTAGGTTGCTTTCCATTTCTTTTGCTAAACCTATTAAATTTCTCTGTGTGTCCATTGCACCCTGTAGCCGCATACACACACACACTCTGCAGCCTGATCCCTCTCAGCCCGTGTTATTATGTGTGCAGGGATTCATGGGTGTTTATTGCGGGTCAATTAGCTCACCTCTACTCGCGGCTCAGCATACTGTAATTACATGGTGATGGGTAAACTACCTGTTTCTCCTTTTTATTTTATTCCGGGAAGAGGCAAATCAGTCAGAATGCACAAATTCAATTGCAGGGTTGTTATTTTTTACAGAGGATGAGAGGATTTGTCATTAACCTTATTATAGACTGTTATAAAGATTATGAATTCTTTTTACCATTCAGCTGACCAGCACCTCAATGGTTTTATGTAATCTGAGGTTTTGTTTGCCTGTTTTGGGAAAATGGATGCCTTTTATATTTTTTGCCGTCTTCACTGACTGCACGCAAATCTTTCTTTCCGCCCTCTTCTTTTCTCACTACACGTCCTCTGGTGGGGAAGAAATCCACTCAATGCCTCCCAAAATACCAGAGGGCTTTTGTGTCTGTAAAAAATGTGGTTGTCTTTAGTATGCCTATTGATTACTTTAATATACATTGAATGAAATCTCGAGAACAGTATGTTCTATAACATTTTAATATTGTAATTTTGTTGTATTTACATCCATTGGTTCTTGCAACCTACACTGACTGAAACCATTAAAATAAACATTACAATTGTTGGACAGACTTTATAAAAGAATGAGAAACAAGCTTCTTAAGCTTTGGTTGAGTTACTATTATTTTATTATTTAACACATTTTTATTTCTTCACAAAATGAGTTTGGTATCAAACGATAATTGCCAGACCCCCCACAGTGCCACCACGGACCCCCTATGTGTTATAGACCCCCCTTTAAGGGCTCTTGATACATGTACATGATTACAGTCGGTTAAAAAGTTTATTTTTGAGTTATCAAAGCATGCATATGCTTTAATAAACTTGAGCTATTATGTGACATTGTGACTAAAGCATAAAATGATTGGAAACTGGACCGATGTCAGAAACGTTTGCCTTGACCTTATAACAGTTTGACAGGATTAGAGGATTTTCAGCTCTCGTTTACGTTAAGTTTAACCACTTGCTCCGATCCAGTGTCGATCTCACAACCTCCCATGTCCCGTAGAGAATGGACTGGAACGGCCTGTTTAGTGGACTTCATTCAGCCACTGTAATATCCCAGATTGCCGGAGCAGTCATTAGTCCGGTTGCCACATTATCTGAGTGTCCACACACATACATACTCCTTCCAGATAAGAGAATTTAAAGGGCACCCAATTACCTCTGAATCCAAGGTTATTTCCTATTAAGATCTCTGCCTCTTTTACCTCGGGGATTTTCAGGTTTTGCTCAGATTTCGCGAAAGCCTCAGAGGTCATGCAATCTGGAGGGGAAAAGAGGTGATTACAGAAAAGTTGACCCTTTGTTCTTTTTCGACTTGGGGGCCGTAACAGCCCTGGGAAAAGATGGGTGGACATTGCTCTTTTTTGTCTTTATCTCTTCTTCCCCTTATGACTAAAACTCCTATAGTAGTATTTTTGCTGCTCTAATTCAGTCTTATTTCCAAAGTTTTTTACACTGTAAATAATAGTATGCAGTTATCTTTTACACTTGCATTGATTTTATGTTCCGGTCTGTTAGTTTCTTGGATGATGGATAAGGTGGTATAAGGTGTATATGTGTGTGTATTCTAGGACTGGGCAAAATCATACAGTATATCCATTCGCATCTTTCAGTAAAGCTGGTTCTTTGACTATTGCATGCAATATATCATGCAGACTAGGAAAGTAATTATTGCAGGAGTATAGACAGCATTATTTGGTTCAACTCTGTCCAGTCCGTTGGCTGGTCTTGTTGAGTCTTTTGTTGTTTTGTTTTAGAGAGCTTTTCATCTTTTTTTTTCAGCTGTTCAGGGTGGAAGACCAGCTAGACCAGATTAAACTGGCTAAGACCAGCAAACCAGATTAGTCTTATTTACAGTGCTTTTTGCATTCAGCATTTATTGCACTGTGCCTCACAAAAGCTCTTTTTTTCTCCACTCAGTATGTTTAAATACCCCACATTGAGATCATTGCAGGAGATCATAGCAAAGTCCCCATTGATTTTTCTCTTTTCCCATGGCCCTACTGGCCCATTGGCTTCCTGCCTGTAAACATGTTTTTGTTTTAATTATTTTTTGATCCTGTTGTTTTAAAAACATTACCACAACATAAAGGTCAGCACTTCCCATATAAACACAGACCAAATAAAATTCAGCCAATATTTTGCTATTAAAAAAATTTCCTTATACAGACACTTATTATTCAGATTTGTAAAAAATATTTTCCCAAAAATATATGACAAATTATTACACAAGCATGATTGAAATATTTCGTTGTGCTGTGGCATACTGAATAGTGAAGCTGATTTTAATAAATAAGCAATATTCTGAGGTCAAAATGGAACAGCAATTCATTCACAAGACTAGTAGAAGCGCCTGAGGACTAGTCAGATGTCTTTCAAATCTGTATCAACTACATGAAGGTCAGTGTGTCTGAAGCACATCCACATTACAACGCAGTGCATTGTTTTTAATTGGTTTTTAATTGTCTCCTAATTAGTTATTTAAATGTTTAAAAATCCTTAAAATAGGATGTATTTAATTGAGGGCCAAAAAGCTATTATTTGTTTCAAGAATACATCTTCAACTAAATATTTATCAAGACTAACTAAGTATGATGCACAAAGTATAAACAAATCTTTATCTTTTCATGGCTTATTTCAGATGAGTTTATTGTGAGGAAGCAACATCTATGTTATCTAGAAAAATCATTTAATTAGTTAATTGGATCGTTGTCGGTTCTTTGAAGAATTTCAGGATTTGGAGGTTAGTTTTTGCTCATTTTGCAACTTTTCTTTGATATTGATGTTAGAGACAGGACTGGGAATCATTGAGTGAAATAAAAGAAATAGGATCAGGACATGGTGGATTTAAAACTGCTTGTTCATGTCTGAAGAATGTGCACATACCGCTCAGCCATAGTTCTAGCTGCAGTATATTTAATGTTTTAGGGAGCGTATCAATTGCTACAGTTAGAGCAACGAATAAGGTCTTAGGAAAATCCACATGGCAAGTTCATCTAATAAAAATCTCCTTATGTCCACATTTTGTTTTTTTTTAGCCTCTGCTCAAGCTTGTAGCCTTTTACATAACATTGTAATCAGCTTACGTTTAACGTTATCACTCCACTCTCACCCTCTCAGCCTTTGCAACCAACTTCTGGACAGTTATTTAAACAGCTGAGATTTTAAGAGAATCGTGGCTCAATTTAACGAGAGCATAAATATTATGGCTCTATACATTAATGTCTTGCGCGCTGTTCCCGCTTTTGTGAGACTGCGGATAGCGGCCTCCATCTCTGCGCTTCCTGCTCGACTGTAATAGGCCACAGGCTCTTAGTTTATCATCACTCTAAAGGCCACAAATTAATACTTGTCATGAATTGAGATCTTGCTTTTGAAAGAGCACTGGACGCTTGTTAAATGCCTATCCAAAAGCCGTTAGTTGTTCACAGCAAGCGTGCTAATCATCAAATAAAGCTGTTAAATATGAACTCATGTCTGTTTTTCAGGGGTCTGTTTTGGTCTTATAGAACATCCTAGGACTGTCTGACATTTATTTTTGGATTACGGAACACATCAGAGTCAAGAGTTTAATACAACAGTAGAAGGCCAGACACTGATGACTCTGTCTTAATTTTCTGCTGTCAAAGAATCTCCAGCAAAATTTAAGTTGCTTACTGTATTAAGCAAATCTAAAAGTTTTGATGACCGGGTGCATAGGATAGGATAGGACAGGATCAGATAGGATGAAATTGATTTTATTTTTTAATTCTCTAAATTGAGCCATTTTAAATTAGTTTTTGCGCAGTTGTGATTTATGTCTCATCAATTTGCAAAATGGTATTACATTGCTTCTTGCAGCCTTTTCTCAGCACTTTTAAATGAAAAGTGTTGCCAATTTGATGCCTTGACCCCAGCCTCAGTCCATTCCTTGTCAAGTTCACTCATATTCTTGATATTGCTTGACAATCCTCTTTTGCTTTCCACTCAACTTTCTGTTAACATGCTTGGATATAGCATGGACAACTGTCTGGACAACTGTCAGGTCAGCAGTCTTCCCCATGATTGTGTAGCCTAGTGAACCAAACTCAGAGACCATTTTGAAAGATAAGGAAACGTTTACAGGTGTTTTGAGTTGATTAGCTGATTGGCTTGTCACCATATTAACATTTTTTCAGACTTCATTAAAAGAAGCAAAGACTATTAAAGTTTCACAATTTGAGTTCAATTACTGAAATTAAATTTTCCACAACATTTTGATTTATTGAGAGGCACCTGTAGAGGCATGTTTTTACAGTAGGTTGCATTTCTCAAATGTTTATGTTTCGACCTAAAACGCTTGCTACTTTTTATTTATTTGTTTTATTTATTTTCCTTGTTTCCATACACCATATGATATATACATGAATGAATGAATGAATAAATGAATGAACATAAATGAATATGAATATGAACGTGTATGGGTTTTTAACAGCCACTTACTAATGAATTTTAGTTGTTCTGGGCTTGTTTCACTCACCTCTCTTTGAGATTCCCTCTAAATCACCGTCACTTTTCCTAGTATGTTCTGGCCAGCTCAGTGTTTCTGAAATGTACTCCATGTAATAACCGAGTGTTTTAAAAAGCATTATTGTCAGTCAGAGCTGGATTTAATGTCCACCTGATCCTCTTAAATGTCAACACTTCTGCGGCCTTTTCATCTTCATAAGTCTTTCTATGCTTATTTTGTGGGCTAAATCTGCTGAGTGTGGAGGTTTTTGAAGTGTTCTCCTAACTCCTGTTTTAGACAGTGTTCCAAAGTTCAGAAAAACACAGGCGCCATTCTTTTGAAGCTGTGTTTTTGAAGAGAGCTGGCAGGCAGACTTGAACACCAGCCTTGACCAAGCGGACAGGTGGAAGAGTGGCTCGCTGGAGTTCATTTGGATTAAGCGTTTTCCCTGCAGTGGAGGCATTTTCATGGTACTATAATATCCCACACAATTATTCACGGAGCTTTAATGTTTCTGTGCAAAACGCAAAAAGCATGCAGACCTGGAGAGGTTGTAGGTACAGCCATTCTCTTTACATAAACAGATATGTGGAGCTATTTCTGTGTTTTGGAGGGAAATTCTGCTTTTTCATTGCATGATCTTGAGAAGCGTGTGTAGGCTTGTTTTAACTGATTCAGACCAAGGATAAAAAAAAGACTTTAATCTTTAACGCTTTAGAAATTAGAATTAGAATTAGAATTTGCAACTTAAACAAACATTATTAAATTCTGTAACGCTAAACACATCATTTGTAAAAGATTAATTGTACGATTTTTGATAGCTGTCAAATGCAAAACAAGGCTGATTATGCATATATAAAGAGAGAGAGAAATTGATTCTTGGATGAACAGAAAATAACAATATTAAGAAAATATATATTTTGTAACTTTCTAATTGTTTGTCACATTTGTCATTTAAAAAGAGCAGTAGATAGTAAAACATATGCGATCATGGAATAGGAAACATCATCTCAAATATATTATGTTACCAACTTTCATGTCTGCATGCATAGCTCTTTAAAAGATGACCAAAGCAATTCAAAACAAATGGTAGTACAAACCGTCCTTAGAAACCTTTTTATTGGGACAAATTAGTTACTATTAATTTGACTGTTTTTCAGACTGTTTTTGAGATTCACAATTGTGAGAGTGCTGCTTTATAAGTGTGTACTTGACTATTATTGCTATTTTTTAAAGAGACATTCATCTGAGGGTAGCAAATAAAGAATAGGAAAGACTAAATGGCCATTAAACCTTTACGAGAGTTGCAAGAGGGAAGTTAGAGTAAATAGAGCTATAATCATTTACTCTCTCATGATATATATATATATGCATGCCTGTATATATATATATATATATATATATATATATATATATATATATATATATATATATATATATATATATATAAATAGAATTTCTGGTCTGGTCCACTTTATATTTTATCACTAATACCTTTGTGCTTAGTAATTAAATGTGTATGTAGTATGTTACCACAGAGTAAGTACACATTAGTACATAATATGTACAGCTGTAATATTTCTGTAATAACACACATGCATTAACCCTCAGAATAGTATGTGAAACTATAAATGTGCAACAGGACATTGGTAACAACACTTTTTTTCACTTCACTTGTGTAACAGGAATTATATACCTGCATTTTGTAACAACAGTATGTATAATAGTAATTGAAACAGTTTGATCCAGGGGGTATATATACGTAAGTAGGTTTATGTAAAGTTGCAGGAGTTGAATCTGGAGTTGGTGCCCTACTGTAACACCAGTGTACTTAAATGGTAAATAAAAAGTGTAACATTCTGGACACCAACCCCACAAAGCCCAACTTACTGACCCCTGCTGTGTAACATCAGAACAATTACATGGTGTTACACAAAAAGTGCTGTTACACATTTGTACTTGACCACAATTAACCAATGTCTGTAAGTGGCCATCATTTAAAAAACTTAATTACATTTCTAATTTTTATTTACACAAAAATTTTTCGTGCTAAGTTACACATTTGTACTTTCATTACCAAGAAGCATTGTAACCAATGTCCTGTTTGTACTTATACCATTCAGTGGGTTGTTATTAGAGTTAATATTAGAGCTGTAAAAACTTACACTATGGTTACATGCTATGTACACATCTAGGTATTAGGGCCACTTAGTGGGACCAAAATAATTTTTGCGTTCATTCCAAACAAATTAACAGCATACGGAAGGACAATTTTTTCGGGTGAGCTAAGTGTGATTTCTCTCTTTTTGTCTGTTTACTTTGGCACCTGGCTGAATGGCGATCTCTCAGCATGGTGTTTTCAGACCTGTCTGCATGCCGTCGGCCTTCTGTATGTTTGTTACTGATTTTCTCACCTGTGTGTCCTCTCAGAGTCCGTCTGTGACAGGAGGTGCTCTCCAGTCAACAGATTTAGAGAGAGAAAAAGAGAGGTAGAGAGGATGAGAGGCCTCGTTTGACTTCCCTCCAAGCGCTGGGAGCTTCCACAGGACCATCCATCACTCAGTCCCTGTGCCAGCAACTGTGTGTCTTCCCATCCATCCTCAGCACCTGTTCTATACTTTCTATACTAAGAAGGCATTCCCACAACTGCAGTCAGGATCTGTAAAATTCTGCTAAATATTACTTCAGCATTTCAACGCGAGCACTTTGAGCAAGGGTTTTGTGCAAAAAAATTGATTAAGTTGTGTTATAGTCTTAAAGTTTTATGTTTAATTTGATGTAAAATATATAGGTTAAAGATGTGCTCAATATTTTGTTCACGTTATTCCAGAAAGTATACGATATATGAAACATCCTGCATATACTGACAATAATTACTAAATTTTTTGGGGGTAATTCCGTGCCAACTCAACCAGAGGTCCCCAGATTTGAGGTAAATATTTTTCTAATAAAAGAAATACATAAATGAAGAAGAGAGCCAAAATATTAAATGTCACTAATATATATATATATATTAACCGAGTAATTAGCTAATTTGATTCTGAGCCAAATTCAGAAAGATCATCATTATTTCTTCACAGAGATTGGTATTTTAGCAATATTTGTTGAATTTAGCAATCTTTGTAGCATTATGTGTCAATAGTGACCATTTATTTTGCAAGCCTGCAAGTCAAGAGGTAATAAGGATATTGGGCCTTTCCTTTTGATATCTTTGTTTTTAAGGCTTTAAATTTTTTTCCAAGAAATATCGCAATTTCATTATGGCTCCAAGAGTAAATTGTTAAATCGCACACATTAAAAACACAAATGTGGTTCACTTTGCATGCCTCATTGCAATAAGTATACTTTTTCAAAAGTTTCAAGAAAGAATCAAAAAGATATCTCCACATTATATCTTCTAGTTCTTAATAAACCTTTCTTAGGTAATTTTCAAGGTCGTATATTATTTGACCCCAGAGATATGGGGATCTCAATGTAAAGCTGATACTTATTTAGAATTTTGATGCTAAAAGTGTCTGAAAAAAATTATGCTGAAAGTAGAATTTTAGCTTATGTTCCTTGATCAAAACCATATAAATGTAAAAATTTCATCCAGGGAAGTTTCTGAAATGTGGTTTATTTGACACGGAATTACTCTTCACTGATGTTTTTTTTTTCTTTTAGTTTTGTACATTTGAATTGATTGTAATCATTGTACAACAATATTTATTTTCTCTTAGTAAGGTAGCAGCTGTACTACTTTAGTATTTTACTTTCATAAAAAAAACTTTCATATAGCCATTTGATCTTTCTTTCTTGCCAGGCCCTTCGTCCTGCTTTGAGGCCGTTTGGTTTCTGCCCTGCGGTTCTCTTTCTGCCCTTCAAAGAGAAGTGGTTGGTAGTGAAGTGAAGCTTTTAAGGAGCTGAGTGATTTCATTGGCAAAAGACTTGTAAGTGATCTGATATGCGTTCGTAGCTATCGACCTGATCCCAGGCAGACGGGTCCGCAGCTCCTGCGGTATGGCCAGCAGCAGGGGTGACTCTTGTTGTGAGAAGCACCCTGGCGTCTCTTTCTCCTCACAGGCACTTCAGAGATGTTTATTTTTAAAGTTCTCCTGACAACCTCCAGCCTGACCAACCAGGGCTGGCATGTAACACATCTGACATGCATGCAGCTGTAGAGTTTTCTGACTCAGACACACATGCAGATACACATACAACTCACAACTTCAACACACACTAGACTCCCGTGGTGCTCCTATTTTAGCCCTCTCCCTTTCTAGTCTCACTTCATTGTTCGTCCCATTGTCATAAAATTAAAATGTTTATTGGCTAATGTTCTTATAAGAGGTGACACAAGTTTACCTTCACAAAATATATGCATTTTAAATATGTCAGTGTGTCAAGCAGCTTCATGTGGTTTTTGACATATTTGCACTCACAAACAGTCACCCTTCAGGCTCTAGGTCTGAGCTGCCAAATGGATCCTGTCAAGGTGACAGGCATTAGTGTGGCAGGCGTACTAGTGCGATAAAGGCTGCTAGTGAGTTCACGTTGCTCCCATGGGTCTGTGGCCGTGCTCCTGCAGCGGTCAGAGGAGCAGTGTATAAATGTCATTAAGAGCCTGTCTTTCAAGGGCTTTCGACCACATTCCTGTGGTGTCAGCTCCATCCCATCATTACATATCGTGTGTTGACCCCAGCCAGACGTTTGGTCACACGCATAATTTCTTTTGTACACAGATTTTACAAAGTGTTTTTCCAAATATTATGACACCAGTCTATTTCACTCCTTAAAGAAACTTATGAGATATTTGCATGTGAAAAAACAATTAATAATACATTAATTTCCAAATGGTATGCTTTTTGCAGATCGACATGCTATTCATTAAGGTTAATGGGATACTTAATTAAAAAATGAAAATTAGATTTTTATCTGCTTACTCCCAGGGCATCCAAGATGCAGGTCACTTTCTTTCTTCAGTAGAACTCAAAGAAAGAATTTTAACACTCCTAATTGAGAATTGTAGATAGAATGTCAATGGTCCATTTGATAGATACTTGCAGGTAATACACTTTATGTCACACACCGACAGTGTTGCCAAGTCTGTGGTTTTCTTGTGGAATTGGGCTACTTTACTGCTCTTTCCATGGGATGTTTTTTTATGTCCTCTGGTGGAAGCAACTTCAATAACATGATATTTTTCCCCTGGAATGTGACTTTTATCAGAGGAAACCCACCAAAAAATATCCCACTGGAATGCGAAATCTGGCAACCCTGAGCGCAGACTGTTGTCAACACGCTCAGGACAATTGGACATTGCAATGAATCAGAAGTGCACAGACCACTTGTTTCATGTCTTTGGATCTCACCGTGTAATCAAGAGCCACAGAGTTTCATTTGGTTTTGTCTGTTTTTCTTTTACTCTCAAAGTTTTGATTCCCTTATACTGCTATTATATGACTGACAGACTGCAACAGTTTGAGTTAAAAATCTTTGTTTGTGTTCTACTGAAAGTCACCTACATCTTAGATGCCCTGAGGGTAAGCAGATCGGCATCAAATTTACATTTTTGCATGAACTATCCCTAAAGTTGTTACTCAAATGAGTGAATCAATTCTCTTTGAACCTGTTCAAATGAACCCGATTTTTTTGGAATGGTTAATTTTCATCAGAATGGTTGAGACACACTAATATTGATCACTTGTTAAAACATGCTTGATTGCTCATTTGGGTTCAGTGATGTTAATAATGTGCACAGAATTGTTTTCGCTTAGGCCAAGTTGACTGTGTCTGTATCCATAGTTATTCACATATAATTATCTCTGCAATAGACTTAATCAGACAGTCTATCACTGAATGTTAGCTAATTCTGCATATGCTCAAAAGTGTAAGTCTAAGAACGGTATCCAGGTACAGTAGGAAGCCCTTTAGTTTTCCGGCTGTAACGTTAATAAATAATCTTTGTGTAGTCTGTACTCTAATGTGGGATTTTACTCTGCCCTCACACCACGAGGGGAATTTACAGAGCCCTACCACATCTTGGTATGCAAATGAGCCTGGGCTTCTGCCAATTTGTGCTCTATTTTCCTCGCTCTCTTCCTTTCTCTCTTCCCCTCTCCAAAGAGAGGAGCGCAGCTGACGGCTCTGGCCACTCATCTGTTTAATCATTGGCACTGCATACATGCTGCTGAATAACGATGCTCGCTTCACGTCCGATTGTAACAGCGATTGAGGATTCGCTTTGTATTTTGAAAATATAATGCACGATAAATAAACACTGCGTGTGAGCGTCTCGCAGCTGCATGGCGTTATCACACGTGTCTTTTGTTTATCGACATGCATTGAAATCAGAAGGCTGACACTATTAATGAGCATTTATGATGGTTATTAGGAAGTTTGGTTGATACTTGGCTAATGATTATGACTGGAAGATGACGTGTGGTTTCTGTCCAGAATGTTTTTTAAGCACCAAATCATCATGTTTGAAGAAACAATGCCATGCAGTCAAAAATCTAGTAGTCGGCACACAATTTTTTTGTATACAACAGCGATAATGCTTAAACCAGCGTTTACCAATCCCAGTCCACAATGTTTTAATGTTTAAAACATTTAACATTACATAAGTGCAGCATTAGTGGCTCACACAATGACTGAGTGAAAACTGTACAATATTGTACAATTAATCTCTTATTATGTTGCGTTTATACTTGCTTTGTTCCCACAATCTGACCACCTGATGCCTATGATTAGATATTGGCTACAATGCTCTGTGCTGCAAAAACGCATTGTAAATTGAAACCTTTGATGCTCTCAGACATTACATAAATACTTCACTATACCATAGGGACAGTATTGTTACATTGTTAAAATTTAAGTATTGACTTGGTACCAAAATTACAGCATTTTTAACAACAATAATTACATTTATAACGTATATGTGTGTGTGTGTGTGTGTGTGTGTGTAAACAAAATTTATTACAATTATTTATTATAATTTATTAATTTTGTTATAATTACTTTGGGTTAATCATGAATAACCATCTGACAGCACTACAAGTTGGACAAACTTCCCACATTTTGCCTAACTGATCAACACTAATGATCTAATAGATAACCATAGCTAGGGATTATTGGCTCCTTTGGCCTTACTTTAAAATAAATAAAAAATATAAAATAAAATGTACTAATGGTTGTGGCATGCTTTCGTTATAACTGACTTAACTAAGATTAAACAGAGAGACAATAACATATTTCAACGTAAAAAAAATTGACATTCTCCAGCCTCGGTTGTACAGTGGCTGGACTTTTGATAAAAGCCACTGAGACCTCGTCCTACATCATCCCAACCCAACCACAGCAACCCAAAAAGGCCTTTTTATTTACTTGTGGAAAGCTGCTAAATTGCAGTTCCACACTCGTTTTTCAAAGAGCACAGTGTACCAAGGACTGTCTGTTAAGCTCTGTCAATCTATAACAGAAGGCATTTCTATTTATTTCTCACCCTGTCTGTCTTTTTCTTCATCTTTTTTCACTGCTGAACGTCGAAGGAATGTGGGTCTCACAAAGAGCTGAAAAAGCAAATTAAATAGTGCTGCTGCTGGTAGATTTGGGATGAACACACTCACACAGGGTTGTTATTGTAAGCACATTGATCATGATACTTTACGTTAAGAATGGCCTCATTAATTTGTAGAGAGTGGTTAAAATGAAAGTGCGGTGAAGCGCGTATGGGTAACGGGTAACTCAGCAAGAGCTGTTAAAGCCTGATGACAACAATAAAGTATAATCGATTTTTTAGTTCTTTTCTTTATATATGTGTGTATATTTGTTTTTCAGAGGCAAGATGAGAACATGCTATACAATGAATAACTAATTTTTTTTAGCTGGCAGCAAAACCTCAGAATATCTCGCCTGCATTAGCTTTCCTTTTTTCTCCCACAGGGGGCAGTTTCACTCTCTGTAACTGAGTTTCTCTTTCTTTATCAAGAATGCTGAATGGGCTGACAGTGCTCTGGTCAGTGGTCTGTATCTTTCAGCAGCACCACAGTGCCGATCCCCAAATAAATCAATGTGTTTCCTTCTTGCTTCTGCTGTATTGTGGAAAGATAGATGGCAGGACCCTAATGATGTTTAACATCAGCTGGAGCTAATGGAGAAGTTACTGCAGCCATTTATATTCTCTCGTCTCTCTCTCTCTCTCTCTCTCTCTCTCTCTCTCTCTCTCTCTCTCTCTCTATCTGTGGTTTTCATTTTTCTATTTAAACCAGAGAGAGTGGTCATGATCTGAAGTGCCTTAAATGTTTGCATAAATACACTACCAGTCAAAAATGTTGGATAATTTAGATTTTTAAAATGTTATGCTCACCAAGGCTGCATTTATTTGTTTAAAATACAGTAAAAACATTAAAACTGTGTAACATTCTAAAATAGGATTTTCACTCGAATGTATATTAAAATGTAATTTATTCCTGTGATAGCAAAGCAGAATTTTCAGCAACTGTTACTCCAGAAATGACTCTATGAAATGACTCTATGATGTTTTAGTGCTCTATTATTGTCAGTGTTGGGGGGGTAACACACTACAGGTAATGCGAGTTATGTAATTAGATTACTTTAAGTAACTTGGTAACTTTAGTAGAAATATGAGTTCCGCCAGTTATTTTTCCCCCCCGTGTATTGACTGACCACTCTCCTCTTGCCATGTTGAGAAATATTGGGAGTAATTTATAGAGGAGTTGGGTGCACTGAGTGGACATGATGTTACTGTAGACTAAATATGAACACATTTACTCATCTGCACAAAAACAGATTCAGTATTCCTCATAATGTATAAAAATAGCCAAATGCAAATATTATACAAACCTACAATAATTAAATATGTTAAATACGACAACCCATCCTATTTTTTTTAACCAGTGTATTAGCTACTACCCTTGGTTGAACTAATTCAGCCTTACTCAGCAAAAATGACACATTTGTGTTTAGCCTTGAACTTTCTTCATCTTCAAAAAACATAAACGCGTAAGCCCCGCCCAGATTTAAAAAGTAACTTTCCATAAAATTAGTTAACTTTTTTAAGGAGTAACTTGACATTGCATTACTTTTAAAATGAACTTTCCCTAACACTAATTATTATTATTATTATTACTATTTTGATCAATATTAATAAAATTAGTAGTAGTAGTAGCAGTAGTAATCACTCTCATTATTATCAGTGTTGAAAACAGTTGGTTAATGCTTTTAGGAAAACTGTGATCTATTTTTTTCAGAGAAACCTTTTATATATATTTTGAGTAAAAACCTTCTGTAAAATTCTAAATGTCTTTAGTGTTACGTATGATCAATTTATTGCATCCTTGATGAATAAAAGTATTAAAAGTATTCATATCGAAAGTATTCAACTCCAGCCATGCTAATGGATTACGGTTTCAAACAATGAAACTTTTTCAAGATCGATAATAATAAGAAATGCACAACATTAGCATATTAATGCATTCTGAAGGATCAAGACACTAAAGATTGGAGTAATAACTGCTGAAATCTGGAATAAATGATGCTTTAAATTTAAATGCAAAAGAAAAGTCATTTTAAATTGGTGTATTTCACAATATTGTTGATTTAATAAATGCAGCCTTGGTGAACATAAAAGACTTCCTTCAAACCGTGAAAAAAAAAATCTTGGCTATTACAAACCGTGTTTGTAAGCGAGTGATTGATTGCATGAATGACTGTCATTCTTGTCTGTCAGAGAGTGTCTGTGAGTCAGATTGGCTGTAATTACCACACACTGGGCTCTGACACGTACTCGAGCTCATAATAAAACAACAATGTCACATTATTGCCTAACGTCCTCCAGTAATGACTCCAACTGCTGTGCTGGCCTGTCGCTCTGCATGTACTCCCATTCGCTGGCCTCTTTAAAAAATCTCCATAAGATAATTATTGAGTTATCTGCTGCTCCAGCAAATCTAACTTGTCAACTGCTATTAATTGCTACAATATCGCAAATTAATGCACATTCGCCAGCCGTATGAAAGCAGGCAGGAGGAGATTTCTGCAGGCCGATCCAGATATTCAGTGGCCTCTAACTTAGAGAGTTATACTGCACTGCAGATTAATTATGCACAGCGAACTGGATAAATGCAAAGTGGGCCAATCGACAGCACCATTAAGGCATACTCATCACTGAGCCACTGAGCAAAGAGAGATCTATGAGGCTGCTCTCTCCAACGGCAGGAAAGGAAGAGGAAAGAAACTCTTCAACTTCCTGGGCTGTTGCTGCTTCCTCTCATTCTCTGATGTTGCTGGAAGCGGAGGAGGGACGTTAAGGAATGATGTTCATACACGCGCTCTACCGCTAATCAGAGTTCCAGTGTGCCAAGTGTTTAGAGTTAAAGGGTAAGAAACCAACAGTGTAAAAAAAATGTTTCTGCAACTTAAAAAAAAATAGTTTAGCTGACAAGATTTTTAGTTTAGCCTACTAAAATATTCCAGTTCTCGCTTAAATTAACATTAAGTAATTTAAAATTTCAAGTCAGCGAGGTAACAAATTATTCTTTTACCAAAGAATGCTGCATTTCAACTGTCTGGTTTCCCGTCTTTCCCTCTTTCTTTGTCTTTAGATACCAGTTTTTCAGACTGTATCTGTCACTGCTAAATAAAAGCAGCTCTTATTAGCATTTCCTTTCTTGCTCGACTCTTATTACTTCGTGAGACGCTGTCTCAAACCCCCACAAATGCAGATTTGACACAGTTCATTGTGTTGGCAGACATCATTGCCACTGTCCAAATTAAGCTGTTTGGGTGCATCACATCAATGGAATAGTTCAGGTTTAGATAACTTTGCCTAAAAGTGTTTGTGCGTTTGTGGGTTTGGCTGCTGTGGATGTTTTTAGGGGATGAGATCAGGATGTGGCAGTTAAGACGTTAAATGTTCATATACAGTACATTTTATTACCTGTATAATTTGCCAACATGAAGTATTTTTAGATTGCAGAAATACAAATAAAATCTTTTTTTACTTTTATTCAGTAAGGATGCATTAAACTGATCAAATGTGACAGTAAGGACTTTTACATTATTACAAAAAAATAAACAATAAAAAAAAAATTAAATTAATGCTGTTTGTTTAAACATCTATCATAGAATGTAATAAATAATAAGTGATATTTCTTGAGCAGCAAATCAACATATTAGTATAATTTCTGAAGGGTTATTGTGACACTGAAGACTGGAGAAAAAGTTGCCAAACAAAAACTTTCAAAATGTATTTAAAATCTTTCACAGTGTTACTTTTTGCTGTATTTTTGTGACATTAACAATGCCTTGGTAAGCATAAGAGACTTCTTTCAAAAAAAAAAAAATTATATATATATATATATATATATATATATATATATATATATATATATATATATATATATATATATAAATATTATATTAAATCTTACAGACCCCAATCTTTAAAAATAATATATTAATATAAATAAATAAATATAAATAAATAATAAATAAATATATTTCCCCTTTTTTCCCACATATAATTTATCAATATTTTTTTTAATCAATAATGCATAATCAATACCACAATACCCTAATAATAAAGCAAAATCTACCAATCAGAGAAACAGTTGTTTCCATGGAATAGGAATCGCAGCAAAATATTGTAAATGCTTTTTGTGATTTTGATGCATTGAGAAAATGTTAATTGCAAAACAAATATCTTTATTTTATGTCTTTCAAGTCACTGTTTGGTGACAATTGTAAAAGGAGCATCAACGCTCAATTTTGGATATGCAAAATTAACCATAAAATAAGGATTTCTTTCTTTTTTTTCTTTTTTTTAAAGTATGATTTGTGCACTGGTCTGTGAGTATAGAAAAAGGCTGGTGTTTATGAACCTCTACTAGCTCATTGCAAATTGAACAAACTGCAGTTTTCATTCTAACTCTGCATGACGTCCTCCAGTATTGTAATTTATCATCATTTGTTACGTTCAATATTTTTGTTCTATTTGATTTGTGCAGACTCCTTGGATTAGTATGAATGTGGAATGAAGAATTGCACTGTTGTAGAGGGGCTGGCCGCGAGTTCATGTGAGGTAAAGAACCGTGGCTGAGCCTCATTCCGGAGCTCATTAGGCATATCTGACAGTGTTGAATTCGGCGCTTGTGTCTTCGGTCATGCATCAGCTGGTCTCTGCAGATGCGAGAAACTGAGAGATCTACAACCACACATACACACACACACACACACACACACACACACACATGCAAAAGTCTGGCATCTTGTGAAAAACTTGTGCTCTGTTGGAATTCTTATTTCATCCTCCTTCAACCAGAACTCTGGACTTCTGAGGGGGAACATGCCAAATTTGATTATGAGCTGAATTTGAGCGTTACCGTCTGAAAGTCTGCTCTCCCAGGTTTCGTCAGTGGGTAACGAATGCAAGCTGTTGAAGAAAGTTGAAGATGGAGAGGAAAACAGAAGGATAGTGCGCGCTCGTTGTGGATCGCTGCCAGTATTAAACAATTAACATTATAATTTGTTTTTGTAATGTTGAAAGGTAATATAATTAACTAGTGAAACTAATCTCAGCTCCCTGCCAGACTGAGACGCTTCTGTAAATGATAATAGCAGTTGGTCCAGTGGGCTCATGGGATAGGATAAATCTGTTTCCCCCTTTGCACAGAACTGGCATCTATTCAGTCGGCCCTGTGTGTAGAGGGACCCATTGAAATGCTTTCCGTAAGCCCATCTGTGTGTGTTTGAAGAGTTCAACGCTGTTCTGTAACAAAGCACAAAGCTGCAGTTCTTGCCCTCTCACAGTGACCAGTGCGGTTTCACTCTCTATCACCACAGCAGTCAGTCAAGATTAACCCACCTCACCCTTGCCATCAGCCCTGAGCTTTATTTAAACTCTTTAACTCTGCCCTCAACAGTCCCACACTTTCCATTTCAGCACAGAAAACTTTGAACAGAGAAAAATACTGGTTTTGTTTTTTTGTTTTTCTGCACAAGCACGTACAGATACCTTGTCACTATTTCTATCTATATATTAAGTAATGTTTTGGTAACATTTTATTTCAATTATCCACTTTTGACACTACTAATGTTAAATAACTAGCCTACATATCAGCCATAGCAGTTATTAAAGTATTAGTAGACTGTCTGCTTAATATTTACTAACATTTAGAATTTGAACTTTTAACAAAAAACCAAAAAAACAACTAAGTATATGTCATCTTACTCTATTAACCATAAATCTACCCTAACCTTCTGCTATAAATACTTTTTAGTTTAAATAAGGTATTATTTTTATTAATAGTATAAGGAGTACCCAAAAATAAACCCCAAAAATGCTCATGTTGTTCCAAACCTGTAAGACCTTTGTTCATCTTCGTAACACAAATTAAGATATTTTTAAAGATAAAATCACAGACTATTTTAACAACGTGCTTATTATGAATCTGTGTTGTTGTGTATAGATTGTCAGCTCTCGGATTTCATCAGAAAATATCCTAATTTGTCTTCTGAAGATGAAGATCAGTCCAAACGAGGGTTAGTAATTAATGACAGAACTTTTATTTTTGGGTGAACTATACCTTAAATGTTATGAAAATGTTAAATTGCAAAAAAAGTAATTACTACAATAAGTACATAGTATGCACACGGGGAACATGAACATAAGTAGGTATTAACCTTGAACCTACCCTATCTAGTTACCTTATATTACCATTGTTTTTTGGGGTAAGTACACTTCATGTACACTGTAAGTAGATGTAAGTATACATACTGGAAAATAAAGTGCAACCAAAATTTGTTATTCTGCCTTTTTTATTTTGGGGTGAAATATGTCTTGACCATGTTCATGACACAGATTGTTAGAATCCCCCCACTAACCTCAGTTGGCGGAGTTCATTTCACATGTGGGCCAATGGGGTTTTTGTCTGTCTGCTGGTGTCTGGTCTACACGCTTGAGGAGTTCCCAGGTGCCTACCAGACTGTAACAATGTTTGCCAGGGCTTCTGACCCCTCTCTGCTCCATCTCTGTTAGTGGGCTGTCATTTTAACAATACTTGGTCGTACCCTTAGAGCAACTGACTTTAATTGATTGATGCCTCATAAATGTTGCGCCCTCCCCCACTTCCTGATTCAGTTCCAGTCAGCGGCCCATATTTCTCGACCTCTTTTTTACCCTCCACAACTTTTCTGTGCACAGCTCCATGTAAGGAAGTGTGGAGGAAATCTCTGCTCTCCTCAGGCTTAACCTTTGAGCTGAAGAATATGTGTGTGTGTGAGTTAATGTGTGAGTGTGTGTGCATCAATGCGTCCCAGTGGAGAAGAATTCTTCAGGTCTGAATTTTCATGAAGGCTTGTAGTCTTGTTGCCCAAAAATAACACGAGAGACCACAGACTAGCCGAAGAATGCCGCTCTGTGCTTGAAACTTAAACCTCCTCACTGGACTGAGCCTCATATTTCTCTTTCTTGGCTTACAAAACCTCTCATTCGATCTTTGAATAATGCAAATAACTACATTTAGCACTAAAACCAAAAGATTCGAAATAGAAAATAAGTGTTTTTTCTCATCACTTGGGCTAAAATTGTCTGCCCCGACTTGGGCCTTTTCTCATTTTAGAGGCATTGATAGCATTGAATAACATTAAATCGCTCTGTTATCAAAGTATCACTCTAAATGTTTCAAATAGCAGCAATTGTAGACATTTGAGATGGTATTGAGGGTATATTGTGTGGCATCTGTGAACAAGGCCTATGCTGTTGACTCGTATCCTTTTATAATTCTCGCTGGCATTGTAAATGTCATCGCATTTAAACTAAGACGCCGTTTGTATCTTTAACCCCAAATTAGATATTTTTCTGTCTGTGTTGCTCCCTCGAATACGAGGCCCTCATTTCTCTTCCGTTTGGCATTAGGGGAGATGGAAAAGCAGGAACGGAATGAATTGGTGCGACTGAAGCGCTGCACACAGATGTGTATGGAGCGTCCTCCGCTTTACATGTGCGTTGAATGATCCGCTGACCCGATAAGCTTGTTTGAGGTTAGCGGCACGGCAGAAGGTCCGTCTCATTGACGCATATTATAGCTGGAGCAGTTGACATGTTATGTCATACACTGCTTGACCTTCCAGCATGTAATGTAAAATTAATTCTCACAGACTACTTCAACAGGAAGTCATTAAATGCGTTGCATGTGTGTTTATGAATCAATGGCGTGTCCCTGGAGTGTTTTTTGGAATCAAGCGTTTGTCAGAATAGATTGTATTGAGTAGACTTGTCTGTTAATTACTGTCTGTCTCATTCTGACTCACAGTCTGCAATCTTTAGCCAGTACTAAATGAAATACAGGAACTGATAAATATAACGCTTAATAAAAATGTTCTCAGTAATTATAACTCACTGAAGCCATTTGTGCTCTACATTTGAAATTGAGTCTCAAGATATCAGACAATTTTAATTAGTAGTTTTTATATATATATATATATATATATATATATATATATATATATATATATCAGATCCTCTAGTGTTTTTAATTGTATTTATGGTGGTGTTTTTCATAATTCATAATTTACTTGTCTGCAGGAATATTATGTGGCTTTTTTGACTCTTCCCACTTTACATTTCTAAATGCATGTTTCTTGGGAACAAACACAAGAATTACATATTACTAAATTAGATTTGTGAGATATTTCTCTCTAATGGTGACTCTCATAAACCATTATTATGTAAGGGATATTATGAATGACTAAAATTATCTGCTTATTAGATGACTTTTTACCAGATAAATAAATAAATAAATAAGTGGCGATGACTTATTGATTTAAAACGATTTTATTATGTGTGAAAAAAATAAATTGCAGAGTGAGTGACATGAAACTAGGATATTGGTTGCTACAGACTGTGCTCGTTTATATAGTTTAGCACTCATTAGGCAACGATTTTGACTGCAGCATGCTACAATCTAATCAGAATGAAGTATTCCAGAAAATATTAATGTGTTTTACCTGCCTGGATAGTGTGGCTGCAGCTGTGTGCTGGTCTTCAAACATCCCTTATAATGAGGCAGTAAATTATCCACTGGAGCAACATCAAGACATTATCGTGTTCTGTATCTCACATACACCATTAATCCAAAACAAATAGATGGTCTGCTCAAGTAATGCAGGGCAAATTAAATCCAGAGACATGGGGATATTAATTATGTTGGAATGGTTTTGTGAATACCCAGAGAGTAAATCTGTCTAAATCATTTTGTCTTCTGTTTTGTGTGTTTCAGGTGTAATAGTGTATGAAGTAAATAAAGGTCCACTGTGAGCGATGTGGGACATTTTATATGGGTGTTTTTTCCACATTTAAAGGGCATGTCATGTAATATAAGAATGCTGACTTTTACTACCAGTCAAAAAAAGCTTTATTCAGAAACTTGTGATCTATGAAGGCTCCTTAAATGTTGTTTAAAAGCATCAGAAGGAGCACTTTATGATGTTTGGTTAGAGAATGCCAAGAGTTTGAGAAACTGTGTAGACAATTGATGGCTAGATGGGTTTGAGTTATTTCAGGTTTTTTTGGTTACTTTGCTTCATTTTAATGCTTTTGCATAAAAACAAAATAAATAGGGATGTTTTTGATTGGATAATATAAATTTATGCAAAAAGCTATGTAGTTTGGACCTTGTCCTTTAGGAAACTTTAACTACAAAAAAAAACTTTGGAAAAAGCTGTGACTCTTAAAGATTTATAAAAAGATGGATATATAGATAAACTGAATGTCAAGACTGCTATAAGCTTCAGCTGTTGATTATATAACGTCCTTATTAAATGCAGTACGAGATTTTACATTGGTTGTCTATTTTTGTTTTCTGGGTCTAATTAACCCTGCATCAGGTCAGGAGATTGAGTTGCATCATGGATTCCCAACAAAAATGCTCAACTTTGTGACTCAAATTTAGTTAATTGAAATATACTCTAAAAATCGGGTGCTATGCATCATTAAACTTAAATGATTTTTTTCAAAAACACTGTGAGAGAAATAACTTTGTGTTAGAATATGAAAAGGCAAGGGAGAGACTCCCATAAAAAGAAAAGCGCCAGAGCAAGGGATGTAAGAGAATTTATAAAGTTTGTTTTGAAACGGTTATAAAAATGTAAGTACATTTTGTTTAGGAGTATTTTGGACTAAAATTCATTAAATTGACTAGAAAAATCACCACCAGAGCTCCATTCATGACTGTGACAGTTAATTTATCTGTGCAAACAAAAATATTCCAATGAGAATTTGGTCTGTTTTCTTTAAAGTTTTTTAAAGCTTTATTTTAACATGTTTTGTTTGATCTGCTGGAACACCTCGAAAAATATATAGGCTTCATTTGTTTCTAAATATGCAATTCTGATTTTCTGATATTGTTCAGTTTTATAAGGGTAATATGAAACAGGGACATTTTAAACAGATTTGACCGAGGTCCTTGATCTCGCCCCTGGTTCTTAGTTTACAAGATAATAACTAGAATGGAATAGTTTGCTTGCATTGAACAAGTCTTAAATATGGACTTTAAAGTACCATCATGGAAAACAATAATCATATGGATGAACTTAATGAGATATACTTTATGATAAATTGCTCCGCTTCAGAAGATACTTGTTTAATTATTCTGGCTCTAGACTTTGGAAATAATATCCACTGTTAACACTCAACCCAGTTAAAAAAATGTTGTTGTCACCGCACTTCTAATTTGAGGCTTTACATCTGGTCCTTGTTGATGTGTTGTTTTTTTTTTTTAATCTGTAATTTATTAACACTGGAGCCATGATTATGACATTTTTGTCCCATCCCAGTGCGTTTATCTGTCAATTTAGTTAATGTTAATGTTATTATAGATATAATTACTGTGACTCCATGAAGCAGTTCTGTCATTAAATTAGAAATGCAGTTCCGAAGTTGTATCGCAAGTAACTACGTAAACTGCGGCTTGCCAAAAATGATATGGTAAAGTGCCAAATTATTTGTACGTGTAAGTTTCTTCATGATATCCATATAATGTATGAACCTTTTAAAAAGCATTTGGTCTATGATTGGATTTTTCTCTTTGAAAGAATTCATTAAAATTCAAGTGCAGTAAGCGATTTCTAGGAAACGCTGTTGATATTTGAAATCACCAAAACAAACATGCCCCCCTACCTAAAAGGAACACAGCCCTATCTGATAGCTTCTTCAGACACTTTCATAAACCCTAGTATGTTATCTCACTTTTCTCATTGGGAGCCAAAGCTCGAAACGCTTTTATTCTTATATAATACTAGTAATACTAGTAAATAGTACTGCAATATTTTTCTTACTATGCTTACTAGCATAGTGATCATTACTTGTATTTGTGATATTTTAATTTATTAGTGATAGCCGTAATAGTAGTTATATTATCATTATTTATTTCCAAACTGTACATTTTAAAATGCTCTTATATTTCCAAGTGTGTGTTTAAAAGGAATGACCACCTCAGCTTTGTCTTTGTTATTGTTATGGGAGAATAGCTCTATTTTTCGAAGTTCTTGTTGACTGGAAACTCCTCCGCCTTTTAGTCTGCGGTAAAGGGCTACGGCTAACTCTCAGCGGTATGTGGACTTATTTACTTTGGCGCACTCATTTATTTTCTAAAAAGCACTGTTCTTGGCTGTCTCGGAGGCACATAGCAGAGACTTATGCGCTGTATACTGCACTTATGAAACTATTAAGCCGTGTGGTTTCAGTGGTGCCCGTGCTGTTGTGAATATGAATGCGTTGGAATGCGGGGCGAGCTGAGGGTTAGAGCAGCGTGACTAATTCTGGGATCTCCTGTGAAGTGCGTGGCTGACTGGCTCGGGCTGTCCTTCACGCCTGGCTGATGAGACTACATGCCTAGCATCCTCCCAGCTTGCTAGGCTGTTTTGGAGAAACACGTCAATGAAAAAAGCACACAGTTGGCAATAAAATTCGACCAGTTCCAAAGTAAACATCGCTAGGCTGTATCGTATAGGCGATTAGTCAATTTGAACTCGATAAGAAAATCCTGTCGAGTGCACTTTCAAAATGTGTGGTGTACAGTAAATTCAATTTCTTCATGTCTACACTGATTTAGCATTGCTTATCATTTTCAGTTCCTCATTTTACTGCTCTGCTCGGTCTCTGTCTAGGAAACTATCAGCCTCTATTGTCCTTTCCTAACCATGTGCAACATGAACCACTTTCAATATTCGAAACTGACAGCGCGAAGACTTTAATTTGCAGCCTGATGAACAAAGGTTTTTGCATTCACTTTTATGTACTATAATTAATAAATATTTGTCAAAAAAAAACTTGTAGGTGTATTTAATTTAATATCCTTTGTGCTGGTTTCCCAAGCTGTTTAGTCAGTCAAAACAAATCCAATGCACACAGCTGAAATATTCAAAAATTCCAGAGAGGCATCAGTTCTTATGCCAAGCCAAACAACAGCAGAGTTATGCTCTAAAATGTGCGCGGTTCGCACGCCGGTACATCTTAATGGCTGTTGTAACAGTTTTATGACTTTCAAAGTGTCTTTTGTATGTACTTTCAGTCTGTTATAGTTTTACGATTAGCCATTGTGGCTTATGAGCGCCGGACAGTGACTCTGATTTATCAGCTAATGTTCTGAAGGAGGACGCAGAAATGACCTTTCTAATAGTCATTTTCTTCAATCATTAAAACTCTTTAATGTTAATAATGTCCTTTTGTGAAAGTGCTGCACAATGGCACGGCTTCATTAGTGTAAAAGCAGGGAAATGTGGATTTATTAGCGTGTCTGGGTAAAGCAGCTTTGCTTTGTTTCCGATTAACAGGTTTGGAGAAATTCCTGTTGCCTTCTCAGAGAGAGTCCCAAATGGGTTTTGTTCCAGCATGTTTCATTTTGGTATTGATATGCTAATGTTTTAATTGGCAGGGTGAGACGAAATAGGATTGCCCTGTAAATACATTACAATTTGAAAATATTTCTGCAGGAAAATTGCTGATTACTTCATAACAAGTGTTGTTAATTGTAGGAGCTTCATTTTTTACACTTGCAAAAAGCAGTGGGTTTTTTTTTTTTTTTTTTTTTTTTTTTTTTTTTTACCAGCGGGCCTTCTGAACTTCTGAAGGGACTTTTTTCCTCCAATACATCCTAAACTTATTTAAGTGTATTTATAGTTTCATAATTAAAATATTAGTAACCAAAAATGATTCACAACATGTAGTTACAACAATGACTTTTGACGTCTTTCTGCGGTTGAATAACTTCAAGTTTTTTTTCTGCTATAACTAGTAAAAAGGGCGAGATGATTGTGCTGCTTAAACTGAAACTATATTATAGTTTTATTATAGTTTATATTAAAACTATATTTTACAAAATGTTTAGACTTACATTTTAGCTGCGGATGATAAAATGGGGGAAAGTCATATGTTTTCATTAAATACAATAGTTGGGAAACTGAATATTCCTTGAGGGTGATTTTATTTATTTATTTTTTATTTTATTTATATTTGATTTTATTTGTTTGTTTGGCTGGTAAGCAAGCTCTCAGAACACCCAGCAAAAATGCTCACAACGCTATGGCATCGCTGCATTTTATCAAGAAACCCTATTGATTTTT
Organism: Puntigrus tetrazona; assembly: GCF_018831695.1. Lineage (NCBI taxonomy): Eukaryota > Metazoa > Chordata > Actinopteri > Cypriniformes > Cyprinidae > Puntigrus > Puntigrus tetrazona. The sequence continues at coordinate 9,910,392 of NC_056703.1, forward strand.
TTCTGCAGTTGTTATTAATTTCAGTTTACCTGGCAGCTTCACCATCCGGACATCTGTTTTTCTGTATATTTGTCTGCCCCCACTGAAGGTGAAGCAAGCCAACAATGAGATCACTAGAGAAAAATTTTAGGACTGAATACATTTCAGGAATGTGCACAAATCTTGAAATTTATTCTTCTTGCTTAGCAATATTTTATGTCTTACACAAAGTCTATTTTTTTGTATATATTGCAGTCAGTCTAAGAATCTGCATGCATGTGTGTGTAGAGGGGAGAGTCTCCTGGTCTTATTTTGGAACTATGAGAGTGTTTGAGAATGTTAATTGCTATGACAAGGCTGCTTTGTAGATAAAGCAGCCAAAAGACCACAGGTGGCTTTTTATACATGATGAGTCTCAATGACACAACCTCCATAAAAAGAAACCACTCCATTACATTCTTAAAACAGACCAGTATGAAAGAGCACATATCAGAGATTACAACCAAAATTGTTACGAAATAATGACAGATCAGCGTAACACCTAACAATCTGGCTCTTATCAACTCTTTGGAAAAAGTCAGCACAGTCTTGCTCTAAACAATCGTGTGTGAGTGGTTTCAGAGACATTTCCCATGTTTAAAGGCCTTGCACATGAAGTTGAATCATCAGAAGGAAATATACACATAGCTCATGGCTATGTGGCTCATTCTTTTGTGCTTTTACTTATTCTCTTAAGTTATAACTGTTTTTATAGCTAAGATCGTCATGCGGTGTAGGGTTGTTGAAATTATATATATATATATATATATATATATATATATATATATATATATATATATATATATATATATTTTTTATGTTTTATTATTATTAATCTATTTATTCTTAATTACATTTACATTTACATTTAGTCATTTTACAGACGCTTTTATCCAAAGCGACTTACAATTGAGACATAAAATAAACAAGGGGAAGGAGAAGTGAGAATGATTTTTGGGATTAATATATGTATGGGATATGTATGGGATTGATATGTATGGGATTAATAATTAAATTATTGATATGTATGGGATTAATAATTAAATTTTTAATTGTTAATTCTCTATTAAATCTTAAAACAGCTTCTTAAAAAATATTTGTAGTAATCAATATTTCAATTTTAGATTTAAGTATTTGTTATTTGAAAATATTTATTATGTGGCTTAATGTTTGACATAAGCAACAACTTTTTTCTTCCTTGCTAAATTTTGTGTACTTTGTGAGGGATGAACATGCCTGAGATTAAATATTCAGACACAATTTATTGTATAATAGAAACAGGAACACTCACTTTATATTGTGCGTCATTTCCATCATATATATTTAAGGCCACAAAAAAGGCTAGCTAGTGTTGAAAACCAGCTTTGAGCAAGATCTCTGCATTATAGCCTCAGCTTTGGGAAAAGATCAGTTTAAACCAAATTAGTTGGCACGCTTTTGGGTGCTTTGTTATGGGACAGTAATTTCAATATCGCCCCATTGTGGTAGTGAATAGTCGGGCCTCGCTCATAACTTTTTTAAAGTATCAGGCGTTCTCTCGCCAGAGACAGGTCACATTCAGATCACTTTCCCCCTTCAATCTTTTTGTGAATGGTGTCTGTACAGAGAGTAATTTCCCTGTTCACTGGGTTGTTTCTGGGGCTGTAATGCCATCTAGACCCGTGGAGGACCACCCATCCTGCAGGAAGAAAGGTGTCTGGGACTCGTAGCTCACCACGCACTCATCCTTGACAATTCATTCTCGGCTGTGCCTCTTGTGTTCTGACCTTGACTCTGCAGGATTCATTTTCTGGCAGCTCTTCTCTCTTTCTCTCGTTCGATCCCTCCTTCTCTCTGTCCTCCCCTTTCAGGAGCTCCACCTGATTGATCTGCCACCTTCAGCACCTTCTCTGCGAAAAGTGTGTTGTGTGAAATAGTGAACATGGCAAATAGCCGGCTGATTATTCTCAGGTTTTTGAGCTGCAGGGCACAGAGAGGAAAACGACACTCTTGGTTATTCGAAAAGAGCAGGTTGCAAGATTAAAAAACGCGTCTAGAGAGTCCGTCCCATTTTTGCTCTTGCTGGTGCCCAAATTTGTTTTCACAAAACAGAACTTTCCAAAGTGTTAAACTAGGGAATGGAAGAGTTTCTTGGTAGCGTCTTCCTTGTTCTTTCAACAATGTCATTATCTCTAACCCAGTTATCAATAAATTATTCCCATTGATTAGAGAAAGAAAACTGGGGCCTTTATTTAATTGAAGAGTTGGCAGTGGCCATTGGTGATGCATCAGAGTTTAACTTCATGCAAGTGAACAAGAATACGAGACAGGGACTATTAATAGGATTATATTAAAATAGAGAGATTTTCAAACTTTAGTTTTCCCTTTGCGTTAATGTTGCAATAATTGAACAACAAATACGCAAAGACGACTTATCTCCATCAATATTTTCTTATTCATAATTGCTCAGGATGTGTAAACAGAAGGGGGACCGTTTCAGCGTTACCGTGATGAGAATGACAAGAATACTCGTCTGTGATAACGTATTATGTGTCTGTGCTCAGTTCTTGTATCATAGCTCTCAAGAACTCCAGGAAACAACGATAGTATGTAGCAATCAGAGTTTAGTTGTTTCCAGAAATGGCCCTCCAGTTTAATATCTCAACTGTTGTTCATCACATGTAATTTCATATGGGATAATTAACACAGTTTTTGTAATGTTTGATTTAGCCAGCAGGTTTGTTCCAAAACTCAAATAGAAATATCATCACGGTGGGATTTAATTATGGCGGTATCTCCACAGGGGATTTGCAGTTGTTATTGTATACACACTTATAGACATAAACATACAGTGCTGTAAACCAGAGCAAGACACTTCTATAATTAACAAATGCAAATTTCTCTCATTCCCACATACTGTGCAGGTAAATGTGTGCACTTCCAGCTGGCTTTGTCTGTGTGTTTACATTAAAGCAAAGAGGCTTTTGATTGCTACGATCTGCATAGAGTATGCCTGATTGCATTATTTTGGGATTCAGTATGACCTTGATCATTTATTTATCAGGAAAACACTCATTGATGCTTAAGAAAGTAACACATTGTATTACAATTTTGTTATGTGGAAAATGTTTCACCTTTTTTTATAAAAAGAAAACCTATGCAATTGACTGTGTATGGAGGCTAAGCTACAAAAATAGGTCATTTTGACAAGTCATGGTTTTGACATCACAACCATGGACACGTCCAGTAAACATTTCAGCACCTATTTAATCTCTGACAAAAAGCTATTGAACAGTTGTTTTTCCTTCATGTATAGCCAATCATAACAGAAGCCTTATAGTGTCAGAAAAAGGCTGTTATTTCCAATAGTCAGAGAAATGTTGGAAAACAGCCATGATAAACTGCTTCCCCTGAATGAAAATAACTAGTCTTTACTATTATACGCATGACATTTAAGCTGGGTATCGTTCAAAATATTTTGATACCGATACCTTGCGTTTGATACCGGTTCTTGAACGTTACCTTTTTTGATACCCATTTTATGAAATCAATTTGAACAAGATCACATTAGCATTATCTCATATTTTTCAGCTTGTTGGCATTTACACAAACTCAGTCTCATCTCCTGAGCCACTGTGTTCTATGGGAAGCCAAATAACCCAAATGCAGGACGAAAGAAGCTCGCAATTGCAAAACGCATTTGTTAATTTAGACGTTTCAGTTCAACTACTTTTTACACAGATTTGAACTGTTTTGTTGAACTTTAGTTACACAGTATTCAAAACGGAGCTACCGAAAGAAAAAAAAACTACCATCTATGAAAATCCGTAGATATGAAGCTGGATATGCCTGATGTTAATGTTTAAAAAAATCAGTTTTCAAATATCCCAGCACATTAATATTGTTTTGATGATATTCTTCAAATCACTGTGTGAGAATTATGCTTTATTAATCAAAACTAAATGCAAATCTGTGAGAAAAGGAATATAAGGTGTCGTAGTCACTGCCTCTAGTGTTCATTTTTGTTGTTGTTGTTTTTTTTTAGTGTGGCGCTGAAAAAAAACAAAACATTGTGCATAATTCATGTAGACCACACGACAAAGTAATAGCTGACACTAACAGTTGACCCTGGGAAAATTTTACGCCCGATTTTTAATACAGTACTAACCTGTTTTTGTTATTAATCAGTTATTAGTCCCGAGTTATTATTAAGTTGTTTTTTTAAGATCTTTTTTTATTTTTTATAATTCTAAACATTTTACAGACTGTGCAAGGTATACTTTGACTTCTACTGTATTCCTTTAGTTTGATGTTGACATTTTGTCTTGCCTCAACCACTGTACATTAGTTTATATAGTGTGTTTATTCCGTTTTCTTATGCTGTAGCCTCCCATCCCCCAGGCCTTTTATCTAAGTGTAACCCCCCAGACAGCAAAACAAGTGTGCTTTGAATGTGGTATGCACTGACCCAGATAAGCGCGTCCTCCACTGGAGTGTGAGTGATACTCTCCATGCCCCCGGAGCAGCTGGGTCAGTGTACCAGCCTGTAGACACCAAACAAATCGCTGAGGCCAGTGGAGATAAAAATTCAGATGGTATGTTCTGATACTGTCTAATGGTGCTCTTTTGCACATAACGTCATGGGGAGCGCTTCAGGAATGAATGTCCTGTAAATTAGCAATTGTGAGTTCTGAATCACTCATGGCAATAGTGAGGAATGAGCCCTAGGTTTGCTCATATGTAATGGCAATGTGTATTGCTCGCACTCTAATTGTATTTATGATTGATTGAGGCACTTATTTTCTTTTTCAATATGAGATGCATAGTTGGATGAATAGATTAATGAGAGAGCTACTGGTGCATCAAGGCTAAAATATTAATGGCAATCGGTTCAGTTCCCCTGCTGTTATCACAAAGGAATTAATTTAACTTCAGATATTTTTAACTTGTGTGTGTGTGTGTGTGTGTGTGTGTGTGCGCACAATCAACAATTATATTTTTATTAACATTAACAATTAATTAATTTTTTCTGAATGTTAGTTCATATTAGCTGACAACGATCAAAAGTTTAATTGACTTTTTGAACTTTTTTTTTAAAAGACATTTTGTATACTCACTAATGCTTGTGATATTAAATACAGTAAAACTTGTGCTGTCAAACGATTAAACATGATTAATCGCATCCAAATTAAACATTTTTGTTTATACAATAAGCGTGTGTACTGTGTATATTTATGTATATATAAATACACACTAATATGTTATATATTTAGAAAATACATGCGTATATATTTGATTATATATAATTATATATATTATACCAATTGTACACATGCATATACGTAAACAAAAACTACAACAATTAATTGTTTTACTGCACTGGTAAAAACAGTAACTTTTGAAATATTATTGCAATTTTTTATTTAATTTATTATGTTTTAAAGTTGTGCATTCGGTTGCTTTATAAACGTATATATACTGTATACTTTTTTTTAAACAAGACCATATTAAATGGATCAAAAATCAAAAGTGACAGGAAAGACATTTTTACTTTTAGTATATCTGTTGAATGCAGTAGCCTGTATGTTTCCACTCGGTCATTGGCTGATGAAATTTGGCTTGTCCTTGATTATCTGATGAGTCAGACGCATAATGAAGTGTATTATCACTTTGTCTTTTTCCCCATAAAGATCCCAACAACTTTCCACCATCTGAGACAAAATCCCTCATAACCATTGCATGAAATAATCTTGATGCAATATTAATGTTTCTTACCTTCATTCTCTTTCAACTTTCTTTTTTTCTGAGCTTTTGGCTTCAAAGGCTGTTGTCCCTCATCACAGTCGCACAGAGTTGGTGGGGAAATAGAATTTGAAACTACTGGTAGAAATCCTGGGCCAGGCACCGAACATTAATACTTTATCTGCCTATTTCATGGCTTTGAAGGTGGAGTGGACCCTCACTAGCATATTTTGATATAATGGTCTCTGATAAAGCATGTGTAATGCTCTGTAGTTTTGTTATAGCAGCTTAGCTCAGATCAGTATATGCTACAGTATGTTGCTCCTATAGGTTCTGTAAGTAAAGCACAATGTTTGGCAGCTGCTTCCTACAGTTCTAGACCCATTTCTCAAAAGATAAACCCTATGATATGGTGCAGCATGAAGTAATTGTGTCGCAGCTATCTGCAGATAAGGTAAATGGGTTTTATTAAAGACACCTTTCTTTTGAACTTTTTTTTTGGAATGAGGAATTTCATTATTGCACTCCGCTCTTGAACATCTCTCAGAATTGGAAGGCAGAGCTCAAATAATTGAATGTGAAAGTATCCCTTGAATTGCATCTGAGCCTGCTATGAAGGGGATTTTTAATAAAGGAGAAGAAAAAGTGGCTTCAGCGTGTTTATTCCTGTGTCATCTAGAAGCCTGTAAACTACACAGCTCAAAACCGCCAGTCTGTCTGTAAATATCCCTTTTTAACAGAAAAATCGCTGCTCAATTATTTTGGAAACAGTTCTGTCTGTCATTTAGGTGGAAAGTAATAGCCTCAAGCAGATTTCTAAAACTTGCCAAAATCACAGTGGCAAGTGAGTCAGGATATGAATAATGAGTATCAAATTCAAGTGAGTAGGAGTTCATATACATGTTTTCTGCCGTGAACATGCATTTTATTGCTGGCTTGTACTCATTTGTGTATTTATTTATTATTTATGGTGTGCGTGTATGTTTGATCATGTTCTTTTTAAGCCTTCTCTTTTTCTTTTTCTTAAGTTGTATTATTTATTCCCAATTAAAATTTTTATCAGTTATATTTTTTTGGATCTTGCGTTTTTTATATTGAATTAAATTTAATCATTGTGTAAGTGAACTTTTTATTTGAATTTTTCCATTTCATTCTTGTAAATGAAGAGTGATCTGAAGTGTACAACAAATAGAAGTGTGCACTACAACTAATGTTCTGTTGTTGAATTACACTGCCTTTGCCATTAGACCTCCCTGATTTTTAATGTGTTAATATAAGTACACCTGTAATTTTTAAGTAGGCGAATAATAACCTCCAGTGGTTAATTCCCATTAGCACCATGACAAAGCCCCCCCTCGGGCTGCTTTTCAAACCTCTTTTCCTGTTTGTTTCTCCTTAACACATTTTTCCCCTCCTCTCTTTCTCTCTCCCTTTCTCACTCTCTGTCCTTTATTTTCACTTTAATCAGGTCCTGAGTTGTGTTCACTTGTAGATCTTTGATGAGAGAGGAGCATCAATCCCTGCTTTCTTCTTAAGGTTTTACATATTTGATCAGTACATGGTTTAGGGCTCTGGTCATTTTCTGATCCTCTTATCTTTTATTCAGCCCGACGGCCCATGAAAACTCTGAAAAGTTCCATCAGGGAAGTAGATCTTACTTATCCAGGCCATGTGTGACTATTAGACTTGAATGCACAATTAGGTTTTACTGGTTAAGGCCCTCTCTTGCTTGTTACTCAGTCATTCTGTCATTGTATATCAATTTATCATTCCATCCGTATATTATTCTGTCTGTCTAAAGTTCTGTTTATTTGTCTATCATTCTGTGTGTCACTAAAAGGTTGACATTGCCCATGGATGTGCACATTTATTCCACAAGGGGGATGATGACATTTTCAGCATTTTAAGGGATGCCTTTGGGTGATATTTGTGAGTCTGTGCATTTTATCATTTGAATGCAACTGTGATTTAGTTGGATCATAGAACTTGATTTTTCATTTCTGCTTATATGTTGTCATTTATGCCATTAAAAAGTCAGAGGATCATGCAAGGCATGGCCAAATGAGCTTTTAAAGGTTACATATCATGAAAAGCTGACATTGTCTGTGTTTAAGTGCTGTAATTGACTCATCAGTGTGTCTACCAGCTGTTTACCTTCATAGACCTAACCAATTGGCTTTTTTTATGTCTTATAACATGTTTTTAAAATAAACATCTGTGTATTTGACCGCTTAAAGTGCTAGTTCATGTGTTTTACTCACCTTAGAAGCATCCTAGGTGTATGTGACTTTTTTTTATCGGAGTTAAAGTAAAAATTGTCCTGGACCCTCCAAGCCTGTCCATTGCGGTAAATGGGTGTTTGCTGTGTACATGTCGGAAGAGGTGAAATAAAAGAGCATGCCTCATAATAGAACGTCCCTGACATGGCTCTGGGAGGTGAATAAAGGTTGTCTGTAGTGAATCCAATGCGTTTTTGTAAGATACATATCCATGTTTCAAATGTAATAAGACCTTTTTTCCCCCACTTTTGTAGACTGTGGTACTTCTGAAGTTTAAACAAACATGGTTTAAAACACGTGATTTCAACACAATCAACATGATAATCGAAACCAAACTGATGTTTTTTGGCAGAGTGTTTGAGGAACGGCTGTAAAGGCACAGACCTATTCTAGAAAAGGGGGTGGGAGCAGCAGCTCATTTGCATTTAAAGAGACTTGCATGAAAATAGCTTATTACTTCTTACACTCAATATGGTATAGTAAATAATCTGTGAGGTATTTTAAGATAAAACTTCACAGCCACATTTTTGGGACACCAGAGACATATATTAAATACTGTTAAAAATGGACAACCCCTTTTGAATTAAATGGATGAGGTTTAACATTGAAGAAGCAGTTATGGTTTATAGATGGTGAAAGAATCTGAGACATTTTTTTTTTGCCTGCAGATCAGTGGCTGTTGATTTGCCCATGAATTCCTTTTTCCTGAAGCCAGCAAATGTTTTTCACCGTTCCATGAGAATATGATGAGTCTTGAAGGATTAGTGATATAAGGTTCCAAAATATTTCGTTTTTTTCACTGAAAAATCTGTGAATTAGAAAGGTCAGGCTGGTTTTGAATACTTGCCAGTTGCAAATTGAACCGCTTCAGAAGATTATCACTACCTTGAGAGGTCTAATAATGATAGGTAGTCATTTTCAGTAGTTTTTCTCAATTAGCATCCTTGCCCTGCTGTGGGCAGCGGAGAATGAAAGGGCATTTCAACACAATGTGTCTTTGGCTTTGCCTCCAATTAAAGCAGGACGATGACTGGATTAAGCTGATGTGGAACAAGCATAGAGCTAGTGTGATTTTGGTAAGAAGTAGTATATGAGGTCTCATAATTCCACCAGATAATTTTATTAGACAGTTGAAAAACTGGTTAGTGCAAAGGCTAGTTGAAGGTAACTTTTGTTGGTGATACAAAACTAGCTTTAGGTAATGAGCCATAAAGATTTTTATTCTGTACCTTGAAAATGACTCGCCCTTTAACAGTTCTGCCTTTTTGTATTACTTCACAATGAGAAACTGCATAAAAGGCAAAGTAATAGCGCTAACAACCAATAATTTTTTAATTAGCGTAATTTACCTTGAATAATCTCATGGACAGTGAAGACGTTTACAGAATAGGATAGTTAAAAAAAACCTGTTGTGTTCAATGTCAAGTAGCCATATAAGTTTTCTTTACATTTAGTATGATTAAGGAGTGCGAGAGATACGTGGCTGTTAGAAGTTGGCAATTGGATATTTGAAGTGTCTTACCAAGTGTAGATCTGCAAAAAGACAAAGCAACATAAAAGACTGCTTTTGAAGGGTGCGTGAAGGTTACCAACTGCTAGTGAGGGTTTGTTATCATCATTAGTGAGCAATTGACTTTGGCAGTGGATGACAATTAGATCTGATGACTTGAAGCTGTGCATTAAAAATTGATATTTTGAGGTTTTTACCCTTTCAAAGCTTTACTACTTTTGATTTTTTTTTTTTTAAATGAGGATATGAACGGTACCAATACATAAAACAAAGGATATATTTAAGCCTACCACACCCCATGCCACAGATCCAACATTTATTTTCTACCATAGACCACCTCATCTACATTTAACAATTCCACATAAAGTGACATGGGTATTTGCATTTTAAACCTGTTCCTTTACTCACGCAACTTTTTCAGTTGAGCTTGCTAAGACGCATTCTACACTTTGTACAGATGTTTCAGGCCGGCCTGACCTTGCCGCCTCAGACTAGAAGAGTTGTTCCTTTGCAGTAGTGATTCTGACTCCCCACAGCATACAGTCTCTCTCTTTCTCTCCCTCCTCTAATTAAGATGCTCCTGTGGGCATGCTGCCTGCATTACTGTCTAAGCGCTCTTCCCTCCCCTCACTCCTCAGAGAGGGAAGCTACATTGTCTGCTGTTCACACAGGTTATGCCTCGAGGAGAAAAATCCATTCCTGGGCCAATCTCTTTGAAGACACCGCAATCAATTAGATCTTTCCTAGCAAGAATTCCACGAAACGATTAGATCAGTTATGTGGTTACATTTTTATTTCCTCTGATGTGGACTCGATATGTTGAATAACGATGGTCCTAGATATTTGCTTGCCCCACATGAGGAATTTCAAGTGAAAATATCTCATTACTCACTCTCATTGCAAACCTATTTGTTGTTATTTTTAAAGGTACACTATGTAAAATGTCTTGACCAAAACTACATACATATTCTGAAACATTATTTTAATTTTTTTGTCCTCAACTGGTGTGGTATGCCTATAACAATTGTTTATTTTTGGACGATTTTAGCTTTACCTCTGTGTCTTGTCATATACACGAACCGAGCAAAGCAGCTCTAGTGTCATTCTGCAAGACACATGCAGTTTTGTCTAGAGGCATTAGCATTTTTGTTTAATCATTAGTACTTTTATGAAGTAAATATAGAAAAAAAATAGTTTTATTGTCAAACGCTGAGATCAGGTTCAGATTCAGATTCATATTAGATACAGTCAATTGTCTTTGCCTATACATTCAATATAAATATTATGAGAAGGTGGAAGAAAATGGAAACACTTTAGCATAGAGACCAATTCTCACTGTTAAGTAGTTGCTTATTAGCATGCTTATTTTTAACATATTTGCTGTTTATTATTGTTTATAAAACACACATTCTGTATTCCATATTCTACATCTTTAATCCTACCCAATCCCAAACTTAACTACTAACTATTAATGAGCAACAAGTAAGGAGTTTGAGGCAAAGTCTAATGCAGTTAATGGTTTGTTAATAGCAAGAATTGGATCTAAAAATAAAAGTTGATTAATTTATGTTATCATATGAACAATGTAGGTCAGTTGATCAAGCTTTAAAAGCACAGTAACATAATTTCTGGAACATCTCTTAATTAATGTGAGTCAATCATGAAGTTGTAACTCCCTAACTCGCTTAATTAATTTTTTAAATTCTCTACAATCTTGTTTAGCACTAGGGATTCAGCAGTCTGACAGTCTGACCTTTTTTAAGAAACTTTACAGATGTGGTTACAATGGACTGCATAAAGTTTCCTCAAAATTCCACAGGGGAAAATAATATGAAAAATAGCATGCTGGTTTGGAACTTCACGAGGGTGAATAATGACAAAATTGTCATTTCTGGTTAAATTGTTCCATTAATTAAATGTTCTTTTGGTTTCTTCTTTACTTTGGCAGTTTGTTTCTATTTTTACGTAATTTAGCCCAGAAAATAAATTGTGTGACATCATCTACTTGGTTGTTCTAATTAGAGAGGGCTTCATTCCACAGCTTCAATAAGTTGAAACAAATAAAACATTTCTTCCTTTGATTAATTTTTTGCCCTTTAGTCTAATTACTTATGGTTTGGCAGCTAGTTTTACTTTTTATGGGAGAGTGAGTGGTATCATATGGGACTGCAGTTTATGCAGATGTCCCGAATAAATGTTCATGTATACAGTACTTGATCCCCCAGTCCGGCGTACTTGGAAAAAATAACATGGCACTGACATGTTAATTTCCAAAAAGCAAAATAATTCCATGCTATTTTTTCTTCATTGTTTTTAGGACTAAAACATGTATGCTTCAGGAGTCATATGCAATGTAAAAAAATCAGTTTTATACCACGAGAGTTAAATCTTTGTGACACTTACATCGTCTTTGTTTATGTTCTTCAACATGAAGTAACTGCAGACATTTTAGCTGCACACTGACATGGATTTAACGCAACACAATTGCACAGAACGCAGTAAGCTCAGTTCAGACAGAGCGAAAGAGGGACCTGATAACAAATGTATTCCGACTTAGCTCACCTTTGATGTCAGTCCCACAAATCCAAGGTGCTTTGAGCACGTCTGTCCTTGAAGTCGAAGCAGAGAAGAGTCCCTTGTGGGAAAGATATTGTAATCCTTAGCAGAATAAGAATAAGCGTGTTGAAGAATTGTTTTGTTGAAAGAGTTTCGGAAATTACCCCTGAGTCTCTGCAGTGCCGCTCAAAGATCATAGAGAAACAAAGAAAATATGGTAGCGAAATAAAAATATTACCCCATATGTTTATGTTTTTTTAAATGGGTTCGCCTAGGTCAGTCTGCCTTTTAAGATTCTGATGTTGATGTTCAGATGGTTTTGACTCAAAAATCCAGTTTTTGATTCCCATGCTTTCCCTGCATGAACTGAGCGTACTACTAACCCGAAGATCCATAGTTGAAGAAAAATCCCAATTCGGTGCACCCTTATTGTTTATTTTTGGCTTTTTTATGAGTTTATAAGCAGTAACCAAGACTAAAGATAGGGAAGCATAGAAGGAGTCACCTGCGTGAGCATCCCTGCACGTGTCCCACCGAGCCACATCTCCAACCAAATGCCTTTCTGAATAGATATTATGCATTATGCGAACCCTAATTTGTGGAACGCTTATGAGTAAATATAATGCCGTGGCATTACTTTGTAATGAGGAGAAGAGAAACTATTTATAACTCTGAAGTAAACAATCCAGAGCCTCACATCCCAGCTCTTCATATTCTCAGTTTGAACCCTGAGGGGGGGAGTGTGTGGTTGCACCAACTCACAGTTGTAATATGTAAATAAACCTGCTAATGATGCAGTGTGGATTGGCCCCATCGCATGTGTTTGATTCGCGTGTTGTCGTCTCTATCTTGCAGCTGCTGTATCGAGCAGAGGTTCTTGGGAGGAGAGCTCCAGTTCCAGTCAGCCCTCTCTAACAGCCTTAACCCTCACGTCCACACGCATCCCGACTGATTGCTCAGCTGACATCAAAGGTACCCTCCCAACCCGGCTGTCTGCTTTTCACTTTCTCCCATTCATTACTGCTCATCTTTTCACCAGTTGCACCAATTTATCTGTTCCTTCATCATCATCCCATGAAATTGTGTTGAAAGTCTGGATGTTTTACTTTTGTGTCTTTGATTGCAGAGTACTCATCAAGCAGGTTAATTAATCTATATTTTATAATGCATATAAATTAGTTATACTGATTATACTGTATTTTAAAGTATGCAGGTGAGGATGAGTATTTTCACAGTGGTGTCTTTCATAGTTTTACAGTCTGCTGATTGACCCAAACCTTTGGATTGGCAGTATACGTATATAGTTAAACATGACATGACTCTACCATTAGTAATTTTAAATTATTTTCAATTGTCTGCATGGTATGATGTTCACTTTAAATGTACGGGTAGACAGTATAACACCCAATGTACTCTATTTTAGGGCTGGGACAATAGAATGATGTAGAATCTGTTCTGGACCAATTCTGCAATTATTTTTAATTTATTTATTTTTTTTGAATGCATTGCGATTCTTCTGGAATTGATTCTGAGCCTATCTCTAATCTAATCGCTTGTGCGTTCAGCCAAGTAATGTGATTTCACCTCAGCTCAGAACGCAAGATTAATATAAACACAGCCCACTGTAATTCGCTTCAACCCTTTGCAAATTTTATGAATGATTATTTTAGGTTCAAGTTTGTGTAAAGATTTGGAAACAAGCAAAGTATGGCTGTTTCTAAACCATGCAGTGCCATCTGATGTTCAAAAGTAAACTTATAATCATTTACAGAGGAATCGTGATGCATTCTGAGATATATCAGAATCGATGCTGATTCATTTCTTGATTCCTGATGTATTGACGTATCGTCCCAGCTCTACTATATTCACTGATCATGAAAGTCATGACAATTTTATGAAATTAGTTTCAACAAAATTACATTGTAAAAAAAAAATAAAAAATTCAGCTTGTTGACATTTATAAAAACTCAAAGCCTCATCTCCTGAGCTTCTGGACAAAGGAACAAAATCTATCCATATATATATTTATTTTAGTAAAAATAAGTTACTGTCAATTTCAACATTTAACTTTTTTTTTTTTTCTGATAATCAAATGAAGACATGAAACATTTATTTTTATTCAAATGAAAATGTGTTTTTATTCAAATGACCATTTTATTTTTTGGTTTACTGTTAATGCATTAATAAATGATAAAAAAATTTAATATTCCTTTAAAAAGTTTTAATAATAATTGTATTTTTTCTACAATTAAATGGTTAATGTGGTTAAATTTGACAGTGAATGGAATATGTAAAGACAAACATACTTTACAAAAGCAATAAAACAATATATTTCTGTTATATGTTTATACTTTTATTTTGACAGGTTACTGTTAAGTTTCTGTGTGTATGCAGCATGATATGATGCTAGTTTTCTCTAATGAAACAGTAAAATTCTCATGTGACTCACAGCATCTCTGGAGATGAAGTTCATGTGTTCATGCCGTCATGTAGTGAGAAGCAGAGGCCGAAAATTTTAGCAAATTCACATGTGCTACAGTATTTGTGTAGTAAACAAAATCATGTCTCTGCCATTCATTAATACAGAGGGAAACGGAACAGACAGAATTAATATTTAAACCGCCTTTTGCATTATAATATAAAATTTCGAATAAAGTGATGGACCTTCTTTTATTCATTCAAGAAAAAAAGAAAGAAAAAGACTTTCTGTGGCATTCCGCGCTATAGAGTAAATTCTGTTTTATGAATGGACTTTGCCATCCTGTCTGAGTTTATGACCATAGAAATGTAAGTGCACTTCAGAACATTTCGGTTTGCCCTGTGTGTGGTGTTGTCACATAAGTGATTAATGACAAAAATGTAATTTTGGGGTGAAGTAACCCTAATGATCGTCATTTGTAATGTCAAAAATATTTTTTTTTGATTAGGACAGATCTTCTGTTTTAGATATCATGCACTTGATAAGCGTGATATTTTTTTTTGCTCGCCTTCTTATTCGCTCAGTATAATCAGTTGGTGAAGATGATGTATAATTCTGTGTGAAATGTGCGTGCTCTCTATTTAAATAAATAAAATGAGGATGCATCCTCTTTGAGAGGCGTCACAGCATGGCATGCCTTTGATTTTTTTTTTTCCACTGTACCCATAACACACTGTGTTATTTAAGGACTTGGAACCTGAGTGCAACTGAGGATATTCTTCTGACTCTCTTGCTGCTGGTTCATTCAGGAAGGTTCCTCACATCCAGAGTCACTTCAAAGAACAAAGACGAGGAAAAAAATAAGGGGTAAACAATGCCTTTATTTCCCCGTTCTTTCCTACTCCTAGAAAACAAACTTATCTCTTATGCGTTTCATGGTAGAAACTACTTTGAAATCCAAATTTAAGGGAATATTGACTATGACAATGTAGTTTTTCTCAGCAAAATGATGACGCAATTTTCAAAGGCAGTCCTGCATAATTAATTTAAAATACACTTGATTATATATTAATAATAGTTTGATGGTTTTAGTCTGAATGCACTAGTTTTATCCTGAATAAATAGAGGCAAATTTATTGGCTGATGTGTTCTGCTGAGTTACTGTTCTATTTCATAAGTACTGTGTATTTGGACACAATACTCATTTGCACACTATATAGCAGACATATCACTTTATTATACAGAAAAATTACACACAAATGAAAGTTATTACTGAGCCTCATTTTGTTCCAAGATATGTTCCATGGTATGTTTGTTTATCCTTGAAAGATGAATACTTATATTTTTAATACATTCTATTCATAAAGAGATTGTAAAAAGAAAATCCATATGAATGAAGTTAAATCCAATTGTTGTGGAGAGACTCAATCAAGATTGCATCAAGCAAACATGTTTGATCTTCTGTGGACCATATTTGATATGCTGTATGATTAACATTTACATGTGAGTTTCATTATCAAACTAATTGTATTTCTTCAGAAGACTTGGATTAAAAAGACTTGATTCATCTGGATTTCTTTTCACGTTATGAAGTTCTTGAAGCGTCAAAGTTTTAACAAAGTGACTGAATTCTCTTAGGTTTCATTAAAACTATTTTGATTGTTGTTTTGAAGATGAACTAAAGTTTTAATTGATTTGGAACAATGCATTTTTAATTTTGAGCAAGCTAGCCTTAGATTTTTGCATTTTTAACTTGGTTATGTAGGTATCTGTGGTCATTCATAATTTTAAATGATGAGTGTCTTTTGATGTAAATCTCCTGCGTGGATACTCCACAATAAAGCCTAGAGCACTTCTCTAACAGTCTTTTGATTCAAGCGATTTTCCATTCCCTCTCAGGGTTCACCTTTTGACACTCTTTGGGCTCGGAACAAAATATATTAGATTACCAAAAACACTGGCCCATCATTCATCATAAGTGCCTCTGGGCCCTCAACCTCTGAGATTGTTAACATCCCTTTGTTTGAATCTGAGTGATTGAACTAAATGCATCCTTAATTTGGTATCTGAACTCAGGTGGAGAGGTGCAGATGAGTGTAAAATGGGATCAGGTGCTACTGAGGGCCTTTTCTTTGGTTTTCTATACTCTTAGGTCCAGAATTAACCCCCCCTCTATCCAGTGCTCTGCCATGATCTGAACCCACAAAACTGATCCCTGAACAGCAGGAAATGGCCAATTCTCATTACTCTACAGCCCCTGCACACACAGATGGGCCTCAGGTGGAGCCGGACTGGTGATTTATTTATGTTGGACCTCTAACCCCCAGAGGAGAAATGAGAGGGTTTATCTTTTTGAAGAAGGGATTGGCTGGGGATAATGAAATGAGACCATTCTCTAATTGGAGGGCGTTTCTCTTCCAACCAGTTTTCCGTCTAGTTGCCCACTCCTCGTCTGTCTGCAGCAATCCTGCATTGGTATTGCTTTGCTAAGCTAACATTGCTCATCTTTTATCACTTTCACTGCAGACATCAATGAAAATGATAAAAGTGTGATAAAATGTATTCTTAGTGTTTGGTCCTCTGTTTGCTCAGAAATTGTCAGACCTAATCCAACATTGTGTGGGTGAGTTTTGGATGGTAAAAGTATAATTTATACTTCCTATGTTGCTTTATATAACCACCTTTCCCAGTGTTTCATAAGCTTGTATTGTTCCGGGTTTCTTGGGTTAACATTTTTTTGTCACTGTAAACACAATTGTCTCAATGTTTTCTCACCTGCACAGAAGAAAAGTTGATGTTTCCTGTGTTTGGCTACATACCGTAGGTGTTCCCCAACCCCGATGGATTTGTTGTTGAGGTTTTTTTTCTCGTCAAGGCTTTTAAATGTGCCTCTGCTGCTGCATCTCATCTCTGGAACCACGCAGAAAGCTCCAACTGCGTTTGTAAATTTATTACACATCTATTTTTAGCACCAGGGTTTATGCTGCAACGTATTTATCCCTGAGGAAAAACACTGTGCCAGCACGAGCACAGTTCATGTAAAGTAAAGCCAGTTCTGCCCATTAGTAATTGTCACAAAACCCTATGCTTGTTTTGTTTTATCTGTTTTATTTATAATTTATCCTATTACAGATTAGTCAATTAGCAGGCTCTGTTAACCAAATGTTACTTAAATCGTGACTAGGTGTGTTACAAGAACCATCTCCTGGGCAAAACAAGGCTCCAAACCAGGCCTGGAATGCTTTGCTACTTTGAAATATTTTAAGCGTAGTCCGATGGACTGTGGTCATGATAAGTGCAATGGGCATGCCTGACATGCCTGTCATTCTCCTGCTGATACTTAGAGATGCAGGGACCAGTTTCCCATCAGCCCCCGAACTCTCTTAAATAGGTAGTATGGGACAGGCAATCTCTTTAATCCTAAAGCAGGGGTTCATCATAATAACCTTCTCATCATCATAGCTCATTTAATCCCATGATGAGAGCACCTTGCCCTGACACTTAAAGATTTTGATAGCTTCTCTCAAATTAAGGTTTGGGCAACCTCTTACCATGTGATTTTCTTTCTGTGTGTAATTTTGAATAGTACTATTACTATAGCACTAAAGCAATTCAGATATAAATTTTGAGTAGCAAAGCTTTCGAAAGGTGTTTTAGTTGGCGAAATTAGTAAATGATAAATGTCACCATTACTATTGTTCATATTTGAACAACAGTTAGAGATTTTGACCAAACCCCTTTGACATTTAAATCATCCTGGATCTTTTGTGATAGAGATGAATGGTATATCATTCAGCTTTTTTTGGAAAAGTAAGCCATTGGCAGATTTAGACAATAAAAACTTAGACTTGCACTGAAGGATGGATCAAAGGCAGTTCCTGAATTTAAATTGAGGTTGCAGGATGCAGAATTTTAAAGTATGGAAACCTATTAATATTTAACTATAAATGCAAAGATTTTCAGTATTAGATGAATGGATGGTTGGATAGATAAGATGCCACTGCAAGCAGGTAAATATGTTAATATACATTAAGCTATATTAAGTGCGTAATATTTTGTAGACCCAGCTGCGAGAACAGTTCATTTCTCACGAAAAGCTAATAGTTATCTGTTAATCACATCAAACGTTTACATCTCCTATAAAGTTTTATTGACTTACATTTTTCATGATAAGCTATCGCATTTTTGTAAATGTGTCTTATCTAGCAGATAAATTTAATCTTGTTATTTTTCCAAAGGCAATAGCAGAGGCAGATCGGCTCCCTTTGCTAGACCTCGTGCAGTTGCTCTTTCTACCCAGAACAAGACTGTAGTACAATGCCTTGCCGTTAGAGCTGTGTCAGAACGGCGCTTAAGATAAATAAATGATCAGCCAGAAACAAACATCAAAGCCTGTGTGTGTACTGTGCTGCGCTTCAAAGGGAATAGGACCTTCGCACCGACTGTTCTGCAGAGAATAGCGTGTTTGTGTTACTGTGGGTGTGTGTCCATTTGTGGTTTTGGTTTAATGGAGAACGAAAAACAACAACTGTATAATGTTCTTACTAAATATTAATCTGCACCAGCCCCCTTTTCCATCCTCATACTCAATCTGGCCCCCTTCGTCTCTGTACACCTGTCCCCTGACAGCCCAATCCAATCTACTTTGCTCAAAGTCAGAGAGTGTGGTTTCAATAGTCATTTATCATTCTCTAGCATCTTCTCATTCATTTCTTTATCTTCATCCTCTTTAAGTCCCCAGGAAACAGGGTAGAATTCTGTCTATTATGTTTATAATGTCAGGGTGTTATCTAACCTGTGATTTCTTCTCTTTCTTTCTCTTTGCAGTCGGCTCTCGCTCACTCGCTCCTTCTTTGCCTCCCGCTGGGCACATCTCCTCCGGTCTGTCCTTATAGGGGGATGTCTGTCCTCTAACTGCCTCTCTCTCCACTAACTGCTAGGTGTGTATGCAGGTGAACTGTGTATGAACCATGAATCGACCCTAGGTTTTTTTCCCCTCTGTATGCTATATGTAAAGCTGCCATTATCTACATTTTGTCACATTTGACAATGGGAGAGAAGTCTGAGCTATTGTGCAAAGCATGAATTATGTTATCATGTTGATTTAGAGTCGAGCTTGCCTGTATTATGTTGACGTGTGGAGGAAAGGAATAATTTAAAGGAATAATTAAGCCAGAAATGTGTATTTACTTATTCCAAGTAAGTATGACTTTATTTCTTACGTTGGAACACAAAAAGAGAAAGTGAAAATGGATGTGGACCAGAGGTAGTGGTCCACATAACTTGTGCTATTTTTACTAGTGTAATTATGTGGTCATTTGATAGCTTATTAGTGTTGGGAACATGGGCGGCACTAAGGGTAGCCTTCCAGACTTAAGCATAAAAGTCTAAAAGTTTGTTTACTCTTAGCAAGTATTATCTCAAAAACGCTCATTTAAACAGTCTTATAAACAACAACAACAAAATAAACTATATGCATCTACAATGAACACCAATGTATGGAAAGCCTAAAGGTTTTTCTTGTCTTTTATTTATTCATTAAGACTGTGTTTCAAAAGAAGGTTTTGATTTAGTTGTATCCCTAGTAAAAAATCTTGTCAATTTTATTGATTGTATGGAAGCAAAAGATGTCTCCGCAATCATGGGTTAGATCACCCAAAAATGAAAATTCTGTCATTAATTATTCACCCTCATGTCATTCCAAACCCATAAGATGCCCAGATTACCCAGAAAGAACTCTAATTAGGATATTTTTTATGAAATCTGAGAGCTCTCTGACCTTCCATAGAGACCAAGGATATAACCAAGATCAGTGCACAGGGAATCATCAGTAATTAATGACAGAATTTTCATTTTTGGCTGAACTATCCCTTTAAGCCCTGAATATCCGCTGATCCTATAGGTTGTTCAGTTCTTTTCTTTCAATGCGCTTTTAATGAAAAAGCGGTTATAAATAACTTCTTTTTATGTTCCACAGAAGAAAAATGTTAAAAGAATTAACATTTTTGGCTGAACTGTCCCTTTAAATGGCTATTTCTTTTGTCCTGGATCCTTCTCTCTCCCCTATTTATCCTGCCCTGTAATCAGCATATAATTTTGGGTGCTGCCATGGAAGAATATGACGTGCCGTCAGCCGCCAGTATCCTGGCATCAGTCAAAGAGCAGGAGGCGCGCTTCGAGCGCCTGACCAGGGCCCTTGAAGAGGAACGCCGCAATGTCTCCTTACAGCTGGAACGCGGCAGTCTGCCCTCTGATCGACTGGTGGGCGGCACCACAGGCGGGAACAACCAACCGCTGGCCTGGCAACAGATGGTCATGCAGGTAAACCATCGCAGCTTGGCCAGCCATGCGTCAGTCTGTGTGAATGAACAAAGCAGCCTCATACTTCGTCTCATGCTGATGCTGCATCATTTCCTTTGTTTTCATGAAATCAGTCTGTATCTCATTTAGCTTCAGCTGTGTTCGGCTGTGTTGAGCTTTTGCTCTGGGTGTTGTTCTGCAGTGAGTCATCATCTGTGCTCAGGACGAGTTGTCTTTACATTCGTTTTTTTTGCTTCTCATCTCTCCTCGCCACATGCTTTTTCATATTATCTCATAGACCGTACCACTTGCTTTGGATTCCTTATGACGCTAAGGCAAATGTTTGTCTGAGGCAGTGATGTTATAAGTCAATATGAGAGGAAATAAAACTGCAATTTTACAGTAAAATCTTTTTAAGGTCAAATTCTTGCTATGAGCAAACCATTAAACACCGCGTTTGTCCCAATAAAGTCCTAATTTGCTGCTTATTTGTAATAGGGAAGTTGTTAAGTTTAGGTACTGGACAGGATTAGGGATGTAGACTTTGGTCATGCAGAATATGTGCTTTAGAAGTACTAATAAACAGCCAATATATTAATGCTAATAAGCAACTAGTTAATAGTGAGAATGGTAATTGTTACCAAAAGATTTTCCCTGAGTCAAATTAGTATAGTATTAAATGACTTTTTCTGTTAAGCTTTTTTGGTGGGTCATTGCCCACCTGTGGCTGTACCCTTTGTTCGAAGGTTGCTTAATAACTTTACTGACTTCAGATCTTTTACCATTGTTTTCACACTTTGTCTACTTTCACTTTATGTTGTTGTTGCAAGAACATTTTATCAATCAATTAGCACTGGATTGAAAAGTATATGTAATATACTGGTGTTGTTGGGAAATAAGGCTGATCAAATTCTTTCCATGTTAGCAATCAGTTGGTTGACCATTTTAGGGGTCTGTTTGACGTCAACACCGTATGATTTATTTCTGACTGATTCTGGAGTTCCTTCATCAGCATGAAATGTTTTAACTCTGCATTTGTGTTGTACATTTTCTGTGTTGTACACCCAGTTACAGGAAAGTATAATTCTTACAGAAAATAGCCAGGTCCCTTGTCACTTTGTAGATTATCTGTCCCTTCCATTAAGTTTTTAGCCCGTGTGTTGCCCTCACCTGCCCATAAAGCTTGCTCCTCTCTATGACAGCTTGAAAATTAGCTTGCCCTTTCACATGTTGGTTGCTGTCAGAAGGCCTTGCATGTCACAGGATCAGTTTGCCAAGCTGACTGGTATCTTCTGTTCAGATGTCTGTCTTTATACACTGTGTCACTTCCTTTCTCAATGAGAATTACGCTTAAAAATCACAAACCGCGCAGTGATTAGGATCAAAAGCTGGTAGATTTATGTAACCAGAGGTGATGTTGCTGCTTGTGTTAGCTACTATGTACATAGTTCAGCTGTTATGTTTTTAATTCATATAAATATTTAAAATAAATAAGTATATGTGTGTCTTTTAAGATTGGTATCTTCAGATATTTTCTTTCAGCAGTTCTGTCATGTTTCCATTGTATTAGTGGCTTTTCTTTTTGCCTTGTAAATCCAAATGTTTTATAATTTGAACATTTCTTGGAATATTTTATGAATAATTGGCACTGCTGCAGTTGTTGTGGTTTTGCAGGTGCGCCTCATTCATCTCGTGTCTTGTACTTAATACTTAATACAGTATTGGGAGGTGGATCAAGCGTTAATAGATTTGATTCCCAAAGAATGAAAGGACTCACCTCATTCCCGGTTATATCTTCAGTCTGTTTACTGAGTGGAGACATTGATTTATTTCGTTTTTAAGCCTTTATTATTCTTCACAAGGCCTAAAAGGTCACAGAGTGACAGAGACACACAATAGGACTCCATCAATGGCAGACCTTTCACGGCTACTCTGACAACATAGACAGCTTTTCTTTAAAGTAACCTTAACTGTCTCACATGTAAGTAATGTTCAGAGGTCGTGACCTGAGGCGGTACGAGGAACATCACAGCTATTTCTTCCTGGAATCTAGAACACGCTTTAAAATTCAGGAAGCGTGCCTGGAGGACTGGAGCTTGGTTCCTGTGGCTGAACCTTGCTAGATCTGTCTAAATGTTTGGAGTCTGAAAGGCCTGTGGAGAGCTTTGGAGGAAAAGTTGCTGCTTTGATCACTGTTGACTGTGATAAGACACACAGAGATGGTATGATACACCACAGCTCAGGTTCCTCGGTTTTACTGTACAGGTCCACAGACGTGAGGAGCTCAGCTGACATTTTCAGTTTGTTCTGTAAATGTTGAGAAAAGAGAAGTAAAAAATCCCAGGCCCCATTTTAATAAAATATGTTTTACTTATGTTGGATGAAAAAGGGGTATATATCATAATTTCTGTTATTCTGAGATCATTTGCAAAAACCGATAAACGCTCCAAAAAAAAAAAAAAAAAAAAAAAAAAAAAAAAAAAGGGCTGTTTGCCGTGCATTATTCTCCACATATAGTGTGATCTGAGCCCTAAAACTTTCCTAAAATCCCTAAAAGGGATTTCTGGAAAAAATGTAATTAAACAAATAGAGTTATCAGTTTTTTTCCAAATGAGCTCTTCATTTCTACTTAATATTTTAAATGTACTGTAAGGCAAATTATCTATTCAGTTCATCCCAATATGATTTTTGTGGCCTTATTTTCTTCCCCACATGTATATACAGTTCCATAGTATTTAGATGTTTTGGGTCTTTATTGTCTTGAAAGAATTTAATATTCAGCAATGATGCATTTAAAATGTATCAGTTTAAATCTTTCATTCTGCAAGAATGCTTTTCTTTTCAAAAAATCTTACTAACCCAATTTTTTTAAACATAGTGTGTGGGATGACTTTAATTATGCACTGATATAGTCACAGACTATATATACTGGACGTACATTTCTTAGACGTACCCTGTCAAGCTTGTCCTTTCTGGAGGGATTTGGGTGTATTTCCTTCATGAGTAGAGTTAGCTACAAAACACAAGGGAGCTTGCTGCAAGGAAAAGCCTGGGAGGCCCATAGTCTTGTAAATCACCTGTTTAACAATGACTTTCTCACCCTCCTCCCACACACATACACAATCTCCCATGCCACCTCGCTTCCAGTGCCATTAGGAAAAGTCAAACCTCTTGTAAAACTATAATTAAAGCAGCAGTGAAACTGCCTGCATTGCTTATTTTCTCTCTCGCACCTCTCATTTCACTTTTTTGCACTCATACATAGTGCAAACAGTTTTTGTACTTAACTTTTTTTCTCCCCCCTTTAGACTACAAAAGTTTTCTTTAGAAAATAATAAATGCTACTAGAAATATGGAGAAATCAGAAAATGTCTCACAAGAATATCGGATGTATACCCTAAAAATGTTCTTTATTTCTCCTATATGGCTTCTTTATAACAAGAAAATTATTTTAAAGGAGGAAAACTGCATGCCATAGATATTTAAAAATAAAGTACATGAAATGAATAGTGATGGTTTTATAGCTGGGCATGCGGTTGTCACTGATGTTCTTAAATATGCCTCACAGAGCTGCTTGGCCGAAGTTACCTGTTGTTAGATCATACTTTATTTTCAGTAAGAAGTGCAAACAGAATGGAGAATAAAACTGCTGTGGATGAGCGATGAGAAGTGGAGCATGAAGCTTCAGGTAGTTGCCTGTAAAGCCTATAGAGTATGTCGTATATCAGGATCCACTTCCAGTGATATGGCTATATTTCTTTCATAATACATTAATCCTGTGAGTAATCCCTATTTTTGATATGTCTGCAGGTGTTAGAAAGGTGAATCTGCTCGCGTGTTTTATAATGCTGGCACACTGAAGGACAGGCGCTCTCACTGAGGAGTGGGAATAGCAGGATTCTTTGTATTCAGAGCAGCTGCAGGTGCCCACAGCTATTCATATTCTACAGAGGGCTGCTCGGACCGCTCTCATCCCCATTCCACAATCCATCAAATGATTAATCCTCTAAAAGCCCTAAAATACACCAAGAACAGAGTTTTCTTGCTTTTTTCTTTTCACAATGTTGCTTGATCTTTTTTCCTCACTCTCTGAGTATAAATAAGGTTGTGTCCAGCATTTCCTGTGTTAGTCTGAGTAATCTGAGTGCTGGGTTATATATTTAACGGCTGTCTTAATAGTTTTATTGGTAATCCTTTTCTGTCAAGTACCATCAGTTAATGAATTAAGTAATATGGACTAGCAAAGAGCAATGCGTTTGTTACAGTATTTTTAACATTAGTATAAAAAAAATATTCCATATTAGTTCTTGTCTGGTTCATAAAAAAATATTACTTGTGCTGTCAAAAAATTAATTGCGATTAATTACATCCAAAATAAACGTTTTACATAAAATGTGTGTGTGTTCGCACAAGTAACTAGTAAGTTTTACAGTGAAATATCCAAGTCATTTTTTCAAATAAGTCACACGTTATTTTGTTTTTCTATTTATTCACTGACACGTCTTCTATACTCATGTTGAGAGAAATTGGAGTGAGTTGCAGGAGTACTTTTTTCAGCCTAAAATGTCAAAATGCCAAAATATTACTTTGGGATTGTTTTTGTTGTTGTTTTTTAAATAAAACAAAAAACAAAAAAAACACGCCTGGACCAGGTGACAAAAAGTAAAGCAAAAGATATTACATTATTTTCAATAAAGAGTAACTATATACAATTACGCAAACTTTTTATGGCATAAAGCAATATTGTAATGCATTACTTTTAAAAGTAACTTTCCCCAAAACTATAATCTGTCATTCAAAAAGTTTGTTTGTTGTTGTTGTCATTTTAAAGAAATTAAAGAATTAACAATTAATCCCTTTTATTCAGTAAAGACTGAATGTCATAATGTCAACAAATATCAAAAAATTGTAAATAATCACCAAACAGCTGTTAGTGTTGTTTTGGCAAATCAATGTGCGTATACATTATATTGTAAAGGTTCAGTATATCGCCCAGCCCTAATCAACCTGGGACTCTATTAATAATCTAGCTGTCTATAATATTGAATGATTTAACAAATTTGTCAGCTACTGAATAAAGTTGAAAGTCTCCTTGAAGGCCATATCATACCAGCCGGAGTGACTTTCAAACCACTTAAAAGACCAACTGCTGTTCACTCAGTGGATCCTGAACTCATGTGTTTAAAATAAGAATCTCTTGCTTTATGAGACCCCTGAGTCACTCCAGGAATGTGACCCCTTTACTCGGCATGTTCATATATAACCAAACAAGTATGTGTGCTTGACCCTCTCATTGAGAGCCTAAATTGAAACCACTTGAAGTGTGTAAAATGCACGGTTACTTGAAAGAGTTGTTCGGAGGCTTTAATGCTGACTTTTAATACAGTGGATGCCTCAAAGTAGTTTAGCACCACGGTTTAATCATTTTTGTGTCACAAGCTTGTTGATGGGTAATGATCGAAGATAAAGCTGATGATTATCTCTACGTTTCTACAGAAATAGGTTTATTTAGCAACTTATTCCAATATATGGAGTTCGAAATGTTGTTTAAAATGACATTTGAACAATGAAAGCTAAAAGTATTGATATTTTTATTTGACGTTCTCCTAGAGGGTTTAAATAGCCATCACTCTGTGTGGCAGGTAGCGCATTATAGGATCAGCTAAATTACTTTCGCCTGTTGTTTTCCCACTGATATGAAATGTGTAATATTTCTGTCTGGTCTCTGGTGGCTTTATTGACTTTATGTGTGTATGGAAGGACTCGTTTCTGCTCTTTATATTTATCCAGAGATTGGTGTGCATGTCCAGACTGTCAGTCTTTTACCTTATTACCAGGGCCCTGGTCTATTTACACATGTTGTGTCATAACAAGACTTGATTCGAGCAGAGGACTGGATAATGAGCTTTGAGTAAGTGAGCGTTTGGAGAGCAGCTACTGTGAGAGAATGTCTGTATGACACAGTAGGACAGCTCAGACCGAAAGCAGTGGTGTGGAGATGATATTTAATGCTAGTTATCAAAACAATGTAGTGTAGTGCAACAAATAGTTGGCATTTTGTCACTTTTTACTCACCTTTACCTGTATAGCATTCTCAAGCTCCATGCAACGTGACAAAAAGCATCAAAGGTACCATGTGTTCTAAAGTACATACTAAGTATTCTCGGGTCATGTGAGAGTTTTGTGTGAGAAACGAACCAAATTTACATGGTTATTCACTGATAATCTTCTCCTCCATTGGGTTGAAGCTAAATAATTGAAAGGTGGGTTGAACTCAGCAAACGAATTAGTCAAATTCAAGAACAAATCAGTCATACCTATTCTTTGAACTGGATCAGTGGATTAATCGAAAAGATCCAACTCAGTAGAGTGATTCTTCATGGATCTGCCATTGCTGATTATAATATGAACATACCATGGAGAGAAAATTAAATTTTGAGTGAGTATTTTGGATTGACTGTAGGAAACTTGGAACATTAAGTCATGCGGACTAGTTTTATGCTATTTTTATGGTGATTGTTGCATCTTTTGGGAGCTTAACAACTTAACTGTCTTTATTCACTTCCATTATATTGAGAAGAAAAATGGCCAGGATATATTCCACAGAAAAAAAGTAAATTGGGTTGGAACAAGTAAGGTGAATATTGATTGAATTTATATTTTTGGTGAAACTATTCCTTTAAAGCTAAGTTTTATGCTCCGCATTTTCCCTTTTGTAGTCTTGACTCTTCATGCTCTCTCTCAGGATCTCATTTACCAGATCTGTGTTGTTGTTAAGAACCAGGACTGACAGAACTTTGTGTTTGATCAAGCATATCAAGAGAAACAATATTGCATGTTTATTTTCTAGTCTGCAGTCCCAGATTTATTTATTTTTTTATAAATATAATCAGTGCTCGTTTACAAAGGTGATCCGTTTAAAATGTACTCTTTGCTGAGTCGCCACCTTTGAAAACTTCTAATGATGAAATTCATTACATTCCAAATCTGGGAGTGCTGCAAACCTAAGCAAACATCACACATCCTTTTGAGCAAAATCCTTCTCAAATATTCAGCGCTCATAAATATATTTATGAGACTAAAACAGTACATGTACGTTGCGTATCTTTCTCGTTGGTTTCATTATCTGTTGTTTTCTCTTTTTGTCTTTCTCTCTGCAGTAGTCCACGTTAACCTTTCCCGGTGTCTGTTCCATCGCTGTACCTCATCAGGCCTGAATCCGCTAAATCGTTCTGATTACTTTCGTTTTATTTATTTATCAACGCTTTTTCTGTTGACGTGTTTATACTGTTCAGCGACCACAGGGCGTTCTGCAGTCTGTTTGGTGTCAGACTCTGCAGTAGAAAAAGAAGCAAATTCATTCAGGCCGACTGCAAACAGATTCAGGCTGTTACTGCTAGATAAGACATGATGCTCTTCAGTACGGGGGTGTGTTTGCGCTGACTGTTGTTCGAAGTTTGAGAAGGATTCGGTTTTTAAGTAAAGTGTGTGCGAGCTCAGAGGTGGAATGTCTTCAGCTTTGACAGTTTATTGAAGCATTTCTTCTCAGAGTTTGCACTCGAATCTGGAGTTTCTTGGTGAGATTCAGTTCATGAAGTTACGATTGTCTAAGAGACGGACTTTTCATTACAAATTAGTCGCAGGTCTGTGGTTTCTTTTTTTTTTATTTAACTTTGGGTAAGGGTAGGTGGGAGATTGCCATGCAGCTGTCAGACATTTTTAATATTTGCTTCAATTTAAACAAAAATTGTTACAATTAAACTATTTTAATAAGCAGAAGTTTAGTCATTTATTTTGATACATTTTACATTTACATTTAGTCATTTATAAGGTCCTTTTATCCAAAGCCACTTACAAATGATTACAGAGTAAGCAATCAAAATCAAAAGATACACAGGCGCTATAAAAAGTCTCAGCTTAACGTAATACACGTAGCAAGGTTTTATTTTTTATTATATTATATTTTAAGAAAATGGATAGATATTTAAAAGAATAGAGCAAGCTTTAAAATTTGCAAAATTTGTTTTTACAATTACAATACGGAGTGCTAGAGTTAAAGATGGATGTGAGATGTGGTGTAGATGTAGATGTAGATGTAGATGGCTAAGGATTCAGCTGCTTACACTGAGTTGATTTTTAAGGTCTAATTCTCGCGATTAACAAACCAATAATTACAACTTTTGTCTCAATAAGGTTCAGGATGATTTAGGTTTAAGGTTGTAGAATATGGTCATGCAAAATATGTGCTTTATAAGTGCTAATAAGGAACTAGTTAATAGTGAGAAATGATTCCAAAGTGTTACAGTTGTTACTTATTTTCTGGCATAGTTTTTATGGCTACCGTTCAAAAGGTCTGGGTAATGAAATAAAGAAATTCAACCTGCGCCCTTTAATTTAACCCATTTGATTCTAGAGCTTACTTTATTACTTCCACAAGCGCTGCACTGTCCAACAATTAAAAATAGAACTCCTGTATCCGGCCCACAACCTAAAATGAGTTTGACACCTAGAGTGTAAAGTGCCCATCCCTGAACTCTCCCTCCGTCCGGCTTTGTGGTAAAGCCATTCATAGATTTGGATTAAAATTCTTTCACATTATCAGTTGCTGAATGCTGTCTGAAATCATTCTGCAACCTCTTTCCTTTCCTTTCTCATATTTAGCTGGCTGGAAGGACAAAAGGACAAAAGCTGAAAGAGAAAAGAATGGGCTGAGAGAGAGAGAGAGAGAGAGTATGGGTTAAAAAAAAAAAAAAAAAAGGAAAATAACAAAGTTTTGTGGAGAGTTGCCCCCCTCTCAGGGCTCATGCTCTTTTGGCATGTTGGCTGGGTGGAGCCTCCCTCTCTCTCTCTCTTTCTCTCTCTCTTTCTCTCTCTCTCTCTCTCTCTCTCTCTCTCTCTCTCTTTCCACTCCAGCTGCGTCTGTCTGTCAGCCCCCTCCCCCTACAATCCGTCTGACCCTTGTCTGCATAGATGCTCGGTGAGGAGAGGGAGAGAATGATAGTACAAAACTCTACGCTGTGAACAGGGCAACTGCCTTCTGGGAAGATTCTATTCACTCAAACGCGCACACAGAGCCCCCCTCTCCCCGTCCTCTACACCCGTCCGCCCCCCTCTCACTTAGTCTACCCCGAGGGTTTTGTTCCAGCACCGGGCAACTTTTTTTTCCCCTCCTACCACTTCTCTGTGTGTGAGCTGTTTTGTTTTGGTTCTCTTCAGCCGGATTCCTGAATTTATTGAAGGATTCATTGGACTGTCTAGAGCATCTCTCCTCATTTTAAAATCATTATTCGCCCTAACGTTTGCAGCATCCTCGCTCGGTGACGGAGGAGGCGGGTTTCTTCTGTCCCTGAGAGGATTACGAGCATGTGTTAGAAAGAGCGTGTGTGAGAAGGGGAGAGAGAGAGAGAGAGAGAAGACGTAAGAAGACGAGAGAGACGGAGTATATTCGTGCATGTGACCGTTGGGAAAGGATGGCTCTGTGGCTCTGAGCTGCCTCGGTTCTCACCGGACGTATTCGCATAATAAGGAACGAAAGGCTGACTGACTGACAGACAGACAAACTCCACTCGCAAGAGAGAATATTGTTCTCCTCGCGTTTCTCCCAGAGGCTTAACCAAACAGGATTTCCGTGATGCCGGCTGAAGTGAAGCAGGTCAGTTTGGGGATTCACTCGCTCTCATCCTCCTTTCTCTTCTGTTTGCTGTTGATTTGCTGGAGTGTATTTGTTTTTAAATGATGTCTTGATTTTCCTGCTCTTTAGTGGTTGGGTTCTGAATACCTTCTTTTTATTCTGCTTTACTAATCTTGCATTTTGATGTCGAATATCAACACGTCGCATCTTGAATACTGTTGTGGTCACATGCTGCGTACTGTCAACATTCAGTACACATCTTTCCAGAGCTGATTCAGATTCAGTTGTGCTCAGCTGTCAGTAACATTCTCATAACGACCAGCAGCACGTAAAGGCATCTAACAATTAAACTTAGGTGAACATGAGGATCCTTCAGGATTTGAAAGAGACAAAATAATCAGTAAAGTTGATGCAAACAAGCCCTGATTGAAGATTTACTGCTTTGCTTCCTCTTCTCCCTCCCTTCCTCCCCAGCACCGGACTCATCAGTGGTCAACTGTTTGTTTTCTTTGTTTTGGAGCTACCACATTGCCTGGCAAAGCTGTGAGGAGGTCAAAGGAATGTACTTTTTAATCGGCATGCAGGGATTTTCTAAAGACTCATTCCCGAAAGAGTGCTGTGTCATTCCATGCCCTAAAAATGTGCCAGGTCGGACAGTTAGGACATGTGAATAACAAAGAGGGACGGGCAGTTTTTGTGCTCAAATGGGTTCTGAGCTAATGAATTTTGTGAAAAGACATTCTTTCAACCATCCGTTTGGCTGTGTTAATCTGTTCATGGCTGTCTCACGGATGATTGGTGCTACATAACTGGCACTGGAGAGGCAGCTGCATTTTAAGATACGCTAAGCATAACAAAGTCTGAAGGCGCCGAATTTTGCAGCGTCTCCGTCCGTGAACCCCTACCTCCACAGGATGGACATTCTTGCCATTCTTTGGGGTTCACCGCATGCTCTGTCTAACCTCCGCTCACCTCAGAGCATTCCTTAAGACTAGCACCTGCTACGGTGAGGTCAGACGTGTCACACAAGATCAAGAGGCTCTGCTTTCGGCTGGAGAGTCTGACACAGTTGATGTTGTTGTCTGTCATCTTAGTTGTTAGATAAAGCCACTGAGTGTGAAGACATAAGTTCTCTAAACAGTTGCACCACTTTTTGTATTAGAAGCTGTGAATGTGTGTAATTGTGACATTCTATTGGTTGTGTCTCAAAACATCTAAAAAAGTCTCAAAGCCTAATGTTTTTCTGCACTGTACGTGATATCTCGCTTTGTTTTTTAAATGTTTTATTTTTAAAATAACAGTTCTGTCATGATTTTATTTGTGTCATAATAAAATATGACCTTTTTTCTACTATGAAATGCAAAATTAATTATTATTTAAAATTTTATATTATAAAATTATTATTATTATTGTAATTATTATTTATTTAATTTTATTTAGCATTGTGTTTTGTTTTGTTTTATACAATGAAAGTCAGTTTCTGTGGTGTTTTGAACTGCCTTTTTGTTATTTTTGACCAGTCAGTGTTTCTTATGGAATATATACTGACTGCTTTACAACTCCTGTCTTCTGGATGCTCTTCTACTTTGGCACTCTGCAATGCATCTTGAGTGTGAAGTTCGACATCTCTATAAATGATACACATTCATGTTCACACGTGTTACACACATGAGACCAAAAGTAAATGCCTGCAATGTCTTTCCCTAACCGACATGCCCTGCGGCCGTGTTACAGTGACTCCCAATCCAGCTGAGCTTACCATCCTCAACCCTCAATTACTATGGGGTGAATCAGCCTGCCCGAGTTAAATATAAATGTCTGATACTTTAACGGAGGGAGGCAGTGCCGTTACTGCAAAAGAGATTTACCCTCATCAAAACTGAACCAGCCATCTCTAGACAGAAAAATAATTTCTCTTTCAAAAAACCATTTACATTTCATTTAGACGGAGACTATTGACTTCCACAGCAATTGTACGCTGTTTGCTTATCCCCAGAGTGCTTATTTTAAGTTTTGCTGGTATTTCCAGAAGTTATTTGCCTAGTTTATGCAGGGAAAAATTGAGTGTGCAAACTTCAGTGAACTGTTTTAACCCCCATTAGTTCTGTGGTTCTTTCTCTTCCTCTTCATTCACCTTCCTGTCAGGCCTCGCTTTTATAAAGCCTTGGCCATTCACTGTACCAGGGATCAGTATTTGAAGACATGTAGAGCAGAAGAGGCTGATTGTGATTGTGAATGCTGCTGTAAATGTCAATGACCCAAAAGATCTCTGCTGTTGTGTTCATCCAGGCCATCAGGTTTATTAGGCCGGGGTGGAGTAGGAAGGCATGGCGAAGAGGCTCCAGATGTCCCACTGCAGCTGTGCTGTCCAAATCAGGGCATTTCAGAATCGCTGGCATGACAGAACAAAGATCTGCTCCACCTCTTGAGTGGGTGCCAGAGTTTTGGATGAGGTGATGGCTTTAAGATAATAACCGGGCCTCCTAACCACTCATCTCCGCTAAGTATCTGATGCCCTTTAGATGCCAAGTTGCAGCTGATTTTGGAGCAGCAGCCAAACCACACTTGTGCTGGCTCACGGGTACCTGTGTTACACTGGACGTGCCGTGAAAGTTTGGCATGCTATCAGGACGTCCATCACATTGTGCTGTCCAGTAACCCAGTTGGCATGCTGACTACGTGCCCGATATAGACCTGCTTTACTTGCCTGCATTTTCTCATGCGATACAGAGCAGCACCAGCTGACCCTTCCATAACACCCTTGTCAAACTGCCTCTTGCTTCTTGGCTGCTCAGTCTTATTCAGTCAGACACCCTTTCAGATGGATGTCTGTTCTCACACTCGGTAAGCTGTTTCCAAAAGTGCTAATCGAGAAGATTGTGTGTTAATGAGCTGAATATTTGTTAGCATGAAGCATTTAGCCTCTATACCCCTCAACGGGCCTATAATATCATTATACATTCATTTATTTATCTCTCATTAAGTCGATCTGAATCCCGTATTTATTGTTAGGCCTATGAACAGCATTGGTTTTTGACAAATGATGTAGTGGAAACTGAGACAAAGTGTTTTTTTTTTTTTGCTATTATTGCTTTTCTCTTTTTTATGTACTATTTTAACATTTTTTTTTTTACTTTTTTGTCACACAATGTCTCTATTAGAATGATACATTTACCATATTCTTTAGTAAACAGGCTGACTGATACATTTTGTGTTTACTTATGGTCTTGAGTAACTTTACGGTTTGATATTTCTCACATTTGCACCAATTTGTATGATTAACCATCAGTCAGATCCCCATATTAAGTTGTAGATGTGTTGGCGCTAGCTAATTTTCAGCTAAACCATTTCATGGGAACCCAGGCCTCTCTCTCTGTCACACACATCATGCCTTTCCTGTGCCTGTTTACTCAGCCCCACTGTTGTGTTTGTTTGGTAATGTTTCTTTTCCTCTAGCTTGTTAGGTGGACCATCCTCGTGTAGTTGTCTGTTTGTATGGACGCTCGCGAAAAAATGAAATAGTTTAGATTAGAATGATAGCGCCACAACAATCCTGTCAGTAAACATAAAGGGCAGAAGGGTGACGCTCAGAACCGGAGGCTGTGTTTGTACATGTGTGTGTGTCCAGGAGGATAACAGGTGACGACACAGGATTAGCGGGAATAGCCCCAGAGTGCTATCTCAGATTGTTTGGGTTCTCCTATATCTAGCTCTGGTGAATCTCTTCCTCTTTCAGCGCTGTCCGAACGACTTGTAACATAGAGAAGAAGAGAGAGATGAGTGGGCAATGTGAAAGAGCACATATGTAGGTAAAAATGTATGCGCAAATCAGTATTTGTGTATTCTTTTCCCTCCTTTTTTTTAACGAATAACGGCTGTAATTGGCTGGCGGCCAGCCAGTGAGGCCATAGGAAAGAGGGAAAGGTGCATATGTGACACTTTTGCAGGGTCTGCCATGGCAACAGCTCTGGATGAAGAGCCCTCTGCCCCTGGATCTCATGATTAATGACACTGGCCTGCTGGATGCTGGCGGACAACATTGTACCACTGTGTGTTTGCTTTTGTTTCATTAGTTCACTGAGAAAATGGCAGTTTTTCGGCCCGTCAACTGAAACACACACACACATAACACAGTCTAGCCCGACTTAAATGGTCACTGCAGCTCGCGAGAGAGAGCGGATGAAGATTTATCCATTCGGGAAAGGGATAGTGACGTTGATGCCGGAATAGATTTTAGCGTTTTTAGCTGTGTAGAAATATTTCTACAACTGGGCTGCTGTTGAGAGACGATATGCTGCATGTTAGCAGCTTTGACTGAGGAATCCTCTCATACACAATGAAGCTGTTGTGACTGCCTCAGATTGATAGACTCACTGTGATCTGCGTTCTTTAGGAGACATTATCCCACCTTTGGCCGCAAGGATCGATTAAGAGCTTCAATGCAAATTCAATGCTCCCTCTCTCCCCCTTACTTTGCCATTACTTCCTTGAGTTCACACTTGTCCTTGTTAAAGTCTTCAGGCTACATTGACGGTAATGTATAGACTGTTTTGTGCCCCACTGATAAGGTAAGAGGCCCTGAGGGGGAGGTCATGTCCTTTAAATCCCGCCTTGCATCTGCAATATTGTGCTGTACTAAAGTGGACCACATGGCTTCCCGGATGAGTGGCGATTTGTGCCACTTTCTGGTCTGTTACATTTGCAGTTTTCTTTAGAATTTTTATTGAATGATGTTCTCTAATGGGAAGGTTGGGTTTGGGGGTTGAGTATTGATCTTGAACTCTTGGTAAAGGTCTATACTGTTCCAGGACCAGCTTTGTTCAGTTTTGTTCCTTTTTATGAGAAAAGATGGTCTGCGCTCAGTGAATAAGTAGCTTGCTGGTTCTCCATCATGCCATCTGTCTGTGATGGTCCTGAGGGATTAATGATGTCTTCTGACAGCTCTTTAGCGTGTGCTAGTCACCACATACAGGCATGCCAGATTAGCTCTAACAGTTTGGGGAGGGGTGGCGATTTCCTGGATGTTTTTTTGTTTTTGGGAATTCACTGCATTTTATCAATATTTTGATGTTACTGCAAACATACTCAATGGATTTACTCAATGAATTCACAATGCGTTTATATTCTGGGGTCTGTTTTTGCAAAAGCACTGTCAGCTAAATATGGTTGTTAGTTCCATTTATCTCTATTGTTAATGACAACTTTATGTATTCTTACGGCTTTGAAATTATTAATATTATTAATTATATATAATGTATATATGTTTTTATGCATAAATATAAATATATATAAATTATATTATATATAAATATATAAACCTCTTATGTGTGTGTATATATATATATATATATATATATATATATATATATATATATATATATATATATATATATATCTTATATCTGATCTTATATAGTATTATATATGAGAGAGATAGAAAGAGAGACAGAGAGACTCCTGAGAGTTTCGGAGAAGTTTTTCCATAAGTCACAGAAACAATAGAGTAAACGGGTTTAACAATAGTGCAGTTCAGATCTGCAGGGGGGAAGCTGTCATATGCTGTTAGCTGCATTTGCTCAGTATTGTTACTCATGTCATCCATTTCTCCTGTAGATGTATGAGCCGTTTGTTCACACTGTGGTTCAGATGGAACAATAGTGCAAAGCACTGCATTGACGCAAGGTTGTGTAATGAACCTTGACTAGATATGCACCTCTGACCGATGTTGCCAGGATAGCTGCCTCTCTCTTATTTGTTCATTCAGCAGGCTTTTTCATTAGCCTTTTCATTACCATTGCTCATTCTTACTCTAAATATTAAAGTTCAGCTCGGGTTGCTGCTTTGAATGTAATGTTATCTCAAACGGGTCTTGTTGAGTTGTGTACTATTTAACCCAGCAGATTATAAAATTGGCAAAAGTAATAATAGACAGCCATATAAAGACATGGGGGGTGGGATCTTTTGACTTGGGGCCACCCAGAAGGCTCTGGGGAGAATCCCTTAGCTTCATGGTGGTGACTTTAGCATCATAAATCTAGTACTATTTTATTTTTTTGTTTTATCTCATTGTCTGCATTTCTTGTGTAGACGAGGTGCAACATCATGTTTTAGGACACGAAAGCTTTCATCTCATCACACATAGAGATGACACTGAGGAAAAACCTTAAGATGAAAGAAAATCAGTGCCATGCATAACAAGCATTCTTTCACCCGGACAGAGAGACCCTTCCATCTCACCATGTGAGGTTCGAGTTTCTCCACTTGATTGTTTAGGTCATTCAAATGACATTATAGTCCTTTTGATCACAGAGAGGTATGTTTTGTTTTTCTCTCGGCCTATTGTTTGTGGTAACCCGCAGCAAGGCAAGCCAATCCAATCCGCTCGCTTGACCATCCAAAATTAAAGGTTGAGAATGTGCCTTGTGTGTGCGTCTGGATGGAGGAGGGCTTGAGTAAGGATTTAGTGTGGATTTGTCAAGCACAGAGTTCAAGAGGCAAACAGCAATATTTTTCTTCAAAATGCAGCGTGAGCAAGATCGAGGCCATGCTGAAGTTCTCTGAGTTAAAAAAAAAAAGTACAGTTCACAGACCTTCACTTTCTCTTGTATCACGCTGCAGCCCAGAAAGATTTAATCCTGTAAGACCACTCAGACACTGCTTCTACATCCACTCTCCCTGCTTTAGAAGAGAGACCTAGGTGAGCCATATTGGTTTGCATTACCAAAGTCTTTTAAGAGTATAATCCATTCTTCTCCTCCACCTCCACCTCCTGCCTCAACAGAGCCCCATATTAAAGCTACTATTCTGTTGGAGGCCATTTGGAGCTAATTTATGCCATAAACTCTGTTAACGGCAGTGCAGAGGGACAGTGTAAATGACCTCTTGTGCACGTCGTGCCCTGCATTGGTCTCGCTTGGCTTAGTCACAAGAGGTGCTCATCTCTTTCTTCATGTTCTTTCTTTAGCCAGACACACGTTAGGTATATCATATATTATAATATATGTATGTATATATATATATATATATATATATATATATATATATATATATATATATATATATATATATATAAAAGCAACATTCTGTCTCTCTCATTGCATGCTTGTCTGCCACAGGATGGATTCTGATTGGCTGTCAATGTTTTTAGCGTTCATCAGCTGGAAAAAAAAGTTGTTTTGAAATTGATTCCAAGAATATAATTTCTCTGTGGTTTTATCATTATAGCTGTGGTGTTGAGCTTTATAGTTATCATTCTTGGTATAAATGGGCGTTCATGCTTAATTTTTTTTTGTAGAAATCCTTTTTTCAGTATTCTTTGAAGATGAAGTTTTAAAAACTGAAATAGAATTAACGAAATTGAAATCTTATCAAAGGCATTATGTGCCTTTTGATGTATTTAATATGAATATAGACCATTAAGTGTCCTTGGTGAATAAAGGTATTCATTTTTTTTTTTTTTTAATGCAGTATAGTATTGTGCTTGGCTCTGCCGCAATCAAAGTAGAAAACAGAACTTCCCTTGAATGTTGTTTGTTGCCGCATGGCTTTTTGAGAGCCTTTTCATCATCGTGCTTTTGGTCTCCACTTCTGTGACAGAAGAGCGCACTGTTCAGGTACATGCTATATATTGATTAAAAGTAGAAATCCATTTGAAGTATCTTGTTTGGAAATACATATTAACATACAGTATTCATGGGTAATCATCATTGATACATAAAGGACATATCATTCCTTTGATTCTGCTAAAGAGAGGAACCTCTTTGGAGCAGCTAGAATAAATGTAAAGCTAATGAGAATGAATAATGGATGCAGTTGAAGAGTAACGTGCGTACACCTCTACCTCTGTACAGACAATCCCTGCAGGCTTAAGCTTTCCCACTGGAGGTCTGTGCTAAATGATTACCGCTGTCAGAAACAGTCTTCTGATTGGTGCGCCGTACTTGGCGCTTGGGAGATTTGCATTACATTCTAATCTGAGGTTAATGGTTATTTTCTAGTATAATTATACTGACCCACCTGATGTATAATATGCGGCTAACACATCAATCTGTTACCCCCATGCCGTTATACTTCTTTATTATTTGTTTGCTTTAGAATGATCATTATTGATCTTTCAGTATATATTGCACATTAAATATATTTAAATATATATAAGTACATATAAAATAAAAGAATAATGAAATAAAAGTTATAAAAAAAAAAGATGACGAAATAAAATGTATCTATCTATATCTATCTACAATTGTTTGTTTGTTTGTTTATTTATTCATGTAGTTATTTTTCATTTCTGGAGGTTTGGTCCTCCATACAACTCATACTTTGCAGATGGCGGAGTGTTATGCCATGCTAAACCAGCATATCTCTGCATCAGCGTTCGTGTTGGGGATGTATAAATATGGAGGCATTATGCGGTTTTACGCTGGACCCACCACAGCGTTGCTTTTTGCTTATTTGTGGCCTGAATTGGGTCAGCAGCCCCGTTCAGTTATTCTCACTGATCTCCTCTAGTCTGAGTATAGGATAACACACAATCTCCCCTGCTAAGGTTCTCGCGTAAGACTATTTTTAGCATCTGGTATGGTGCGCATATTTAAGCTGGGGATGATATAAGCTTTCAGAGAATCCATTTTTTTATTTTCTTGTCATGTTTCATGGAGATAAAGTGTACAGAAGCCAGCAGAGACATTACTGATATGGCTAAAAATGCGAGGGTTTATGTCTCCTTTTAAACAATTGATTATTCAGCGATTAACAAATATTTTTCTAGGCAAATCCAGAATGCCCTTAGCTGTGGAAGCAATATGAAACACTTTTCCACCTGAGCTGCTTTTTATTATTGCACGTTAATGATTTGGAAAATACCCATTTTACTAACAGGATGTTGAATGTCAGACTGTGCAATGCTAAGAGACGTAAAATGAGGTTTGAATTGATTTTCCTGTGTGCGCTGTGTTGTACTATAGCGTGGAAGCGCCTGTGGTGGAGTCATGAATGAAGAATCCCGTTTCTGAAGTAGAGTGATGGCTGCTATTTATAGTTAAATCCTGTGGGGTGTTTTCCACTGTGTATGTTGCGCTAGTCTTACATTTGAGTCGATTAAAATTCAGCCATCTGAAAAACAGATAATCGTCGTCCTCTTCTCCACTTGTCTGTCAGAGCTTATGGCTAAGATAAGGAGTTGCGTTTGATTTCAGCATCGCTGCCAAACCTGGAGTGTTGAAATGATGAAGACAGGCTCACTGATGCAAGGCTCTTCCAGCAGCATCCCTCAAACAGATCACACGGGTCAGATAGTGCTCCATCGAAAGGACAGATCCCTTTCATGCTTTCTGAGCCTTGAAGGTGAATCTAGGCTCTGTAACTCCTTCGGATTTGGGTTTGATGAACGCACTTGGCTTTGTTGATTTCTTACTGAAACAGAAGCCTGGGTGAGGCAACTGGTAAGGGTTAAGCCTTTATATAAAAAAAATAAGTATTTCATTTAAGCTTCCACTATGATAGAGAATCTGTGACGTTAGTTGTTATAGCACCCGTTGAAGCTTTACTGTAGGTTGAATCATGTAGCTAAAGAAATATTGAGAAAGTTATCCCTGTTGTGAGACCGGAGTCATTTTAATACAGGAACTAACAAAGGAACAAATTATATTCCTGTACCAGATAGATCTCATTCAGATAAAATAGATCTCATTCAGCAGAACGCTGGTTTGCTACATTCTATTGCTAGTAGGTGGTATTAAGAAGAGGGTTTTCTATTCTATTCTATTCTATTCTACATTTTATTATAAATAATAAAACTAAAGAAATATTAATGAAGTTGACCCTGTTTAGAGACCAGAGTCATTTAATACAGGAACTAACAAAGGAACAAATTACATTCCTGTACCAAAATACATCCACCTGCATATCAAAGATATGTTTAATTTTAATTTGATGTGTTATTTTATTTTAGAATTTTATTCTTAATAATGAAGCCAAAGAAAGATTAAGGAAGTTTAAAAACCTGAATCATTTTAATATAGGAACTGACAGAGGAACTAGGGATATTCCTGCACCAGAATAGCTCAGAATAGATCTTCATTCCTTCATTCATGTGTTCCCATGTGTAATTTCAGTGCACTTTAAAAACCTTCTTTATGCAAACGAATCAGTCCAAGAGCACAAGGCAACTACCTATTTTATAGTTTAATCCATTTCTGTGCCATTGATGTATGTTTAACCAAAAATAGGCAGTATTTCCTTTATCTCCTGGAGACAGGTACTCCAGTCCCTTGGCTCGGGATTTCAAGCTCTTTCAGACCAGAGCGAGGCAAGCACCTTGTAGCCATATGGAGCAGAAACGCCACTGAAGAGCCTCTTAATCTTCTCAACATGGATTGAATTTGAGGGCCTTGTTTTCAGACACAAAATAGGAGTCCGGTGTGGCTTTTTGCATAGCTGTTGATGCTGTGCTTCTTCGGTAAATGGAGGCAGTGGAAAGGGAAGAGAGTGGAAAAAAAATCGGTTCCGGCTATCCTTAACCAATGAGATGAGCGTGTATAGATATTCCTCTCTTGCGTTTGAGCGGGATTAAGACCAGCTACTGTATTGAGTTTACAGCCTTTACAGAAGTGATTTGAATGCTGCCAATAGTTCAAAGCCGCCTTTATCCTTGGCTAAACAGACCTTTCCAGACCTAATAGCATTTTCCTGGCTTGTTTGTAGGGTTTGCCAACATTATTTATGTTGTGACAGCTCATTCAGCGACTAATGCCTTGCTGTCAATACAGTTACATTCTAGGGTTGCTGTTGTTGTGTTTGTGTTCTCCAACACAGTTCTTTGATTATTTTTTGAACTGCCTTTTATCACGCTGCTCTTAGTGATTCTCAAACAGTATTGCTCTTTCAGGATGATCTTTTATTGCATGCTCGGTCAGTCATCGAACACCCCCCACCTCCACCCCCCATTAAGCCCAGTTAGAGAGAAGGCTCTCTGAGAGAACCTTGACAGAATATTGGATTTATTCAATATGATACCAATATGAAGTCTTTCGTTTTATATTGTACCGTGTAGTTCTAGTTTCATCTTACAAAGCTTACGGATATTGTTTTTTGTTCTGCTAGAACAAACTTTGGCAGATCCATTGGCACCTCTCCTATGCCTGTCGACTGCAGATGGCCAAGGGTTATGAAACTTCCATGATCCATCTATATCATAACAAAGCACTGTTGTCTTTTGCCTATAGAATTTCTGTCCGTGATCTAAGTGAGTCCGAAATTTTATGCCATCGGATTTTGGCAGCGCTTTATGTCTGTGACCATCCCACTGAGTCGCCTGCAGCTTTTGGGAACATTTCAACGATAAAGGCTCCTTCAGTAAACATTTACATTCCCGTCACTCTTTAAATGCAGCCGCTGTGGTTAGACAAACATATTTTGAGTGTCTCGCTATAAAGATTGATATACTTCAACCTCTGGCTTGAGCTGTTTCCTCAGTGTCCCAGCCAATAATTTGCTGTATATGAAATGTTGGCCATGGAAGAGTTCAGGTAAGCTGCAGATCTACTGAGAATTTGGTAGATTCTCAGAATGATAAACATATCAGTGTCTGAGAGGCTAGAAAAACAAATGTAGTTTTGTGTGCTCTATCCTATCTCATTTAGGCTGGTGTTTGCTTGCCAGCCAGCTAGCTGCACGCAATCCACATATTTTACAATTAAAATGTTTTACTTAACCCCTTAGCAGTCCAGTGCCCCTCCTGAGGTACAAATCCTGTTCAAAAAGAGACCTTAGGAATTTTAAGGGTTAAAGACACAGTGGGCCAGTGGCCATAAACATAGCCAATATATTAAGACTTTTTCTTAATAAATATTTTGGCCAATTAGCATATTTTTTCCCTTTTTTTAAGTAATTATGATATGTTATATGTCAATATGGCAATATGATATGTTTGGCATCCAGAAACCATTTAGTCAAATTATTTAAATGATTTAATGCTTTTAATAACTTTTTAATATGTGTTTTTTACAATAGTATTTTTAGATTATTTAAAATGAAATAATATTTTAGGTCTTTACATGTTTATGTAAAATATTTTTAAATAATTTTAATTCATTCATTTTATTTAATAACTATATGATTTTATATATAGTGATTCTTATATTTTATTTGGGACTGGCTGATTTGAAGATTTTGTGTTGTTATTTTGACTTTTGTTTTGACGATTATGACTTTTTGCTTGGTGAATAAAAAAAAAAAAAGAGTGAAAAAAGTTTTGTGGACTTGGTGGACAACTCACTTTAAATAACAAGCTAGCAAACCCTAGGACAACCTTATCAACCATATTACCGTAGTAGCCAAAACGGTTCAGAAAACT
The DNA here is from genome assembly GCF_018831695.1 of Puntigrus tetrazona. Classification (NCBI taxonomy): domain Eukaryota; kingdom Metazoa; phylum Chordata; class Actinopteri; order Cypriniformes; family Cyprinidae; genus Puntigrus; species Puntigrus tetrazona. Next base: position 9,953,178 of record NC_056703.1, read on the forward strand.
CTAGAACCTGCATTAACTGCACCTCAGTTTCAGCACAGACGTGCACCACACATTTTCTTGGAAAAAGAAAAAACTATAAATCAAGTTATTTTTGTAATTTGGTTTAGTGCTTTCAGTGGCACAGAAATTACATACTTCACCTTTAATAAGTGCTACTCAGATCTGCCAGACCAACCTTAACCTGTGTTACCCAAGCACTTCACAGCTCCTGTGTTGCTATGGTTCTGTTACTATGACACAGAGGTGTCTTTAAATGGCTTCTGGGCTGTGTGAGAGTCTTGTGTTTAAAAGCGTCTAAGGTGTACAGGAGGACAGATGTTTGGAGAATGCTGGCGCAGATTAAGACACGGTCTGTGCCACTCAAGATGGAACATTAACATAATCATGTCAGTGTCAGTGCAATGAGAGGGGACGGACAGGACGCACCCCACATGTCGCTGTCTGCCTCCTGTCTGTCTCAGAGCAGGTGGACCTTTATGAAAAATCAAATTAGTTTTGCAGAGTTCCCCACCCACAATCCCCACACATATGGTGCACATATAAACACTGCTGATGTATCACACGTGACTTAATGTCGTTCCAAACTTGTATGAGTTTCTTACATTAGAAACAAAATAAGATACTTAGAAGAATGCTGGCAATCAAATTGTTTCCCCATTGACTTCCAGAGAATCGGTCAACGGTGACCAACAACAGTTTGGTCCTTCAGGATTCTTCAAAATATCATAAAAAAGAAATATCATACAGGTTTGAAACAGCATGAGGGTGAGTGAATGATGACACCAACATTTTGGAAGAACTATTCCTTTAACTACCCAGCGTGGCCCCACACGATGTGGCTCTTCTCTATTACTTCACACTTGGGCCTGTCATGTCTGTGCTGACATTTGTCAGTTCACATTCACTGTCATGAAGAGAAGAGAGGAGCGTGAGAAAAATAATGCAACAGGAAATGAGCTTGTGTAGTCAAAGAACCTTTTTGCTCGTTTAGCTGTTTTTTTTTTTTTTTTTTGATTGAGGCTGTTTTATTGCAAGACATGGTAAGAACCGCTCAATTGTTTTGAAGTCCTGTGCGTCACACACTAGCGTGCAAGTTATAGGATCCTCCTTAACTTTGACCTCTTCAGTTTCTAAAACTCTTTCTGTATTCTGTTCAGTGTATGATGTTGCATGTGTTCAGACCAGATGAAAGTTTCAAAAAGGTCAGAATTGTGTAGGCTGTAGATTTCAAAGAAAATTAGAGAGAACCTCAGAGCTGATTTGCACATAGATTGGACTGGCGGCTTTAATTTGGACTTCAGCCCATTCAGGTTAAAGCAATAGTTCAGCCAAAAATGAAAAAGTCTGTCATCATTTGCTCATCCTCGGGTTATTTCAAAGCTGTGTGATCTTCTAGATAATTTTTTAATTTCATTCAGAATTACATTTTATTTAGAATTTTAACACGATGCCTATATATAAATTAAATATTTGATTTTAAAAAGGATGTCTTCAAGATACCACACTGTTTTTCTACTAGCATAAATAGTAAATATTCATACCTGAAATAAAAAACAGTTAATTTTGCAATGTTATTATATTTGCAAAGAAATGTAAAAAAAAAATGCTATGCTTTTAATCTTTGTTGTTTCTGTAAGAATCCAGCAAACATATATCTGTTTCCGCAAAAATATCACTTTCATTGATACTACATTTTTTGACAAGAAACGTCTTTGAGCACCAAATCACTATGTTAAATTGATTTCTGATGGATCATGTAGCACTGAAGACCGGAATAATGCAAATTATTCCAATTATGAAAATTCAGCTGAAATTTTTTAACAGGAATAAATTACATTTTAAATAATTTTAAATTGTATTATTTCACAATATTACATTTTCTATGCTCTTGTTGAGCTTGCAACGTCCTTCAGAACAAAGTGCATATTATAATATTTAATACTGTATTTGTATTTATTGCATCAAGTACCATAGTTTTAGATCAGCATGGAACAGTGATGTAGCAGCCCTTTAATTCTGCCAAAACGTGTTGCAGATCCACCAGTCTGCTCTTACCTCATTCACTATTTAAAAACGACATGTCTGACGGATGCATTACTTATGACTAAACTCTCTAACCACCTTCCTGAATTAGTCATCACATTTCAGAACGAACACAGACATACTAATCTAGCCGTATCTCATCAAAGCTGTTCAAATGTTTGTTGTGACTATACTATAGTGAGTCATTTTGTTTATAATTTACGCTCTCATTACAATGAGATTAACTGGCTTCCTCTTCAGCAGGGGTGGGACAGAATTCCAGGCAGTTAGGACAGGAAAGCTTTGGGAGCTCTTTAGCATTTCCTTCCTGGACTTATACAATGCTCCAGTGCCTACCATGCTTATTATCAATGTTGAAAACAGTTCACTTAGTAATATTTTTGCAAGAACCGATATATATCATCTACGATAATATTCAAATTTTTGTTTTAACAATGTGCAATTTGACATTTTTGAGTATTTTCAAAAACCATTCAAAACACCTCATAACCGCAGCCTTCTGAGCAACATGACAGTGATTCATTTCTGAATGAATCAACTATTTAAATGATTCAGTACAATCGCAAAGATCCACTTATTTAGTGACTTAATGCCACCTACTGGGGATTTTACTTTCACATTTAGAGAAGAAAAGAAAATAACATGAGCGTTTCACTACTACACAAACTTTTTTCTTACCACATGTCGAAATAATAACATTGTCAGCGTCATTTCTGCTTTTTGCAGCGCACATTTTTTTTTGTATGATAGCCTAACGTTTTCATCAGTTATTTTACTTATGGATCGCTATATTTCGAAATTGGATGAAATATGGACATTCGAAATCGGATGAAGTAGCACATTCGATTACATTTGTTTAAATGCATTATTGAGAGAGCGCTTAATGCATTTAAGCAAAGCCTATGAAACAGTTGCAGCGCTTAGTCAGACGGTCTGAATAAGTGTTTTACCTGTTGAAATCATATGCTCTCAGCAGAAAATATTCAGTAGCCTATCTAGAAGGACAAACAAATTCCTTTTAGTATAGTTTCCCTCTCACATCATCATAGCCTTCACATTCTTTCTGATTTGAGTTACCCTACTTTATCAAGAGAGCAAAATATTTTTAACATATGAATTCTTGCTAAATATGCATTTATATTACAGGCCGTTGGCATGAATTGTATTTGTGATGCAGCGGTGGTGGAGCGCTCTCGAAGTGAGTGGAAACCACGCCGCTCCGACTGTTAAAATATCTGCTCCTCTCTCCGTTCAAAATTACACCGGTCCGCTCTCATATCTGGCGTGAACTGACCAGTAGAACGTGAAGAATATCAATAACTTCAGGATACAGCTGTCCAATAAAACACGCAGCAATATCGTCTAATTATCATTATCACTAAAATCACAGAAAATATTGAAATACCATTTTTATCAAACTTGATAGTCTAAGCATATTTTTTCATCTTAGAATATTATGGTGTGGAATTTTATTGCACTAATGATAATTTTTTTTGTGTGCTACTTCATTGAAAGCTCAGATTTGACAACTTATTAAAAGGAGAATCAGACGTTGAATGTTTTATTGTAGCTTGGCTGAAAAATGGAGAGGTGTTGAAGTGAAACTAAATGATTTTGGCAGCTGTAAGGTTGAACTGTTGGGTCACACTTCCAGGATTCCAGCTGTAATTAGATGAAGCATGCTGGATATATCTGGACATGACACAAACGTGGATGCATGCACAGATAAACTCACACAAACAAGCCATCTTTCTCAGTACTGCCACTTCCTTCCTGCTCTAATGAGGGTTTTTGATATCAGGCCGGCTGTGGGCAGATCTACTTATTGGAACATCAGATAATGAATGTTCTGACCCTAAAAATAATTCAAATCAGTTGCTTGCAAAACGAGTTTAGAATTTATGTGTACAATGTTAAGTACTAATTAACAATACTAATTAAATTATACAGTTATGTAAAATAATAATATAATTAATTAATTAATCCTTCAATTAATTAGCAATTTGTTTTTATCTGTCTGTTTGTCTGTTTTATTTATTGACATTTCTTCACACTATGACTACATGAGCTCCATGAGATATTAAGAGATTGCACAAAAACACCAGCATAACTGGTCGGTCTCACCACACGTGCATTTATAGATTTGGACTTGTTTTCACAAACATGATTGACGCCTCAGCATAGGCCGAGTCTCTCTGGCACATCTCTGGCTCGTTCCAGAAATATTTGGTAGTCGCTCTGTACCTTCTGTGAGCTGCGGCTAAAAGCATCATTTATTTTGAAACCTGATACTTTCATAAAGCCTGTGTTTTACAGGTCACGGTTTGTGCAACACTCTACAGAGATACGTTGATTGCTATAAAAGCAAGTCACGCACAATAATGCCCTTTGTTTTTGCGTAATGAAAGAGCACTCTTTCTCCATAGCCGAGTAGGGGGAATGAATTAGCTACGCTTCAGCTATTGGTTTATTATCCACAAGCTCTTTTGTTGTGTGCCATTAATCTATGATTAGAAATCTAAACAGGCAATTAGGAGGCAATATTCCAGAAATCAAAATCCAATCTGCCACTAATCAAACACACCTTCGTAGTGGGCCGCTGAAATTGAATGGCAGTGGGCTGGAATACATTAGAACTAATGATGCCCAAGTATAACTCTCTATCTTTTTTATTCGCTTTTTCTCTCTCTGCGTGTATGTCTTTATATCTTGCCTCATTGCTTTTGGCCTGTCTCTTAACTTTCTAGTCTCTGGACACTATAACCCACTCGGTTTGCTACATGTGCATGAGTTTATGGACAAACACAGAGAGAATTTAGAAGCCTGTTACCTTTAAAATATGCACAGTTCCCACAGGGGAAAAAAAGAATTTTTTTGGGAGGTGGTTTGTCAAAAATAGAGTAAGACTAGTTTATTTATTGAAAAAGAATTTTTCTTCAGCAAGGATGTGTTAAATTTAGTGCTAGGCAAAGATAAATATTAAGTTTGAGTTTTTGTGTTCATAATATGTGTGTACATTATGTATAACTATATATATATATAACTTTACATTCATCCAAAAATTACATAACGCTTTGCATAAAAATATTAAGCAGTGTAACAGATTTCAACATTGATAACAGGAAATTTTTTCTTGAGCAGAAATCAGCATGTTTGATTTCTGAAGGATCATTGTTCTGAAGGATCAATGAAACCGAAGAGTGCTGAAAATTCAGAAATAAAATGACATTTTAAAATTTTACAATACAATACAATTCTTTAAATTTCCTATAATAATAATAATAATAATAATAATACATTTCATTGTCTTTTTAATTACATATTTCTTTTATATTTTAATATTCATTACAATTTTTGCACCAATTTGTTTCACAGAGAGATCAAGTTAGAATTAAATTGATCGACTTGTTCCAAATAACCATTGTTTAATAAACATCAGTTTGCTGAAAGAGACCCAGATATCTTGTATCATAATATACAAGTAACAATAGCTGATGCCTAAAGCTTTTCTTCTCCGCTGCCCCAAAGCCCCAAGGATCAGATCCAGTTTCTTCATGTAGCTTGTGCTTTTAGGGCTCATACGGATCCTGAGAGAATATTGCTTACAGATGGGCCTTTCACTTGAGGTATGAATAGCCACATCTCGGCGGCACAGACAGGACCGGGTTGGTTTCTAATGGATCGTCCGGCCGCTCCTCAATTTCACAGCACCGTATCTGTGACGCCATAACATGCAGATGGTTGATCAAGCTCCCAGACGTCTTTTCTGAGCGTGCACTGCATGCATACGCTGAACAGCACTGCAACGCATTAGTCAATGGGCCATGAAATGCCAGTCGCTTTTAGCATTTGTGAAGTATAGTTCAGGTGCTGAGAGGCCCTTGACATGGGTAAGTAATGTTTTGGCTGCGAGATGGATGACTATGAGACCAGCTCACACGGTTATTCGTTATAAATCTATGTATGTGATGCATAAGGCTTCATAAATTCAGAATTGTGAAGAATATAACCACCTTAAACAGGTCAAGGCAGAGCAGGATAGATTGCATAGAGCCAGGATCTCTGTGTGCATGCATCTCTCAAGTCACTGGATATATTACACAGCCTTTATCTGACTGCACAATACAAGCCGTGCTGTAAATCAAGGGTTTCCATGACAGCGTGTCCTTCCTTTTCCTGAAGCATGTGTTAGAGAGGCAGATCGCTCGCTCGCTGGTGTGACTTTGCGCGGCTCGCACACACACGCACGCATGCAATCATAAAGTCTATCGCCGATTTAATCGCTTCTGAGTGGCTGCGCATTAGGACGAGATAAGGATGTGATAGACAGAATGTGTGAACTGAGCAATCACTCATCCCAGACTGTTAAAGTGTCCATGACGGCCCACTGCCGCTATCCAGCCCTCTGTGTGACTGTGTTTCAGAGGCTGGCTGGTCCCCAGGCTTGATATTTGATCTGTTAACAGCTGGACCTTCAGTGGTAGAAGCAGCACATGGGACAGTGGGAGCAAGTGCAGAGAGAGGAGGAAGTCAAACACATGTCTTTCCTGCCCTGCGCATGGCCACAGCCCGGAGACCCCACATGAACTGAACTCTTGGCAAAGGCTTCCAGCGCCTCTCCCCGGAGAGACCACATTGCTGACTGGCAGCCAAAAGTATCATACAAAAACAGTATTTGCGGCGCATGCTGTTGTTGATGTGCGTCCATATGGGCTCTGGCCCTCTGAAACCCTGGATAGCAATAGCCTGAAGTTGCTTGACCCATTTCATGCGGTGACAGTGCATTACTCCTTCATTTTCACTTCCTCTAATCAAGCAAACAAGCTCCTACACGGCTGTTGCTCCTTTTGTAGTCTGATGTCATGCAATATGTTATCCCTCTTGAAATTGCAAAGTTATTCTGTCAGTCAAAAGGACTGTACAGTATACATTCGACTGTCTGATTTAGATTAGCATATCAAGTGATTATCTTGTTATGGTAGCATACTTTAACCAATTAGCCTGCTAATTTGCTAAATCTGGTTTGATTATCTGTTTTAGTGAAGTTGGGGTGTATATATATATATATATATATATATATATATATATATATATATATATATATATATATATATATATATATATATATGTGTGTGTGTATATATATATATATATATATATATATATATATATATATATATATATATATATATATATATATATATATATATATATATATATATGTTGGTTGGTTTATAAATATACATAAATATACATATATATTTTTATTTTTATTATTTAGTTTTAGCCAATGATTATAGTGTCATGTTTTGATTTATCTATTTTATTTAATTAGTTAAATGATTGGTTTATAAAAAAGTATATGATTATAGATTTGCATTTATTTATTTTTTTATTTTTTTATTTTATACCCTGTGATTCCAGTGTAATGTTTTAATCATTTGTTTTAAACTTTTTCTTCTTTTTTTTAGCATTGTACATTAACAGGTTTACTTATAGCAATCTGCTATGTTTGTTTTGTTACTCTTGGAAAGTTTAAGGCTTCTTGTTTTGGGGATTTTCTTCCATTTTTTTTGCCTACTGCTTCCTTCTTACTCTGTTTACCAAGTTTTATAAGCAAACAGAAGTGATATATGCTCTGGCTGTGTTGTCAGGGTTGCATTCCAGAAAGGGAGCGCTGACCATAAGCTGAATTATACAAGTGAAAGTGTGAGAGTGCGGGCGATTGTGTGCTTTTTCAAGCCCCGCTGTGCCAGAAATCTTTCAGAAGGGTGTAACTTGGATACGTGACTAATTCTTTCCAGATGTTCAAAATTACCGTCACAAAAATATTGTTCATCTAGCAAGTCTGGTGGGGGGTTAATGGAATCACGTAGATCATGTATTTTTATTCATTATGCAAACAAAGCTTGAAAACCAGCGCCAGACAAAAAGTTGTGCTTCGCTGAGTAAATACTTTTTTTTTTTTCGGAAAGGGTCTCCTTTGAGGTTCTTCACTATTTTTGTTTTTTTGTCCAGACCTGGGAATCTGGAACAAAAGAACAAAAGGGGTGGCCAAGGGAGAGAGAGAACGACTTCCCAAAGCTGTTGTTAGAGAAACGACTGCAGCCAAAGTGTGAGGAATGTCTAAAACGAGGCCCCCGTGTTCAGAGACGATGAGAGGATGGAGATTTGGCACTGGATCACTCGGGAGGACAAAGAGATTAGCAGAGCCATTACAGCCCCGCTAGCTTCTCTACCTTGCCTTTTCTCTTTCATCCCTCGTCCTTCCATCCCTTTTTTAGTCAAGCTTATCTGCCAGCCGTCGTCTCTAAGCGCTTTTGACCATCCGTTACTTGCAGCTCTCTGTGGAATGCCACATCCCGACCCCTCCTCCCCTCTTCCCATATCATTCCGGTCCATTGGGAACACATCTATCCGTTGGCTCAGGCCTGGCTGAAGCAGAGCCGCTCCTGAGCCGGCCGAACTCGTCACTCATTGTGTCCCCCCCGACCAATTACCACCTTCCATTTGATTTCCGTAGGACATCCGTGTGGTTTCTTTTCAGTTATTTGTTTTTTAAATGGTCTGATTTAGTTAATCAATTTTGCACAAGTGCAGCGCGGTGAAATGAAAGCCAGTCCCTTCTCTCTGTCAAATCCTGGCGTGGCAGGTGCGACTCTCGGTCATGAAGATGGATGCGGAAAAGTTGATGGGAAACTGGTATGACCCAAGGTTATACAAACTCTCTTGGCAGAGGGATTAATTGTGTAAGATCTTATAGATGATTGCTGTCGTGAGGTCTGACGGAAATCCTGTTAGCCTGAGCGCGATGCATTACTGACGGTGAGGCTGAAGCCCAGGTGATGCATGGAAACTGTAATGAACAAAGTGGAGGTGAGAAAACTAATCTTCTCTGTATCTTTCTGACCTTCTCTGGAGGGATATTAAGTTAGCTGATGGTGCAAATGGTTATGAAACTATTAATCGGACAGGAATGAATGGAAAGAAAATTTGAGACGTTTTTCATTCAATGGGATGCTAGCCGATTATTCAGTTGACGCTGTGCAGTGTACACTGTGCTGTTTTTTTTTATAGTTGGATGAATGTTAGTGAGAGAGGAAAGAATAATTGGAGATAAATTAATATAAAGACTGTAATACACTTTACTTTTCCCTGATGGGCACATAGTATGATTTCATCCAGGATATCAAAACATGTTTGATATTTTAAGTTCATTTTAAAACACAAATTGTATTAATTTGTCACAAGTCTCCTAGCAACAAGGACTTTGGTCCTGCATTTTGTTGTGTTCAGAATTACTTAAAAATCTGGTTTTGTTAATGACCAGTTTTACTCCTTAACAATTTACAAAGTCAGCAAGTGTGTGATGCCTGTTTTAAAGGGGTCATGAACATCCTTTTTGTTGTTTTGTACTGTTCTCAGTTTAGAAGTAATTGGCTGTTTTATTGTTTCTGTTTTCTGTTTTGATCATCCTCATGGTGGATTATAGACTCAGTTGTGTATGTTTGACAGCCTACAGTTACAGTATTTCTGAGAATCCAGCATCAAATTTGCCTTGTTTGTAAACAAATATGTGGTAAAAAGAAGTGAGCAAAGGGCGGAATTCTTACTGATGTGATCTGGATGTTCATTAAAAGTTCATGCACTCTTTCCTAATGTTGAGATCAAAAAGATGGCAATGCAAGGGATGGGTTCTTCCACAGTGTTTTATTCAGAGCCATCTTTAACATTTGATTTCTGTGTAGATCTGCTTGATTGTCTCTCTCGTAAACACTACTGTACATGCATGAATTAGTGGGTGGGGCTAAACAAGCAGCAATGTAGAAGCAGGTGTTGATCATCTTCTGTAGAGGTGGTGTTTAGTTTTACATCAGTGGAACATTCAACAACCTTTTTTTGCGGTTCTAGAAGAAAATACAACCCTGTGCCTCCCTGCTGAACAGTACATGAAATTAATAGTATGTCTGGATTTGTGGCATTCATAAAATGTAGATGAAGGTACCACTGATAATTTCAAGAATTTCAAGAAGTCCATTAATTGTAGTTTATTTGTTTTTCAGGAAACTGATATTTCAATATATTGCCTTGATAAAATATTCCACATTTATAAAAATCTGAGTTAGCAGGTGTGACTTGGTATTACTTACTACTCTATTTCTGCAGTATGTACTGTACAAAATGCATACTACAGTTTCTGTATGCTAAGGGTGTGCAAAAACCGCTTTTAGCTGGTCACTGGGGCAGAATTCTTAAAAATACACCTTATCTACCTAAAGCAGAGGTGTCCATTCCTGTTCCTGGAGGGCCAACACACATTTGCCTATAAGTTTCTAGTAAGACCTTGATTAGCTGTTTCAGGTGTGTTTAATCGGGTTTGAAACTACACTGTGCAGGACCATGGCCCATTGCCCAGACCTAAAGGATGCGTATCCTGTATTAAAACGCACGGGTGTTTTGACCCAGTAAAAATTAGAAAGACATTGGTTGTTGTATTTGAGGTGTGTGGAGAGCACATATGTTACAGATGGGTGGTCGTTTTATCCAGTGTGGATCAGGGACAGGCCAGATAGCAGACTGACTCCCTATTCAGAAGCTTTTTAATTGCCAATCGTTTTTCTCATTTGCCTATCTGCTCTCTTTGCTCCGGCTCATATTATCTTCTCCAGCTCTGTCTCAATTTGCCATTGTGGAAGGCTGATGCTTATCTCACACACCTCCGTGTCACTCCTAGCAGGAAAAAAAAAAGATGAAATTAAAACCCACCTGGTATTTCTTTTGCGTAAGAAACCATGCTGTGCAATTACCAAACCCTCAATTATGTGCAGATTCAACACAAGAGGTTTTGAAACATGATATAACGCTCATGAAAAGGACCTCAGCATTTCTTGTGCAGAAACCCAAAGTGATCTGAGGTCTTGGTTTTTCTGTAGCTTGTTTCCTTAACAAAGTCCTTGTTAACAATCAGTCTTTGGCATGTTGCTAAGGAACACCCAGTTCTCCCACAGCTTTGAATCTGTTCTCAATGTTTAGAGATTCTCACATTGAAGCGTTTACTACATGCACAACAACCGTAAAAAGAAAGTGTGAAGAAGCCTGTGATTAATGTATTATTAGGCATGCCCCAGATGTTTATCATTATTGTCTGTCTACCGTCTTTCACCTAAAAGGAATTATAGGTGTTCCTTTCTCTCTAAAAATAGAATGCATTAAAAAGAGGCTCATTTTCTAAAGCCTGTTGGGTTGCCCAGAAACTCCTCTCTCAGTTGCGCAAGAAATGCCTTGCAAGCACATGCACACAAACACACAAACGAAACGGTGGGTTCAGGAGTTCACCTGTGTAGTTGTCATGGAGGCAAAGCTGCTATCTGTGGCAGCAGATTTCCCCCATGTGGTGCGGATCATCCGTGATAAAGATGCTACTGTATGATGCTCAGGTTGGTTTCCAAATCCTCAGCCTGCCTTTTTGCACTGTATCTCTGTCCGCTGACTGAGGACACTGTTTATGGGTTTTTGCCCTATCATTTAAGGGGAATTTTCACTGGAAAAGCAAACATCATGGATGGCTGGTGAACATTTAAACTTTTACATCCTGAAAGGTATTGATGTGATGGTCAGGTGTTTATTTTTATACTGTAAGTAAATTAGATCTGCTCCGGGTCTCCCACAGATCTCATTTTGGTTTTGTATATTTCTAGAAGGGTTCCTGTTTGGGTAAATGGCAGAGCTGTGCTGATCATGAGGTTCAAATATAGGGAACTTAAAGTAAATTCAGTCTTTCAAAGGATTTTTAAAGATTGCCAGTCAATGGTAAAAAATAAATAAATTAATAAATAGTCATCATGTCTGTCTTGTTTTCCAGCAAGAATATTTGAACGTCCTTAAAACAAGGTCGTTTTACTTCAGAAGCAAGACTGCATCAGAGAGCATGACTTAATTCCAGAGAATATATCTTGAAGTATTGCGAAGTATTTTTCAATTTGCAGATTTCTTTTTTTAACTTATTTTCACAATCATGCATTTTGGAAAATGTGAAAAAATGCAGTAAAAATATATATTTCCAACTTCTATAATAATCATTTTAATGCACCTGTAAAATATCTGCCGTTGATATTTTTGTACAATCTATTCTACTGACATATTCAATAAACAAGGCAATGATGCAATATTTATCTGGTGCTATTTTGCAATAGAGAAGTAATTTACTTCCCTCAAACATCTTTATTTGCCTTAAACTCTGTTCTTCTGTGCTTCTGAACTCTGTAGCTCCTACAAAGTGATTGTTGGCTTCTCTGAAGCTGCTCCCTAGAGTATCCTCTTCCTTTGAGCAGACAGTTTTGTGGGACGACCTTTTCTAGACAGTGCCTGGTGGTTTGATGTAGCCTCCGTTTCATGATAATGCGACCAATAATGTCCCCAGAGACATCATAGACATTTTCTTTGCTCTTTTCTTTACTTTTTAAATGTTTATCTTCAACAGTTTATGGAGTTTGTTTTAGTTCTCACAGATTTTTCTGATTAAAAGAAAAAAATTTATCCCTTAATGTTAATATAAATGATTTACAAATAGCGGACAATTACAAGAATCTTATTAAGAATTCATGAGTTTCAAAAATGTCACTGAGAACTGAATTTCAGTGTTTGTAATTGCATACAAAGAAAAGATTAGCTCTATATTTTGCTCCTTCGGGCTGACAATAAATGGCCATGAAGTGCAACCAGCATATGTGGCGAACCGAGACCCAGTTTTGATTCTTATTAACATAATGTCATTAGAAACAGATACTTTCAGTGTTCATTTGTCATGTTATGCCATGATTCCCATATAAAAATCCATGCTGAAAAGAGGCATATTTATCTGTGCTTTCACAGGGGTGCTAATAGGCTCTTTAAAAGTCTCTCATTACTTTCTCATATTGAATTCTGCTCAAGTCTCCTTCTGGGCTGTCAGAAAGTTAATCAAAGCTTTGTTTCTGTGCGGTACGCCTGCATAATCCATGTGGCACTCAGCTATTAGGAGTCAGCCACTTCTGTTGAGATGTTTTTATACTCATCAATCATCGGTTTCAATCAATTCATGTACTGACACTCCTGTCTTAGGCCAATTAATGGAACAATTAATACGTAATCACTCCAAAAAGGAAGAAGTTTCTTTTGACTTCACTTTCTCTTAGAAGAATATAGTTCTGAGGTTGGACAGGCAGCCGCTCGAACTGCCAGTGCAGAGAAATGATACTGACACATGAAAGGCTAGAAGTCAATGATTAGCGAGACGGGCTACGGATCAATTTGGCCTGGCGCAGACTTTGAAGCCTTCCGCTATGCTAATCAATGAAAAACTGCCTGCTCGTTAATGCATTCAAAGATGGATGGAAAACAAATGGCTACTTCTGGCATCATCCCTCATCGGCCCTCCTGTGGCCTCTGCCAACACACACACACACACACACACACACACACACACAAACAAACACACACACAGAGCTTCCCCCAGACTGATTGTAGTGTTTGTTGTTGTTTCCTTCTGTGCCATTTGTAGTGTTTTTATGGTTGCCTTAACCATCTTTACTTCGCATTTTCACTTACAAGTGATTTAGCTTCAGGAAGAATTTAATTTTTTTGATTGTTTGTTGTTTTTACCATCTTGCCTAATGACTTGAGGTCTCAAAAAATCTTTTTCAAAAACTCAAAAACTTTCTCTCTCTCTTAAACAGACATGTTGAGCCCTCTTATATTATTGTACCCCAAAGATTCAACACTCCAGGGTTTTTAATACAATTCTGTTGTTTTTGTAGAATATGTACACGGTGCAGTTTTGTGTATTTGTGTGTATTTTTCATTCATTTGTTTGTGTGTATATTAAAGTGTATATATTTAATATTGTTGGTGTATATTTCAAAGTGCAACGTAATATATGTATGTGTATTGTTTATTTATTATGTATATAAAAGCACAATCATTTTTAATTTAGTATATATTTTGAAAAGATTTACGGATATACACACACACACACACACACACAAATATTTATATATAATCATTATGAAATGCTATCATATGAACAACCCATCAGTAATGATACTCGTTTAAGATTCTCCCAATGTAATTGCATAAAACTTTGCTTTTATTTCAAGATGGACATCACTGCAACGTGTGTCACATTGATTTGGTTCAGTGAGTTGATTCCGGAACAGATGTTGCTACTGTCAGACTGATTCATCATTAACTCCCAAATTCATGAGTGTTCTTCAATGATTCATTAAATGTAGACTGCTTCTGACTACATTCTCTATACTGAATCAGACAAGTCCTTGTCTTGAGTGCCTGCTCGACTCATTTCTTTCCTCTTATGAGTAGAAAGTATTAACCATATTAAAATATTCCCTCATGATCTATTATTTACAGCTGTGACCTCTGACCTTGAACCACCGCCCTCTGCTTTGTCCCACAGGAGCAGAGTCCCAGTAACCAGACATCACTGGCCATGATGCAAGAGCCCCAGGAGGTTGTGGAGGAGACTGTAACTATAGAGGAAGACCCTGGAACACCCACCTCTCATGTTTCTGTGGTTACCTCAGAGGATGGGACTACGCGCCGCACAGAGACTAAGGTACTCCTGCTTACATCTGACACATTTTCTTTTGTTTGTACTTATTATGACAATATTAGATATGCAAATGCACACAAGTGCTCGTACATGCTCACAACATCTCATGGTAATGTTCTGTAATGAGGTACTATAAAGAGATTTAATGGAAAACTGAGCTGTGTTATATAAGAAGTAGGCTAATGTAATTTCAATTTATTGAATGTATCCATGCATTGAATAAAATTTGGAAGAAAATTTAAAAAATGTAATTTATTGTATTTAATTTTCTTCATCTTCTAAATTATTTCAGTTAGTTGACAAAACAGTGTTTTTTCAATTCATCTTATGTTTATGTTTATGTGTGTGTGTGTGTGTGTGTGTGTGTGTATGTATGTATGTATGTATGTATGTATGTATATGTATGTATATATATATATATACATACATACATACACACACACACACACACACACACACACACACACACACACACACACACACATACATTTTACACATTTTTAACAACACTAGGATAAACCTTTTGTCCAGATTATTGGAATGCATTTCATTTCATGTGGTTTACAGTAGTCAGAGGGTTCTACAATGAGCTTGTCTTTAATTTCACCCAATCAGCTCTTTAGTGATTAGACAGAGGGATTAACATGGCAGACTAGTGCCTCTTTTCCAGTAACACAGCTCAGCTGTCTTGAACCTGAGAGAGTTAAAAGGCTAAAAATGTTAAAAAGGCTAAAAAGTAATAGTAAAAGCTCTGTTTAAATATATTAATTTGTGTTGTGGTTTTGTAAGCCACATTGTCTTGATTTGCCTTTGCTTTTGTTTTGTTGTTTATAAAAGGACAATGTGACTAATTTGAAGGTGAGTTAAAATCTCTCCCTCACGCTTTCTTACACACGCCTCTTGTCAGTCACCATTATTTGTGCCCATTGAAGCTCAGCAATGCACAGCATCTCAGCACTAGTGTGAAATCACTGCATAAAGCTTCATTTGGCAGAGCGGTCACCTCTTAACGCCCTTTACTGCTGCAGTCCAGGTCTTAAGTTTACATACCCCTTGCAGATTCTAATAAATGTTTAAATAAATGCTAAACATTTATATAAAAAAAATGAATTCCTTTAAAATACTGCCTTGAGGATAGTGATGATGTTGATAACGTGAGCAGACAGCTGTTTTGCCATATTGTTAGGTGCAGTATGTCGAAATGTAAACATGCCAGTTACAGACTAGGTTGTTGTTTTTTCAGACAGGAGTGCTGACAGCTTCTCGTTGCTATGGAAACATTGGAACTAAATGTTGCATTGTGTGAACGCAGAACCTTTCTTTGGAATACATGTGGTTCTATACAAATACATTATTTGATTACAGAGTTGAAGGAACATAACACATTTTTGAATTTGAATTGAGTAATAACATACAATATATAAACATAGCATAATTAAATTCTAATTTGCCACTAAGAACAACTGAAAGTATGTAAAAAGTATTTTGTCTTTTGTAATAACACTTAATAACAGTAGCGAAAAAAAAGTTCACACAGTTTTCTAAATGCACCTTATTAATTTTTTTGTAAATTATTTCTCTATTCAAGCCTTTTTGTACCACAGAATATCACCACTTGAACTTTGGTAAAACTATATTTCCCTGGTTATGTTTGCCAGATTCCCCCAGTGATTTAGCCTTCCATTCCTTTCAAATGACTGTACATTTGCGTTTAAATCAATAACTGATTGATAAAGCCAAATCCCAACCCTATTGCTTTTGTTGTTGTTGTTGTTTTTACCAATACAAGTCATAATTTAGAAGAAAAGTTATGTTTAGTTATGCTGCTTCTGAGTACGAAAAAAAACCTTGCGATTTCTCTTATTTTATACATTCTGCAAAGGGCATGTATATTTAGGATAAATGGATTATGTAAAGTGTACAATACATATAAAATGTATACAAAATAATACAAAAACAAACAGCTGTATGCATGCACAAGCATTAACCAACGTGCACATAGAAACAGCTCTGTAAGGCAACTGACAGTTGGTACATAGTGGGAGGAAGTGAATGGTAAAGTATGGTCTAACTACTGCCCTGCTCACCATTACACCACTCACACACTGCCAAACCTATGAAACACACTACGGAATAACATCACAGTGTACAGATGTGGGTCCTTCTGTCACATGTTGTTGTGGAGACAAGCTTATAGTCACGTAAATACATCAACTCCAGCTGCAGAGCTCTGGGTGTGTAGGATAAAAGGGATGTGTTCTGTTATACTCTAGATGTATTTGAAACCAAAGGAAGTGCCTTTACATTCACAGTCAGCATCAGTGTAATTCCTAAAGAAACGGCTGCAGATCATGGCATCTAATGATCTTGATCAAATTCAGGGCAGCTGTAGAGATAACCAAGGAAATATTATGACTACACATGCTTACTTATTTATAGCAATGGAATTTTATGAAAAATGTAAAAATGGATATTGATGGATTATTTGAGTCAGCCTTTTTTTTCCACCAGCTTTTGAAATGCATGCGCATGGGATGTTATAACCAGGTGTATCCCAGTGAATGCAGAACAAAAACCAATTAGATGAAGGCACAGGATGTTCTAACATTGAATACATATGTGCCTATACTGTAGATATGCAATGCACTGCTTATGAAAGCATAATTTTGCAGACTTTATTAGTATAAAAGTTATAGAACTGTAAAATCTGGCCATGACGCCTGTAGACACCTTTTAACAGGCGAACATTAGTAAATGTAGACATTGTTGTAGATGGGCAACAGTAGCCTTGGTGGTTAAGCTATGTTAAGCTATGTCTATGCAGTCTGCATGATTTTGCGGACTTTATTAGTATTAAAGTTTACTTTTACTAGTGACAACATTGCTTTATACATAATGTTAATCTGTAGCTGTGTATGAATGGTTCATTAGCAACATGTTGTATTACTTGAATTGGTAGATTAGAGACTAGAAACATCATAGACTTACTTATGTACAGTATTACTGTAATGCTCAGAGGTTACTTTTTGAGCACTCCTACAGTTGAAAAGTTAAGCTGCTTGTGAGTAGAAGCCTCAGATAAAACATCTTGTGGGTTTTTTTCCCTCTGCTTCTGTGTTTTCTCTTCTTGGAAACTGTCCAGCTTCCTCGTGCTAGAGGAATTTTCTATTAAATGCTGGAATTACTCCTGTGTGAGGGACAAAATGAGACAATAAAATAATATTTTATCTCAAAGGCATTCTTGTGTTTTTGTGTTTAGCCTGATAACTCGCATCAAAAATTAATTCCCTGGCCCAATTTGTGTTTCGTACTGTTCTGGACTATTAACAAGCCTTCATGGGAAAAGTCCTACTTTCATTTAACTGTTTCCCTTTCATTTCTGTTATGAGACTTGACGTTTCCATATCGCTGTATACTCTTCTAACTCGTACCTCCTGAAATAACATACTTTCACTGTAGGTGACCAAGGTGGTTAAAACCATCACACGCCGAACCTTCCAGCCAGTGATCCTGACAGAATCCAAACCATCTACTCCTGCACCTCCATCTACACCAACACCATCTGAAACTAAACCAGTAAAGAGTGTTTCTGGTTGACGTGTCTCTGCCTCCCGTCTTTCATCTCACTAAGTGTGTCTGTAACTCACAGCTGGTGTGGCAGCGGTCTGTAAAACTAAATACCAGGGAGATCATAAAACCTATATAGAACTGTAAAATCTGGCCATGACGCCTGAATGCACCTTTTAACAGGCGAACATTAGTAAACGCAGCCATAGATAGACACCTTTCATTAGAGTCAACAGTAGCCTTGGTGGTTAGCTCAGGCTAAATATAAGCCTCAGTGTCCCTCTAAATTCTTAAAATCTCAAAACTTGCTTATGTTTCACACACAATTTCAATAGTTCTTTTAAAGTCGACATGAAATGCTCATGCAACCCATTATAAAATGTAATGTGTTTATACAGAGAGAGAGAGATTAACATTTTAGGTCATTGTGCAATTTTCTGCTTTTTTTAACATCTGGAATTTTCACAAAATAAATTCGACCTTAAATTGAATCAACACTGCTTACGACACTTTTGTCCATTATTAAAAAAAAAAATCTGCATTTTTGTATCCATATTTAATTTTGATAAAAAAGAATCAAATTTCGGACTCTGTATGCAATGGCCTTTAGTTTTTTAATCTCCCCAGAAAAAATGCATGTTTATATTCGCAACAGTATTTAACTAAATGAACACACACATGATATTTTATCAAGAAAAAATAAGAAAAGAGTATAATAACAACCTATTTTCTTACTATTCCCAAATCAGTGTTGAAGCATGATTTCTGCATCTCACTTGTTTTAACATGTTAACTTCTTGTGTGGGTGTTAAGGGGTGTTCACACTGACAGCGACTTGTAGAAATGGAGTAACTTATTCATTGATTTGAGTTGCCGGTTTGAGACGGCATGAGCAACAGAGACAGTTGGCGATGCAATAAAGTAGTAACAGTAGCAACAGCCAGTAGGAGTGCATACAGTTCACCTTACAGCTGCAAATGTAATTCACCTCATGAAAACAGTTGGATACTGCAATCGAGTGTAAATGCCTGCTTACAAACAACCGTACAGCAGCGGGTGACCTCCTTCAGTTAAATTGCCATCAGTGACATCGCTGCTTTGATCTTAATGATGTTTGTTAAAATGAACTGCAGTTCCCTAAAAAAGCAGCATACTACATTGGTTAAACTCATATTGGGGTCTGCAAATGTGAAATTGCTGTGACTGTGGTTACAAATCTTTCCCCTCTTTAGACATAGACACATCCCTTGTGATATTACACACTGACAACTGGCCATGTGGCTTGTAAGGGTTCACACACAAATTCAAGCAGTCATGGTTCATCTCCAATGACGATTAATTTTTATCAAGCTCATTAATTTCCAAGATGAATTTACAGCCATGGACAAAATAGCCAATTAATTGCTTTGCAGAATTCACTGAGCAGCAAATTGGTTTCTGTATCAGCATTGAACCTTCAGGAGCAGCAGCACTCCATCCTCTTGACAGGCAGACATTTTGTAGAATAAGGGACTGGATTAGCACTCAGAGGGGAATAGTGATTTATTTAAGTTGAGTCATAAAGACGTCAGGGCCCTGTGATAGACACAGAGAACTAGACCATCACTCAGGTCCATGTAGTCCGGTGGCAGTTCTTATGATGATTGATTTATTGTTAGCGTGTACACTGTACTCTCTTAGTATGTGGTAATGGTTTTACTTTAAGATTCCTATAAAGGGTGTATCGAACGTACATATTGGTATTTTTAAAAATTAGTACAATGTAAAAAAAAAACATGTATGTACACAATATGTGCATTGTACCAATTGCTTTATTTAAATGCAAGTACATAGTAATTAAGGCCATCTAATATAAGGTTGGACCACAAGTCCAATCATATCTGCAACAATGCAGCAGCAGCAGTTCATTTTATTTCCTCAGAACAACATTTATTTGAAATTATTATTTTTGTAACATTATTAAAGCATATACTGTCAAAACGATTGATCCTTGCTGAATTCAAATAATTTATTTAAAAGCAAATTCCAAAAAGGACAATTGGTGTGCTGACAGTGCTAGAAAAATTTAGCATGTGAAAAGTTTTCTATAGCTAAACACAAAATTGTTCCCTTAGTTTAAGTAGTACGTTTGTTGCTGCTAGGGAAACGTAACTGTTAACAAAGTTTATGATGAGGAACTTTGTAACAACTACAACCAAGAACCCACAAACCTTATATTTTCAGTTCTAGCTGTGTTGTTACTGATGAACACAAATCCTTTTAAAACACTGGAAAAGGTCTTCAG
This sequence comes from Puntigrus tetrazona, assembly GCF_018831695.1. Classification (NCBI taxonomy): domain Eukaryota; kingdom Metazoa; phylum Chordata; class Actinopteri; order Cypriniformes; family Cyprinidae; genus Puntigrus; species Puntigrus tetrazona. Next base: position 9,973,679 of record NC_056703.1, read on the forward strand.
TCATTTCTCTGCTACTCAGCCAGCTCACAGTGTGACATCCACTTCCCTGCTGATGTTAGACCACTGAGTCAGTGTGCTGCATTTCACTCATAAATGCCTGTGGTTGTTTTGGCTGCTATGATTTGAGCAATCTGACATAACAGCTGCATTTTGAATGGCCCTCATATCACATATAGGCCATGCACAAGGCAAAAAAGACAGGAAATGGCTCACTCTAGCTCTGCATCAAAAGCACAAACTTTCACTTCATTAATTACGTCCCTGAATTCTTCTAACTCTGCTGCTTTTTCCATCATCGTAGGTCACTAAAATGGTGAAGACAGTGACAACACGGACAGTTCGACAGGTGCCGCTGGGTCCAGATGGCCTTCCTCTTCCAGAGGGCTCATCTCCACTGGGAAGCTACACTGACTCCATTGATCGGCGCTACATGAAAAACGGCGAACGCTTCATCACACCCCAGGCCACTTCCACCCTCACACGCTCATATAACAATTACAGCGACTCCTACAATGACACTCCAGAAAGTCAGTTTCGCCATTACGCCCTTCACGATGGATACGGAGACGTAGCCGACAACTACGGAAGTCTGTCTCGTGGGGTCAATTACAGGCCCTATCGCCCCTACATGCCCACCGGTGGATACCGGCCAGAGAACAGCTACACTCTCCCCATTCGCAAGGACGACTATGGCCATGTGGCCCAGCCTCAAGTCCCAATGGGAAGTAGCACTGTGGATCTCAATCGTTCTCAGCCTGAGCGCTTTCAACCCGAACCCTACGGACTGGAAGATGACCGCCGCAGTCTAGGCCCAGATGACGAAGAGACGTATGACCTAGAGCCCGATTATTCCACAGCTAACCGCCGCACACTGCCCGGACGTACCATTCGAGAGCCATTGCGCAACGGCCCCCGTGTGAGGTAAGAATCATGCCATTGATTTGGGTTGTCTGTAGAGGTTGAGCAGTATTGAATTTTACCGATACCCATAGCTAGGTTTGACTGCACTTGCCGATAACCGATTAATTAACCAATAGTTTTTAAAATAGATACTGGATAAAAATATACAAATAAAAACATAACACTCCATGTAAAGTAGTATTAAACAAAAAAACAAACAAACAAAAAGGTGGAGGTGGTACCATTCTGAACGTGTGCATTCTGACTTTTTCTTTTCTTCATAAATTCTGTGTTGTGTATCTAGTTATCAAATTAAGAAATAAGTAATCTTTTTTGTATTGTTTGAATAACTTCAGTAGTAGCAGTACTGCAAATTAAACTGAACTTTAGCTTTATAGTTCTGCGTTACACTAATTTTACTCAAATGAAATGGTAAAAGGCTCATGGAGTTCAGAGCAGTTGTGGAGATGTTGTTCATGTATTTATGTACGCTACAGTATGTGTGTAGTAAACAAAATATTGCGTCTTCGGCTCCGCCATTCATTCATTCGTTAATACAGAGGAGATCGCGCAATGAGTTAATGCTTCACTACAGTGGAAGGTGGGGAGCACAGGAACCTTTTTCCAAGATGTGGAAGTGTTTCATTTTTATGCCACTACTGCAGAGGCATGTCACTTTTTTCAATGACAGGCCCTGACAAATAGCAGTCAAGCTCAAGTCAAATTTATGCTAACAATCATGACATTAAACACTTGGCTCAGACTTGTGTGTATTTTTGCCACAATAATTTAACCATTTGAAGTACTGCTATCATCCTCTCAGCTTTGTCGGCAAACACACTGCTGTTCCTTCTCCATTGCAGAATCTAGTCAACAAAATAATTACTTTATATTGACACAAAAACATGTACTGGAGTGTACAGTACACACTGTCTGTGCATCTGAAATGTCAGCGCTGTCTGTGCAGTATCACTTATGTGCAGGTTTTCAATTATTTTCACCACTAGAGGCAGCGCTTGCCATAGATATGTTTGATATCGTACTGTAAAATAACGCACCCGCGCGTAGTTATAACGGAGCCACTCTAGCAGCAAATGCAACCCAGAAAATCTATCACAGTAGATTTTTGCAGATAACCGATAGTTCCGGGAATCAACTATCAGTGCCAATTAATCGACAAAACCGATACATCGGTCAACCTCTATTTGTTTGCTTGTGCTGCTGTAGGCAGCCCTGTCTTTTGTTCATGATTCTAAGCAGCTTGATGTGATTGCCTATTGAAGAGATTCAATGCACCAGCTCCTGAGAAGCACATAGATGCAGGTTCTTTCACAAAATAATAGAAGGTTATTGTGCTCTCTCTCTCTCTCTCTCTCTCTATCACATATATATATGGCTGTATATCAGCATGCCATGATTACCAGTGGTCAAATCACAGCCATGCTGATATACAGCCATATCACACTGTTACTTGTGTGATAATGGGTTTATACAACAGTTCAACGGCACAACTTGTACTTCTGCTTGAATGCCAAAATAAAGGCTGAGTTTATATTACTGTATTAAAACTCACTGTATTATGTTGTTTATTGTGAAAGAGAATTTTTCAGTGACAGCACATTTGTTGGCTGCTTCTTACAAGATGTTGAAAGTGAAAATAATTTCATGGTTTACAACTCTGTTTCAGTCTTTTTTAGAACAATGTAACTAAATGATATAGATAAAAAATAGGCCTAATCTTAATTAATTCTGCTGTTGCTAGAAAATCGCACTGCTTGAAACGGCTGTCATGTCTTTCTGGTCCTTGAATCAGACTGGATATGTAATTATTATAAAGCTCTGATATCATGATAGGTGGCATGAGTGGAAATTTGTTTATATCCCTAAAAGTCCAATATTGAATGGATGCCTGGATGTTGAAACTAGAGATTGATAAGAGATTTTTTTTTTTATTATTGTTCTGCTAACATGTGTTTGTGCTTGAGTTAAGTGAGGGCCTCAGTTTTCTCTCAACCCCTAAATGCTCTCCCTCTTTAGCTGAGTGACCTTTGCTTTCACAACCAAAGACAGTTAAAAACTATTTTCCTCCTTAAAAGGGGCACATTTTTCTTTTGTTCTGACCCTAGCTTGCTCTTTTCAGAGATTAGAAATTGCAAAGCAAATGATGGCTGACAAAAAGCAGAGGCTTGCATATGTGTAATGAAGAGCACTTCTTTTTGATCAGTGATTTCTTTCTTTATGGTACATGAAGATAGAACACTTTTAGGGTATTTTTATCTTCTAAGGCAGAACAGGGAGGAAAGAAGAGATGCTGTAATCATGAAGCATGTCTTCCTTGTCATACTCCTCTAGTCAATATCAGCACATTCCTCATTATGATGATCTGTAGCAGTTTTGACAGTCCTGTACGTTGAAGGAACACAGTTTGTTTTTAATTAGGATGCACAGACTTCAGGCAATCACCGTCACAAGCAACATACAGAACTTTTTGACCACTTCCTGTTTTTCGGCCCATAGTATATTTGTGTACATCCGTGCCAAAATTATAGTGTAATTAGTAGTGATGTCACCCCTCTTACTCCGAATGTCAAAGTCTTGCTTTTGCATCCATCATTAGCATTCCCATAATAACAGATGCTGACAAAAATCTCGCTAATGAATGTGTAAAATGAATATGTTAATTAGAGCTTATTGCTTTGCAGTTTGGAAACCCGTAATTATAAAACAGCCAAAATTGCGACATTTAGCAAAGAAATGCTTGCCAGTGCCGTGTTTGCATGGTTACCATGCATTTCATTTGTTAAGCCTACTCTAGGTCTCTTCTTTATCTCTCGTCTCTATCTCAGTGGAGCTGTTGTTGTCAGAGTGATTAATAGTCTCTGGTGAGCACTGCCAGACAAAGGGGGCGTCTCGTCTCCAGCCATATCTCTAATGGTTCATCTCTCCTTGGCTGATTCTCCCTGCACCTGCCACCAGTGCCACAGCAGAACAGCCATAAGGTCGTCATGTAGAATACTCCCTGGAGACCACCAGGGACCACTTCGTATGTGCGCATGCTGAATTGACAACAGTTCTATAGTTTAGGCAGAAAAAGAAAAAAATCCATCCTTTATATGGAAGTTTGGTTTTTTTGTGTAAAGGTTGTTTTTAGAGATTTAAACATTTACCATGCTATTAGTATAGTCTGATTCCTGAACAAATGATTTGAACAAATTGCTTCTTTCTAATTAATCAGTGTAGTTAAAAAAAAAAAAAAAAATTGTTATGAGCTGGTTCATCTTAGACAGTCCAGTACAAATGATTGTAATGAGTGGACTTTTTATTCTTTTTTTTTTTTAATAAGCATTTATTTAATTTATAATGTATGAGTGCTGGATAAATCAGTAATAGAAGCGTTAACCAGTGTTAGAAGATTAGTTTTACTTAGTATTACTAGTATTTAAAAAAAAAAAAGTTATGTTTGTGTTTCTCAATACAACATGAGGACAATACCATAATAATAGACTACTGTGTGTGTGTGTGTGAGTTTTTTGTTGTTTTTTTGGGCTTGGCACAATGTTATTTTCAGTTTTTTTTTTTGTTTTTATATTATTATTACTATTTATAAAGCATTTCAGGTACAAATTTGTCAAATGAAGTGAAAAATCTGTTTTGTTTTTTTCTCCCTTGAATCCAAAAGTAATCATTAATCCACTAGTAATTGCTCATTATAAAACTTGAGTGAATGTTTATTCAAATGAGTGATATCTCAGTACTGTGAGACTCTCTGAATAATTTGAAACTCTTGCAAATATGCTAATATTTTCCTCTTTTTTTTCTATTCGAAGGCATAGGCATTTATCCAAAAAAATCTAGAAATAAATAATTCAGAGAAAGGAAATGACAGGGGAACAAAATGGATGTAGTAATGGGCACATAACTATGTGGTTTTTGCTGGCAAAGAGCAAAAACACAGACACACATATTTCTGGAACATGAAGAACATTTGGCTCATTATCGAGGCATAGAATCTGTTGTAATAACTTCAGAGCACCACATCTAGTGGAAGAGCATCATGTGTAGTCGAAATGCTTTCATGTGTTATGAATACACTCGTATATACAATGGCAGCAATTTAAATGCAAATCTTGACATTCCCATCGCTCAGTCCACAGGGTTTAGCATGCATCTGAACTGTTTAAATAATTTCAATTTGCAAAGCCCTCTGCGTGTGTGTTTGTGTGTGAGGGAGAGAGAGAAGGAAAGAGATGAAACTATCTGTGCAATGGCAGTGTTATGAACAATCGTTTTGAGTCCTCTTGTTGTCTCAAAGTGATCTTTTCAATCTGCACCTGACACCATTGTGCCGTCTTTCTGATGAGTTCTGGCTGGAGCTTTTTGGCACAAAATTATTTTTGGCAGAAATTCATCATTTGCTCTCATAAATAATATGGTTCCAAACCCACATTTTTTTCTTTTGTGGAACAAAAATATAGATATTTTTAATACTTTTATCTGGTCCTGTCTTTGCAATTACATTGGCCATGGCTGCTAAAAATCATGATAAAAACAGTTACGATAGCCAAAGGCTAATAGAATAATAGCTCTGGGTGAGAACCAGAGCAAAATCCTCTCCACCTAGCTATTCATTTTGAAATGGTAATCATATGTCTGAATCAAGTTGAACACCATCTGATTGTTCATTGAGATTTGTACACCAAAACAAAAAGAATGATTTATTTATTGATACGATTCTTGACTTGACTTTAATCCAGTGATCACTGAACTATGTATATAAGAGCTCTGTCTCACAGAAAAAATAACCATATTTTGTAATCAAAACTGTTGTTTCAATAGGTGTGTTTCTATATAAATTCTGTCTGGGAGTGATGCATCAGGAAAGCTGCGTTAAAAATACAGAATATTTAAATTGGCAGAACCTTCATTTACTGTTCTTAATCAGTGCCTGGTGGGGTCAACCCTAAAGTTTCAAAACCAAAGTGATATTCTTTATAAGTTATGATTTATAAACGGCTAATTTAAGCACGCCCCCCACTTTTCTGTCACAGAGTGGGTTTATTTTCATTACACCGCCCAAATGTTTATGCAGAGACAGAAGGTGAAACTATTATTCTTGCTGTAGTGTTGTCTGCGCCATGTTCTGGAGATGCTGTGTTTTGTTGTGAAAGTGAAACTACTTTGTTAGAAATCAGTGGGTAAGTAGTATTTACAACACTGTTCCAGAACCATTCAACACAAATATTAGAGTGTGCAGCGCATTTACAGAGGACTGACTCTTAAAACCCGCAGAGCAGCCTATGCGGACTGTGCTAAGAGACCTTAAAGTAATGCAGTTTTAATTTTGCAAGGACAATCTGGCGCTTCTGATTCACAACCTTTTAGTAAGTTTTCTAAGTAAGCATTTTCCTATTTAAAGAACCTGCTGCTTACTATTCAAACGCAAGTTTTAAGCAGTGAAGAAGATGTTAGTGCTTGTTGTTTGTCGTTTCTCTGATCGGAAATGCAGAGGTGGTATATGCATCAAATTCCTCATTTGTAATGGCTTTTATTGTTTTTGTGACAATACCGCGGAGACACAAGAGGCGTGACATTTCTGTTGCATGCTTGAGGTATTTAGCCAATCACAACGCACTGGATAGCTAGCTAAACAGATCACATCTTGCTTTTTAGAATGATGAGCTTTGTACAAATCGACCTGTTACAGGAAGGTGGGGCTTTGAGCAGAAATAATAATGTACAGTATGTGGAAAATGTGTTTTTTTTTAAACCTTAAACCACATAAACACATTGAATTACACCAAATACAGAAAAAATTATGTTCTTTTTAGAAACATCATATGACTCTTTTAAGCTGACCCAATCTTTTCAATTTCAAGCCTAGTTTTGGGTGAAAAGAACTTTAAAAATAAGATGCTGCTGTAGAGTTATTTTTAGTCATCCAGTGCTTAGCTTGACTAGTGGATGGAAGAAACAGCAAGTCACTCTGCAAATCCTATTATACTTGCTCATACACACCATCAAACGTGAGTCATGCTGCCTAAGCCTGTTTGCCCTTTCTATATTAGCTGCTCTGGTTAATTATTTGCATCAGCATGAGTCTTGGTGGGAAGAGTATTGAACTGTTTAACTCAAGTAGAAATAATGTATCCTGAGTGCCAGCCGTGTTAATTTTGGTTTGCTCCCAACAGGTCTGGCATTGGTCGCCATTCAGACATTACGTCAGTTAATGATTATTTCATCATTCTGACACTGAATGGCACTTGGATGGCATTTCCAAAGCAATAAAATGCTTCCAAATTTACCATGTGGTCAGTAACCACTCTCTTAATTTGCATGGAATCTGTTGGCATGTTACAATAATAAAGCAAATGATGATTGTAATGAATGATGACCAGAGCTGGGCTTTGCAGCTGTGTTTAGTGAAGAAGTAGAGAGTAGTAGTAGTTTATCATTGTGTCAAATTGTGCTAAGTATTTTCACTCAATGGCCACCTAGGTTATGTGTATCTCCAGTATCTTTAGTGTCTATGAAAGCGGAAAGACCCTGGACCATAAAACCAGTCATAAGGTTGTCTTTTTTGTCTGTATTTGTCTAAAATGAGATTTATACATCATCTGATTTATACATCATCCGAAAGCTGAATAAATAATATTTCTGTGGATAGAACACAATTTGGCCCAGACACAACTATTTGCAAATCTGGATTTCCGAGGATGCAAAAAAATCGAAATATTGTGAAAAATCACCTTTTGTACAAATAAAGTTCTTAGAAATTCATATTACTAATCAAAAATAAATCAGAATATAGTTATGGTAGAAAATGTACATAATATGTTCATGGAACGTGATATTTACTCAATATTGTAATTTATAAAAGTAAAATCAATAACCCAAATATTTTTTTAATATGCAACTATAGTAAGCAAAGTAAGCAAAGACTACAAAAGTATTTTGTATTCACAAAAAACTCCATTTATTTGATCATAAAAATAGCTTTAATATACAGAAATAAATTGTAAATTATTTCGGTGGTGGCAAAGCTGAATTTATCAGTAGCCCTTACGTCTTCACATGATCCCTAATAAATCATTCCGATTTGCTGCTTAAAAACTGTTTTTTAAAAACAGACATTTTTAACTGAATTTATTTGTAGCATTGTAAAATCTTCACTGTTAATTTAAAAAAAAAACTGTATATGTTGCAAATGCTACAATCTGTGTCTAGTAGCAGCATGTACCCCTGCTCTGTTGTACGTTCCTTTAGTGTGTCTTTAAAATGCTTTTTCCTCAGGGATCAATCAGGTGATATGTTCCTCATGTGCCATCATAGAGTTAATGCCTCATTTCATTGCCATATCATCTCTTTACGATGTCAGATGTATGAAGTGCTCATTTAAAGCGCTGCCATGTAACAGCTTGCTGAGATTTCCACCCTCTGTAATGTGCCCTCAAATCACCTCCAAAGTTGCAGTACATAATTAACATAAAACTCTCATTAAAAGTGCATCCCTCACAACCGCCAACATTCTCAGCTGTGGCCCATTTTGTCAAGTCACACATCAAAGACTTTGTTCACACTGTGTGTAAATCCGATTTGTTTCTCAAATCCAGTCTTTAGTAGTCTTTTCTTAAGTCTTTTTTTGCACTGTCATTTTAGAAGTGATGAAATCTGATCATATATATATATATATATATATATATATATATATATATATATATATATATATATATATATATATATATATATATATATATATATATATGCACATAAGAATAGGAAATGTCTTTTGTTTCTCTTGCTGTTCAGACTACAAGCAAAAGATTAAGATCTAAACAAAATTTCCTCTGTGGATTCATGTATTGTGTCAATTGTGGTGGCTTTGTATTTACACATTTGTGTCCCTAGTGCTCAGAATTTCAAGTACACCTTGTTTTTCCCCACCTAGAGTGAGATGAGGATAGAAAATGAGCTGGAAATGGAGAGAAAGAGTGATGGTGAGTGAGTGAGTGGCACAAGGGTTTAATATTTCTATGCCAATTTAGGAGTACCACCACAGGGACATCTCTGTTTTGTTCACACTGATAATGAAGCATGCTGAGACTCCTATCTGAGATTGATGTAACCTCCCTGATGTGTACAGCACAGCCCCAGACATGTTATTTCCAACTTCTACACCGTAGAGAACAAGAAATATTGGAGTAAAATATCATGTGGACTCATGAGAGGCGCCTGAAGTCACTCCCACAGAATAATAATTTTCATGTTAATATAAGTTATCATAAGTTACCCATAAAATATACAGCGATGATGACGTATGGAAATAATTTCTGAATAACAAACAATTATTCAATCAGTTATTTAATCTGTTTTTACCTCATTCATCCTTTGAAATTTGTTGGAAGTATTTTGGGTTGTTACACAGCGTTAAATGTACAAGGCTGTGTATTGCTGAACGAGAATCTTACTGATCCCAGACTTCTGCATTGTGTGTGTGTGTGTGTGTGTGTGTGTGTGTGTGTGTGTGTGTGTGTGTGTGTGTGCACGCTTGCGTGTGCGTGTGTGTGTGTGTGTATATGTATATCTATATCTCTAGATATATATATATGTGTGTGTGTGTGTGTGTGTATTTTTTAAACACTGCTTATCTTTAGAGGTTAAAATTAGCCGCTGTCACTTCAGGGTTTGTGTGATGTCTCAGAGTAATGCAAAACTCTTGCTATCACCTGTGGAGCAAAGGGTCAGCCTTTTGGAAACAATATGTTTGAACACTACAAACAGCACTTTCGTTTTTTTAAGAAAGTGATACAAAGGGTCATTTTCAAGGTGTCTGAAGTATCAGAAAATGTTCTTAGCATTTATTTGCACACTGTATTTTCACTCTTCAGGGCTTATTTGTTAGCTTAGTGGTTGCTCTATGTTGCATTAAGGCTTTTTTTCTATCTTCTTTGAACTTTTATGACTTTTCTCTGCAAATGTGGGGAAGTATATCATGAAATGGTTCATTCAAATCACAGTAGCAGCACAAACAGTTGTGCGACCAGTAGTAAAAATGTATGAATTGTATTTATTTCCACTGTCAATTTTCAAAGCATTATCAGTGTCAGTTTACAATGAATATTTGAGAAACGCCCATTGATTATTCCATTTCCTTTTCCCAACATATTGATTGCTCGCTTGTGACAGGGAGCTCTCAGAAAAGTCCAGAGCTGGGATCCTCCCGGTGGGAGTGATGCTGTACTATTCAGATTACTCATTGTAGGGAAGCCATCCATATCTCCCTATCCATCTGTCTCTCTTTCTCTCTCTCTCTTTGTCTCCAGTCTGTTCTATATTTGCTCTGGGCCATGCGGCTCTCTGTTTTCCCTCATGCTGTATCCCATCCATCATTAATTAAAGAAAGAGAGAACATCACTGTGTCCTGACAGACACAATTAATAGGGAAATGGCAGTGTTTTTTCTTATTGACGTGCCATGGATTTATTTGACACCACGGTTAATAACTAAAGCAATGACCTTTTTCTCTGCCTTTTTCTCTTCTTACATTTCTGATTTCCTCATACTATGCCACCTTTCTTCTCTGAAGAATTTCCAAACGTATCTCAAGCATAGTTCCTGTGGCAATAATAACAGTGGATGACTAATAAATCTGTCAATTTTGAGAGTTGTTTGTAAGCACTTTATAATGTTAAATGCATTGCTGAAACGTTACAAAGACTGTGAATTTTAATACTTAATAGTGGAGTCATACCGTTTTTCACCACTTTCGTGAGCAGGATTTAGTAGGCGGGTCTAAATCGGAGCTTGTTGACACAATGGAGCCATCGAGCACTGCCCCACCTGCGAAACTGTGTGTTCACAACAGATGCGAATTAAGCATTAAGAGTGAGTTATTTGCATGTTAAGTCAATACAAAAACTCGATGGCATGAATTAAGCATTTTGGTTCGTGTAACGCGGGAGTTGAAAAATCAGAAAATTGAATAGTGACGCTGCGTTAACCAATCAGGAGCTTGCTCTAGTAGTGACGTGATTGCTATGTAGCAAGTAGAGGCAGAAATACAAAACAACAATGGAGGACAAAATCATCAACACTGTATGCTGTACGATACATCTTCGTACTTTTATAGAAACAGGAATAAATAGCATCTGAATTTGCGCCAGTTGTGAAGTGAATTTAACACGCGAAAGATGTAAATGTACTTTGATGTCAAAGACTGATCGTTCTGCACAGTGCTCCATCAAGACGAACACACACATGATAACTAGAGCCCATAGGGATCAATGGTTTGTCCATTCAATCATGAGTTACTGTCATTGCCGTTAGATACTACAGCCTACAGTTTGCTATCTAACTGTGCCTTCGTCACATTCGGTCATGTTCCGGGGTTGCTATAATTTACAAAACAAGCTTGTTCTCCTTATTTAAATCAAGCTGCTTGAGGAAGTCAGTTGAGAGACACGGCAGCTTTGCCTTGAGTGGGCGTGGGTGTGAGTTTTGTGAGTTTTTGAGAGCAAAGAGGACTTATTTTTTCAAGATTTTAATACCTTATTTTATTTACTTTACGTTTTTTAGCATTCAAATTTGGATGGGTGGTTAATAACATTTTTCTGTGGTGTGGCAAACTGTGGTGTGAACACATATTTAATATTTACTTTACACAGACTTTAAAATCTCTTTCTTTTTTGTTACAGAGGCTACGAGGACCCCATTGAGGCTGAATTAATTGATGAAAGACACCCCTACATCCATGGCATGTACCCAGCACCTCTTGCCCAGCCTGAGAGAGGTAGCTTGGCCAGTCTAGATCGCATGGGCGGCCGTCGCTCCCCCTCGATTGACAGCATCCGCAAAGACCCTCGGTGGAGGGACCCTGACCTGCCTGAGGTCATCGCCATGCTAGGCCACCCCATCGATCCAGTCAAATCCAATGCAGCGGCCTACCTGCAGCATCTCTGCTATGAAAATGACAAGATAAAGAAGGATGTCAGGCAGCTGAAGGGGATCCCAGTGCTGGTGGGTTTGCTGGACCACCCTAAAGCTGAAGTCCATCGCAAGGCCTGCGGAGCTTTGAGAAACATCTCTTACGGCAAGGACCACGATAACAAGGTGGCCATCAAGAGCTGTGACGGGATTCCTGCTCTCATCCGTCTGCTGAGGAAAACCAATGACATGGAAGTTCGGGAGCTTATCACAGGTATGATTTAACTAATGGAATTTAGCACTGTAATCATGAAAACAAACTTTGTAAAATAGGTGGTATAAGAGGCTACAACTACCTAATTTATTAGCTTAATTGGGGCTGGTTTTTTTCCTTTTCTCAGCTTTGTAATATCAAAGATTAAATAAGACATAAAAAAGAGTATAAGACACAACAGTACAGATTTATTTTTTATTCAGCATGGGCACATTTAACTAAAAACTCATTTACAATTGAAAAATGTTGTTTGCCAAAACATACAAAAATTGGAAGCGTGGGTAAAATATTTAAAAATGTTAAATTGCAGAGCACTAATCAAAAAAATTTGTGGGACATTTATGCTGGTTATGGCAGCTGGTCAAAATTCAATTTCAGATTCATCAGGCTTTCTTCTGTGTAACTGCCTGACCAATATAAGTAATTTTCGGTCCAATGACAAAAATAAACTTCCATCTCTTTTTTTTTTCACCTTATCTGTCCTAAATCTTCTATGATTCGTTCATTTTTTTATTTTTCTTGTTTCATCTAGTCAAGCTTGGCAAGCATTCTACTAATACTAGCCATTTAAGTACATTTAAATATGGACTTTAATTGAGTCCAGACTGATATTGACTGAATCCAGGTTCGTCTATCAGCATATATACTGCTGAGCAGAGTCTTGACCTGCTGGGCTTTATGTGTCTCCTTCTGGGACCTTAATCCTTTGGCCTGGTCTCCACGACCTGACACACATTTACTAGAATGTTCAGAATGCAAAAGAGGTTCTGATTTAGACCGCACACTCAAAAAGACAAATGTCTGCAAGAATTTATTAGTAGAACAGGCCATTTGTGTGACTGACAGACAATGAGGGATTTAAAAAATCTTAAGAAAAATTTGTAATCATAAACATTTGTGTAGGGAATAATTATAAACACTCCCATTTTAGGCTCAGTAAGATTTTTCGTGAATATGCTCAGCAGGGCTGCATGGTTGATTATATTGTGAATTATACCATTTAAAATAATGTTTTCTATTTTTAAATATTTTACGAAATTCAGACATCACTCATTATTATCAATGTTAAAAGCATGATACATTTTTTGTACCATTATATGTTTCTTTTAATGTCACTTTGGTCAGATTAATGCTTAATGCTTAATTCTTACTGAACTAGTATTAATTAAACTTATTGCTGTATGTTTAAAAATAGATCTGTAGATCTTTCATCTACTAGGTTTTGGAGAACCTACAGACAGAGAATTTTTCTGGTAACGACGTTGACTGATGGTTCTCCAGACCAGTTTTTTCACAGATCATGAAAAAAGTTCTTGGTGTGTGAAATACCTGAGTGAATCCTGGAGTGTGAAACTGTGACGTATAACAGCTCCGCAGCCTTACTCGATGATTAACTTTACAGCACACTGTTGCTTTCAGTCTCAGTTAAAAATAGGTCTTTTCTACAGGATGGAGGGAATATAGTGTGTCAGTTCCAAACCGAGCCCTGGACAGCCTTACGGTTTATCTGCAAGGCCCCTATAAAAACACTACCCTTACAATAGTCCTTACAATAGTCAGCAGCTTGGAAAACTGGGAATGTTTTTTCTGCAATTAAAAATAATTGCAGGGTTTTAAAAATAGGTTCACCGTGTGCTCACCATTTTTGGTACTCGTCAGCAGCACTTATTTGCACCTCCAAGAAAGTTATTGTGTGGATATTTCTAGTACTTTTTTTCTTTCTGTTCTTTTTACTTCATATGTGTCTTATTAGAATTTTCCATTAACATCCCACTTTCTGCATTATTTTTAATTAAACTGTCTGGTTTAATTTGTTGACCCTGTGTCAGATGTTCTTCATGCATGCTGAATATTTAGCAGCTCGTATTAATATTTTTTAAATTAAGGTGGTCAAGACTGATACAACTTCAAAGCATCATAATTTGCTTTTCAGAGCTCTCCAGCTTAAATGTTAAAAGTCTTTTGAACTAATTTATCATTTAATTACAACCAACCAGTTACAATAGTGTGTTTATACCTGTAGCCATGACCCTCTGCATTCTGTATCTTTGTATCTGCCTCGGCTTTCCATCTCGCCCTCATTCTCTCTTTTTCTTTATTTTCTGTCTGTTTTGCTCTGATCACGCAAGGTTTTTTAGAAGTAACAGATTTAAGGAATACTTCCTATTTACATAATACAGTAACTGGCACTGTTTTTATCAAATTACACATTACATAGAGCCATTTAGAAATATAACAGCTAAATGTCTTTGACTTTGTTTCTCTTTGGACTCTATAAACCATTTTGGTATTGTGTTGAATCTCACAATTGAATGATTTCTTGTGTCGAACACTGTTATGATCCACACAAGGTCTCCTCAAATCATCTGATGATATACAAAAGAAAAAATGTGATGGCATTAGAAAAAACACACAAAACATAGCTAACAAAATGACATTTGTTCAGAAATTCCATGAGTCCAGAGTACTGTGGCATTTCTGAGATGATTACCTCGTTTACCCTTCTTTCCTGTTTCTTTCTCTCTGACTCGGCTGTCCAATCAGTGTATGATGAATGGCAGGGGGCAGGATGGGACTGTAATAGCCCTAAGTGAATGGCCTGTTAGAACAGCATGTCTGCTGCTCCCAGGAAATTGAATTAGCTGGAAGGCTCCAATGACAAGCAGGAAGGAGTAAACTCAATCAGGCTGCACCTCTTGCAAGGTTCAGCTTCCCTCGTGTGGGTTTCATTGGCTCCCTCTGTATTAGATTTGTGGGATATCCAGGAACCTGCAAAAGATGCCAGGGGAACTGAGCAGTTACGACACTAGACCTCTCTGAAATAACACTGTAAGGTTTTTGCCACTGTAGTAGTGTGTGTGTTTTGTACAAGTAATATTAATATATTATTTCATATTAATTGCTCAACTAGTAATTCATCAGTGCAAAAGTAGCTGTATCATTTGGTCTATATTTGTCCAAAAATGCAATAAAACAGCAATATTTTGAAAAATTTTGCATTTAAAATAACTTTCTAAATCTTAATTTATTGCTGTTCAGGGTCACATATTTTATATGTTTTATATGTCATAAATATGTAAAATATGTGACCGTATATATATATGGGTCAAATATGAAAAGGGGTTTAAAACAACATGTAATAATGCTTTAAATTTGTTGCGATGCAGACAAGTTAATGTCTTTGACCCATACACACACACACACACACACACAAGCTGTAATCAACAGTTATAATGGCCTTTGACTGCTTCAACCTGCTCCAGTTTTCTGCCTCCTATTAAAGTCAATGAAGTGAAGTTAATCAGCATGTGCTATGTATAGACCTTTATATCTCCTCTGACTACAAGCCCATCTGACACAATAACACATGCACGAGTGCATGAGCTGGCCGGTAATAATCCATGCTCCTTAATGTTCCACTTTACCAAATAGACATTCCCACATTCATTGAGGGCCATGTGTATGGCGTCTGTTATCAGGACTTTAACCAGGGTCTAATGGCCATTCAGCACCTAAGAGGTGATGGCGATAGAGCCTACTCGCAGATGGAAATACAAATTTGGTTATTATCCAAGGGTAAATAGATTTATTTTGGTGGTTAAAAGAACCCGGGCCCACATTATACACAGCTACGACGTGTTTATAGACCTCTTGACTCCTGTTGGAGTTTTTGTGAGCAGAAATGAATCTGGAAGTAATTGCTGAGCGAGAGGGACATGGAGTGACGATGTGTATGAAGGGCAGAAAAAACAATTCATAGTTGTATAAGGACGTACGTTTGTTTGAGTTTGTAGTCAACTGTGCCATTTCTGTTTTTAGCTAGAATGACCTGTGGTCCTAGTTTTTGCCAACCCAAGAAAAGGCTGTTTATTTATTCACTGTACATTTTCAAGGGGAGCACTAGCTGTATGGAGCTTGCCAAGTTAATAAAACAAAGGCCAGTATTAACTGTGTAGGCGTATATATGTCTGCTGGCTTATAGAACAAGCTTCTCTGTTTTATTGTCTAGAAAATAACAGCCTGGCCCATCTACGTTCTGTTTACTTGGAGCAATCTTTCTTGAACTTTGCTTTTCCTTTCCCTTTTTCCTGCCCAATCCTTCTTAGTCGTGGTCTGTAATGGAGGTTCCTGTCTGAAAACTCAGAATCGATGCTTTTGTAATGCGTGGTATGTCAACAGATCTAACAGCTCTGCCACTTTTTGTTTGTAGCTCTTGTGTCATGTTAAGAAGTGTAACACGTCCTTTTTTCTTTTCTCACTCTCTGTCTTATTCTACCTTTTAGGAACACTTTGGAATTTGTCGTCCTATGAGCCACTGAAGATGGTGATAATTAACCACGGGCTTCAGACGATGACTAACGAGGTTATTATCCCTCATTCGGGCTGGGAACACGAGCCAAATGAGGACTCAAAGCCACGAGATGCAGAGTGGACCACCGTCTTCAAGAACACATCAGGATGTCTAAGGTACACTGGTCTGATTGACAGCATCTTCCACATCCTTGTCAGCTGACCTATAGTCTAATGACAATGAAACCTCTTAATGGTCTTTCGGTTTTTGCAAGTTTTAGTGGGTTTACCTAACCAAAGAAGTTAATTTGCGTATATTAAAGGATTATTTCACTTCCAGAATAAAGATGTTTCAAGATTTCTCTTGCTAACGTTCGAAAGCATCAGTTTATAAATATCCCAGCATATTAATATTGGTTTGAAGTCATAACATGATATTCTACAAATAATTGTGCAATAATTATGCTTTCTTAATCGAAGCTCTTTCATTTTGTGTGAAAAGAAATGTGAAAGGTGTCAAAATTTGACTGCTTCTGTTGTTAATTTCTTTTGGAAACTGCAGTGATATGTACTTTTTGGTACGTATTTTGTGTGTCTCTATAAAGTGCACCAATGTATGTTTATGCTATGAGACCAGGTAGATTTTTCTCCATAAAGTGGACTTTAGGGGGAGCCGACTGAGGTCCAAACTGCAGCAGGTATAAGTGTCTAGCAGAACACTCTGTCAATTAAAAAAAAAATAGACTTGAATTTTCACTTCCAACTTCATAATCGCCTGATATCATTGTCTTACCTTTTTATAAAAGGTGTTTGACTTTCTTTGCAAAGTCCACTATATGGAGACAAATTCTGGTATGTTTTCCTTAAAAACCTTAATTTCTTTTCACCTAAAGAAAGAGGCATGAACCATTTCGAATGGTTATGGTAATGTTTAAATTATCTGTACTGAACTAATCCTTTCAGATGATTATTTTTTTACTTATTTTTATATTTCATTTCAGTTAATAAAAGTTCAATTTTAATAGCTTACTCTTTAGTAAACAATGACAACTTTGGTTTCTCTTGTGCTTAACTCATTGTTATCCTGACATATATTGCTTAATACAGTTCCTGTGCACTAGGGGGAGAATAGCAGATCTAGTTGTTTAAGTTTGAGATCATCATTTCTGCCTATGGGGGAAATAGCAGTTAAAGAGAAATTAGTCTTGCTGAATAGAGAAAGGCAACCGATAACCGATTAATATGGAAAACAAAAGCAGGAGCAGATGATTTTGTATAGATTGAACTTATTTGTCTTCTGACAGAAATATAAAACATCTTCACATGATAAGTAAGGCAAAAATCACTAGCCTCTCTGTTCTATATTTAACCATTTTGGGTATTATGTTCCCGAGCCTCTCTGTAGACACTGATCCTCTTCTCTGGGGGTCATTCTAGCAGCTCAGATATCCAGTCACTAACGGGCTTTTTATCTCCATGGTTACCATGCATCCTGCCACAATAAATGGAGTCCGCTTTTTTCCCCCTGCACCCACTCCTGAGAAAATTGCTGTGTAAGAGGGGTCCTGGGTGATTTTATTCTTTGCCTGAAAAGGATTTATTTTTTTAATTCAGTGTGAACTTTGCCTGGCTCAGCAATTATAAATGGACACTGGATCTGTGATTAATAATAAATGTTTTAGATTTCTAGCATAAACTTTTATGCCTTGTCGAAATTACTCATCAGATCATTAAACACCCACCCTCAGGTTAAATAATGTGTTATAATTCCATGATGGTGCCCACAGTTATCCTTCCTTTTCAGGATTCACATATTGTTGTTGCACTCTTGACACTGTGGCATTAAACCAGTTTAGTCTTTCCTTGTTTGGCTGTGACTGTCCTTATTTGACCTTACTAGACTCCTGTGGCTGTTGAGGATAAGCCTCAGCACACAGGTCTGATTGTCTAAATCAGCTTGCTAGCAACAGAAGCAGGTCAGTGTAGTTCAGTTTTGTGACCTCAAGTGCTCTCTTTAATCCTCCTTCGAACGCAGTGTTATGTGTTGGTTGTGTCATAAATTTGCAATTATGATACATTTGGTGTATTATACGTTATTATAGTTTGGTTTAGGTCAGTGGAAGCAGGATTTGGATGCTACAAGAATTTACTTCAGAAATGGAATGTGGTATTGCATTTAATTCCTGCCGCTCTTTTCTTTTTGAGTTGTGCTCTGTGTTGTGTGTGAGCTCAGCGCTGAAGCTCCAGAGGGACGAGGCTGTGTTTCCACCCTCTGTTTCCTCTTTAGCAGCCAGGCCTCTAATCTCCAGCTGCTGCTGCTGGTTGTGCTGCAACCCGCTGGGCCAGGTCCAGCTTCTGCTTGCTTCTGTGTGTGCGCCTCTACCTCCCTGCATTCATCCGTTCTTTTCAGTCTCTCCCTCTGTTATAAAACACTCTAGACCTATTGAATCTCTAATATCTGCAAAAAATGTAATTATAAAGCATGGACATTGATTATTGATTCCGACTTTATATTAGGTGGCCTTAACTACTTGTATCAAAAATAAAGTATTATGTTTATATGGTACTGTATTGGGATACAGGTAGGGTTTGGGATAGGTTTGATGATATGGGTGCATTTTTTAATACATGACCCTGGAGCTGGTACAAAAATACACTACAAAAATGGTTCAAAATTACAGATTTTTCTTTTATACCAAAAAATCTTAAGTTAAGATCATTTTCTATTAAGATTTCGTACTGTAATTATATCAAAACTAAAAAAAATTAATTATTAATATGCATTGCTAGGATCTTTATTTGGACAACTTTAAAGGCAGTTTTCTCGATTTTTAGATTTTTTTGCACCCTCAGATTTCAAATGATCTTGCTGTGTTTGCTTTCTTTAATGTGCACACAGAATTTCCCCTCCCAACACTAATTTGCCCTGTTTAAAAAATCTGTCCTTAAATCCCTCCTAATATAAAGTGGGACCCATTAATGCTATAGTTTATGTTTGTCTTTTACTGATTGAGTTTAAGTTGACTTCAGTTGTTCTTGATGCTCAAGAAACATTTATTCTTCTTGTCATGATTGAAACTGTGCTGCTTAATGTTTTTGTGGAAACCGTCATTTATTTATTTATAGGAATTGCTTGATGAAAGCATTTAGATTTTTTATCAGTTAATTATTTGGAAATGTCTTATTTCTATGTATCTTTAAGCAAGCCAAATCCAGCATTGGTTGTCCTCCTTCTATTCATTTTCAAGACAAACAGTGTGAATATTTCCCTTTTTCTTACGTTCTCTACACTCTTTTACGTTTTCTCAGCCTCCTTGTCTCTCTTTAGCTCATTCTCCTTTGCCAAGGCTCTCAAACCTGTAACAGGTCAATCAATGTGATCAGGTTAACCAGTGCCTCAGCGGGTCTAAAGCATGTATCAGGGAGAGATGGCAGTACCGCCATAGTGGCATCATGTGTTTCCATGCGATGCCACCTCTCAGCAGGTCATCACAGGCATGCGGTTGTGCACAACGCCACTCCATCCTCATCCTGTCTTTTTAGCCTCAGCTCAGCCTGTATCCATGGAAACTGTATCCAGTGACATCTGTTGCCTAGTAAGCTGCTCAGAGGCAGAGTTTTGTCTCCTGTCTCTTTGACAGAGGGAAAGCACCCTTTATTTATTTCTTCGCTCATTGGGACAAATGTGCACATTTGTAATTTCTGATTAAGTAGTGCATCCATGTCCTGTTTGTTTTTAAGATTTTTGAAGGTTTTAAAAGTCTTACAAGGCTTAAAGCAAGGTTCTTACCCAAAAATTAAAATTGCTGTAAAGTTACTCATCCTCAGGCCATCAAAAATAAAGATTTGGACTCTCATTCTGACGGCACCCATCCACTGTGCCACATGGGTGCCTAAAATCTTCAAATCTGTTCTTCTGAAGTGAACTCATCTACCGTACATCTTGGCTGGCCTGAAAGTGTGTTAATTTTTAAATAAGTAAAGTTTTATTATTGGATGAACTAGAGCAGAGCTAAGCGATAAAGTGTTTTCAATGAGAATTACTTTTATTTCATAAGATTCTTCTAATATTTCAAGGATATAATCTCTTGTGTCAGTCAAAAACTCATTCATTTGTGCTTTTGCTGCATAAAAAAATATTTTATAATTTTTAATTAAGATAATTTATTTTAAAAGGACCTGCACATTCATTCATAATAAGTGATTTCCCTGGCATTTGTGTAATTAAAGCTTGAAGTGCTACAAATTAATATATTTGTCTGTTACATTTTGCTATCTCGGATTCTCAGACTGGTTAAGGTGCAGGAGATTGAAGGCAGTGTTTAATATTGTGCTGACTGTCCTTCAGGCATTAGAGAGGAAAAAGACAGGTAGCTGTAAAAACGCAATCCATCTCTCTTATATCTGGACTGCCACCACAACAGATGTACAGCTGGAAAATGTTACATTCCATATGGGTGTTATACTGCAAATGGGTTTAAATTTCTTCTGCTAGAAAGGGACCCATTTGTTTGGCAGGGTGCTAGTTTAATTTATGTTTTCTGCAGTTGTTGTTTTGATAGTGATGACTCTGGAGTAAGGCTTTTTTTATAGATAGGATTTTAACTCGGCAATCTAGTTATAAAAAAACTACAGCTTGAACAGCTGGTAGGAAAGAAATTTCAGGGTAAAGTATGAAGAACCCAGATGGCTCCTGGTGCCTTCTTGGGCTGTGAGCACATCTGACAGTCTTTTCATTTTTCTTCTATAATGGTAACCCTGTAACTTTATCTTAAGTATAATTTTATCTGTCCTCCATTCATTTTTATATTTTAGCAGGTCCGAGATCAGAATGAGGCTTGAATGTAGGGTGGCTGCATATGTTTTATCATTCACTGTCCAACAGAAATGACCTCAATAAAATAATAACTTTGGTTATAAAAAGGCAATGTCAGTGTCTATATGATTTTGCCTTATTTCCAAGCTTTTATCAGGCTCATTCTAGTGAATACATTCTTACAAACAGTACATTTATATATATATATATATATATATATATATATATATATATATATATATATATATATATATATAATATAATAAATTACAATAAGTATAATTGCACACTTGTGAATTAGATATTATTATAATAATATAACATTTACGTATAGTTTCTTAACTTCTTATTACAGCTTTTACAATAGCAGCTTGGCTAAAGTTTAACTACTTCAATTATGATTAGGTTGTAGCTTGGCAAGTACAGTTTCAAAGTAGCTTCCTCAACAAAATCTTTTAATGTGTCAGCTTATGATGTGTAATTAGTTTAAATTACTTGTGCTTACTCATGCTTTTGCTGTTTGCCGTAGGAATGTGAGCTCAGACGGTGCAGAGGCGCGCAGACGGTTGAGAGAGTGTGAGGGGCTGGTAGATGCCTTGCTGCATGCTCTGCAGTCGGCTGTGGGAAAGAAGGACATGGACAACAAAGTGAGTGTCTTCAGCCGAGAGAGCAGCTGGAGCCTGTTTCTATAATTGTTTTCTGGGTTTCATTTGCATTTGGTATGTCACATGCAGAAAAAAAATCATTCTCCATTCGTTACATTCTTCAGGGAGCCCTAATATGAAATGCATAAAGGAGTATCAGCTTGTCGATATCACAAAACAAACCCGGGTAACACTTTATTTTAATGGTCCACTTTAGACAAAGTAACTTTGCAAATATATGTCGCCTAGCAGTCATTAGAGTATCAGTAAACTGTCTGGTTAATATCTATAACAGTTTATTTTGATGGCTCCACAACATACAAAATACGGGCTATCAGAAACTTTGCAAGTATATGTCAACTTATTTTATTAACCCTAAACCCTATATTCTACTCTAATAGTCTGCTCTGAGACTCAATAAGCATGTAGTTGCAAATGAACAAGTTAACATGTAATTACAATTACTTGTAGTTAGTAGAATGTTAAAATAAACTGTAACCACAAAAATATTGATTAGATTCTAAATAGTTATAGACATAAAACCAGCAGAGCTAAATAATGGTACAATCGCCAACTATTTAGTTGTCATTATGCAGTAAAATTTGATCATACATTGCCATTAATATTATTGAAATAATAGTCTTTAGCAGACGAATAGACACTTTTTAAGGTACTTTTTCCCTTGCAAAATGCCCTGTAGAAAACATTAATTTTCTTTTTTTCTGTCTTGCTGCTTAGTCTGTGGAGAATTGTGTTTGCATCATGAGGAACCTGTCTTACCACGTGCACAAGGAGGTTCCAGGGGCTGAGAAGTTCCAGGACCCCTCGGCTCTTCAGGGCCCTGGCTCTGCTGGCACTCAGAGGAAGAAGAAAGATGACGCAGGCTGCTTCGGAGGAAAGAAGGCCAAAGGTCATTATTGAGTTCTTCTTCATCTCATGTATGTGCTTTATACATCTGAAACAGTACTTTATATCACTGCGCCTTGATCATCAACAGCCGGATGCTTCCATCACTGTCAGGTTCACAGGAAGCAGTATGATCAACATATAGCAATTCTGGCCAATACTGTAATAGGAAGCTAAATAATGCTTGAGACTCATCATTCATAACTGGAGTGTGTGTCTTGAGTATCATTGTTGAATTAAGTTTCATCTTTAAATGGATGTGTAGGTTCGATATCTGCGCTGGTATGAGTTGAAAAAGGTCTTTGAAAAACACTTTGCTTTGTAACCGAGTATTATTCAGGTGCTCATTCTTTACTTAATGCCAAGAGAGCTGATTCAAGGTTTTTATTATTTCCTTGCACTAGTTGTCCAGATTTTTCGTTCTTTCTTATATGAAGTGATGTGAAACCTCTTGCATACATTGATGACTGATTCTCTAACTCAATAAACAATGCAAAGGAGCAAAAGCAAGAATGTGGGTAAACAGCAGATATGACAGCATTAATGTCATGCTGTGCCTCATGGACCTTTTTTAATGAGGTTTGTTTATCTGTCAGCAGCCCTGGAGATGTACTTTGAAGATGCAAGTGACCTATATTTACACCAGAAAATGCCCCTAATAAGCATTAAGGGATGCTTTACCGGCAAGCTATTTGGACATTTCCCCAGCAAAATCTTACCTGACTTAAAAGGCATAATTTAGTTTTGCACATGAAACTCTTGACACTATAAACACACCAAAGTTTAGGTTGGCGTGTTAGTTTACCACAAACTAAAGCAGAAAACGCGTTCATGCATATCATATGTACATATCACATTACATTACTGAAGCAAAAAAAAATCAGAATCATTTGCCTTGTGTTTCCACTCAGCAGTAGCGGAGACTCAAAGAGGCAATAGATAGACTTTCAAATATCTGTGCTATTAAAGCAAATATGTTGATTTTCATGTTTCAAGTAAATTGCTCAGGCCAGTTCTCCTCTTCTACCATCACAATAGATGGTATTAAACCTGATCGTAGAAGACATTATGCTAATGCCCAGTAGAGAAGCTTTGCAGCCGCGCCGAGAGTACAGTATAACATTATGAACTGCACTCACAGCATTGCAGAACACAATGATGCATGAAGTCTGTGAATATACTAAGATTCTTGTCACCATCTAGTGAATTTGTTGAAAAAACTGCGAAAACTCTTTTGTCCCCTTTCTGGAATCTTCACTTGAGGGAACTATTGGAACTGACTCTCTCTTCTACTTTGTACTTGCTTCATTTTTTTAAATTCTGTCTCCTTTCACTTTTAAGTGGTTCACAAATAAGTTCTGTCTCCTTTAATACACACACTCTCTGAATCTTCTTTCTTCTTCCCTGCCTACTTTTTTTTTCCCTCATTGGTCTTGCTGCTGTTCCCGCGTTGGCTAACTGTAGAGGAATGGTTTAATCAAGGTGAGTGTCTCTTCTTGCTTTTCCTCTGTCTGTCTGTTTCTCTCAGCATATACACTCGCATAATGGCTTCCTCTGTCTTCATCAGAATAAACGTTTCATCACTGCCCCTCTTTCACTCTTTCGTCTTCCATTCCTAAACGACTGGCCAGTGTTCCTCTCCTCAAGGAAATGTCAAACCTGTGCCAATTTAGCTGGTTCAAAGCCTCTTTCAGCTGGCATAGATGTCTGTGTGTCTGCTGTTATCTGTTAACGAGGCCTGGCTTTTGCTTTCTGTCCTTTTGCCCATTGCTGTAAAGGGATAGTTCTCCGAAAAATGTCATCATTTACTCCCTCTCACGTTGATCCAAACCTGTATGATTTTTTTTCTTAGAAAACACAAAAAGCAGACAGGCAGAATGTTCACCTTGTCCTTTTTCATAACTAAGCGATAAGTGATCGTTGACCCAGGGCTAAAAACGACAAAATGTAAAGTCCATATAAAGGGTTTCGTCTTTTGAACGTCTTCTTTATTTTACGGTTAAATATTAGCCATATATTAGTGTAAATTAAGAACATATTAATATCCCTAATCTTACCCAATACCTAAAATTAACACAACCTTATTAACTATTAATAAGCAGCAAATTAAGAATTCATTGAGAGAAAAGTCGTAGTTAATAGCTAACAAGTGTTACCTGTTCTAAAGTGTTACTAGAAATCATATTGTTATTTGGGTTTCCATTTTGTTTATAAGATCAATTTAAATGAGAAGCAGCACAGTATTAGATATTAAGACTTCCTATCTTTAATTCACAGCCAAATTTTAAAAACAGTTTTTGAGTTAAAAATCTGTTCCCTCTCAAGTAAACGCATCCTGTTTTAAGGATTATTACAGAAAAACAAGTACAAAATCTTATTTATTAATTTCAGTGGTAACACTTTAGAACAGGTAACACTTGTTAACTATTAACTATGACCTTTTCCCTCAATTCATTCTTAATTTGCTGCTCATTGCTAGTTAGTAAGGTAGTTATTAAGTTTAGGTATTGGGTAAGATAGAGGATG
This sequence comes from Puntigrus tetrazona, assembly GCF_018831695.1. Lineage (NCBI taxonomy): Eukaryota > Metazoa > Chordata > Actinopteri > Cypriniformes > Cyprinidae > Puntigrus > Puntigrus tetrazona. The sequence goes on from NC_056703.1 coordinate 9,998,955, forward strand.
CTAAAAAAGGTCATGTAGAACGAGCCATTAATATGTGCTTAATTAGCACTAATAAATGGCTAATATTCTAGTAGTATGCATGCTAATAAGCAACTGCAAAATACAGTGTTACCATTTTAGTTATTACATTTAGATATTTAATTTTTACATACGTACAATTTAAATATTCACGTTTGGTGCATCATGATTGGGTTACACTATGACACTATGACATTTTTAGTAATTTACCAAATGTAAATATGTGCATATGTAATTTGCACAAATTAAGATAAGAATGGCTTTAGTGTTTGTCTCAAGTGAGGTTATGGCTTCAGAACACTTGAAATACAGCATGTGAGTCATATGGACTATTTCTAAGATGCTTTTTGTTGTTTTTGGAGCATGTCAAATATGTTTGGAACAATATGAAGGTGAGTAAATGGTGGCAGAATGTTGATTTGTAGATGAACTATCCCTATGACATGTTCTCTGTGTGTGATAGTGAAATGGTCCTCATTACTTCACTCTGTTATAGACAGTCGTTCTCTATGACAAAGGCTCTACATTTTTAATGGGGGTTCCCACTCCTGGGAGCTGGTGTCATGCGTTTGTCTCTGCATATCTGTGTAGTAGCTAGTTTTATGTGTGGCACGTTTGTGACTATGTGTGTGCCTGAGACTTGGGTCTACTTGACATTTTCATACCAGTAAATTCTGTCTCCCATAGAATGACACTTACAACTGCTCTTTCACTTTCGTTCCCTCACGATTTCTCTCTCTCAATCCCCTTCTTCACTTAGGGAGGAAAAACGGAGAGCATGACAAAAACTATGACACGTTGGACCTACCCAAGCGCACAGAACCTACTAAAGGTATGTCTTCTTTTGACACTGTGGAATTATTACATCTTTAAGTTGTCACTCTTTTGAAAAAGGGACAGGAAAAGACCCTGCTCTTTGGTCTCTCTCAAAAAGAAAAAATCTAGTTATGAAAGGCAGGTGCATTGCTTTAAGGAAGTGAAATCCATTAAGATGCAGTCTAAAAATAGCATATACTGTATGGTCTAACAGAATGTTAGACTACTGAGGGTTGTAGTGCACAGATTTATGGGAAGTGAAGCTTTGTTTCAAAACCTAGTGAACTGCCTACGGAGGCTAAGAAAATACACATTTACTGTAAAGGCAATCCCAGAATGCATTGTAAAAGCTCAGTGATAAAATGAAAACATTTATCAAAGTCATATAAAGTCATATTAATGCTTGATCTTTTCAGCTTTCTATTAGTTAGAAAAGTCGAGTAATGCTTAGAATAGTAATAGTAATAACACTATTAACTATTTAATACTATTTAACTGTTAACTATTAATTACGACTTTTTCCTCCATAAATTTTCATTTGCTGCTTATTAATAGTTAGTAAGGTAGTTATTAAGTTTAGGCATTAGGTAAGATCAATCTATCTATATATATATATATATATATATATATATATATATATATATATATATATATATATATATATATATAAAATATTCCACAATGCAACTGTTTTTAACATTAAGAATAAATGTTTCTTAAGCGTCAAATCAACATATAGCAAGGAAAAAAAACAGGTTCAGTACTGACACAGCATAAATTAAATAAAAAAATACATTTAAAATGTTCTATGATAGTTAGCTGCCTTAGTAGGTAATAGGCAGCAAGTTTACTAGGTTTTGGAGCAGAGCTTCTGTTTGCACAGAGTGCACTGAGTGCACATCAGCATACGGAGATCCTCTGGGAATCCCAGGTATCAGGTAACAGTACTCTCCTGCCTAGGCCTTTTATCATTATGTCAAACACAGCCGTAATCCTCAGAAGCAAAGCGCTAAATAGACAATGTATTTTAGTGCGATTGATATCCCTGACCAAGTTTATACCAATAGAATGAGGTTGATTTACCCTCAGAAACCCTGTGCTGAGTTTAACCATCTGTGTGTGAGAGATGCTCAGACCTTCAGCTTGTAATTGCCTGCAAATTAATCATAAGGGATGCAAGCTAAGGGATTATTCAGACAAGACATGTCGCAACGCAGTGCAACAGAACGGGGGTCTTGAGACTAGACATAGTGAAAAACATGGCAATGGTCAAAGATGTCCGTCTCTATTTACACCCACTGAACAGTCACCAGGGAGCCACTCAATACCTCTTTCCTTCTGACTGACTGATCTAAGATCATTTTACCTCAGAGCTCCACTTAGTGAGAGAGGAAGATGTTTTATTGAAGCTCATTTCTTATGTATTACTATAGATGAGCCACAAAGAGAGATGAAAAATATATCATTTTTAGATGACCTGTTTTTTTCTGTGAGGCTTGTGAAGACATCCCATTAAAGATGAGAAATACTGTTTACCGATCTCCACTCATGAGACGACCATCATTTGCGTGTTGTCGGGTTTTAAAAGAGAAAAATGAAGCTGAATGAATAAATAGGAATATTGCGAAATCAAATGTAGTCATAAAGCTGTAGTAGTTTGCTGCTGGAATGTTTTGCTTGGCAGAGAAAAAACGGTAGCTCATGAACAAACCTACAAGGAATATGCAGAGATATGTTTTTTGATTTTGGGAAAAATCAATGGAATTTAATGAGCACAAGAGATTAGCTGAGTTATCAAATTAATTTATATATTTAGTCGCATGTAATATTTGAAACCAAGAAAATCAAACAAAAAACTCTAAACTAGAGCGCTTGTGCTACAAATAAATAAATAAAATGTTAAAAAAATATTTATTTAAAGAAAGAATTTAGTAAGATTGCGTTATATTGAATTAAATCAAAAGTGAAAGTAAAAGCCTTCTAATAAATGCAGGTCTTTTTAACTTTCTGTTTATTGGAGAATCCTGAAAGAAATGGATCACAGTTTTACCAAAACATATAAAATATCAAATACATGCTGCGTTGGTCAGCATAAGAGACGTATTTAAAAAAACATTGAAAACTTACCGACCTCAAACCTTTAAACAATAGTGCATGTTTCTGAAATATTTAGGTTTAAATGCTTTACTACATCTCGACTCTATAGGTGTTGCAATCCTGCAGAAATCTGCAGAGTTCTCTGTGGACAAAGAGAGTGTGTGTAAGAATGTTGATGCATCTGTGTGTGAATGTGCTGACTATTGCAGAACCCAACAAAGCCATGTTTGTTTTTGTGTGTGTGTGTGTGTGTACTGCTGTGTATTTTCACTTTGCTCACACGGCTCTGAGACCAGTTGACCTTCCAGATACAAACAACAGTCACATATTACTTAAAAGTTTCAAAAGGCCTTGTTCTCACAGAATGTTCTTGAGTAAATAATGGATGCTGGTCAGAAGCTTTGAGCTGCAGTTTCATAAAGTTGTACTGGCAGCTGTTCGAAGTAAGTAGCATTTAATGTGTCTCTTTAATTAGCCTCTTTCTTTTTAACATGCAAAATAAAGATGATATTGAATTGAATAATACATTTTTGAAGTTTAACAGCTTAAGCTCATTTTTCAAACAAGTCAGAGAAGCAGGTGAGCTTTAAATAAAGTGTTTTTTGTTTCATACAATATATTTATAGGATGGATCAGGCAACAAATAAAAAAAAGACTCCTAATTCGCTTAACATATTAGTTTTTGAGGAATTAATTATTGCAAATTAATCATTTTTTGTTAATGTTAAGACACGTTAAAAGCCTTTTTTTAAAAAGGAAGATCAATGGCGTTTGTAATGACAATTGACTCTGGCTGTATTTCTAACCCATTATATTCCATAAAGGAGGCATATTTATTTATAGGCCTCTGAAAGCACTGGGCTTTGTTTTAGACATAAGACATAAACCTGCACTTATTGGAAGAAGAAAAATAACCCCTCCTGACTCTTTGCTAGGGTGTTATGAATAGAAAAGCATTCACGTTTGTCCAATATGTGATTTCAGATAGGATTGCCACCTTGGGATTAATATGCAATAAAAAGAGCAGATAACTGAGGTTAGTGTGTATTGGGACTGCTTCTATCTTGATTCCTCTCTGAGTGATATGCATCCATACATCATAAACGTGTGCCTGAGAGGCCGCTTTGACAGCTTAGAGTATTGAGGGATTTTGGTCGCTGAGCTGAACCTGAGGCACACAGCCATTGTTTATTCACCAAGCATCTTTGTTGTATTTTATGCCTCGAGCATTTGGTTTCAGAGAGTTTCCGTTTTAAAACTACAAGCCATAAAAGATATGAAGGCTTCCTCATTGCATTATTCACATCCGTGGAGAAAGAGACAGGAGAGAATTAATTAAAGGTTGGGAAGAATATGAGATTGACAGTAAGGGGACAATGGGCCTGTGGGCCTCTTTGCCATCTGAGATCATATGCTAATAGTTATGGTACCTCATAAATGACTCAAGTAATAAATACTTAATAATAATGATGATTTTTAAAGATTGTCGACAACACTGCATTTATGATACGGGTAAAAAGAGCAGCAATTTAGGTTTAGGTATTTTACTCTTATACCTGTTAGTTGCTTAGTAGAATGCATATTACTAGAATACTTTTTTTTATTTATTAGCGCTAAAGGAGCACATATTAATGCCTTATTCTGCATGACGTCATTGTGCATTCCTAATCCTACCCAATACATAAGCTTAACAACTACCTTATTAACTATCAATAAGCAGAAAATTAAGAATTAAGAAAAGCCATAGTTAACAAGTGTTACCACAATTTGAAATTCCATTAAAATATTACATAAATAATATTTAAAAATGTATTTTATTTTCCGTTTAGCCATCAGTAGTCTTGATGTATGTGTTGCTTAACATTTTGGTGGAAACTGTGATACACTACCATTCAAAAGTTTGAGTAAGTAGCTAACATTTAAATAAAATAACAGCTTGGTTTGAAAGCAACTGCTGTGTGAGCAGTGCTTCATACATTACTACACTGTGGACAATAGACAGCGGACCTTAATGTGACCTCTAGATTCATGAGAGCGCCTTAAAAGCAGCTCACTAGGTTTCAGAGCAGAGCTAATGAGTGCATGTTCTTTGGTGTTAACTGAAATGGCATTTGCTGTGCTAGAGGTCACAGAATGCGGAGTTCATGTAGAGAAGCTATTAGTGCACCTATTGTGTTTCTTAGCCCTCGTTCCAAACAATGCAGTGAAGCCATTGTTGTGTTTCATAAAAAAAAAAAACGGAGAGAGTCCGGAGAGAGATGAAAACCATATGAATTAATTACATGTCATTTTTCCCCGCTCTCTGGCTTATTCCTTTTTTAGCCCTCTTATTCCCTTAACATAATGACATCAGGTGGAGGAAATGATGATGAATCATGTTTACTTCATTCTGCTGTGGTTCCTCCTGTCCCTGAGCAGCACACTTTACACAGACGCCAACTTGTGAAACCTTTCAAATCAATTCCATAGTGAGCTGAATTGCTGTCTACTGTTTATGTTGCTAGCTATATTTAAGGACAATATCCTATTTGTAAAGGAACGTTTCAAGTGACCAAAAAGGGAGGAGCTTACATGAAGTGCACAAGTGACGTGACTCAGTACTGATTGCACTAGAATTTAATGTTAGCATGTTGTTAAGTTAATGACTATACACTATAATTAGCATAAATACACAAAAAATGAGGAAAACAGTCATTATTTGAGATGTGAATGAAAGCATGTTTATGTTTTTTCTCAGCTTTGGCATCTTGGAGGGATTTAGCTTTTTTTAAAAGACAATTTTTTCTAAATTGAGCTCTCAGAAGGCAGCATAATCATGAACGAAAAAACATCTTGTTTAAATGATTTTTTTCTGCCTGCTTCCCATAAGACTACAGAGGTGATAAACTCTCAATGCACTTTTTGCAACGCTTTTAGCACCTGAAATGTTAGTGATTAGTACATTTTCGCGCTGAATTTGGAATGGCACGACTGTTCGGTTCCAACTCAGCAGTTACTAATAAATTCATGCTTTTGTGTGTTTTGTCTGTTGATTAGACTGCGCTAATACCTTTTCAAGCACCCAAGTCTAGAAATTTTTAATTATATAGATTTCTTTGCAGAATTGTCATCGCAAAAACACAAGTGCTTGTTTGTACATGAGACAAGATTTCCCAAGGTTATACATCAGGTTTCATTGCATTGCTCCATATCTCATTTAATTTGCCTCTGCTGTCTGTTGACAGTTCGCTCCGTATGGAGATTTACGTGTTCTGAGCTGTACACTTGTGAACGGCGTCTTCCCATCATGTGTGGTGACTGTGTTGTTGAACCCTCCATTGAATTTAGAGAGCTTCTTAACAACAGGAACAACATCCTTAATTAGGATGTTTTACAGCAATCTACACTTGAGAAATCCATTTGTGTTACCCATTCGAGTCCTCTGTTAGGAAACAGTCTCTGCTGGGATTAGGTATTCTGCTCTAAAACCGAAGCTGCCATATTTTTCACTGATGTTTTGTTAATGAACTCGCGCTCTCTACCAACATCCCTGTTTATCAGAGCTGTACATTTCACATTTATGCTGACATGCCTCATCTGGCTCTAGTTCTGTCAACACTGTCTTTCTCCCGCATGATGGGAGACACCTCTGTAACTTTGAAATAAACATTTTTCCTGACTTCGCTCTGAAAAAAAACATTTGTTATTCGTTTTCCTTTCCAGTAAAAATGTCTAAACATCCTTTGATTTTTACAAATTACTTAGCAGCTTGTTTAAATTAATAGGATTTTAGAGAATGTGCATAGAATATATATAGAATATAGAATTGGAATGTAATGAGTAATTTGTATTTAGTATTTCTATTTATGAATTATTTTTACTGCATTGGCAGCATTGGTATATTTGTAGTGCTGTCAAATGATTAATTGCGTTTAATCACACCCAAAATAAAATAAAGGTTTTATATATATATATATATATATATATATATATATATATATGTGTGTGTGTGTGTGTGTGTATATAGAAATACTCTTTGTTGTTTAAATCTCAAATATGAAAACCTAACTTTGTGTTTGATGGAAAAATATGTAGGAGAAAAAAAGACAGGATGAGTGACTCACCATGCAGGAACAATCCCATCCCACTTGGTGTCGAGCTTCCATCCTTTTGTAGCATCTTCATTCGCCTACATGGAATGTAGCACCCAGATGATGTCTCAAACATCACAGTGTTAGAAATCACATGTTCTTGATAGTGGACTGTAAGTAAAAACTAAATTGCCAGAAGATGACTGCAGCTGCTCGTCGTCAGAGTCTGGTTGGAGACACACCAGAAATGCTTAGTTTTGTGCTCATCAGGTGGCCTTAATATAGCTTAACAGCTGCCCAGCACTTCTCAAAGATAAAATATACATACAGAATGTTCCTTCCAGCTTGTCTTTCATGTTCTGAGTTTGGGTTGCTGATAAAATAAAAATTTTGTCGGTGTGCTACCCAAGGAGGTGCCAGTCTGTGAAAGAAAACTGGTGTTGCCATCCTGTTGCTTGTCAATCATTATCTCACCCGCTGCTGACAATATTGATTCTATTGTACCACTGCTCGTGATAAACAAAGGACCAGAAGCTTTTATGTGGCATGGTGCTGAGAAGCAGTGCAAGCCTGAAGAGATTCATGAGAAAAATTAGGAGAATCCGGATGTTCTTGAAGTCTTTCTTGGATGGTCTATGTATTTGAATATGAAAGTTGTCTATATACAATACACTAAATATTACAATCATATTTATGACCAGATTTAAAGCATACCTGGGCTTTTAGGATTCCAGGGATTTGTCCAAAACCTGAAAAATAATTAGTAAAGCAGTATAGAAAGAAGTGACCAAGTTGTGCGGATCAGTGGTTGGTACAAAGATTAAAAATATCTGATCTTGAATTTGTTCCTTATTCATGTCCTTACTGTCCTTATCAGTCAGTGTTCTTACTACAAACATGTCTGTTAAGTCATTGACTAAATCTTTTGAACACAGCCCTGGTGAATGTACACTATATCATTTAGACATTTAGGAATAGTAATGTGTTTTAATGTGTTTCAAAGACTGAATTCAGAACAACATACTAGCATACTGCTTCAATGAATCTGATTAAGCTCTTCCAGCAGCGATTCATTTTTTTATGCTCCATTTTTGGGCCACTGACCCTGGGTCAGTGATTGGGGTGCAGAGTCCATCTTTCAAATGGAGCTGTCACAGCTCTCAGATTTAGGACTTGGTCAGTGATCTGATCCCAGATCAGTCTAAAGTGTTGCCAACTTAAAAGGGTCATTTAATGTTGCTAAAAAGAACATCGTTTGGTCTGTTTGGTGTAATGCAATGTGTTTTTGCAGTTTAAGAAGGGAAAACCTGAAGTCGCACCATGTGACCCTTTTAAGAAGAAACTTGCGAGTATCACTTAATGCCAGAAGGCTACAGAAAGCCTAATGATGGATGTAATAGATGATATGCATCATTGCACATATGTTATTGTTTATTAGGCAGTGTCTAATAGGTACGTGATTGGTGCAGGTACAATGCATGTGAAAATGAGCCAGCCGAAGCAGCCATTGTCCACTATAAAACCTCATCAGTGAATCATTTGTTGCGACTTGCTTTTCAATGTCTATTATTAAAACCTATTAATAATAGTTGTTTATTACCTTTGCTGTTGCATTATTGTACTGGCTGAGTGGATGAGGACTTGTTCATAATATTACCCAGCATCTGTATTTGATGCAGCAAACCATTCTTCACTAGCCTAATGGCTTAGGCAATAATTACAGGGCTGAATTAAACTACCGGGAGGGAATAGAGTGAGATTTACCCTCCCATCGGGGGCCTTTGTGTGCTGCTTTTCAGCCAGAAGAGGATGTTTCTGTTTCTCAGAGAGATGCTTTAGTCACACACATACACACACACACGTACTTGAATGCAATTAGGCACAGATTACTAGGCAAGCCGTCAGTGGCATCTACACAAAGCGCTGCTAGCGTTTATTGTTTCCTGTTTTGCAAACATGCCATTTTATAAATGAACTTTTTAAAGTGAAAACTGTCATTTGCAAAATGCAGGAGCTAGGGGATGTAGACAGCCTGTCTGAAGACTGGGCTTCGTTCCTGAGATTATAATTTGTGGCACACACTAGCCAGGGTTTTTTTTTTTTTTTTTTTGTGCCAGTGAAGGATGAGGCGTCGGAGGACTTGTGTGTGCGAGATGAAGAGCCAGGGAGAAAAGAAAAGATGTGGAGCATGTGAGAGAGGGAAACGGAGAGCTTGTGATTATTTATCATGTGCTCGAGCATGGGATGGCAGGAAGGTGGGTCGTGAAGAATGGGATATGACATCAAGCCTGCGAAGGGACATCCTTCTCCAGGCAAAGCAGATCAGACGTATCATCCGCTACCGGCATTCCGGCAATGACTCAAACAAGCCTAACAAAGACACTATGCAGCTAGAAGAGAGAGAGTGTCAGCCAGAGAGTCTGAGGGAGACACAGATGAAGGTTAGAGGAGGAGGACTGCATACAACAAATAGAAAGTGAGAGGAATTTGTAAGACTGTCGCTGTTGTAAAAACACTCAATTTAAACTGTTTAGTAAGCATTTTAATGCATCACTGGCACACACGCAGTGCTGTTCCAAAAGGTAAGCAACTGCTGAATAATGCTGCCTCCTAAAACAGCTTGTTTTGGCCAAATGGGAAGCATAGCTTAAGGAACTTAACGTTACCAGCTATTTGCACTATATTAGCATATGGATGCCATCTTTTCAGGACAATAAAACCTTCCTTACAGCCCTAACCATGCTTGACAATTTATTTTCAACTTTTTTCCAACCTTCATTTTCATTAAAAAGAAACACTTTTCTCATGTGAGATTTAAAAAGAGAGAAAAAGTGAAAGGAGAAAAGGGAGAACCCTGGTCAAAATGATCACAGCGCACCTTTTGCCATTTGCACCACTAAAGTTGATGACAGAAACCTGTCTTTTGTAATGTTGACTAGCCCAATCAAATGTTGGTGTCCGGAGTTAGTGTAAATAGCCAAACTGCATTGAAATCAATTGCAAGTCTGGAGTGTTCATATGTAGCACACACCACTTTTTACACTCGTGAGACTTTGATGACAGTTAGGATGTTGCCTTAGACAGCTCCTTGTGCTAGGTAGAAGCCGACAAGGCAGCTCACTGGGTTTTGGAAAAGGGATTATATGTGTGTGTGCGTGTGTAGTCATTCACAGCATCAAAAACTGACAGATGCCGTCCCCAGAATTCATAACAGATTGTTCAAACAACATGGTTGGTTTTTGTCTTGTACCACTGAAACTCAATATTTATTTCTGTCCTGGGTGAAATGGCTGTCAGACAAGATAGACAATAAAAAATTCTCGGTGGAAAAAATTCTGACAAAGCTGTGTATTTTCATGAAAACACAATCTACATCAGCCGTGTGCTTTTAGCCTGTAGGCATCTCTCTTTGACTGATTTGATATCAGTATGTATAATGCCTCCCTCCTATTAAATCTCTTAGATTTATTCACTTGGTATTCACTGGGCAATTTGTACTTTTGCGTTGCTAACCATTTGAATTAAAAGTGTCATTATCATATAGTGAGATCATAGCACCGGTGCTGTGAGATTGCAGTGCACTTCACAGCGCAGCTCGTGTTAAGTGCTTTTGCTGTGCGTTCTGCATGCCAGCCCTTGCTCCCCTCAATGCATCGCACGAGCCGCCCCTTGTGTCTGTGTGAAAGTTAAATGAGCCAGAGCTAAAGGTGAATCCAAAAATTGTTGAGGGTCGTTTTTTGTGGAAGATGGTTCCAAAGATGTAGCCTGTACAACACAGATTTAGAATTAGGTTTGCAGCATATAAGACTTAAAAAGAAAACATTAAAATATCTTACCAACCTTAACATTTGACGTTTTTTCTCTTATGATGTTTTTTTGAACAGTCTTCACATCCAGCGTGTACCTCTGATACCTTAAAATGCTGTCTAGGTAGCTATAGATCAGAGCTAAATGAAGCATTTATATAGCATATTATAGTCTTTTGTCACTTACAAGATGTTTGTCTCTCTTCTTCTTTACTCTCTCTCTCTTTTAAAGGTCTATTAGTGAATAGATCTGCTAGTATGGTTGGATGGTTGGTTGCCTGGGTGATTGAAGCGATAGCTGTTTTGAAGTGCTGGTCTATGATCATCTCCTTCCCTGCCTGCTTTAACTCTACAGTTGAATTTTATATACAGAGTTGCTTATTACCTCATCTCCTCCTACCTCTTCAACACTCACTCAATCAAACACCTCAACCCTAGGCTATTCAACTAGCAGTATTTTTTTTAAAAAGAAGCAGGGTTAATTTTGGACTTCATCTGACCTCTAAATCTTTAGTAATTCAATAACGCAATTAAATTTCCTCTCTCTCACACTGATATCTCCATGCATCTCTCGGAAACGAGTTTAGCAGCTACCGTAATTTGGGTCTGTGCAAGACTGATCAAGGTTTGACAAATTCAGCCTGTCAAGTTTTTTTAAGTTACCAAAGAAATATATATGAAAATACACATCTTTTTCAACATTTCAGACACCGGAATCTCATGTCAGCGTCTATTTCATCAGCATCTCCAGATATAAATATGGATTATTAAAATGAGAATCCTCCATTACCTTCACAATTATATTGATATCCATTCAGAAGGGTTCACAGCTGTTGAAAATCTATTCCTGGCAAGCTTTGTGCCTCAAATAAACATCCCCTTTACCCAAAAGCCCATTGTGTTTAAAACCCACACAAAACCTGGAGAAATCATTCTAGTATTTCTAGTTCAACACTACAGTCTCAATATTATTTACATAGAAAAGTAATTAAACTGAAATGTTTTGTCAGTTGAAGGATGGGGAGAAGCGAGTGGATGAATAGAGAGGGAAAATCTCTTGTTAGGAAGGGCAGTTTGAAGACTGACGTTCCACATAATACAAGCCATTGAGGGCAAGGAGAATTCAAAAAGACCTCCTTGGGTGAGCGGTGACAAGCTGGATATGCTATGGGATGTCACAGTGGGACTTGGCCAGCCGGTGCACAGGGGAGAGAGGGAGATGCCACTTTTAGGAAGAACCAGAGCATTTGAAGAGCTGGCCAGAGGCTCTCTATCTGTAAAGAAGCATTTCCAGAGAAAATCAAATATTCGACAGGCTTGTCCATTCTGTTTCAGTGGCCTGTGGAGGGATAAGGGGTTCAGAATGAGAAAGAAAAGAAAGGTGCTTTGTTGGTGCATCCTATTCCCTGCAGACTACCCTACTTCCTGTCTCTGCTGGCAGCCCATACGAGCACGGATGCTCTGATGTTGAGTGTAAGCCATTACCACCTTCCTATTGGTGCTTTCTGTTAGCATTTGAAGTTCCTGCTACTTTGTGGATTCAACTCGTCTGTTCCAAAGGTAGTCTTGTCATTCAGGCCCGCTTGGAGTTGAATGGACATGACTCATTTTCCCTCTAGAGACGCTTCAGGGGAGAATCCATTCTTTCTGTCTCATCATGTGTATTCACAAATTCTAGTATACGCGCTTGTCATTGTAAATCGAGAAGACCAAAATATAAAGATATTTCCAGTACAGTATAACCAAGATGACCAATTTTGTATCTCCAGCATCAATATTTTTATTTAAACTTTTATGATATTATTGTAGTTTCTTATTTATTATCCGCTTTTATTCTAATGTTAGTTTTTATGTCTTTTTTATATTTATCTTTAAATATCTTTATTTTTATTTCTCTTGTGCATACTTTATTTTAAGGTCTAATTTTCTGATTCTACTAATTTGCCGCTTATTAATTAGTCAAATTTAGGTATTTAGGGATACAGAATATGCGCTTTATAAGTACCAATAAACAGCCAATATGTTATTAATGTTGATAAGTGACTCATTAATAATAATTGATCACTACACTGAAGTGTTGCCAAAATTAGAAATGAAAAACTAACTCAACTAAAATAAGTAATAATCTAATATTTAGATTTTTTATCTTGATTATCAAAAGAAAAAAATATATAGTTTCATTTAACAATAACAACACTGATTTGAGACAACTATGTGATAATTTAGGAGTTGTTGCATAATAATTTTGTTTAAAAAATGTTTCTCCAGATATTTTCCCTAAAAGTTATGGTTTTAAAAGTTTTAAGAATGTTTTTCTTTGTTAATCAGAATGCTCTACTAATGGTACTATAGGTGGTTCCTTTGTAACTCATTCTTTATCTGGGTTGCTTTGTTTGTTTCTTAGTGTCACTTACTAATTTTAATTGGCCTACTAAAAGTGAGTAACTTTACAAAAGCAAGAGCATGTCCTGCTTTTGATTCCTCCTCTTTTTCGCTTAGAATTGCAAATTACATTTATATAATAAGGCACCAGGGGTGACATGTGGATGTTTCTATAGTGACTTTAACATTTTTGTTTATGACCGCTCATTTCATGTATTTAAAGATACAGCACGGTTCATTGCTTTGTTTAAAGAAGTGGCCATTGGATCCGGGCAGGAATCAATGATATTTGCGGAGCTGAGATGTTTTGATCTCTCTCTGGAAGATGAACGTTTTGGTAACTAATCCCTAATCACAGCTTAAAATGTGCTGTTTCGTAACTACTGCTCAGGGGCAAATCCGGCCTCCAAGAATTGCACAAGGAGGGGAATGTGGACTTACAGACTCCCGGATATCAAAGTGCTGTCATGAATACAACTGAAATTTTGCAGTCGGCTTTAACACCAACGTAACTGATTTGCGGAGAATCACCTCCATTTGCAGTGATAGCTGTTTCTCCACAAGACAAGACAAAACTGATTTGGTGTGTATTGACAGGTTTGCGTTAAAGCACTGCTAAACTAGCAGGCAATCATCTCTCCACAATATAAAGCACTTCATTTTCGTTGTTGACTTTTGAGAGAGACATTAGGGTTTGCTATTATTGTCAGAGAGAATATAGCGCTGTATCTGAATGACTGTGACTTACGAATTTCCACTTAGCTCTGTAATAATAATACTGAAGTGAGCACATGCATTAGGTAATCTGTATATACACTCGCTCTCTAAGGCTGCTCTGGTGTCTTTTAGCATAGTAACGCACTCAAGAAGAATTTTAAAGCATGGGGAGGAGAAAGACTTAAAATAGCCGTAAATGGTAACTGAGGTTGTGAATGTGTGGAAACTGAAAAAAAAAAAAGTCGAGGACAGTTCTTTCACTCAAACCATCAGTCAGACAGGAATAAAAATGTGTAGTGAGCAGCCCACATCCTGAAGGCCACTCTTCCCTCTCTAAATTATAGGTGTTAGGTGCACATTTAGAATGTGCAGATGGGCCAGGCAGTGGCTGAGCTTTTCTAATGCAGTCACACACCAGCAAACAAGCACTAGAATGGCAGCTCTTCCATCTCTTTCTGCTCTCCACCACACCAAGCTCATTTCAGACATGTTACTGAATTACACCTTGTTGCAGTTTTGCTGCTTTTGTATAAATAGCGTTGCTCAGGTTCCACTGAACTTCTCCAGACTTCTCAATCTCGACGTGGCAGTGAAAAAGAAGGCGGCCTGTTGAACCACCACACATCCGTCTTGCTCAGTCTTGGCTAAATGATCGCCCAGGCCAAGTCGTGAGGAGAGTTCAAGTGAACATGATGGATGTGCGGTGGTTGCACAGTAGAAGACTTGAACTAAATGGTTACCCTCAGACCCAGACAGGAATTTACAGAACTCAAAAGTTGAAACTTTCAGTGGATATAAATTGATTTTAAAGGAGTGATTCATGCCAAAATGATAACACTGTCATTGTTTACTCAACAATATGTCATTCCAAACCTGTATTAATTGGAACACAAAAGCAGACGCTTTATAAGATGTCTCAGCGTCAACAATGAATTGGCATTCAGTGTTGTTTTGGATCATGTTGACTTGTATGGACAGAAACAGTAAAAAAATTCTTAATAATACCTTGTTTGTGTTTCACAGAAGAAATAAATTCATACGGATTTGGATAGAATAGAATAGAAACTTGGTAAAAGTGCCAAGTTATGTCAGTGCGAACATGGACAGGTTGTTTGATGACCTCATCCTCTTAAGTTAAGTAAGGTCACATTTTATAGGATTTTTTTATTTTTATGTTGTGCAATAAACAATGGTGGTGCTCTTTTGATTCACTATTTGGTGTATAAAATCTATAAAATCTCCACAGACTAAAAGTAAAGCAAAAACAATTGCGAACCACCAGAATGCACAAGATAATTTTTTCTGTTTGTTTTTGTTAGTTCAGTGGATCTTGCCATTCTAGGAGTCTCAGATTATGTATGAAAATGTGCAACACACACACTCACAAAAAAGTCACATCCCGAGAGTAGCATCCAGTGACTCGTATGTCCACCGGCATCATTTAGCATTTAGGCAGGAGGAAGCTAATTATCCACTCCCTATTTTTGCTGCAAATGTCTCCAACCTAACTGGGTACTCTCAAATGTCTTTGTATTTTGTGCTGATGAACCTGAGCTGCTTCTTTTGGGTTTCTGACCTTAAGTCATGTTTAATGAAAGACTCCCTGATTACATTGCCTGAGATTGGGCTGCTGTTATCAAGAAACCAAGCGTCCATCAGGCTATTGGCTTTTCTAGGCAGCTTGTCTATTGAACTGCTCGATGTATCTGTGAAAGTGGAGTGTCTTTGATTTTCTGTCTCTATTTCTCTGTCGTGATAATCATGCATTTGTCCTACCCTGTTATTTTGTCCACTTTTCATTTCGCCAGGTGCATCACAACACGGAAAGGAGGAGATGCAATCAATTTTATACCGGCCCATAGCTAATCTGTATGTGTGTCTACTGTGTTCAGCAGTGTTTTATGTGTAATTCTGTTGTCTATCTGTCATATACGTGTGCAGGTTTTGAGTTACTGTATCAGCCGGAGGTGGTCCGACTCTACCTGTCCCTGCTTACAGAAAGCCAGAACTACAACACGCTAGAAGCAGCAGCCGGGGCTCTACAGAACCTCAGCGCTGGACAGTGGACAGTAAGTGTCTTCTCAGAGCTTTCCTGCACATAATAAATTTGGAAGCACGATGAATTGAGAAATGTTTCTTATTGAGATCCATTTAAAGAAACAAATCTCAAATCAGAATTATATTCATGATTATTTGGTTCAAGTAGAGGTTCAGGTTAGTGTATTTTGTTCTTCTGCTAATGCCAGTGGACTTTTTGTGATTTAAAAATACCATTCAAAAGTTTGAGTCTCTAAGACCTTTTTTTTTTTTTTTACTTATGCTTATACTCTTATACTCACCAAGACTGCACTACAACAACAGATAGTAATATGAAACAGTAAAATATTTATTTTGCTATTTAAAATAACTAACATATTTTAAAATGTAAAATGTATGTATGATCTTTCTGAAATCATTTTAATATGCTGATTTAATGCTCAAGAAACATTTACATTTACATTTACATTTAGTCATTTTGCAGACGCTTTTATCCATAACATTTCTTATAGTTTCTTCACATGTATTCTTTTTGTGGAAACTGCAATGCATTTTTGAAACTATGTGAAAGTCTTTTCATCAATTTAAAAGTATGAATTTCTTTAAAAACAAAAATCCCAATCTTTTCCATGCTATTAAAAAAAGAATTGATTTCAATTCTTGTCTGATTTATTACTGTCCTGCTGAAATCTTAAAAGTCTCATTTTCTCGGTTGACAACAGTCCTTTGAGGGTAGATTAAGCAATAATAATTGCTCTCCAAGCACTGGCTATTCATTCTCTCAAAATGACTAAAAGAATGAGTTCAAAGCTTCATAATTGAAGTTGAAAATGGCATCCTCAGCTACCAATGGCATCACTTTAATGATAAAAGATGAATCAACGGTTGTGTGAACTAACATAAGTCTCTATTTCAAAGAAAGACAGCCCGTTCAACCGCCAAACTCAGACTGGTCTGCTAGAGTACATTATGCAAATCCACAAAGCTTAATTTGTAACGTTTTGTTTTTCCTAGTCAATACTTAATTACGAGTATGACATGTCTGTGCCACAGTGTTGTGTAGGGCTCTCTTCTCTCTTGAGGTCAAGGGGAAATGCCACTAATAGACGCGTCCCTCTATACACCTATTGCAGGTGAAAATCCCATTAAACAGCCCTGCCCTGACCCTGTTTCTTTCTCCATGGCGGACCTGAAGTGCAGTCATGCATAAGCTCACAGCTTGTATGTGTGGTTATACCATTTCAGACCTGCCTCATCTCTATGCCTGGTGACACACATGTGCTTGTGAACCCTAGCACATCACAAACCCCTGCTGTAGGGAGACGGGCATGTCACGTCTGTGGTCTATAAGAGGATTTGAGAGCTTTTATTTATTAATTTATTCTCTTTCTTACTTTTTTGGGCAAATGTGTTTCTAGGCTTACTACCATCTCCTAGTGGCCGTAGTGTGGCATTGCAATAACTTAATTACCGTCTCAGGGGCACTGGCTGAGGAATAGAGTTGTCTTGTGTCACATAAAGGTTTTGTGATTCATGGGGTTGGAGCGATAAATGCACACAAGTCTAACGGGGACAAATGGCTATTTACTGAATTGCAGTTTCCCAGAATAGGGAACTTTTTCTCACGCACATACTCAGACAGGCATATTGCTGTTCTGGAAGATTTCAGAGCTGCATATCTGGCTGAGCATAAGTTGACCTGACTTAATGAAAGGAATGCAGTGGAAAAATGTCAGAATCACTGGCTTAGTACAATCTGTTCTTCTCATTTCTACAGTGGTCGAACTATATCCGGGCAACTGTGCGTAAGGAGAAAGGGCTGCCAATTCTCGTCGAGCTCTTGCGCTCGGACTCAGACAAGGTGGTGCGAGCTGTGGCCATCGCTCTGAGGAACCTGTCCATCGACCGCCGCAACAAAGACCTGATAGGCAAGAACTGTATTTATGGGTTGTCTGTTCCCACGTATTTTGTCTTTAAATAAAGGTGCACACATTTTTTTGTAATCTTTTTGTCATTTTTATTATTATCATTGAACATACAGTACAAACTGTGTTATTGTGAAATGTTTTTAAAAAAAGTACATTAGATATTATAAAATTAAATATAAATATATATCTTAATTTGTGTTCTGAAGATAAACAAAGGTGTTTTGGGTTTGGAACAACATGATCTTAAAAATTAATTACAGAATTGTAATTTTTTAGGTGAACTATCCCTTTAATATGTAAATTAATTCTAAACATAAATCTGTGTTTGTAGTTTGGCACTAACTGTATTCTGCTTTTTTTTACATTCTTTCAGAGGTAAATCTTTCCTCTCTTTTTTTTTCATCCGCAGGGAGTTACGCCATGAGGGACTTGGTCAGCAACTTGCCCAGCGGACAGCAGCGGCCAGCCAAGAACCTGGAGGAAGACACAGTAGTGGCCATCCTCAACACCATCCATGAAATCATCACTGACAGCTCTGAGAATGCCCGCTCTCTCATTACCGCTCAGGCAATCGACAAACTAGTTGCCATCAACAGGACCAGGTAAGAAGAGATCAGAGAACAGACCACGATTATGCTAGTGACACAATATAATCTCTTTTTGATCAGAGTTAAGCTGTATTCAAATCAGTTGTTTTAAGAAACTAGAATATAAATTCAAAAGAGCTTTAACATTTTAAACCTCTATGAAGTTGGCCCCCCACCCAACGCAAAACATTGCAGTCTCAATCGTTGGTGCTGCTTTGGTTTGTTAGATGTAAAATTTTTATTTAAATTCCACCCAAATAGTCTTGTTTGTTTGTGATTCATTAGTGCTTGTTTGTGCCATTTTGTGCTGCTTCGGTTTTTTAAATATTAGACGTTACATTATAGACGATGACGTCACCAGCCCCCCTACAAGCTCCAAACTGACCCAAAATAGGCTCAGTTGTTAGTATTTTGTTTGTGCTGGTTTGTCTGCATTATTTTTTTAATTAAATAATGAATTAATAAAGTAAGTGGGGAGCATTTTAAATGGATCGTTCACCCAGAAATGAAAATTGTGTCATTAATTGCTCACCCTTATGTTGTTCCAAACCCGTAAGACCTTTGTTCATCTTCAGAACACAAATTATTATATTTTTGATGATCCAAGAGCTTTCTGACCCTCCACAGACAGCAAGGATTCTACCATAATCGATGCACAGAAAGCTAGTAAGGGCATTAAAATAATCAATGTAACAAAGGGTCATGAAATTCGTTCTATAGACTTCTCGTTCGATGGAGTTTTCAGATTCCATCAAAAGTATGTCATGTTCTGAAGATGAACAAAAGCCTTACAGGTTTGGAATGTTATGAGGTTGAGTAATTGGATGAACTATCCCTTCAAAACAAGCCAACTATCTACAGTACTTTTACTTCAACCAGTTATGATTTCTTAAGGCTCACTTAGTTCTGTATGTATGCCATCTACATGTTTTTGATCTGTGTAAACATCTTATGTTAGTTTGGGTCCTCCTAAATGCGCGGAAAAACAGCAACAAGAGTTGCTACTCTTTGAAGTGTCTTATTTTTATCACCACACATGTCATCTTTAATATATGCGTGTGAAAAACTGAATATTAAATGGTGTAGTGCTGTAGATATCAAAAGCAGCAGAGACCTCCGGAGAGTAAGCCATATTTTAAACAAACCTCCTCCAACCTTTCCACATGTGACCTCTTTTAAATCTTCACATCATTTATACCGTTTCGACTTGAGCGTGATTTTACCCGAAACTAAATATTGATTGTGAGAGATTAACTTTTTAAAGAGTACATGCTAGACTGGAGAGTGGCTACACGGCCTCTCTCTATCCCTCTCTGACTCTGGAGATGCGGCTTTGAAGTCGTAGGCTCCCGGTAATTAAGTGAGGATCACAGGAAAAGCTAATGAAGTGAAAAGAGAGAAATCTGTGGCCACAGGGGTTGGAGATTGGAGCCATAGTGACTCTGCGATACTGGGAGGGGAATAGATGACTTTGAATTTGAGAGTTATTCCACTGGGCTCTGGATTCCTCATAACTCTCTTTCCCTCCATGTTTATGCATTGCAGCCAGTCAGCAAGGGAGACCAAAGCTGCTTCCCATGTACTACAGACGGTTTGGAGCTATAAGGAGCTGAGAAACACCCTCACCAAGGATGGCTGGAATAAAACACACTTCCAGGTAGAGCGAAGCATAAACGCACACAAACACCAAATTTCAAAGTGGAAAATGGTAAATGTAGTAAAGAAATGTCTGGGTTGTACTTCACTTCATAATGTAAAGATAAAGAAAAGCTAAATGTTTGCATAATGAAAATGAAACATTAATGGAGTGTTACGTTTGTGATAAACTGAATAGTTCCCCAAAATTATAAGGGGAAAAAACTAATTAACGCACACACTTTTTATATAAAATATATATGATATCAAATTTGCTTCATGGTGACATTAATAAAAATGAATAATAATTACATATATATTCAGGGAAACAAATAAAGAGTGCATTTGCCAGTACAGATTAGATTTTCAGAAATCATGCTTTGTTGTTATGCATTTCACTAATCAAACTGCAGTTGGGTTACTTTGATTATGTGAAAAATAAATTTAAAAATACTGCTGACTAGCACAATAAAACACAATAAATTGTTAAAAACTGATCTGTGTTGGCAAATTAACTCTTCATTTTTTATTTCTTTTTGCTAAAAAACCATCTTCTATTAACTTCTATTATAAAACTGTATTGTTATATTTTTCACATCACAGTATTTTTATTGAATAACACCAAATTTCTATCAATGATATCAAACTTAAATAGTTCTCATTTTCTTAAAGCACAATGCGGTTTTCATAAGAAAGTGAAATATTATTCAGACATTTCTTGGCGGTTACTTTGAGATACACTCAGAAAGTTCAGTTGTAACTGTTTTTTGAAGGTTTGTCATTCTGGCCTGTGTTTCTGAAACATTTTCTTCTTGATCCTTCTCAGCCGATAGCAACTGGCACTCCCAAAGGATCCAAGAGCTGCAAGCCTGGCTACGACGATACTACACTTCCCTTGATGGAGAAGAACCAAGGTTAGCTTAAGACCCAAACAGAGACTTTACACACCCTGATAGCAGCAAATCTGGGTGCTCAGGGGAGTTCCGGAGGTTCAGGTGCACCTGAGCGAGGATATCTTGTGAACTCTACTACTTTCTGTGTTTTAACACGTGGCAGAATGCTTGATCTCTCACCCCCACTGTTCAGCTGGTGTGTGCAGCTGCCGCATCTCTTGTGCTTTAATCGGTCATTTGAGCGGTTCATATGATACAGAATGATTTATGAGGATCAGACAGCAGATTAATGGGCCTCAGTGTAGGAGCTCATTATTCATTCACTCTCAAGTAAAATGATGGTAAATTACTGCAGTGCTGCAATAAAAAGCACCATCCGTCCACCCAGGGCACATCTCATTGAGAGAGGAGTTAGCATGACAGCTTTGGCTTTTTTTCTGGTTTTATTACTGCTGTTAGCATGGATGCTCTTGACAGTGATACATTTGATCACTTCCATCAGTCCCATGCCATTCCCTGCTTGCCTTACTGTGGAGAATAGAGTATAAGAGTGACCGCCCACCTATTCAGAAGCAATTTTCACACTCATTTTCTCTATAGCTGCATTAAAAATCTATAAAAAAAAAGGTCCTATAATAAATTAGCCACTATAAACTACCCATGCCTGGACTATTGTGAATAATGTTACTGAATCAGCACAACAATAAAATCAAAAACTTGATTTTTGATCATTACATTATGTTCTAAGGGTAACTAAATTTGAAGTAGTTTTCAGTGTTGCATGTTCCTTTAGAAATCATTCCGATATTTTGATTTGGTGTTAAAAAAAAAAACATTTGGTCTAATCACATGTGAAGTTTTCTGCAGAATTTTATTTAAAGTGCCTCTATTATGGATTTTTGAAAATTCTCTTTCATGTGTAACACATCCCACAAAGTTTTTAATGCGAAAGCCGAGCGGTCACAGGAGGGGTTTCATTTGGAAGTTGTTGAACAAATAAGGTTAAAATAAATGCATATTATAAGAAAA
This sequence comes from Puntigrus tetrazona, assembly GCF_018831695.1. Taxonomy (NCBI): domain Eukaryota; kingdom Metazoa; phylum Chordata; class Actinopteri; order Cypriniformes; family Cyprinidae; genus Puntigrus; species Puntigrus tetrazona. Next base: position 10,020,970 of record NC_056703.1, read on the forward strand.
TTAATGTAGTTTTTGACCTTAAATGCATGACAGGCTGTTGTTTTACCAAAACCAAAATATGAACCTTTTATAACCCATAATAGGGGCACTTTGAAACAAAATTAAAATCATATTGACCCCCCCCACTTTCAAACAATAGTGTAGTATATGAGAGTAATATATGAGAGTGTAATATGATTGATTTTGTTATCATTTTTGTGGAGGTGGGTGGTTACTTGTATCAGCATGCCACTATTCTCACTTCCTCTGTCTTCTCTGATTTAAACTACGTTTTCAACATTTTAAGAATTTAAACTTAAATTGACATTCTAAACGTGATCATGATTATTAGTGGTGTGAAAAATCCAGCCTGTAAAATGCTTTGCAGGCAACAGAGGGTGTAGCGGTGGGGATATGATACCTATGGACGAACTCGGTCCAGGTAAGACAATGTCGGCATGCCCTCAAAAAAAAAAAGAAGAAAAAACCCCCTACAAACTAATGTGGTTTTGTTAGAATACAAAACCATAATCCCTCTAATTCCATTGCCCCCAAAATTCCTCCCAGGCAATATTGTGTTTCGTTTTAAAAAAGTAATTTAATTCTAACTGCATTTCTTTTCCCCCAGAGAGTTTCATTCCAACGCTGTCTGCAATACCCCTCTTTTAATAAGATGTTTGTAGTGTTGTTGTGTTTGGTGTGTTTTGGGCCAATGAAAATTGCTTGTTCGTTACAGAGTACCTCCTCTTCATTATGGTGCCGTCTCTCTGATCTTTTCCACTGAAGCAGCATCCTCTCCAAGCCTGACTGACAATAATTGGACAGAGGCTGAGGATGGGGTGCTGCTCGAGTGGGTAGAAGGAAGTGATGAAATGCAGCGCCTGTGGGGGGACAGCTCGTACACACGGCCCGCGCGCACACAAACACAAAACCCGCACAGTAATCACACACATCGCGCGCTCAGCTGCGAGCACGAGAACATCTGTGAACGCAGCACGTACGGGATGCTCCCGGCTGAAGGTTGAGGGATCTGTCGCTGCTTGTTTGAAGAGCCCTGCTGAGGGTGCTGACACACCGATCATGATAACAGAGCTTTTCTGCTTTCTTTCCCTCTCATTAGATGGCTATTCGACGATTGACCAGAGAGACAAAGACTCCAAGTACAAGAGCAGCGACGGTTCGTCGGATCTGCAGGAGCGGGAGCCGTTAAAGGTCAGAGCAGAAGTGTCAGAAGCGAGACACGTTTCTACATCTGTTTAATCCGAGAAGGCACACTGCGTGACAGTGCTGTCTATGGTAGTGGGGTAATATCCTCTCTTTCTCATTAGCTGCCTTAGGCACCGACGCTGCAGTTTTGCAGCAGAAAGAGAAATGATATATTAACATGTGCACGGTGAAGTGGTGAGTTGTCTAATTAGTGGAAGGCTGCAAAACAGTGTTGTCAGATCTGTAGAGCAATAAACAATCTGAGCCAAAATAAGTCATTTGGTTCACCAAAACAAAGTGGTTTTTATGCATTGGAAACGTGACACATGATTGATTGTATTTATAAAGAACCTAATGAAAAAGATACTAAAGTCAATATAAGTGGACATGACAGTGCTGGTTTTATGGCTTCATAGATGGCCCCGGTATGATGGCATTTAAAAAAAGCAGGTACTGTAGAAATATTGCTGCCTTGTAAATTACAAGAAATAGGAAATTTTATCCAAGATGGCAGACACAGTAGAGAAAAAAATGATTCAAAATTACATCCGTTACATTACACATTTTACTCAATAAAAGATTTGTTTTTGATTCATTTTAGATTACTTTTGACCTAACTCGTTTATCACTTGAGATGATCTTTCTAATGCCGTATCAATATAAAAATGCAAAGAAAATAAAAAAATATATTCCATTCATTGTTACTGACAACATGATGCGCGTTACACAGAATTATCAAGGCTTCTCAAACACGTCAAAAACTTTATTTACTTTTCAATGAACTCACAAACAATTAATGAAATCCTAAATATGTCAAAATAAAATAAATCATATTAAAATAATGTTGATCGAAATGATATATTGTTTAAGATACTCGTATCTATTTATTTTCAGTATGTTTCAACTTGGCTTCCTTCGTACAATCTGTTGTTAGCCCCATGTTGTGCTTAAATAGATAATTAAACATCACCATTGTGATTTTTAAAGTCATTAATGTAGAGATGATTAAGAATCTGCCTGGTGCTGCTGTTTTTCCAGCTCTGACTGGCATCTGTAGGAGAGGTCGACTTGCATATCAAGTGCCTCTGCAACAGTAGATTGAGTTCTCTTACTCCCTCTTGACTTTTTATGGAGTCATCTCATATTATGAGTGTTATCAGAGCCCAGCGTGAGAGCGATTCACTTTCGAGAGAGGCCACACTGTGTTCATAGATGAGCTCGCTGCATTATTGACGACTACATTTCTGTACCATCTGTAGTCCGTCTCAGCATTACGACAGGGCTTTGTATCTCAACAGCTGCCTGCCGTAATTCTTTGTTAGGCTTTAATAGATGTCACGGCGAATTCAGATGTCTGTTTCGCTGCGACTGTCAGAACGTCAACCGAACAAACAGATTCATTCTTTTCTATTGGCACAATATTTGGCAGACATCGGGGGTTTATTTCCCTACTAATACAATGAAGTTGCTCCCTCTAGGGGTCCTTGTTGGGCACGACACGCTTTTGTACCTAAATATCATGCTAAACAACGTTTTGTTGTTTTCGGAATGGATCTCGCATGCATTCACCTGAATGACTTCTATCTTCTATCATTTCAAACTGTTTATTTTCCCCTTGAGCTTTCCCTGTTGCGAAGACTAACTCTGGCCTTTCTCTGTGTGTTTAAACTTGGTTTTGCTGATTTGAACTCCTCTCCCGATGCTGCAGAATGACACAAATAGGAAACACTATATCAGGAGCAACAGGCCAACTGTCAGTCTGGTGGATGCTTGTGATGTTAAACCTCAGCCTGTTGACTCCTGGGTCTAAATGCATGCATGGTAGGTTTGATTTGGATGTTTTACAGTAGTGGATTTGTTCTCACCCGTCCTGTTTATGAAATAACATCCCTCCTTTGTTATCATTTGCTTCGTCTAACCCAGAGAAGCGCGCTGTCTGAAACGTTCAGATCTATACCGTTTTCAAGGATCATTTTACTCATGAGGATTGTGAATCAGAATAGATGTGAAGATAGGATCAGGCAAATTTCTTGAAAAGCGTAGCATAATTAAGTGCATATTTTTTATACAAATCTTTTTGTGATGGACAGCGCATTTTTTTGTCACATGATCCTTCAGTAATCATTCTAATGAGACATTAATTTCAAACAATTTTCCACGTAATATTTTAGTGGAAACCATGGTACATTTTTTTTCTGCATTCTTTGGTGAATAGAAAAACTGCATCTATTTGAAATAGAAAACAGCATTATGAATCCTGTTACTGACACTTTGGATCAATTGAAATCATTCTTGCGGAACATTTACTAAAAAATAATTGTTAACACTTGTCCATAATGCAGAATAATTCCCTACTAAGTACTTAGTAGTTGCCTTTGCACTTGCATAAAACAAAATGTACTTACCATGTAACTACGTTAAGTGGATGTGACTGGCATCTACTGTTACACATTTGTAACGAACCGAATCTGTTACACAGCTGCTTATGTAACTAAAAGATTGTCACATATGTGTGGCAGACTTTATAGAACGTAATTATAAATGCGAGAACACAGACATAAGCTAAAATATAGTGTACTTCATGTGTATCTATACCGTGCACCTTATCTAGCTGCACCTGTATGATTTAACCCTTTAGTACACCGTTTAAATACATGGAATTTTAATGAAAAGTATTACAGAATATTACACGGGCATAAGCTATATAGGCTTATAACAGTAGCTGCCTATTACATTTTCATAATTACAAACTCTAAATATAGGCTGTTCCATAACTTAGTTACATAAGTACGTTTTATTTCAAGTACAATGTCTGCTACTAAGTACCTAATTAGGTTATTACTCTGTATTATGATACCTTAAAATAAAATGTTAGCAAATAATTTCAAATAAATGAACCTTTGAACGGTTTTGACTTGTTTCCTATGGAAAGTGAACTAAGATCAAGCCACACTGTGACATGCACGTTCTCGTCGGCAGTGCTCACTTCTCTGGGTTCGCATCACCATCAACTGTTTATTTTCATTTTCATGCTTGCCAAATATCTGCTCATCATCCCTGCTTTCTTCATCTCCATAATGTATCTGTCAGACAGAAAAGCATCATCAGTTGAATTCTACTCATATAGAAATTAGGTCGTTTTTTTGTCAACATCCTAAAAACCATCCATCGTTCAATTAACATGCTCACTTTCATTTGGCAGACATTATCTTGTATGTTTATAAACGCAATCATGTCTTTGTGAACATCATTCAAGTACCTCTCATTGGAACACACATTAAGTCCGGTCATGTCATCTGATGTCTGCCCTCTCTGCGCAGGCTTAGCTAGCAACAGCGCCACATCTTACCACACAAGGATTTCACAAGTCACCACTGCCATTAACCGCAGAGCTCACCGTGATGTGGACTCATCTGAAGACTTTTGCCTAAAAGAGCGAAGAGAAAAATGCAAACTTTCATTCAACAGCCGATACTTTGAGATTCTCAACAAGTGAAAAGAAAAAAAAAAAAAAAAAAACTTCTCATGTGTACATTCCCACTGGACGTAGTGTACCCAGAACTGAGGATTTGCTGTCATGGAGAAGGAATGATGGATTGATTCGAGTGTACAGGAAGTGCTGTCATGGACGTGGACGTGTGCTGGAAAGAATTGGATCGAGGGGTAAAAGGAAATAAGAAAAAACTATTTTTGTGTCAAAAACAAAAAATATAATTTTTGCCTATATTATTTTGTTGTATGTTCCTGCCTGATTACTGTTTGTTTTGTGGATTTGTTTTCCCCGGAAGTGCAGTGAATTGTGTTTTTTTTTGTTTTTTTTTTGTTTTTGTTTCGTTTCGTTTGTTTGGTTTTTTTTGGTAGCATTTTAATGAAAGTTTGGGTTTTTCTAAAGGAGTTGAGGACACTTGTGAAAGGAAGAAAAAGAATGTTTTTTTTTGTTGTTGTTGATGTTCATTACAACGGTGTGGGGGCACATACAAAGTCTGGGTGGGGGGTGGGTGGGGTCTATATTGAACTGCACGCTTTGGCAATTTCTGTGTGCTGGCTTTATAAAGCAACTTTAAAGACATATTATCACTGTGTTTGTTTCTTCTAACTGAGTACTGTTGTTGAAAAGCAGGGATTTACCCTGCACAGTGACATCTGCTCATAGCGGAGCCGAAAGAAGGAGAGCTGCTATGCTTTCGGCCGGATTTGGTCTGCTGATCCCATATTCCCTTTGACATGTCGAGCTGCAGAGGCATGCTGGGTAACACTGGCACTTACCAGCTATTGCTTTGGTTTATTTAATAAGGGGTAATGAGAAAACAAAAATCTATTTGTTAATATGTAGATTGTGGTATGAGGGATAGTAGGAGGATTCACTCGCTCCTGTTGTCATAAAAGTAGATTTTAAAAGCATTTTATATTTTTGTTGTTTTATAAATGTATATTAGGTTACAAATATTAAAAAAAAGAGGGCAAAAAGGTCACAATCGTCTTTATAACATTGATAGATGTGAATCCATAACAGTTTGTTCAGAGCACATTCAGTATTCCGTACATAAAGCATGGCCATGTTTGTATAAAAATGATTAATAATATAATAAACAGATCATTGCTTTAGTTAAATGTGTATCAAAGGCTGTAGAGTCATTGTCTATTTATATTTTATACTTTTTACATCTTTTGTTAAATGGAAGCATTTATTTTCATTGTTCCTAATTCAGTTGGAAAACATGTTCAAAATGATCAGACTTTAAAGAATTAATTTCAGAAGGGGAAGCAGGGATAGATACTTCCTTCATAAAATACTTCATAAAAGCCAAAACCTTCACGTCCAAAATGCGTCTCTTAAGTATGACAAAAAAAGCATGACTAATTTGTAATGTTTTTATTCATTCAGTTTGTATATTAAATTGTGAACACTCAAATGTTCCCACTGTCAGTGTAAAGCCATTCTGTGTCTCATATAATTGACATACTAAGTAGACCGACGAATCTTTTTATTCAGTTTCCTTGTAATGTGAAATATGCAGCAAACACTCGCTTTATCATCTTATTTCTGTCACGTGACTCTATATATAACTCTCTATAGCAAGGTTTTTTTTCCATAGTGTTTTAACAGAGACTCCTAATAACAGAAAAACAGTGTAATGATTAAATTTTTAAACAGGAAATGTTGTGTACGTTCACATCGAGATCTTTAGCCTTGTGTAGGTTCATTATTAATATTTGACTGTCTGTTCCTGACTGCCTTTTTGCAGAAAACAACCAAAGGATTTTGGTACCGTGTAGTACAAGAGGTTCCCAGAGTGTGAATTTGCATCAGATTGTATATTTATAGGAAAAAAATGATGTTGAAACGGATTCAAGAGAAACCTACCTTTGTAGATATCACTAATTCAAAGCATCAAAACTCAGTACGTGTACAACTTGGTAGCAAATGTGTTTGTAACTATCATGTGCCTTAACCTTTTTCCATGTTAGATGAAAATAAGTGTGTTTTATATGTTTTATTGGTCCCTAACTGCTCTCTCTCTCTCTCTCTCTCTCTCTCTTCTCTCTCTGTCTCTGACACACACACACACACACACACACACACACTCCTCTCTCTCTGGCTCCTCCCACTTTCACTCATTCTGTGTTCTCAATAGTCTAGACTGGTGGTGGGTTTTGCCTTGTATTACATTGTATTATAAACTTTTAAAAGATAGACACATTAAAAGGGTTTGATTATATAGTTGTTAATGCTTTCCTAGCACTCAAGAACAATGCCACAGTGACCGAATGTATTGTTAATTTTACTAATACCCAGAAGAGAGAATTGCTCTTGTTAAAGATAAATACAGGTTTGTAGAGTATCACTTTGGTGTGTTTTCAATAAATCATGCCTGAAAAGAGCATATTCTGTCTGTTTCTTTTCCTTCCCACTGTAACTTACCTAGTAAAAAGTAATATATTTAGAATATTTGAAGTGGATCAAAAGTTGTCCTAAGACATGAACACATTTTGGTTTTATGTTTTAGGACAACTTTGATGATTTTTGATCTACTTCAAATGTTAGTGTACATAAAAAATGCATTTTAGTTGGACCTCAGCACTACTTGCACACAATGTGTAGTAAGCACAAAATTAGTTCCAATTTAGGTATACCAGTTTAGTATACTAAAAGTACATTTGTGGGTTGTTTTATGTAATATGTAAATGTATACTTAGCATTTTTTTAAATAACTTTTTACTGTATTTCTATATTTATGTTTTTCACTAAAGTTAAATGCACCAAAAATATTACATTTCTGTGAATTAGTTTGTTGATTTGGATAAAAAAAAAGTCAGATAAGTTTTCAGGTTTTTGTTTAATAGTGCACTAGGAATCTACTGGGAATGGTAGTTATAATAATTTACTTCCTCCAGAAATCGTTTAATTTTTTTACGTTTGGCTGCTTAACAACTCTCAGAGCGGAAATATTAAACTTGTGAAAACAGTAACATATTTCTGCTTTTGTGCATTAAATCACATCATCCAGTGTGTGTGCAGCTCCTGCGATGGCCTGTGTGACGATGGATATGTGTTTGTGAGCCTGATCCCAGTCTTCCTTCAGCCCGGTGCTCTCAGCCTTTTCTACTGCATCTGCTAGGCCGGGGAAGGTGGGCACGCTAGATGACCTCGATGCCCATATCACGTGCCTGTGTGGTGCCAGACAGCATTACAAGTGATTGCAAACAGGTGTGACATTGCATGAACAAATGGGGAGAGTGGTCAGGGGGATGCTGATTAATATTCATAAGGGACCGGTTATTAGTAGCAGGACGTTTTAATAATGCTGCTTCATACCTGAAACCATATTGTTCCGGGAATGCTAGCGGGTCAAGGAAAGCCCTGTCCAGCAGCATGAGCTGGTCATTCATTTGACGGACCTTCAGGGGCCTGTTGTGAAGACAGAAGTTTTGTTTATCTCATTATGACACCACAGCAGGTGATTTTTTACATCACTTTAACCCTTTAAAACCTACTGTGTCATATTTGATACACAGAAATCTCAAGCATCTAAATTATCAACTAAATTAATACTTTTTTTATGGAAAAAACTTTTAAAAGTGAGTATTAAATAATAAGAATAATGTGTATATCATCATTAAATTGCAGTGCATTAAGTTTTTTTAAATCAACTAATATAATTTGTTAGTCTGCTGTAGTGTGAAAAAGTTTATTTCCTTTACAAGCTTATGAGACTTAATCTCAATAAAACTTTACATTTTTCTCAGTTTTAGTTTCTCATGCTCTTCATATTTTCCTCTGTAATATTATGTAAGCCACAAAATCTCTTATATTTTCAAAAGATTCAATTATATATATATATATATATATATATATATATATATATATATATATATATATATATATATATATATATATTTTCAAAAATACAAAAATAATTTATTTTATTTATTTATTATTTTCATATGTCAGGCTTTACAGTAATAACTTACGTTTCTTTTGCAAGATCTGAATCCCTAATCAAACGGTCCAGTTTAGTGGCTGTGCCACGGAATAACTGCACAGCTTTCTTCAAGGATTCTGGGATAGGAAAAAGTGCTCATTTCTATGCCACTTTGACACTTCCATGTCTCTCATCTTGTGCAAACATTTAGGTTGGCAAAATTCACTTATTATTAACATTGACCTCATACAAAGCAGTCTGGAAAATCCTGTTAGCTCACCCATAGAGATTCCATTAGCCCCAAGTTTTTCCTCAAAGGCTGTTACCGCCTGACTGAGGTACTGCTCCAGACTCTCTGCATAGTCACTGCAGTTGAAAGGCAGGAGAAGACTGTCAGCCAATCGCAGCAGTACATTCCCTGCTGTCCTGGCTACTGCCTGGTGACTTGTGAATCCTGCATAATAGAAAGTCATTTGAATTTAAAACAGAACAGACAAGACCTGGCAGATAAATATTAAAAGCGGGATTATATTATTGTCTTATTTGAGAAGCTCAGTACTCAGTTCACCTGGGTCAATGTATTTAGACGCGTACTCAAAAGTGTCGTAAGCTGTGTGGTAGGCCGGGTAGATTCGTGCTCTTGTTTTGCTCTGCAAACGTTTAGAAAAGGTATTCTTATTATGCAGCTTTTTTAATGCAAAGTGCTTGATTGCATCAGCACTGCTGACCACATACCCGGTCATAATAATAGGAAATGTCCATAGACGTTATTCCAAGATAGTGCATAAATGCAGCATAATCACTTCCTGCTCCTGTCAAGAAGCCCACACTGAAAATACAATGAACAGAAATGAGAACAATCAACCCGTAATAAAATATAACGTCAAACCATGAGGTATATTGTAAGCATACTTTGGTATAATTCCATAATTTGGGCTGGTTCGGTTGGAATATTGCTTCCAGTTCTCATAAACTGTTGTGGTTGTTCCAGGTGCTTTTACCTGAAAGCACATGACTCAATTTCACTAAGCATTGTGAAATTCACATATTAGACAAGGTAACAGATTTGTTCCTCACCTGTTTGGAGGCTGTGAATATCACACTCTGTGCTGCTGGAGAAGCAGAAGCCCTGAGAGTCGCATTAGCTGTGGTGGACAGACAACATTTCAGCAAGTGGAAAATAAAATTAAAATCATATTCTGATGAAAAGGAAGGAAGAGGTACCAAACACTGAGATGTCCACGTTGATGTATGCCACTGTGCGTTCACTCAGCTTACTGAAGTACTCCTGAGAACGAGCATTTCAGGTTACACAAATGTTTTATGATTCAAGTTTGTTTTTTGTTTTTTGTAATTATACTGATGTCTTTATCAACAAACCTCTGTGTATTCTGCAGATCCAATAAGGCCAAATTCTTCAGCTCCCCAACTGCCAAAGATAATGGACCTCCGAGGTCGCCATTTCCCTTTAAGGACAAATGATTATGATTTGATTTTTGTTATTCTTTCGGATTACTAGAATTTCATGCATTGTTATTGTTATACTCAGTGCTCATAGTTTTAAGAACACAATGTCACTCAGAATGTCAAATTACATTATTTGAAAATTTTCAAAATTGAGATTTATACATCATCTGAAGGCTAAATAAATCATTCTTTCCAAATCGCCCTTTAAATATTCACCTTCAAATTATGCATATTACTAATCAAATATATTAATTGATATATTCACAGCAGAAAATGGACAAAATATTTTAATGGAACATGAGTTTTACTTAATACCCTAATGAAAAAATCTATAATTTTGACCCATACAATGTTTTTTGACTTATTGCTATAAATATACCCGTGCTACATTTGGGTCATTACTACCAGCCCTGCAGTCACATCTAATGGCACATCTAAGCAGTGGACGTTGTTAGGCCTGACCTTCCTTCACCATCTTCCCCAGCACTCTGGTGATTTCCAGCATCACTGCTGTGCCGCTGCTGGGGTCAATGGCTCCATGCACCCAGCTGTCCCTGTGGTTCCCATAAATCACGTACCTGTCTGAACAACACACGTACAGAAATACAGTTTGCAAATGCAATTTATTCAGTTTATTCATTAATACATTCCTCAGTATGTATTTGAATATATTAAACATAACCGAATGCATTTATATATTTTTGGAATATATTTAATCATTCTAATGTGCACATCTGGTACTCATTTTAGGCATTTCAAATGTTACTTAAGTGTTTAAAAAGTTTTTGGGAACTGTGTGTTATTGTTATGACAAACCCAGCTCACCTGGCTCCACACTGCCTCGGATTATTCCCATAACATTCGCTGAATATTCCAGCCTCTCAGTGTTATAAATGTCCAAGTGCACATTGCTGACAGACAAAACATACTTTTATTCTTTTTGTTCAACTTTATAACCTTTCAACATACAGCCATACTTGCTCAGACATTTCAAGATTGGGTACAAATATACAGCATTTACCTGTTGTTGAAGGTAGATGTGGTTTTGAACCCTGGCCCACCAAGGTTGTATGTGCAGTTAAATGAGCCTTGCCAATTATTAGGGGCCTCGTCCCCATCAAGCTCACTGTCACACACAATTCAGTCAATAATTAGATGGAAACTTTCTAAAAAGGGAGCACCTAAAGAAAGAAACGGTATACTTAAACAGTCACGCTTACCAGATTAATCTTTCAGCATCCTCATAACCTATTGGCTGTGCTGGAATTGGTGGAATACCTGTTATGTCTTCTTTTGGTATTCTGTAGGTATCATCTACAAATGAAAACATTTACAAATGTCATATCATATGTCATACACCATATGTGTTTAGATGTCAAAAAGAATCAGTTACCCTTCGCAGCTAAGTAAGGTGTTAACAAGTCTCCAAAGTCAATATTGTATGAGCCTCGTTCAACGCCAGAAGGTGGGAGATACCAGGAGTGAGGGTATGTATCATTTTCGGACACCAGGCCATCGTTCATGTCATACGGTTCAGTATAGACCAGCACCCCAACGATTCCAAACTTGGCTGCATTTATAGCCTGTTATATTCATGAAAGATAAATATAAAAATGTTTTACTCATTCAAGGTAATGCAACTATACTATTTAGATCTTGTCAGAGATATGCACTAAAATCTAATCCTGCATTTTCCATTTGCATCTTGATAAATGTCCTGAAAGGATCTGAGAGATTTAACTGGTGTCTTCTCACTTTTTTAGATCTCCCTTCTCCTCCGTATCTGGTGATGGCGATAGTTCCCCTTAGATCCAGCGTTCTGTTTAAATGCTCATAGTCACTCATTTTACCTTGGTTTGCATAGACAAGTTTTCCCTGCATATAAAACAGATGAGTCACTATATTGGACTATATCACAATTTGATTCAGGCGTAAATATCATTTTTATAATATCGGTGTAATCATTTTATCAGCCTTTGTTAAAGTTAGCGATCACAAGATATGTTAACATTAAACAATAAAGTCAGTAGTGGAACATCAGTAAAAGAAAAAGTGAAAAGCAATCAGTGGACGAGTTTACCACAGTGTCATATGGTCTGATAGCCCTAAAGGTCATCACACCCTCTGTTTTCTTTCCAGAACCATCAAGTGTAATAAAGACATTTCATCACTTGCTCAATTATGTCATAACTTATGTCTGTCATTACAGTGTCATAAGATAACAGATTTTATATCAAGATAACACCTCCATCACAGGAGGTACTGTTTTTTAAAAAAAGAAACTGAGACCATTTATTTACTGAATGTACATTAAGAGTCAAAAGCAAAAATGTCCTTACTCTTACATTTGATAGAATATAAACTATAAACAATGTTTATTCAAAGAATAACACATAACTAGCATGCATAAACTGTGAAATATATTAAGGACACCTTGACGTTTCCTGCGGGGGAATATGCCGCGAATGGCTGTACCACCTCTGGGTCCTCCTGTTCTGGTGTGTATACCTTCTCTCGCTCTCTTGCCTCAAAATGCACCGTGTTAACTTGATCAACTAAATTAAAAAAAAAAATGATTAATGGTTTTGTACAGTATATGATTTTGACTGATTGTGCTAAAAGCAAATCAGCTACAATTCAGAAACTAGCTGTTTCAAAACCATGTGATTAGATATTCTGTCTTACCAACAGACACTTTGTTGGGGCTTGTTTTGTTTGGGAATGACAGATACACCTTGTAGTCTTCCCTCCATGCACTGTCCAAGCCTGTGTTTGGGTCCTGCCATCTCTTCAGCATAAAATCTACAGTTGCTTCATCTCCAGGAGTGGTGGCCATGTGGGGAACCTTAGTCAGCTCCCTTTGAATAAAGGATACCAAGTAAATGATCGATTCAGCTGGAACAAACATCCTCATACCAAGAGAAATGATCTTAGGTGTTCTACAAAGCTGGTCATTTAATCGTCTTTGAATCTCTTACTCGTGTGCCTCCATATAAATACTTCACCTGAGGTTCTCTCGAAGCTCATTTGTATCCAGTTCTGCGAGGAATTTCTCAATAATACTTTCGTCCACATCACGAGATGCATCCCGGGCCCAGTCTGGCACTGAACTGCCCTTGTCAATGGCGAAGTGTCCCAACAGAATCCCTATAGTCAAAGCCACTGCTGCTATGAGGACACCCAACAACACCTCCTTAAGCATAATTTTAGTTTGCCAAAGACCTCGGTGCACCTCCTGAATGTGTCCAACCAGCTCTGTCCTCCTCTAATATAGCCTGTGATTAGTGCTGGTAGGTAGGAGGGTGTGAAAAATCAAGTGTCAAGATCATATGGATGAGGACCACTGCGTTGTCATTTGTCACTGGTCACCAAAATTCCTATTCCTGATAAGAGAGATTTAACTAAACCATAAAGTTTACTCATTAATGATTTCAGTGAAATGTTGTGTTGGACTTTATCTCTGGGATGTTCTAGTCATACATCTACATGAATGCACTCTGAGTTTATAAGCATTGACTAACACATGTTATGACCTCCACAAAGAGTCATATTTTTCACCATGGCTGAAAGAAATTTAAAGACTTGTTCTGTAACTTTTCATGTTTGCAATTGCAATGTGCAGTACAACAACTAGCTACCAACTTTTTTTTTTTTTTTTTTTCAAAAACAGAACTTCTCCTGAGTTATGTTAGTCATTCATTCATTAATTCATTCATTCGTTCGTTCGTTCAATCACAGTACAGTCTTCCTGGTGGTATTTTGGTTCAGGCTCATTTCCACAGTCTGGGGAACTGTGAGGGAGGATCTGGCAACATGCATCTACATGGTTACTGCACGTTAAATGCAACTTTGCGTACAGGTCGTATTTATTTTATAGGGTTACTTTAAATGTATAATTAAAGCGTTAGAGAAGCGCTTTTATTTTAAAAAACAACTTCCCATGATGCAAATGTTGAAGAATTGTATTTTCACTTTCACATTCTTTGATTAGAATGCACAGCTGAACCAAACCTAACACATTGGAGATTTTAACCGAGAAGCGTAGTTCCTAATCGTAAGTATTTTGTGATATAAAAACAAATATGAAATTTATCTCTAGCACGTGACTATATGGTACAGACGACTTTTGGTTAAGCTTGGCTGTTGCACGCGCAGTGCCGTTTCGGTTTACATCACAGTAAAAGACGTTGGTGTTATACAAACCCAATGTAGAATTTTTGCTCAATTTAATTTTATCGGTGTCTGACTAACGCATTCGCCGTGCCATTTCATTCGAGTCCGATCTTTTTACTGAATCTATTGAAATGGTTTACGGTTAATAATGACTGAACTGTGGCTCTTAAACATGTACGTTAGCCTAAAGTAGGAAACCGGTAAACTGATAGTGAAACAGTTTGCAATAGGAAGCCTAAAATGCTTAACACATGCGAAATATCGTTTTCAAAAGAATATTAAATAATATTAAAGCGATTAAGCAAATAACTTTTTTTTCTGTAAATGATTATGTTTTATGAGCGGAATTATATGTGCAACTAAAAGACATTGGACATGTGAAATCCATAATCGATCAGTAAAAGTGCAACGTGCCTTCAGTTTGACTACGTCATGCCGTAAATTAATTGTTCGAAAGAACCGATTCAGTAAATTGAGGGACATATATAAAAGAGCATTAAACACTTTCTCACTAAATTATTTTTAAACCAAGGCGAAAACTGAACTTTTACAAAGTAATCAAGTACATATTGAGCTCATGGGCTTGTGTTGTTGTTTTTTTCTTTTTCCCCCTACAGTGTAGTACTGGGCAGCCATGATTCGCTTTGCTCTGCTTGTGAATCTTTTAGTTTTGCCCATTTACCTCTGGGCTGCAGACACTCAAGAGACAACTTTATTTCCCACATCAATTAATGGAGAACCATTCCCGTGGAACAAAATGAGGCTTCCGGACACAGTATTACCCATTCGTTATGATCTCCTTATCCACCCCAACCTCACAAGTTTAGACTTTACTGGAATGGTGCAGATCCAAATTGAGGTCCTTGAAATCACCAAAACAATCATACTGCATAGTAAGGATCTTCACATTTCCAAAGCAAGGTTGCTAGGATCAGACATAGGTCAGCTGCAGGCCCTGAAGGTGCTAGAGTACCCATACTTCCAGCAGATTGCACTTATATCTGAGCATGCAGTGCTGAAGAGAGGCCATGTATATTCAATTCAACTGGAGTTTGCCGCCAACCTCTCTGAGAGCTTTCATGGATTTTACAAAAGCACATATCGTACCAGCAAGGGAGACCTCAGGTGAGAACCCTTACACAAGCACAGCCAATATCTCTCTTCGAAATGGCTTTGAAAATGATTTATAATTTTTTAAAAAGCAATAATCTATTGTTATGCACATTACATTCTCAGGTTTGTGGCTTCCACGCAGTTTGAGCCAACTAGTGCCCGGGCAGCTTTCCCCTGTTTTGATGAACCTGCCTTCAAAGCCAACTTTTCCGTGCGGATTCGCAGAGAAGCAAAGCATATTGCCCTCTCAAACATGCCTAAGGTGTTGTTATAATATTCCTAGAACCTCTACTGATCAATCCTGCTGTTTTCTGACTAAAACCTGAATAAATCATAAAGTGCATGAACTATTAATCTGCCGTTTGAGACACTGATTCTTCTGTTGAGTCTACTCTTTTTTTCTTTACTCCAGCTGAGAACAGTAGAGCTGCCAGACAGCCTGTTTGAGGACCAGTTTGATATGAGTGTTAAGATGAGCACATACCTGGTGGCCTTCATTGTTTCTGACTTTCTGTCTATCAGCAAAACGAGTCAGCATGGAGTCCAGGTTAGAAGATGATCTGTATTACATCATTCACCCCAAACCAAGTGCTTATAAGATACCATACTATAAGATACCACCTCCATCAATTATTACTTTTTGTGATGCTCTATAAATGTATTTATTTGATATGAATTCAGATTTCAGTGTATGCTGTGCCAGAGAAGATCGACCAGGCAGAGTTTGCTCTAGATGCTGCAGTGAAGCTGCTTGACTTCTATGATGACTACTTTGACATTCCCTACCCTCTACCAAAACAGGGTTGGCTCCACATTTCGTCTACTTTTTAAAATGCTTGTTTTTGAGTTCACTGTAAAAGGCCTGCTTTTGGATTCACTGATTATATAATCTGCTCTGCAGATCTTGCTGCCATACCAGACTTCCAGTCTGGAGCGATGGAGAATTGGGGTTTGACCACCTACCGGGAATCAGGCCTTCTTTTTGACCCTCACAAATCTTCTGCTTCAGACAAGTTGGGCATTACAATGATCATCGCCCATGAACTGGCCCATCAGGTGATCTCATGACATCAGTTAACTAATATGGGATTTTTCTAGTAATTATTGTTGCTATGGTTAATTAAGTAATTGATCATTCTTTCTATGTTCTTGTTAGTGGTTTGGAAACTTGGTGACCATGCAGTGGTGGAATGATCTGTGGCTGAATGAAGGTTTTGCCAAGTTCATGGAGTTTGTGTCTGTCAACATCACCAATCCTGAACTGCAAGTTGTACGTTTTTGTTTATTAAGGACTGTTATCTTTATTTTCTTTTGCCCTTTTATTTCAATATATTTTATTTTAAAAGCACTCTGTGTGATTTGCTAAAATCCACCCCAATTTTCTTTGTGCCAAAGGAGGATTATTTCTTAGACAAGTGTTTTGAAGCCATGGAGGTGGACTCCTTGAGCTCCTCTCACCCAGTGTCCACACCGGTGGAGAACCCTGCTCAGATACAGGAAATGTTTGATGACGTTTCCTATGATAAGGTGCATAATAAAACGTTCATGTGCAATATGTGTTCTTGTTTTACTCTTTCAAAAGCTTTTTAAATCCAATTGTTCATGTCATTTCAGGGAGCTTGTATTCTGAACATGCTGAGAGAGTTTCTGACTCCAGATGCGTTTAAATTGGGTATTGTGAAATACCTAAAACGCTACAGTTACCAGAATACAGTCAATAGTAACCTGTGGGAAAGTCTGACCAATGTGAGTACAAGTGTGTGATGCAGAAGAATAGAACTCTGCAGTAAAATGTGTGGGCTTTTTTTTACCTAAGTTTCCCAGGTGAAATCCAGTCATCATTCCATGCAACCACAAACTTCATTTAAATCAATGAAGTAAATTTGCCACATTATCCAACAGAAAGCTGCTTGTTTAAAAATAAGATTTCTTTGTGAGCTGTGCTTTTTGCTACACTATTAAAAAATTGATAGTTTTTGCTAAAGAAAATTCAGAAAGGTTTTAGGAGTATAGGATCTCATGATATGGTAGTGAGTGTTAAGATTTGTCTCGATGACTCTCTCTGATATAGGTGTGTGACTCTGATGGTCTGGATGAAGGGAGACTGAAGGGTGATGAGTCCTGTCGGCGCTCAGTCTCACACTCTGGAGCTTCTGTGGGTTACTCTGTTACATTATTAACTCCCTTTACCCTGTTTTAAACTGGTGTTGTGATGTATTTTTATGATATTTTATCTTTTAGAAATGGCACTCTGAGGATGAGCTGGACGTTAAGGCTATGATGGAGACATGGACGTTGCAGGAGGGCTTTCCACTCATTACGGTGGAGGTCAAAGGTCGCGAAGTTAGACTAAGTCAAGAGCGTTACCTCAAGAGTGATGACCCCTCACAAACATCCAGGTTTATTATTAATATCAAAGATCGACAGCTTCTTAATTTGTATGCTTGTGATACTGATTTTATTTTTTATATGATTTTTTTCATGGTTTATACTTTTAGCTCTTTGGTGTACAGACATTTACACACACCATGTACAAACACGTATTGTTGCGATTAAAATGACGGCATTGGAAATTATTAGGAAACTAATTTCATAAACATAATTTCAGTAGAAATGTATGGTACTGTGTTCAAACTGAAAGCTCTTTACCAAAGTTTAAGTGAAATATAATACCAAAAAACCTGTCATTTTTGACCGCCAACACCACCAAATGGTGACAAATGCCATACAGTTGAGATGTATTACCAGTCAAAATAAGTTATTAGTTTTCTTGCATATAAAACAGTGAATCATACATATCGTGAACAAGATAAAATATTATCAATGTATGAATCCAAGTCACAAAATTTTTTATAATTATATTCTTGTATATGCACAGATATAAATCATGTACACTCACAGTAACAAATGTTTCTCTCCTAATTTTCCTCCTCATTTTTTTTTTAACACTTGGTTGAAAATTCTTAATCTTACAGCTTCCTGTGGCACGTTCCGTTGACTTACATTACCAGCGACTCGACCACAATTCACCGCTTCCTGCTTAAGGCCAAAACAGGTATTTGTTTTAATAAAATGATTCAATAATACTATTAAAATACTTCAGTATTTTCTTTTTTAAAGTTTGTAAGATGTCAGTGTCTAGACATCTGTAAACAAAACAAAGATCATCCACAGAAATCTGATTTCTAACAGACCTGTTGTGTATGTCGTCACAGATGTTTTGTATCTGCCGGAGGAGGTGGACTGGATCAAGTTTAACGTGGACATGAGTGGATATTACATTGTTCACTATGAGGGTTCCGGCTGGGATGACCTCATCGCGCTGCTCAAACACAATCACACAGCGCTCAGCAGCAATGACCGGGCCAGCCTCATCAACAACGCCTTCCAGCTGGTCAGGTAGGTCCTTATTCTTCAGCTTACAGTACGTGCTCTTGTGCAAATCATACAATAACAGTGCTGGCAGGCTCTCATGCCCTGGATTGTTTTAAAACCTCCTCCCTCCTGTGTGTTCTGCACAGTGTTGGTAAGCTTCCCCTGGATAAGGCTTTAGACCTGACACTGTACCTGAGCAAGGAAACTGAGATCATGCCAGTGACGCAGGGTTTCAGTGAGCTTGTGCCTCTGTACAAACTGATGGAGAAGAGAGACATGCTGGAGCTGGAGAACCAGATGAAGGTCAGTCAGGCATCACACTGATCATTAATTCATTCATGATTCAGATTTTAAATTAGCTTCTTTTTGGTTCGTGCAATTCTGAGAAGAAAAACTAATGTATCTTGACATTGTAATAATATCAATAGTGCAATAAAAACATGTGAAATATGATTACAATTTAAACTCCTTTTTGTCTGCTTGTTTTAATATGGTATATTTGATTCTCATGATAGTAAAGCTGAATTTTCATTGGCATTACTCCAGTCTTCAGTGTCGCATTCAGAAATCACTTGAATATGCTGAATAAGTGCTTAAGAAACATTTCTTATTATTATCAATGTTAAAAACAATAGTGCTACTTAATAAATTTGTGGAAACTGAATTTATTTGGAGTAGAAGATGTATAAATGTTTTACTGTACCTTTTAATCAATTCAGTGCATTAAAAGAATTCATGACTTTTTTTTTTATCTTACACTGATGCCACACTTTTGAACAGTAATATAAATGATGAATTTTGGTATTGAAAAATTTTAATTGTAATTTAATCAGGAAAATTGTGATTACTGATCTAGATAATACCACATAACCCTGGAAGTTAAATGCAATGGAAATTTTTATAAAGATCATCAATTTATAAAGTTTTCTAGTTAAATTTAAAATCTAATTGGCTAGAAAAGTGTTCTTTGTTAATATGTGATTTTTAAATAATCAGGTCCACTGGAATAGCAACAATAATCTGTTGTTTAAGATGTGTGAAAGCCCTTGTTGGTTCATTTAAAACCTGATCAACAAGGGCTTTTATCGTCGTTGTTTTAATTGATTAATCTTTATTGTGATTCTGAGTAGATTAAGTAGATTAGAATTACCTTTTTGTATGAAACGAGCTGCCCAAGGCATGCCTTGTTCCCTGTTCTAGATGTGTAACTAATGCTGGTTCTCTCCGTGGTCCAGGGCTACATACTGCAGCTGTTCAGGAAGCTCATAGACCAGCAGTTGTGGACTGATGATGGCTCTGTGTCTCAGAGGATGCTGCGCAGCTACCTGCTCCTGTTCGGCTGTGTGCGGGGTCATCCTCCCTGTGTCAGCACCGCTACCCAGCTCTTCAACCAGTGGAGGGACACCGATGGGAATATGAGGTCAGAGGTCATCATTTTCTTTCCTTTCTGAAACTTCCTCTTGAAATTAACGGAGAAATTAAATATCTTTGCCTCTAGCCTTCCGAATGACGTTACTATGGCTGTGTTTTCTGTTGGCGCCCGGACTGAAGATGGCTGGGAATTCCTATTTGAGAAGTACAAGGAGTCCATGTATGTCTCGATGAAGAGCAGGATAAAGATGGCCCTCACGACCAGCCCTCTCGATCACAAGCTTAAATGGTGAGACATTCAGATACATATCACTTTAGTAAAATAAGAATAATTGCTAATGCGATCCTTTATTTGTGTCAGGATGATGGAGCAGAGTCTGGTGGGAGAGGTGATGAAGACTCAGGATCTGCCATATATTGTGTCTTCCGTCAGTAAAAATCCTAAGGCCTACAAACACGCATGGGACTTTTTAAAAGCTAACTGGGACTCCCTGATTAAGAAGTGAGATACTGATTTAATTAGACACAAAATAGTGGTGTATTCTGAGCCCTTTAATGACTTCAGATATTTGTCTATAGGTTTGAGCTTGGCTCATACTCTATAGCGCACATGGTAGTGGGAGTGACCAACCAATATTCCACCAGAGAAATGCTAGCTGAGGTAGGTATTATTTATATAAATATAGTCCTCCTATATATATAGAGAGAGAAAGAGATATTAAGGACAACAGATAATTGGGAGCTTTCGTCATTTGGTCTAGACCAAAAAAATATCTGATCCTGTAATCAGAAGACTTCATTACATGATGTGTTTCTCTGCTTCATCAGATTCGTAGTTTCTTCACTTCCTTGCGGGCTGAGACCGGAGCTGAACTGAGATGTATTCAGCAAGCCTTGGAGAACATTGAGGAGAACATTCGCTGGATGGACAAGAACCTCCCACTACTGAAGGCCTGGCTGCACAGACACTATGACCAGCAAAAGAAAATAGAGCTGTGAAGCACATACTGTAAATGTCAAAGTCATAGGTGTATACATTTTATAGTGCAGCTTAATAGAATGCAAATGTTTTGATAAGAACTTCGGTAAAGTGTGTGAAATAAGTGATACTGAATTTGTGAATATGGGGTGAATATTTTTGAAGAGCTGTACCATTGCTTGTAAAGGTAAAATGTAAGAATGTCATCTGTTTAAGAACATTTCATCTTAAAAAAATTTTTTTTGTGAACTGGATTATTTTTGTGCTTTTGTGGGACATTTTGCTGCAACACCTTAAACATATATACCAGAGATAATTTATACAATCTATCTATCTATCTATCTATATATATATATATATATATATATATATATATATATATATATATATATATATATATATATATATATATATATATATATATATATATATAATGTAGTAATAATTTAGTTTGCAAAAACAAGTCAATCAATGTAGTACGGTATTAAAAGAATTTAATTTGAACAATTCATCTCAACACCTAATTACAAGTTTGCATCTGCATAATTGAGTACAGGCAACTATAATAACATGGTATATAGAAAACTAAATCTAGAAACAGATGTCATGTTAAATCATAACAACTCAGTGGCTTAAACAGAAATAGGACACTGACAAAATGGCACAAAATGTTTTCTCTGATGCTGGTTTCATTTGGTCCAGTGAGACACTTTTCCCCATAGGGGGCGCCTTTCATACAGTAACAGCTTAAGCACAGCTATGATGCAAAAACCAGAAAGATGCCAAAGACCCTGACAACCACTTGCTTTCATTATGTTAAGCCTAAATAATCAGTAATAATCTGAATCAGTGGATCATCACTTCCTCTTTTTCTTCTGCATCTCCCAGTTTCTACTTGTGCTGAAGTTCACATATGTCTTACATCAGGACGTCCTGTCAGTCTGCATGCAGCCAGGACAGCAGTGCAGTGTGTCATGTATGAAGAGATCGCACTCCACGCAGAACACTTTTTTACATGTTAGACAAGTAAACACCTGGAGATAGGAGAAAAAGAGACTTAATGTCATTTTAAACAAGAAATAATTAATGCTCCCATGCAAAAGATTTTGAATGGGAAAACCTACACTTTTGTCTTTCAACTCTCCTTGGCAAGCTTCACAGAACCTGAAAAGACAGATTAATGCTATGAAATAGGCTGTATGAGACAGAGGGGTTTTCACAGAGTGAGTGTGGAGCTCACCTCTCGCCCTCATACTCTTCCAGGGGGGTCTCCTGGAAGGCCTCAAGGGGGAAGAGGTGATGAAAGGAACGTGCAAGGTGAGGAGCGGAAACTAGAGTCAGACCTGTACCAGAGAGAAGGCAGACTGTGAAAACTGAAGATTAGTGTACAGACTGAACAACAGGGACATGCTAAGAACATACCGCACACTTTACACTCCACTGGCAGTTCAGTGTATTTGGCTCTGCACTGCGGGCAGTAATAGCCACCAAGAGTGAGTCCTGGTTCACCAGCGCTGTCTAGGTGCCTGAAATATATTAGAAAATTAACTATAATTAATATACATTAAAGATAGTATTTGGGGTCAATAAGATTTTTTTCTAAATGAGTAATTAGCAAGGAAGCATTCAATTGTTCTAAAATTACAGTAAAGATATTTTCTTTCTTCTTTTTCGACATTAAAATTCTGAAAATGTTTTTAACATTGATAAACACAGTTGTTGTTTTTTTTTGTTTTTTTAAGTAAAGTGAGTTGTTCGTGCTGTGCGAAAAACTGATTTAGTATACATCATAATTAATTAAAACTAAAATGCAAACTCAGATAATAATAATTATATATGGTAAACAGCACAAATGTATCTTATCCAATTATATTAACCAATGTCTTTGCTGCTGACCTTTGCTGATGATCCAGTTCAACCGTAATAATAATAATAATGATTTTGCATAGACTAATAATTGCGCTTCATTGTTTTTAAATGGTTGTACTGATGTTGTGCTTTCTTTAGCCTGAGATTTATACATGCCAGTATTTAGTGTCAAGAAGCTTTTATACTTGCTATAAACAGAACTTTTTATAAAAACAAACAATCAAGCCCTGCTCATATTTAAAAGGTAATGGTAATGCAACACATTACTTTTCATAAAAAAATAAGTAACATAATTAGTTACTTTTTTAGGGAGTAATGCAATCGTAATTGTAATGCATTCACTTTAACATAACATTCCCCAACACTGTTTATAACAATAAGATTTCTTTCTTTAGCACCTAATTAGCATATTAGACTGATTTCTGAAGGGTCATGTGACATGTAATTCAGCCATTAAAATAGTTACTTTTAGTTGTTATAATACTTGATAACATCATTTTTTTGCTGTATTTTTGATTAAATAGCGTAAGATCACATACATAAGATGTAAACTGTACTCACGACATGCTGAACGAAGGCTTGGCATCCTGATCAGACATGGAGGCTATGACATGCTGGGGGAAACCTACACAAAATTATTATGCGAATTAAAGATATTGTAGAAGATGATATATTACAATACTGTAGCTTACACTAATACAAAATTTCCCAGACACCAATCAGAACAAATCCTGGACACCTTGACATTTACAGTGCGGTGAAGATATAAAATATATACTAAATTACAGCATTCCCAGTTCTACATACTTCTTAAATACTTTGGCTAATTTTGAACTAAGCATTTAGCATTTTACTCAATTTTAATAGCGTAAATGTGGTGACAATGTCTGTGTGATTACCCATGCGAATGAGGGAGCACTCAGAGGAGGAGCTGGCTGGAGGCGGCTTCACATGCAGCATCAGCAGCTCTTTAAAATGACTCTCGTCCAGAATTACATTGTAGGATCCTATTGGGACAAAAAGGACTTTAGAAAACATTACACAAGGGAGAAATCACATTTAAGTAAGACTACCAACCTCCAGTTTCTCTTGTGAGGATGGTGCACACCCGAACCTCTGCCGACAGACCGATCACAGACACTCTGATCTTCAAACCGTTCAGAGTCTGTCGATATATTAAAACGAGAGAGCAAATAAATCAGCGTTCATCAAACCATCGTGCTAACATCATTCACACTCACTTTGATCAGCTCGTAGATGTTGGCTGGGTCACAGGTAGTAAGACTGCTGAAAACAACCAGGATCTCTTTGCTTGTGTGAGCAGGCATGTGTCTGCGTGAAAACAGAAACATGGTTACCGCGTTAAAGGAATATGTAGGTTACAAAGCCCTGTATTCAGATGGAGGCAACATGTCCCTTACTTTAGAGTTTGCATGGCCAAGTTCAGAGAGTTGTAGAGAGATGGTTCCCCAACACACGTGGCGTCCACGGCTTTCTTCAGAGCTGCTATATGCTTCTTAGGGTTCCCTGGTAAGAGTAAAATGATATGAAGTTAGGATAACGATAAAGAAAACTTCTCAAAATATGCAAACATAATACTAATGCATCAACCTGCAAGATCAGTGAGCTTCTCTGCCCTCTTGTTCTTAGTGGTAATGATCCCTATCTGTGAAGACATGGTACAGTTTAACGAGATGCACAGGCTGTAAACGCTCTCAGAAAGATACAGAGACAAGTGCATTACCTGACTGATTGGATTCTGGTCAAAGTATTCCTCTACAAAATACTCCATCAGCTAAAGAATGCAAAATGAAAGATCAGATTTCGTATAAAGTTAGGCTTGCATATGTCACTACGGATGCAGCGCTACTAACCTTTAAGGTTGAGGTGAGCCTGTTGGGCTTCAGGTCTTGATCTTCCATTGATCTAGACGAGTCTATGATCACAAAGAGGTGCCGCATCTGGTTTGGTGGGAATTATGTACACGATTATGATCAGTCTCCATCAACAAAAAAATACTAAAACAACGGGGGACAGTAAAATGCATCTTACCATCCCAAGCCGAACTTGTCCATGACTCTCAAAGACTCTGTAACGTGACAGAGACTGCAAGTGACTATCAAAGCAATATGCAGTCAGCTCAAACTGGTATTTATATTTTGCATTTGAGTGCTGTACCTTTTCCTCTTCGCCTGGAAAAGAATGTCCTCCACAGTGGCTTTGAGAGATCCAGATTCATCCTCCTTCAGGACCTCCCTGAGAGAGACACATGTCAATGGCTCATTACAGCGTATGCGTTCTCGTGTGCTTTAATAAACATAAGTGTCTGGCAGTCTTGTGACGCTCCTTACAAACATACTAAGCCATAGTTTCTGAGCTTTTCTGTTTTATACAATTATTTACGGTATTTTATGAAATATATTTTATTAACAATGATAATTTTTGTGTCAATTTGAGGTAAACAGTGCATTTAATTTGAAAACGTACACAATTAAACCTAAAGCTCAATTCCTCACCATGTTCGTTCGTATCCTCCTTCCCAGCGTTTTGCTCTCTCTGGTTCTTCATCCATGTTTTATAATTTTAACAAAGCTTTCTTTAAGGTTAATGTTATACAGTTTTGCCGTTTAAGATGTTTCAATAGACTTCTGCATTTGGTCTCCTCACCGACCTTCCCTTATACGTTGTATAGATTTCCGTACTTTAAATAACAAATACATAAAATTGCCTATAAACTGTATTTTTCTATCAAGTTCATATAAACATGTGACTTAACTTGCTCGGTTGACTACAACAACAAACCAATTCATCCCGTATTTACTCTCGGGCTACCCTTTGTCCGTCGATTTGTTATGTCCTCCGGTGCAAAAAGCTGAACAGTAGTTCCGAGTTGTGGAATCCATAAAATCAGTTTATGATTAGCTTTTACTTGTCTATTTTAATTTCAGAAGCTGAAATTAATGCAAAAGTCATTTGAAATTGAATGCCTTTTATTTGACCAAATCTTTACACAAATAACGAGCATAAAAGTGTACTGTACATTCAACATATTTCGTCTGCCACATTAATATGGTTTAATTCTCTATAGATTTAAAGAACCAAATAATGAAATGAAATTAAACTGAATTCACACCTGTTCTGTGCATGCTTAAAAAAACAGCATAGATTGTTATTCTGGTGACAGATTAATCAACAAGTAAAAAAGAAAAGCCACAAAGACATTACAACAAACAACATTAGAATGTATTTTAAGATCCCTGAAACTACAAAAAAAAGTGGTCACAGTTTTGCTCATATTAAAGATTGCCTACACTAAATTTAACTTGACTACATATCTTCAGAAAAAGATAAAAATGTTAAAAGAAGACTTTATCTAGCTTTAAAAATAAAATAAAAAAATACTTCATTGATACCACAATATTTTGATCAAGCTTACTTAAAAGCAAAAAACCTGTCATACAGCAGCCATACAGTTTTTGATAATAACAGTGATACAGATTTTTAATACAGACATAAAGATACACTAAAGTCCCAAAACAAAACATCATGTGGCAACATACTCTCCGGAGTTTCTAGTGCCTGGTTTTATTGTCTGTGGTCATAGTCGCTGACCCTTCTTTTGATCAAGGACAGTTTTGTCTTCAGCTCTTTACACCTTTTCTTTTTCATCTGATAGTCTGGAGACTGCGAGACAGAAACGGGTCAGAATTTACATTTGCACCAATACAATTAAATCATAATCATGATCTACTACAAACATTAATTCTTTTTAACAGCTGTGACAAATTATACAAAATCACAATGTTCTAATCTGAAAGGGTTTACCTTCTTCAAACTTTTGAGCCTGCTGTACACATCCATGGCATCCTTTTTATGGAAAAACATGAGTAATATAATAATGCAACATTTTAATTAAACAGCGACTTCATAAACAATATTAATGCTTAATACTATAAATAAGTTTTTATTAGATTTTATTATTTATATTATTATTATTGAAAGGTGAAAGTAATTTTGTGATCACCCATAACTCAAAGCTTTTGAAGTTTGTGACATGTTTTGTGAATTTTTGTTTGTCTTTATAGATTACATACCATGAACTGTGGGCTGCCTTCCTGCAAGCCATCTAGCTCTCGATCCGTATCTGCCAAGCCCTGATTAATATCATCTAGCTCAGACTGAAGACGCTTGTACTCCATGTGGTCTCTGTCAAACTCTCTCTTGTACTCAAGCCTCTCCTGCTCATTAATGATAGGAGGATACTCACTGAGAGCGTCGCAGCACAAAATGGAGGTAAAGAGGAAAATAAGACAAGAGCGTTACTGATTACAAATATTCACAAACGCCAAGTATGTTAAGAAAAAGCACTCCAGGACTACCAAATATAACCATATAAAAGATTTCCCTCACCTTTGATAGTCCGTGTCCAGCTCATCTCCAGACTCTCCAGTGTCATAGTCTCTCAGTTTACTTTTCAGTCCACTTAAAGAGCTTGTCACGTCAGAACTACTTTTATTAAAGAAAATAATAATAATTAGGTATGATAGTTAAAATTTTGATTGATACTGACAAAGTGAGAATAGCTTTCCAATTACAATAGTTTCAGTTAGTCCACATAATCAGTTTGTGAAACTGGTTATTCGTGTTCATGACAAACAAACAAAATCCACCAGGTCCTATTCATACAGGGACAAGACTTCCTGGATTCCTTTACTCTGTGGCACCTTTAGTGACAAACTAATATTGAGCAGACCAATCCTTTTGAGTCATTCTGTACTTACTCGGCTGATTAAGAGAAGTGCTCTTTCTGTTTTTTTATGCAATTTAATAATTCACAAAAAAGTATCATCTTTATAGTCAGCCACTACAAATGTAATTATTCTAAAATAAGTTTGATTATTATAAATATTAGTCAAGCCCAATTAAGGCAAAATCACTTAAAGTCTACAGAAGGATGAAAAGTAATGCATTAGCTATGAGATGGCCTACCTTGGAACGTAAACTGGTTTCTGGCTGTGAACCATTGGCTGTGCAACTGCAACTTGATCATTGTGGTCATTGACAAAAGCCTCTGGATCTCCAGACACATTATTAACCTGAAGAAGAAAAAAAAAATCATATCTAGTGAGTTAATAGAGACATTTTGAATAAATAAATATCTTTCATGCATGCAATAAATAAATTATATATATAGTCCTGACTGATCCAAAAAGCTAGCATCTCAAAACAATTTCACTCATTATTTGGTAGTCTGTAACTCCTGTAAGTGTTGCACTAGGCCTCTCTGTTTCCCCAACTCATTCAATCGCCTTTTTGTATGGTAAATAGTCTGGACAAACATTAAAGCCAGGCAAAACCGGTTCCACCACTTCCACAAATACCATCATGACATAAAGGACAAAACTACCACTGCTTACATGGTGATTTGTGTAAGAACAAAGCCAATGGAGCGACCTAGTAACACTACAACATGATCACGTTTTTTGGTCTAACAATTTCAACCTTCCAGTTCAGGAACTTTTAAGTCATTATTAAGTGCTATGTGCATTTAATCAAGGCTTTTTGGATGATAATCATGTTTTCCCATCAAGTGCATAAGAGGACACACCCAGAAACTAGACACAACACCTCTTCGTGGAAATCTTGCTCTGAAAACTCTTTCATGCGGAGAAGTTAACAGCAATGCTCTACACTAAGGATACACCTAAAAAACAGTGGGGCAACTATAGGCACCACATAACAACATTTGAAAATAAAACAAGATTAAGATGCATTCTGGGGTATTAAATAGTAGCAATAGTACAACCTAAGTGCTACACAAATGGTCTTAAATTTCATAACATCATGAATCTATGCATTCCACTGCCTAAAAAACAAAACTAATATGAACAAGAAATGAATAGATCTTTTGTGGAATTTGCTAGTGAAAATTCTTACCCATTCCCCGATGCCTTGGGATGTGAGTCCGTCGGTGATGGTCTTCACGTCATACCACAGAACGCGCTCCCTGCCGTATCTCCTGATCTGCCCTCGGGTCTTCACCGCGAACACAAGTAAGATGATCAATCCGACCACAACCAGAAACCCAAGAACTATGGCAATGGCCTTAAAAAGAAAGGATAAATAAAACGCTTTAAATAGCACTGTAAACTAACAACAATATAGAGGACAGTATGGCAGACCAGATTCAGTGTTTGCATGAATCTCAACTAGAAGGGTATTAAGTTTGTGTCTGATAATAGCCAACCCGAACTGAACAAATATTATTCTGAATCTGGCCTACTCTCAGTCGGGAGAACACGCTCACCTCTTCAGGCTCCACTACACAATAGTGGTATAAATATTGATTTATAAAAATGCCAGAGGCCTGATCTTGGTTCTGGTATTGCGCACACAGCTGCAAGATCTGATTATACATCATGGATCCAGACGTCTGAGAGGTGGGGTTAACAGCGACCAGGTACACGATGGTGGCGATGAGCATGAGCGCAGCCAGGATGGCACAAATAATGATGGAGGCCAGATAGAACGAGGGAGACTGTGCAGCGTTCTGCCTCGACACCACCAGGACGAAGATGATGAGCACAGCAATAAAGGTGATTGCAGCAATCGCGATGATGAAACCCTTGCCAGATTTTGGGTCCATGTACGTGCCGCCTCCATAGCCATAGCCACCGAGACCCCCACCATAGCCTCCTCCATATCCACTGAGCCCACCGCCGTATGATCCACCGCCGTATGATCCTCCACTGTATGATCCACCGCTATAGCTGCCTCCATAGCCTCCCATCCCAAGACTCCCAAGGCCCATGGCGCTGGCATCATAGTCCCATGCCAGTGTGGAGGCTACGCAGGCAAACATAGCCACACACAAAATGATGATGATGATGCACAAGATCTTCATGACACCTGGGGGTGATGTCCAGCGGTAAAAGTGAAGCATTTCATCGGGGTGATAAGAAGGTGCGCGATGGGAGGTTCGGCGATGACTAAAAAGATGAAGTGAGATAATATGGATAGTAATAGGTAAACTTTACAAATAAAAAAAAATTTATCCAGGGATATTATAGTTAACTAAAACCATGAAAAAAAAAACTCTATATTAGAAATAAAATCATGAACTAAAATTTAAATATGTACACACATATACCAACAAAAACATATAAAAACTATATAGACAAACTGTAAAACAAATAATAAAATTTTGAAAACTAATAAAACAAAAAGATTAAATGTAATTTTAAAGGATTAAAATAAAAAAATTAAATTAAATCTTTTTAAACAAATCAGAAAATACAAAATAAAACCTAATTCAAAATATGAACAAAACTATTATAGTATATCAATAATACTAAAACAACACTGCTCAGTTCATAACACTTATAGCAAAGATTTGTCTGTACCGATAATGGATGATTACATGCTTTCTCTAATATGACTTTACAATAACTTACTGTCTGCCTCCATATGCAGGAGGGTGACTTGATTTTTTTGGCATGTTGTTAGCTTCCTGGACAAACTTCACAGGGTTATCTGGGTCAAATCTAGTGTAAGAACGGAAAAAAAGATCAATATGATATCATAATGCACTGTCGGAGAAACAAAAAATATAGAGACAGATAGATACAAAGATGATGATACAAATTAAGATACTAAGTGGCTTTTATTTTACAGTTATTAACGACTCGGCATGCATTTTTTATTATTTTTTTTTTGTGTAAAAAGGGACACAGTTTTGTGCTTTATAGCTGGTAACTAAGATATATATAAAATTACTATCATGTCCACTTAAATAATGTTTAGAATAAAAAGATTGATTATTTTAATTACACATTCATCTTAATTTACATTTTAAATCTGGCTTATTGTAATGCTTTTATATTATTGTGAGATTTTAGAGTTTTCAGTCTGAATTTCAAATTTTTCTTTTCAATTTTACTGGTTTGAATAAAAAAAAATGCATACAATCAGAGTAGTATATTGTAACAAAACAACTTAATATCAGCTTTAATTCATTTATTTTGGGTATGGATAAAATGCAGTTTTCTACATGCTTTCATTTGTAGCAGTGAAATAGAAGAATATTACATCAGCGTTTGAGATCAAGTGGAAAAAAAAAAAACCTGTAGGCCTAGGCTACATCAGTATTTCAGCTTGTGCACTATTCCAAAAAAAAGGGCTACGTCAAAATATTCTCAGAATTAGGACACATGACACCTGTAATTTTACATGAACATCCACATTATGATGGTCTGAAGAAAAACATGTTTATCAAAAAACACGAAGACAGTTAGCGTACCGTTTGAATGTCCTAAAAATAGCCATTTAACCATTTAATTAGGAGTTCTGTGCAATTTGGTTACGCTGCGTAGGCTATTCGTAAACGCAACAATCAACAACATGGGCTACAATGGGCTACAGTGTTCAGTTCGGAATATTTAAATATAAATGAGAAAATAAATAAACTCACCCTCAATCCTTACCAAAGCGTTTACTGCTGGTAAATAATTTGTAAGCCTTCCTCGCTCCTTACAGGAGTATTTCACGGACCTTCAAGACGCTCAGCCTTCAGGAAACGCCCGCTAAATACCGAGAGAGTTTCATAGATCTGCCGTCTCTCTCACAACACATCAGTGAAACTAGCCTCCCCCAGCCTCACCTGCACAGGTGTAGCCCCGCCCTGAACTTGTGCGCGCGGCGCGGAGTCACCGACGCGAGACCAGCCGCATTCACAATACATATATCTTGACGCATTTTGTTTAATATTAGCTCATTTTCAGTTAACTTTGTTGGATCATTTATACTAGTAGGCCTAGCTTAGACAATTTCTTTGACTTATATATGCGTAGTTGCCATACAAATTGGACTGTGTCATATATGTGACATATGTAGAAATAAATCAACATACAAATAACATGAGAGAATGTATATTCATACAGGTATAATTAGAGAGAGTTTTATCCTCAGTGTTAGAGGTCATTTATTTATTTATTAAATTTTTTGCTGTCACACCATAGGAGAGTGGTTCCTAACCACATTCCTGGAGGCCCCCAACACCGCATGTTTTCCGTGTTTCTTTAATCAAATACACCAGATTTAGATCATTAGCTCATTAGTAGAGACTCAAAGACCTGGAATGGGTGCGTTAGGCAAAGGAGAGATGCAAAATTTGCAGTGTTGGGGGGCCTCCAGGAACGCGGTGGGGACCACGTATACCAAATTATCAGTGCAATTTGAGTTTACCACATCCTTAGAAACCTTCCGGTAATTAAATGTTTGCAAAACTGTATATGTCGCAGGGAGTCGTTGCTCCATCCCTACACCATGGGCTACTTGGTCTGAAAATGTTTTTGAAGACCCTGTAATTCATTTGAAAACCACTCATCTTATAAATGTCAAATAATGTGTAAGACCAGGGGAATTTTCGATTGCCCAAATCACAAGCTTGTAATCTAGGAGGTATCTTTAAAATCCACTTGAGTCATCATTTAATTAGAAATTTAAAAAAACAAGTGTATTGCTAATGTAAGAGCCTCCTTAGTGTAACATATGGCTCAGACCTGTAATTATGGTTTCATTAGACATAAATTGTCCTATGAACAGTAACAATGATTAACAAAGGGTTGTTCTAGATTATTACACACACTCTCAGAAATAAAGGTACAAAAGCTGTCACTGGGGTGGTACCTTTTCAAAAGGGACAGGTTTGTAACTAAAGAGCCCAATTTGGTACCCTAAAAGTACTTAATATATTTGAAACTAATAGGTACAAAAGTGTACCGTTTGAAAAGGTACCACCCCACATTCAATATTCATGAGGCATAAGGTTGTATGAGCAGCTTTTCTTCCTGGAATCCACTGCAGCTTGTAACCTAATACCTTCAGAATTGTCAAGCGTACATTAAGTGTACATTACTTTACCACAGGTCTGTAATGCTCTGAGCCATGAAGTATAGCATGTTAAATATAAACAGACACATGAGAGGTGGTATGTATTTTTTCTGAGTATGAACTACTAGTTCATTATTTTGTTAAAAAGGAAACGCTTGCCAGTACAATGCAGAGCCAGGCCTGTTTATTTGATCTACTTCCAATGTCAATAAAAAAAATAATTGAAGGTAGATGGATATGGCAATACAAAATGTACATATAACTCACACGTGACATGACTGTACAGTATAAAATACACAAAAATTAAAAAATGAAATAGGAAAACTATAAATGCACTAAGAAATCTAGGATCATTATAGAGATACTGATATTTAAACAAATACGATTTTGAGAGCTATTTACATCTCGAGAGCTGTTTATATCTCAACTTTGAGGAAGCTCAAAGACTCGAGTGATTTCCTTCAAATTACCTACTTCTAAAATTAAAAGTGTATATAAAAAATATATCATACGTAGATTAAAATATTGCTGATGTTGTGCCTGAAATACCAGTAATAAAGAAGGTATCATTTTCAGTGTTGGGTTTGAAGTGGTAGGTGTTTTTCATTGTACATTCCTGCTCTATTGAAATCAATAGGAAATTATTTCAGTACCGACCAAGACCAAACCAAAAAATTATTTCCTGAAAGTATAACCATGGAAGATTTTCTTTCGGCCGAATGCTTCTTTTCCTGGAACCTCTATGAAGAAAGTAAAATGGAGTCCTGTTTAGCTGTAACCATCATTCCAGTCCATGACTTTGTCATACTCCTGAATTTTCTGCTTTATGTGTGCAAGTTTGCTCTTCAGATATTCACATCTCTCCCTTTTCTCCTGGTATGTCGGATCCTACAAAACAGAAACAAGTAAAGTAATCTCCGGCGTGCACTCACACACAGACAGGAAGTATGTAAACATTTCAATAGTTCCATTTATGTCCCCCTAACATTTCCAGTTTTTCAGTTTCTACTGTTTATGGCGCTCAAACAGAGACAGATACCATGTCATTCTTTTGCAATGACTAAAGAATGTAGAAAGGCAACAGGCAGACGAAGATTTTGAAATAGGTCAAAGAAACTTGTAGAACACACGTCATGGATTATCTTTTCTGGGAAAAGTAAAACACCTAACATGTATTCTACATATTCATCTAAAACTCCTAAAAGTATAATACACAACAGTATTAAACAGTACTTACAGTCTTTTTTCTGTTATACTCTTGAATAATGCTACTCATTCTCTCTTGCTCCTGTGAGAGGAAAATCAAGATTAATATAAAAAAAAATATTGCCGTTTCAATCAAAAGATTTTAAAGATATGTTTTTAGAGAAATTATAGAGTTGTATTGTGATTGGTCACCAATTCTTTGCGGTTTTTAATAATCTTTGAGTGTTAACTTATTTATTTTAATAGTGATGTGAAACAAACAAATTTTCAATTACAAATATTTAATGTAGTTTCTCTTAAAACCTGCAAGTATAATAATTACGAAAGTATTTGCTCTAAACTATTACCATTTGACTGGACGGCTGCTGTTGTAAATTCCTCATCAGATTATCCATTTCCTCAAACTTCTGCGTTAAGACCTGGACCTCAGCATGGAGCTCTTTATATTCTGCATATTGATCATTAAACACAGCCTTGTACCGCTCCCTCTCCTCATCAGTCCGGATTGTGGGATATTTCCTGTGAGGAGAAAGATCAGACACCAAAGTGATGAGATTAAAAAGGCATGCGGTAACAATAGTCAATCATAAATATGTGGCTAGTGTCTGAACTTCATTAAAAAAAAAAAAGAGTTTGTACATTTATATATAAGTAACCTGAATTAAATAATAGATTTCAGTGAACATAAGTATTCTTTGAAACCTACGCCACATAATCTGCAATGACCACAGGTTTGGGGATGTGGCCAGCAGGAATATGACCTCTTAAGATCTCTGGTTCCATCATAACTGGGTTAACAGGTGTGCCATCAAAAGATTCTGCATTGGCCATTACTGGAACAGTTTGGATGGGCACGGAGACACTTGAGCCAGCACCAATCTGAGATTACAAATAGTACATTACAACAATGTGAAATGTCAAATCTGAAAATGTTCTTTTTACTATTAAAATTCAACAGCTTACCATATTGAGCGGAAGTCCTTCTGATTTCCTCTAAAAATGAATGAGATGGAGAAACAAGCCAATTAAATTTCATTAGATTTACTGCTATTACGGAATCATTTTGAGCATTATATTTCACTTTGTGTTAATCTATTTCAAAGAACAAGTAATTTGAACTTTACATCTTGACCCATTCTCTCTCTGCGCATCCTTGCAGCTTCATGTCTCCACAGCTTCAGACACACGCCTGCTCCCACGAGATACAACAGCGTGTTGAGAAAAAGGAAGATGATGGCAGCATTCTGCCCTGCCTCTGTTCGGCAAAACCCTGCATTGGGCCCAGCGTTGAAATGTGGATAATAGCAGAGACCCCCACGCACTGTGTCTCTCACATATACAATTGCGGCTGACAAGTAGAGCAAAGCTAACGTCGCATTTATCACACCCTCTGTGATTGGCCACCAGCTGGAGTCTAGTAGAATGGTACGATAATACATGGTCATGCCTAACACCACTAGAATGACAGTCACTATCCAGGCCACTCCAGCCACCACAATAACAAAAGGAGTCAAGGGTCCCGAGTAGGAAATTCCACTTCCTCCATACATGCCCCCCATTGATGCTCCACCATACATACCCCCATACACTGAATGCATGGAGTAGCCAAACATATTAAACCACTCATTATCTTTGTGCACATATGCACAGACGCATGCAAAAACAGCAGCTCCCAAAAGCAACTCTACGCATCCCAAAATACGCAAAAGTCCAGCCCAGGACTTCATATATGCATAGCGCTGATTGTATTCCTCCACCTTCTCACTGTAAGTCATAGCTGTCTGCAAAGAGCGCCCAGAGACTGATTCCAGCGGCTCCCCTAATAACATTGCCTGCTCCTTCCTTGAATTGTAGCTGCCTCCGGACCCTCCATAAGGGTCTAGGTAAGAGCTGGGGGCTGTAGGGAGGGTGCACGTGAGTGTGGAGGAGAGCATGGGACGCCTTCGGTAGTGGTGTTCGCATCAGGCGGTGGTGGCGATAAGGTCCATTTCTTGCTGCCTCGGTTGCCACTGGCTCTGAAGAAGTTCTTCACAGAGTCAGGAATGAAGCGTCGGATGGGTTTGATGTCCATGGCATCATCCACCTGGTCTTCAACATCACTCGGGTAGAAATCTGGGCCAACAGGAGGGTTTTCGGGGAGAGGCGGAGGTGGTAGACTATCATAGCTGGATGCTGCCACATCACCGCCAAGCGGGTAAGGAGCCTGCTGACCCCACGGCAGTGAGCCGATGGGCACCTGATCATAGTGAGGCATATCTCGGATCCGATCAAAGTGGGACGCTGACCCGTTTCCAAAAGACATGGGGATGGCTCTTCTAGCAGCTTGAGTGAACTGAGAATGAAAAAGGTTATCCACATTATTATATTGTATTGTTTCATATACAGGCAAACATCACCGCACATTTCTTTACGCACATAAAACTGAATAAGTGCTAATGTTTCAACTCTACCTGATATTAATAAGAAAATTATTACTGTTATGTCACGGCCTATTAAAACCAACACAGTGAATATGATTTATAGTTTATAGTACATTTAACAATTAAAATCAATTGTTTAAAATGTTTTGATCAATGCAGGAATTACAACTTTACGATCTACACTATGAAAAATACACAATCACATTCTGATATGCGCATACAAAATTGCACACTGTAGCCTATACTACAAAACTCTGAAGTGAGTAACTGTCTTACCTGGGAACGGTAGTTACATTGCCTCCCAAGGTGAATTTAAAACCGTGTTTTTCCCCTTACAAAGCAACCTGACAAAAATAAACACGCGAGTTACACACGGGTCAAACAAGCTTAAACGCCGAGTTTAAAAATAATTTTAACGACGGCACAAAATCCGCGTCGCATGACATAATTTTAACGCGGTTTGAAACCAGACTGTCAACAAAAGAACCTGTAAGAAATAAAACGGAACTATGCTTACAAGCTCTGAAGTCTTCCAAAATCAATAAACGCAAAATAACTTTGCGTATTATTTAAGGACACTCACGACGTGGGAGTGTTGATAACATATAGTTTTATCTAAAACACATATATATTATTAAAAACCATCGTTTTCTTACCTGGCACCGATACTTACACCTGTCTTCCGCCACTGGTGCTGCAGGTGAAGGGGAATCGATCACGTGACTCGTCCTACCCTAGCGTGTGATGTCATACCACAAACCAGTTTGACAGGAAAACGATGAAACACTAGAAGAAAAGCTTCATTATAAAAAATGCATTGGCCTATCAAAACCAATTAACACAACATAAACGGTTATTTGCTTCTGAAGAATTTAATGAAGCTTATTATAGCATTTGCTAAAATTGTAATAATGAAGCACATTAAACAAAACGCAGCAGCCTAATGTAATTTGAGAATTATAATTCTTAATATTAATCACTGAATATTGTTAACGTGGCCACCTTTATCTTAATTACAAAAGACAAGCCTGTTTGCATGACATTTTTGCAGCCTTTTTGAATTTGAATTTTTATTGCACAGCATCAACCTGAGGCAACAAATCTTAAGTTTCTTCTCATCGTTCTCAGTTTTATTTTTATCCTTGCAATTGATTCAGGAATTTTAGAAGTAGATACAGTTTGATTGTTGATAGAGCACAGACGGAGAGCATACCGGCAAAATTAAAGTTATGAAGCAAAAATAGAAACCAATGAAAAGTGGATAAAACTGACTCCCTACTTTACCTGCTAATGTAAAACCTGCTGTAGCTGTTTAAGAGGTGGCAAATTAATCTAATTATATTAAGTGTAAACTAA
Source organism: Puntigrus tetrazona (assembly GCF_018831695.1). Taxonomy (NCBI): domain Eukaryota; kingdom Metazoa; phylum Chordata; class Actinopteri; order Cypriniformes; family Cyprinidae; genus Puntigrus; species Puntigrus tetrazona. The sequence goes on from NC_056703.1 coordinate 10,058,799, forward strand.
TTGTGTACTTTTGATCCACTTTTAAGTACAAACAGTACATTATTCTTTTGATAATTTAATAAAATAAAAATAGAACTAGAAAAGAAGCAACAGAAAGAGGCTCTTTTAAATACTGTATAAAAATATTTATTTCTTCCATTCATTTTGGAAGCAGGTTTAACTTATTTCAAACCAGTTACTTTTTAACAGAACACACACTTTAAGTCCTCAGCTCAATGATAGTGAAAATAACACCACTCTGTCTGGGAAAACAATGACTATGAAATGTGATGTCTGTCTACTTTGACATGAACTGGAAAATGCATATAATGTCCCATGTCAATTGTTGTCTTTCATCCATTGTTCAGTCCACTGAACGATTTGCTCCAGATTCCTCTCCAGGTCCTCGGGAGTGTTACTGGGAAGCTGGTGGACTATCTCCTCCTTGTAGGCCTCCATGGCTTCCTCATAGATAGTCTGGAAAATCTCACACTGCACATTGTCCTGAAGCTTCTTTCCTGTGTATCCTCTGAATATGAAAAATATACAATTAAATCACTAAAACAGGAAGCGTACGGCCACACATTATGTAAATAACTGATGAACTTGACATTATGCCCTTAATTACATGCTCCAAACTGAAAGATTACATTTGTAATGATTTGAACATTGCTGCTAAGTGTTATGAACACAAACCTGTTCTCAAGTCGATTGTAGAGATTTGTGTTGTCTGTGCGGAGGACAAAAACAATGTCAAACCAGCGTTCGGGAAAGAAATCACAGCCATGGTAATCAATAATTACGCCTCCATCTCCCATTTTGTCCTCCAGCTCATCCACAACCTAAAATGATGAAATTAAATAATTTGTTTTATTATATCCACCCTGTTGGTTATGCTTTTGACTGGAGATCAGTGTGGTTTCAATAATGTGCTGAATAATCTGCCCAATCTAATAAAACACCACAAAATTAATTTTGTTCAAGATTACACTGTAGACATTCCGTGACTACATCAGAGGGACAATTAATGCATACCCTGTCCTCATCCAATATAGGGCACTGGTATTCTTCATCAAATCCTTCGAACAATTGACCTAAAGATAAAAAATATATATTTTAAAACCAATTCTTAAAAAGAAACAACTTTTATTTCGAAGAACAACTTACCCTCCTGTGCCAAATCTCCAATGTTCACATAGGCTAGTCCTGTTCTCTGAGCCAACTCTTTGCCTAGAGTGGTTTTTCCTACACCAGGGGTTCCTGCCAGTTCATGAAGAAGCATATAATTGTTTAGCAATCATGATTTTTTTTAATTATTACTACTATTGTCATCATCGATATACCTACTTCATACATTAAAATATATTTATTAGTAATAGCAAGCTAATAAAATGTAGACTACCTGTAAGAAGAATGTTTGGTCTCTTCATGATTCTCATTTCAACGTATCACACGTGAAAATAAAGCAATTAATAACGCAGCGCGTTTTACGCAAATCTCAGCTGTATACTCAGTATCAATAAGCATACAAAAACATGTATGTAGATAACCCGTTGTTCATAACGTTTTATGTGCTTGTCACAGCATAGATCAACATAAAAACGTGTTCAAAATTGTGGCGTGTTGTTTATGACGCCATCAGCATGCGCCAGGCAGAGGGGCGGTTCGCCACAGCTTTAAAGGGATAGTTAGCGCAATGTTGCTTGTTACTTGCAACCGCAAATAGTCGCCATTGTATTTCTACAAAGATCACCTGTAGAAATGACTAGGGTAAGTTTATACTCTATTGCCGAAACTGTTTACTAGCTACGGTTTTTGTTGATTTGGCCTGATAACTAGGACTGCTAGCATTAGTTATGTCGAGCTAACGGTCAGGAGCGGATTTGCTAAACTCTCTTTAATAAACTTGGCCAAAATGCCGGATAACCTTTTCTATGAAATGTGAGGATTGCTGATATAAGAGTTATTCTAAAACATGTTTCATGGTAAAGTTTGCTCTGGTAACACGCAGCTGAAAATCATTTTCTGTTTGCATCTCTTGTTAATTAACGTATACTAACATTTACTATTGTCATTCTCTCGTGAGGTGGCAGAGGTGAATCCCTTCTTTGAAGTAGAAATTATGTAATTGCTTTGTTTTTTTTATCCCAGCACAGTTTTGCATGGAGTAACTGAATGGGACATCTGACTTGATGATGTCAAAGCTGTCTCTGGGAGGAAAACAATCCTCGGGAAAAGTATGTAACATCTTTTTATCATTCTTTCTCTTTTGTATCCAAAAACTTTCCCCTGCACACTGAGAATGAATGTGGATGCTCTGAATCTACTGATATTGGTACGTTAAATGTGTTGTATTTCCCATTAAGATAAACAGCTGGGTGGAACCATCATTTGGTGAACTTTTGGGAGGAGTCAACAGATCCCTGAAAAAGGGGCCACTCTCAGGGGAAAGCAAAAGTACCCGGTGGCTGTCTACTGGGAACCAAGCAGAGAAAAAGTCCAGGAAGAGGAAAGTAGATCCCAATGTGTCCAGCAACCAGATCAGTGAGTCAAGTGAAGCATATAAACCAGACCAGGATGAGCCTTGGGTGGATATGTATACTCCCCAATCTCAGGTACAGAAATTGTGTGAGGCTCAGGGGTGTAATTCTTGGAAAATTCACATTCTGCAGTTCATAGTTCACCCAAAAATCATTTACTCACCCTCAAGTAGTCCTGTATCTTTGTTCTGCCAAAGACAGTGGAAGAAATTTTAAAGAAAGTGTGTAATATGGAAGTCAATGTGACCTAAAACCTGGTTACAAACTTTCTTCAAAATATCTTCCTCTGTCTTTGGCAGAGCAAAGAAATTCATACAGATTTGGAACTACTGAGTAAATGATGACATAATTTTCATTTTTGGGTGAACTATCCCTTTTAACGGTTTTAGGTGTGTGATTCAAGTAAAGCTAGCTTGTGGCTATTTTGAAAAGTGTTTTAATGTGTTTTGAGAGATATTCATTTCAGACGTTTGTCTGCTACTTAACATTTTCATATTGCTTTTATCCCAATCTAAAAGCATTGTTGCTTTAAAATAAATTCTTTCTGACAGGCCGAATTGGCAGTCCACAAAAAGAAGGTTGAAGAAGTTGAAGGCTGGTTGAGAGTCCATTTGGACAAATCAAAAAAGGTCTGAAAAGCATGGCATGTGATGTATGTTTATCGAACCATTTGCTAAATTGTTCATACTCTGTTGTATTTGTGGTTTTGGCTCCACAGGGTGGCGCCATTCTGTTGCTCACTGGCCCCTCAGGATGTGGGAAGACGGCGACTGTTCAAGTTCTGGCCAAGGATTTAGGTTTTCAGATCCAAGAGTGGTCAAATCCCTCCGCCACCTCTCAGTACAAAACGGAGGATTTGTTCAAACAAAGCTTTGATCCAGGTCACGAATCAATTTTTTTGTTACTAATCGTGACTGATGTTCATGTAATGACACCATATGTAACATCTAGTCAATTATTATTATTGACATATCAGAATCATACATGGATGAGGCAATAACGTCTCTCTGTATATTATGAAATGTTTTTGTAAGCATATTCCTCTGACCTTTTCATTCTAACAGATTCAAGGTTTAACAGTTTCCATGGTAGCTCACAAACAGGGTTGTTCCAAGAGTTCCTGCTAAGAGCCAACAAATACAACCGTCTACAAATGAGTGGAGAGAAAGTGACCGAAGACAGGAAAATAATTCTTATAGAGGTGCTGTACAGAATGGCTCTTCAGAAATATCGCTTGTTTTAAGTTTTTATAATAAATGGTAGAAAAAAGAAAGCATTGGGCAAATTACAAAAAAATAATTGATGAAAAATATGACGAGGAACTAAACATAAATAATACTATGCTAAAATTGACATGCTGATTGACACTTCCCATTATTTCCTGTTTTATTTTAGGAATTTCCAAACCAATTCTATAGGCAACCAGGGTGCTTGCACGATGTACTCAGGTGAGTAGTAGTTTTATATTTTGAAGTATTGTTAATAATTAGTTTTCATTGTTTTCTTGCATATCATTGTCTTTATTTTTGCTTCTTCATTTAGGCAATTTATTAAGACTGGCCGGTGCCCACTGGTCATCATTGTGTCCGATAGCCTTAGTGGGGATAAGAACTCTAGACTTCTCTTTAAGGATGTTTTGCATGAGCTTGACATTCACAGCATTAGGTACAAATACAACCAATAACATTTTCAGAAATCTTTAGTTAAAAGTATTCAAACCTAAGGTCATCATTAGTAAAGCATCTCCAATATTTTTTTTTCTCCAGTTTTAACCCTGTGGCCCCCACCAGTATGATGAAGGTCCTAAGCCGCATTGTAACCACTGAAGCAGGAAAGGTAAGTTTGTGGTTTATTTTTCAACGCCTTGTTTTTCAACTCCGTTAGTTTGACCCTTTTGAGCCGTAATACTTCACTCAGCAGTATTTTTAAATGTTTTTGCAGAGTTCTGGCAGGATCTCTGTTCCTGATAAAGGTGCTCTAGATCTTCTTTGCTCAGGAAGTTCAGGAGATATTCGCAGCGCCATCAACAGCTTGCAGTTTTCTTCATTTGCCGGTGAGAAAATGGGTATCAAACCTGTTTTATATAGTAAGTAATTGTTTTTCTTTAAAATAAGTAATCTAAACACTGAAATTATTGTTTCTTAGACAATTGTCTGGAGAAAAGACTTTGGGCTTCCAAGAAGGGCAAATCCACAGCAAAACCTGTCGTGAGGGCAAAGGGCAGGAACAAGTCTTCAAAATCAACCGACATGCAGGACGAATGCCTAGCTATTGGAGGGAAAGATGCTTCTCTTTTCCTTTTCAGAGCTTTAGGGAAAATCCTCTATTGCAAACGTTAGTCTTTTTCAACTCAGTTTCCTGCCGAATAGTTGGTTTTTTTTTTTTTTTTTCAAGTTACTGTGTTGTAAATCATGAACTGCGTGTAAATTCGCTCATTTATATCAATGCATGGCATGTGATTTTTAGGTGAAAGCTACGAAAGCTCTCAGTCACCCAAGCTGCCTCCACATTTAACAGATCATCACAGGGACAGACTACTTGTCGATCCTGAAGTAAATATTAATTTGTGTTGTAAATCAATATAAAAGTGTAATCTCCTTTTAATGTTTTAACAATCTTTTGATTATGACATTTTCCTTAGCTTGTCATTGAGCGTTCCCATATGTCTGGGGAATTCTTCAACCTCTACCTGCATCAGAACTACCCTGACTTCTTTTCGGATGTGGAGGATATAGCACGAGCCAGCGAGTACCTCTCTGATGCAGACTTCCTGACAGCAGAGTGGAGTGTGAGTGCAAATGCTATTGGACTTCCATAATAACACACATAGTGTTATTATTAACTGCACATGTAACATTTGATTTCTGAGGACTATCATTATGTAGTATCTTAGCAACAACTTTTTTTTTTTTTTTTTTTTTTTTTTTTTTGTTGAAATGGTGTTCATCTTTTTACAGTCAAGGTCGACTATGTTGGAATATGGCTCATCAGTGGCCACTAGAGGCCTTATGCACTCAAACACTTCTCGAGCGCAAGCCAGCAGTCAGTCCAATGCCGGATTCAGGCCTCTTCATAAACCGCATTGGCTACACATAAACAAGACGGTATATATCTATTTGTTTTTTTGTTTTTTTAGCATTTTAAGTGATTGTTAAATGTATAATTTATTTTAACCCTGTTTTTGTGATAGTATCGAGAGAATTACCTGACAGCTCAGTCGCTCTTCTTAAATTTTTGCCTTACTCCTGTGAGCCTCCTGACAGAAATGGTGCCTTACCTTGCAAAGCTCACCAACCCAATGAGAAATCAAGGTGAATATGTGACCGTAGCATTCACAAAATAAACAAATACACAATTAAATGTATAAAAAATTGCATACCATAATCTTTCAATGTTTATTTTCCTGACTCCTACGCTAGTATTCAAGACTTTGGTCAAAATGGTGCATTTCTCCTCACACATAATTCAACTTTGTCTTTTTGTTCTATATAATACATTTTCTTTCTCATATCAGCTCAAATAGCCTTTATCCAGAATGTTGGCCATCTTTCTCAAAAGAGGGTTCCTGGAAGGTGAGATGCACAAAACTGTACAGTGTTATTGCATTTTAAACCATTTGAAAAATGTTTAATATGTATCTTAATTTTCAGGCTGAGACTTGAAGCACTTAATGACAAAGACCCTGGCATTTTGGATGCTGACAGTGAAAATGAAGATTCTGCTGCTGCTCAGTCACTTGACCCAGAATCCACAGCAGGAAATGTCACAACTGAACCCGCACTGCCAAACAGCCAGGATCCTCCCGGGGAACTTCCTGCCAGCCAGCCCCAGCCCACAAGCACTGAAGCCCTTTTGGATGAGGAAGACCTCTTAATTGAGGAATACGACAGTGATTGACTGCCATCACATGCCATGGACATATTTAATATCACTTGCCCTGATGCAGTTGTTGTACCTTTTAACTAATAGGTTTATGCTGTTGTTTGTTCATGTTTTAAGATGGTAATTATTAGTAGGTATTTATGTTCCTCAACACAGTATTTTGCTGTAGAGAATTGTTCATATTCATTTTTATTTGTGTTGAAAATGTTCTATTCACAGTTTCAGCTACTTTTGTTTCAGAAGATATTAGTGAAAGTATAATAAAAAAAAATACAGTTTGACCATTTACAGCCATAATTAATGATTTATGTTGTAACGTTTTGACTGTCAAGTGACTGCAATAAATCAATGTTTGCAACTTTGACACCCGTTTTGTTATTTATTCTGTCATCTCTCTGTTTATTAAAATCTCTTGATTCCATACTTGTTACTGTTGCTGAGGGGCTGAAGATATAGCAAGGAATCAGTGGAAAGGTATTTGTTATTGTATGTTTTAAAATAAACACTATCTTTTAGATGAATAAATGTGGTTACATTTATATACACTATATATTTTTTTTTTATTCAATTTTATATATGATGGTTAAAAGAAATAATCTTTTTTTTTCTTATTTTAAAATTAGTTTCTGTCCTTGTTCTGTTTTATTTATTGGTTTAGACAGTCGTTCATGTGGAAACTCAAAACGGGAAAGTAAAATACTAGTTGCTTTTAAAAATGATTTTAATAAAGGTTACTTTTGCTACGATCTTTTTGGGGGTTGCCTGGGACAGAAACGGTCGAAAAACATTTGTTTCGCGATCCTTGCTTTAGTGTGTACTTAAAGCACCTGTTGTTAAGACACGCCCCTTCACTGGTTTCACTTCGTCAGTGGAAAGTCTCTCAGTGGAATTTCGTCCTTGCTCTTGTTAACGAAATACGACCCCTCAAGGTTTGTAATCTTTATATTTTCTATTCCCTGGCCTTATTACAACTTGCATTACAATTACTTTCGAGGTACGGTAGAGTTTGGTTTTGCGTGCTCGATTGAACATTTCCATATCTTCTGTTTTGACTGATGATATTTACATAGACTATTTATTTAGACGTAGCACTTAACATAAATTATATGCTTTTTTGTTTAATTGTCTTAATGCATTCAGATGTCTTTTTTTATTTTTAAATAGATTATTGTGATGCAGGGTGAGGGTTTATGCCCTCGGTGCCCCACAGAAGATGACATGACAGAAGGAGATCTAGGTGATGGCATGGGGGCCAGATCCAGAGCACATCATGACCATCTCCCGCAAATGAAGAGCAAAGGAAAGTTTCTGAGCTTCCTGTCTCAGTCACGACCAATCAAAGGGGGCAGCGAAAGAAGCAACGGACCCTTCTCTTGGACATCATGCAGAGCTATGTATGCTGTTTTTAGGGAAGAATTGGAAGCTGAAAAAGCTGCACGGTGGGAGAAAAGCCAGTCAGGTTAGTCTACTGGACTGGTATGTGAAGTAATTTAAACTTTTCAGACCTCTTTGATTCTCTCTTGAACAGAACAGAATAAGCTATACAGTATAGAGTTCGTTTTTCATGTTTAACAACTGTTGATAACTTCCTGGTAATGTCCAACCAGGGGTTTTTAATGTGCATGCTCTGTTAATTTTGCAATATTAGGTGAAGTCAACATCTGCTGTTTCTTATCAGGGAGGGAACTTTGTGCACTCCCTTGAGCAATTCTGTAGCCTAGTTAAGCAAATATTCAACAATAGTCATTTGAGAACGACACTACTACCAGGATATGATGTGTTGGCAAAAACCATTTGCTGCCATCCCCCAAAAAAGTGCCTTTTTTAACATCTAACTGCGTTCTGTTGTAGAAAGCTCTTCGGAGGAAACAAGTGATGAGCTGCAGAGAAGACTACAGGAGGTCACAGAGGTAAACTAACTAATGGGATTTTCCAAAAGAATATTTTCCATCAATATTTTACACAAAAGAACACGAGCTGCTGAAAATTAGCACCCCTGTAAGTTACTGCATGGAGTAAAGAAAAGATATGCATCTTCACCTGTGAACTTGCTTCACTTGTATGTAAATCTTCACTCTATATCAGGAAGTGGAGCTGTTACGCACGGAGCTGGAGGTCACTCATCGCCACCTGGAGGGAAAACATGAGGCTCTTAGGATCTTGCAAGGACAGGTATTTCAAAATAATTAGATTATTAATATAATTGTTAGTTGTAAATATGTCATGTAAAGCCCTGTGCAACGTTTTTTTTCTAAGGCAATCTTGGACAAAGCAACTTGCCATACAAAAATATTGCTTCAGAAGAGTGAAGAGAGGAACAAGGCCCTAGAAAAGGTGTCCTACTTAAACAATAACTAAACCGCTTTTATTCATTTTTAATTCAAGCATTGCCCTAACAAATATGACCTAATGTCTTTTTATTTTTTTCTACGTAGGAGGTTAATGCTCTTCAATGGGAGATCACTTTCAACCAGGTGCAGTTCAAGAATGTGGAAAACACGTGGAGTTTAAAGTATGAGAGGTACATTCGTGCAAAAAGACATTTTTAAAGTTGTCATGGATCGAAAATGATTCTTCTCTCTGGTGATACAGAAGTAAAGATTTGCTGCTATTTCCATTTCGTTTCTACTAAAAGGTTAATGGGTAATGCTCAAGCTATATATTGAGGGTCTGTTATATTAAATGGTCTCTTTTTAAAATTCATGTCACTTTAAAAATGGCCACATCTCACTGGTTCATGTCTATACCACTTCAGGGTCTTGGCAGAAAACGAAGCTCTAAAGAAAGCACTAGAGGAGAAAATGAGAGAGCATCAGGAGATAAGGATAGAGAATGCTTGTAAGTCACATCATATTGCATTTATTTCAAGACCCAATTGCTGGTTTGTTTCCAGTGCATAACTATGAGCTTTGTGTCTTAGCTCAGAGTCAAAAATGTCTGGAGCTCCTGTCCATGCTCAGTGCCAAGGAAAGAAGGGACTACCAGAGGACCCAGCCTCCGTGCAGCCTGAGAACAGACGGTTCGGCACTGGAGGTAATGTTGATGAATTGTGGTCTGTGTTAAACAGCTTTGTTCTGGAGTAAACAGCTCTCTGTCATCTTATCTCTCAGCTGGCAGTCTATGGGGCATGTCTGTGTAACTCTAATGGGGGCGAGCCGTGCTCTTGTGCTAGAAGTGCTGCTGCAAGTCGCAAACAGGTTCTCCAGCTCAAGCAAGAGGTGCTCGTCTTGTATTTGTCAATACTTCTGTTCCATTACCTTGCAAATTAACCCTCCTATTCAGTCAATACATGTATTAAATCCATTAAAGAGCTGGCTTTGCTCATTTGTCTTTGAGGGTCTTGTAACACAATGCATTTGTCTGCATTAGCTGGAGGAGCAGCAGAAGAGGAAGGAGGAGGCTTACGTCATGATGGATGCTTTCCGCATCGCCTTTGAGCAGCAGTTAAGGAGAGTCGGTGAGAATGTGCTCCGGCAGGCTGAGAACGACCGACACCAGCCACATTATCAAAGGCACGATAGAGGTAAAGTGCTGCTCACCTGTATAGCTAAAACTAAAACTCTTTCCAAAAAGAATGTAAAATCAGAAATGAAGTCTGACAAAAATTATCATCGTAAACTGTGCTTTTTTGGCTCAAGTAAGGGCCTTATTTTAGTATCATTTATATATGTGACCCAATATATTTGTAGCAATAGTCAAAAATACATTGTATGGGTTAAAATAATAAATTTTTCTTTTATGCCACAAAAACGTTAGGATATTAAATAAAGATCATGTTCCATAAATATATTTTTATTAGGAATATGCATTGTTAAGGACACCCTCTGATTCTCTGATTTTCTAATACTTGTATCTCGGCCAAATATGACGTATATGATTTATAAATCTTAATATGAGATTTTTATTTTCTATTTTAGTTATAGTCCAAGTATTAGTTGTTATTTATTTCTATTAATTTTAATGTTTCAGCCTGTTTAAGTTTTTTCATCTAATATCCTTAGCTTTAAACCGGGCTCATCAATCAGTCATTCAATAAAAAAAAAGCATTGCCCTGACCAATAAGAAACTTTACTATAATTTTTTACATTTTATTTTAAAGGAAAGCAAGGGTCTCTCAGTGTAGGTGAAAGGCTAAAAAAAATTCTCCCCACAACGAGCGAAGGAAAGTTATCAGCTGATTCAAATGAAACACTGCATGTGCTGCTTGATCTGGTCAGTATACATTTAATCCTAGCCAATTTCAAAATGTTTATATACTTCTCTTTATACTTTTACTATACGTTTTGTTCATCTTCCAACTCCAGTTAAATGACAAAGAGGAGGCTTTGGCACATCAGAGAAAGGTGAGTTACATGTTGGCGCGAAACACTGAAGATCTGGAGAAGCGTCTCCAGATGCAACTAGAGGAACTGGGCCTCTCACACAAAGACAGTAAAACAAAAACAGAGTCTTCTGAGGAGAGTGAATGGAGCAGAGGAAGAGACTGTAGATGCTCTGCAGACGGCTGTGGATCACAGCATCCCACTGTTCCTGACAGTCCTGCAGCTCGTGATGAGCAGTCCTCCAATCCAAATCAACCCTCCACTGAAATGAAAGAAACTGACAATAAAGATGATTGAAAGAACTAGAAAGGAATTATGTTTCATGCTGTATTATTTCAAACGACAAATGCTCGCATTATTTTCATATATTTTGTTACCTAGGATGAACTAGAACATCAGATATCCCTGAATAACCTCGAATGACAGGATTTAAAATACCCAAACATTATAACCAGATGATAGGATCTAATATGCATAATACACAGCTAAATGGATTACAAAATTAAATCCTCCCTCATCTTTGCATCAAAAGCCAATAAATCGAGCTGATTGACAGTACTAACGAAAACGATGCATCACCAATCAACATTTCATTTTATCTTTACAGCTTCTCAACAGTTATATAATGTTAAACAGATATTGAAAATGTTGTAGTCAAATATTTGGAAAAACATTATATACCTTTTCCAACAGCTTATACTTGCAAATTAATTTTTTGAGCCCATGAGTAAGTATCTTTACAAAATACAACATGTAAACGCACATAGGAAATGAGAATACTTTTTGTTGCAATTTTGTGTTTTAAAACATATTTTCATCGTTATAAATATCTGTTAATAATTAATTATTATTCCTGTTAACCAAACTGGCACTGCGGTTTTTGTGAAGTTTAAGAGAAAAATACTGAGGACTGAATAACTACATATCCCATAATGCTTCACGCTATCCGTTTAGGAAGTTAGCTGTCGTAATGTAAATGCTATGTTCGAAAAAGTATATTACTTACAACAATATATGGGATTAATTAAACATAAATGGTATCGTTTTATCGTATGCACAACAGTTCTCGCATCTTTGGTCCTTTGCTACCTTAAACTACAGTCGCTGTCAAACTCCAAAGGTAAGAAAGCTAACTTGCTAGCTTTCAAATCTATTTCAAACTATAGTTGCATTGGTCCGGATGAAAAAGAATCAGTGTAAATTCGTAGGTTGTATATTCGTAGGACCAATGAGCGAACATACACTGGAATATTTCCTCAACAAGGGGACGATACGAACAAAAGATGCTGCTGATATTAACTGGTATCATGCAACAAACAGTAAGAGCAAACTCGCAGATGCCCTACAAGGTGAGTACAAATATGAAGATGCATTTGTTTTGTTCATACAGTACTCTTTCGTTTTTCTCACGACCACATCATGATCGAGCTTAGGAAGTAAAGTTTTAATATGACAAAGTTTTCTCTTTCTTCTCTGTTTTTCATTGAGGTTCTGCACAGATGATTGAAGCAGATGTACTTCTCAGGGGGCGAGACCCAAAAGTGCCTATTATGGCTCACCCACCTGACAATGACAGTGATATAACTCTGCAGGACTGGCTTAAAGAAGTTGTGAAATCAGACAAGGGAATAAAATTGGATTTCAAAAGGTGGCTGATTTATTTATTTAAATAGAACAGCTCTATATTCTTGCTCAAGTGGACGCTATTGCTTGTTTAGATTGATTTCTTCCACACTGTCTTTGCTGTCGATGAATGAGTGGCAGATCAGCTTTGATTTGCATTTTAATTCACAGTCTTGCAGCTGTATCCCCGTCCATGACTCTACTGGATGAGTTCCGAGATCGGCTGCAGGGACCTGTGTGGATCAACGCTGATATTCTCCCTGGCCCTAGTGGCATAGCCACCCCTCTGGACCCTCAAGGTTTTTTACAGGAAGCAGCGCAAAGATCGGAAAATGATGTTCTCTCTTTGGGTTGGACCACTGGATGGGATGGAGATGCAGACAATCCCGGTAAGAATGTTACTACACTAAGTTGACTTAAGTTTTGTACTTCAGAAGTGAGCTATATGTAATTCTGGAGTCAGTAAGAATTTTTTTTTTTTTTTTTTTTTTTTATGTAAAGGAAATGATGCATTAAGTGACTGTAAAGGCATTTCTACTGTTGCGAGTGTTTCTATTCATCAAAGAATAAAAAAATGCTCCACTAAAATATCTGAATTAAACATTAAAATCGAGTAATGTTTCTTGAGCATCAAATCAGCATATATGAGTGAGAAGTTTTATCAAATTAAAACATTATAATAATACTGAATAAAATTACTGTTTCTACTATATTTTTGATCAAATAAATAGACTCTTGTGAGAAAAGGAAATTTTCTTCAAAAACATGCATATACAGTATATTCAGACAGGTTATTTAGCATTTAAATCAAATCAAAATTGCAATGAAAAGCAGTTCAACTACATACTGTTGTTATCATTACTAATATCAATTTTGTCTATCCTTGTAGGAAAATAAGAGTACTTCACATTTTCCCCCAGCATTTTGTTTTGACTTTTCTTTGGTGCGTTACAGTCTTAATCATAATTATTATTCAGACCTTGATTATGATTTGCCGTTTGTGTTGTTTTGGGAAATAGGTTATAGCTGGGAGATGGTTCATCAGATGGAAGAATTATGCAGATCCCTAAAGCAACCAGTCACATTTCCAGTCCGAGCAGCTCTCCTTCCTGTATCCTTCCCACAGTTCCAGTGGCTTTTGAAGCAGTCAGACAGGTGAGAAATTCTTTATTAATCAGTCTATTTAAATGTATGTCCATATTTACTATTATAGAGGCTATTAAGCCACGCATCTGTGTGAAGGAGCCTCTTATTACCTCAGTGATTGATTTGTGTTATATAAGCAAGGACACAATCAAGTTCATGCTAATGCTTAGTAATTTTTTGCTGGATAATTTGGTTCTGTCTTGTCCATTACACTTGTTTGTGACCGGAATAGCAACTCATTGCTTTACTGGAGGTGAGTTCTGAGTTATCAGAGTATGTGAAGGGAAGGCTTAAGCCTCCTTTATGGAAATAGCATTCTTCAACGTTGTTTTAAAGGTGATTGTGCAAGTGAATGGGAAGTACGGTCTTACCATTAAAAAAGCATTAATAGAAGGAATTCTTTTTTGAGAGTGTTATTTGGGATTTGGAATATTTAACATTTTCATATTGAAATGGCAAATTTAAAGCACCATTTTTTTATTGTGTGGTAAAGTTGATTGTGTTCTTCCTTAATGTCAACTTTGTAAATAAGATTCTGTTTAACATCTCACCTTCTCTATCTCTCAGGTACAGCTTGACTGTTTGGACGGGCAATCGCGATGTTTTTACAGTGGAGGATCTGTTGCTCTACAGGCAAAACTTCAGCAAAACCAGGATCTACTATGATCTGTTAGAATCTCAGATCAAGCAGTTTAAAGGATTACCTGGCTACACCTAAAAAGCAAATACACTTTACTGATGTTGTCTTTGAGATGTAAAACTGCAATAAAGTACAATATATGTAATTTAACACAAAACATCACACTGATCAGACTATTAAAAAAACACACTTTGGAATCATCCATAACTACATGTACTGGGATGCATGCATTTCATTGGTTTCACTAATGTACAAAGAGGCACAAATACAACTCTCATAGAAATGTTTTTTTTGTTTTTTTTTGTTGTTTTTTTAAGATTTTTGCTGTTTTGTAAGACGAATGCTCAGACGGTTGATCGAAATACTGCTGAAACAGTAATACTATTTAAAAACTTGTAAAAAATATTTATTCCAGTAATGGCAAAACTGAACTTTCAGCCATCATTATTCCAGACTTCAGTGTCACATGATCTTTTCCAAACCATTGTACTCTGCACAAGTGACAATAGATGTGCTAAAAATAAGTTTTGTTTCAGGTAAATAGACAGACAGACAGATCTTTTTTCACAAGAAAAGTGAATTTTTTTTTTTATTTTTGCAGAAAATATCTTCTCAACGTGTAATTGCATGCAGTGCAAGTGCATATTCTACAACACTTATATGCAAGAAAGTAAAAGCAATGTTTTATATTTATTTATTTTACAATCAATGGCTAAATACAAGGTCACAATAATTTCTTGTTTTGTAAATACTAAGACGCTGCAGACATGAATCAGGTTTAAAGAGAAAGGAATGCCTTAAACAGCAACCAAGTGTCAATCTTCTGATTCAGTACACGAATGAGCACAAACAACAGAAGTAAAGTGCAGTAAAGTTTATGAACAAAACAAACATATTCCCATTGTCCAGTCTGGAAAGTGCATAAAGGGAGGTGGTTGAGATGTTTATTAGAAATCATTTCAATCTAACATTTATTCTGTTCAGACTTGATGTAGATTGACATATGACATTAAATCTCTATATTTACCTTAAGCCTCCTTTGTGGTGTTTACTGACCGAAGATCTCCTCAAAATTGACCAGCTGCTTGATCTGCTCGGTTTGCATGGAGTGTCGTCTTAGCAGACTCTTTTTGTTCTTGTGATCTCTAGGATGGCTCGGGGCACAGGGCACAAAATGCCTCGATCCAGAAACAATGGGTGGAGTTCCTGCCACAGGCTTGCTTCCACTGTTGAGACCAACACTGTTATTGACTTTAATATCTGGAATGGGTGCATGCGGATTGAGAGGTGGCAGGTAACCAGGCCGGGTCTGTGAGATATGGTCTAAGAGCAGGGCTCCGGATCCCCTCCGCTCCAGCATGGCCGGGCTCCTCCTCTGAACGAGACTCTCCAGAGACTCTCTGGATCCAGAGAGAGTGGAGGAACGGCTGGTAACAAGCTTGCGTTTCTCCGTCCCCGCGTATCCGCCTCCAGTCTTCCCGAGATCTTCAGAGGGTTGGCTCCCAAACTGAGGCAACTGAGAGTCAGAACTGTAGTGGTCCATTCCGATGTTGCGCCGGCGAAACACATTGCGTAGGCTTGAAACGGCCAGGTTGGGAAGACAGTCTGTATCTCGGTCCACAGGAGCAGCATCTGAGATGGATGCTTGTTTGAGGTTCTGATGCGAGGAAGAGTGCGGTAGCAGCTCACCATCATAGGACATTTTTCTACTAAGCCATTTCTGTTCTTTTGTTAGTTCTCTTTCAGCATCGGATGTTGTCTCGAAGGCCTTGGCGTCAATGCTTTGGTGCCGAGCTACTGTTGCTCTTAGTGGGGGTCTGCAACCATTGTACCCAAAAGAGAGCTCCTCTTCGGGAGTGATATCTAGAAGCTCCTCGGTTAAGGATGAGGACTTGCTTTGCTGCAGGAGCAGAGATGGAGGGATCTTCAGCCAGGGCTCAGAGTGAAGCCTCTGTAGATGTAACAGCTTTGCCACGCTAGCTGCTTGCAGAGGGCTTGAATCTTGAGTCGGTGATCCTGGCTTGGAAATAGGCAGTGCTGGTGTGGATCCCAGGGTCTCAGAACGGCTATTGGGGAGTGGTGGGATAAAAGGGGTACAGAGTTTAATTTCAGAAGGGCACATACATGAAGCAGGGGCACAGTGCAAACGGTCCTCAAGATTTGGAGGAGGTGGTACGTTCAGATACTGCTTGGTCATTTGTCTTCCGGATGGTAGTTTATCTGTTGTGATGATAATAACCTCTTTGCCCTTGGCTTTGCAGGCTTCCAGTAGTACTCTCAGTGCATCCTTGTCTCCAGCGTTAACTGCATAGACCAGAGCAGAGGAACCAGTGTGGTCCTCCAAACTAGGGTCAGCTCCACTGGAGAGCAGAAGCGACAGCACCTCATCACCTGCACGCTCAATGCAGGCATGCATTAGGGCGGTCTTACCAGACTTGTCCTGAATGTTGGGGTCTGCACCATTTTCAAGAAGATACCTGTTGAGAAGATTGATTCGTCAGAGTGAGCTCTTAAAGGAATAGACAGACCATGGTATCCATGATAAAGAAAAATAGAAAAACATTATTGTGAATAGAAGGGAAAATGTGGTGTGCCAAGACATACTTTTGGTATACATGTTTCAAGTTATTTAAAAACCTTTTTAAGAAAAGATTCAGCTGATAGCATTAAACAATTCAAGACAAAATTACAATATTTTTTTCATCACTTGAATGTATACATGCAAAAAATAATGTTACACCATATTTCTAAAGTTTGGTGTTCATATGTATGTTTGATTAAAAATGTTATTAGAACCATTTTCTAATTTAACATCTTTTAAAATTAGCAAGCCAGTACTAAAGTCTTCAGTGAGACTGGTGAGCGTTTTTTTTTTTTGAGGATTTTTTGATGAATAAAAAGTTCAAACGAACAGCATTTATTAAAAAATGCACATAATATGCATATATATATATATATATATATATATATATATATATATCTTACCAGTTATATATGTTTAATGGCAAAAACACAAAAAATATTTGTAGTTTAAGAGAATTATTTGCCTTGACATTTTGATTATTTTTGACATTTTATATTTATGCAGATCTGTAATGAAGCAATTAAATTTTCTTTTCTTTTTTTTTTTTATTTAATGCCATCAGGATCTCTGAATAAATTAAACAAGGTATACCATTAACAAATGGTTATAAAAGACATTTTAGATGTACACTAGAGACAAATTCTAAAATAAGAAATAAAAATAAGTTTATGCCAAACAGCTTTTCTTTTTTTTATAACTTTTTTCTTAATTGCTTTATTATAGGACACACATCTTCACTCTGATTTTTTTTCACTTAATGCTTCCTCCAAAACATCAAAATGAATTTCGTTTCAGAAACTAAAACATGCTCATCATACAAGATTCACTGTACTGATGCACGAATAGCATTTTTAATGTATTTAATTATAAACTAATATCCATGTTTGATGGCACAGTCAGCTGGTGTAGTTAACTTACAGTAGACCCACCTGATGATCTTGGGTTTTGGCACACTCTGAGCATCGGCATGGTGGCTTTTGCAGGCCACCATCAGCGGAGTTTCTCCTCTCTCATTACTCTCATTAATGTAAGCCCCTCCTTCCAGCAGCAAACGCGTCAGCCTCAGGCGGCACAGATACACTGCTTTAAGTAAAGAGTTTCCATCCGTCCGCACCTCTGTCGAGTCTTCCATGATTAAGTGGTGAGACCGCTGAGAGGCTAATGTCACGTCGGCTCAGTAGATCATAGAAGCTGATTTCTTTGACTTCTGTCAGGCAAAAGGAGGAGAGCACACTGAATTAGAACCACAGTTTCTCAAGGTTTTTACTTGAGTGTCTGCCTTTTATCTTATTCATTCGCATCAAAGCAAACCTGATAACTCTTTGACATTGAAATGTTCTCTCTCTCTTTGCTTCAGAATAATGCGCTAGACAGGCTTCCTGCTCTAATCTAGGGTCTCTCGCCATTCACCGGGTAGATACTAATATAAAGATGTTTGTTATGATGACTATGTAGGTGGCACTTCACAAGAAGGCGTAAGAAAACTGAATTAGTTATCTAATTACTCCTGTTTTATATTCTTTTATTTTTGCTGAGCATTTCTGCAATTAGGCAAGTTATGTAAAGCAATATTTTGGGTTAAGATAAGTCGACAGTACCTTGGAGATAAAATTCAAACTTCAACCACCCTACCTTTTTTTAAGAAGGAGATCAAAAATGTGGTTTACAGTAACCCTACTAAACAGCTAGTCTGGTTGGCTGGTTTTAGGTTTTGACCACCAGGTGGTCAAACAACTAAAACCAGTTCGGTTTTATAATAATTTAAAAAATCTCCATTGGTACCATTTCAGGCACATTGCTGTAACCTTGACGCTTGCTTTTTAAAAGAAAAAAGAGAGACACACGCATGATGCTGTCACAAACATAACTTCTACTGTACTTTCAAATTAGTGGGTGCAGTAGAAGTGCTATATTTAACATGTTGGCCTGCACCAGACATGCACAGTCTTATAAGGCTTATAAGAGCAATAGTTTTTCAGTAGGTTGAAGTTGAATAGCTTGAGGCAGTCTGTATTTGCCTCATTGAACGATGGCATTCCTTTATGCAGTCTATTGTGCATGTGGCCTTGTTCTCTCAACTCAGAGCGCAGTCGCAGTGCACTCTTTACTTAACAAAGAGCGAGCGCGAGACTGCCTCAGTCAGGCTGATAAATGTGAATTCACTGGAGTTGAGGTAAGATGAGTAAGAGGATGAATCTTTTTGTGTCCTCCAATAAAAACTAAAATGAGCTGACGCTTTAACTGCAGCTTTTCTTGGAAGTGTAGGCAGCCTTTGACAATGACTAAATGAGAGACTGCGTCAGCACGTTGGTTATACATTATAAAAAGTGTGGATTATAATACCTATACATACCTAACTTTGACATTCGCTTTATGCCTACCTATCCTGGTCTTTCTTTCTCCACGTGCTGTGTTTTGTATGCTAATAAAGCACTTTGTTCTGACAGTTTTTGCTTTTCAAATCAAGTTGTGCACGCATGCTAAAGTCCTGATTGGCCTTGTACAAGCACACTGCCTGATGCCTGCAGGACATTTCGGTTCAAGCTGCTAATTCCTAGAGCTCCCTGGGCTGGCATTTAAAAGCACAGCTTTGTGTGCCATACCCCTAGTCTTCAATCGCCCTTGGGAACAGAGAGAATTTTTAATGACAGGCCTCTCTCTCTCTCTCTGTCACTGCCTCGTGCTAAAAAGCATAGAGCAAATGAGGCCCAAAACAGACGAGGGTGGTGATTGTTGCAGCGGCAGCGCTGAAGTGGAGCACCAAACAGACCACTTCACGCACCTGTATGCATCTGTGATTCATGCCAGATCATGCAATACTTAATTCTCCTCGCAAATGGTGGGCTGATTTTGTCCCTCTCAAAACACCTGCAGGGAAAATGAAAACCCACTCTCTGTGACATCAACTGATAACTGAATAAGAATAGTTTTTTGTATGTCTTGATTAATGAGGGTAATGAAAGCTTCCTCACTGTGCTTTCGAGGTTTGCCAGGATCAGGAGAATAAATTATAAGCCTACTCAGCTGATACAAAGATACATTTTCATGTCCATACGATACATTTATATGCTAAACAGCGAAAGCAGCTAACAGAAGTTCCATTACTTAGCGTGTCCTTTTCAATTCATTTGAAAAATTATTATATGCATGGACTAAGTATTTAAAGTTAATAATTCAATGCATAATTTTAGTAAATAATATATATTTAAATTATAAACATTTGATATATTATTTTATATTAAACAAAGAAATGTTTTAAACGTAAATTCATATTGCATATACATTATATATATGTGTGCATGTTTATATATATATATATATATATATATATATATATATATATATATATATTACATTGAAAAAATAATCTTTAAAAAATGCTGTTTGATGTGATCTATTTATACTCTTTTTACAGAATAAATGGAGCCAAGGTCAAAACTCACAAACTCACTCACATCATCTTCACATCAAGTCTTGCACATATTTACTTAAAAATCCAAGACCGGTAGCTTCACAAAAAACGAAAAAAAATTATGCAACTCATTTTAACACAAAAAGGTAAAATGCATAAAAATTTAAAGTTTCTTACTTTAAAAAAGCATTCCCGCTTTTTAAGGAGATGAGATCCTTACCTCTTTTAAACCAGCTGCAGCTCTTGTTTTCCAATAGCTTGTTCCTGTGGCATGTCACCTTTGCAACAGACAAGTAATCCAGCGGTGAGACTAAAGCTTGAAGTGGGAGATAAACGTGTGCAGATGTGCACTCACTGAGGGTGAATGAAAGAGTGGCACAGATAGAGGAGAGAGACGGAGAGAACAAGTGCCTGTGCTCTCATGTCTGGAAACAAGCTACCAACCTCAACACAGACCCCGTGTATCAGGAGGACAGTCAAGCTTAATAGAGCAAGCTGACGCCAGTCCCTACACATCCAGCGTCAGTAAGCGATAGCTCTATTATTCTCACATTGCGAAAGAAGGTTATTGAACTCGTATACTGAGGTTGTGCGCAGATTCTCATTTGTTTCTGACTCTGATGTCAACACGCTCACATGATTGTGACTCCTATGGTGCAGTTACATCATTACAGACACAACTGTCTCGCCTTTGAGGCAGCAGTTCAGCTCCTGAGGGACGTGCAGGGGGTATATTGATCCATTGGAGTGATGCGGTCACTATATATAAGCCCCGAACGATGGCACTAAAGAACAGGACAATAATAATGCTCCTAATGGAATTATAATGGACAAAAGTTGCTAACTTGGGAAAAAAAAAAAAACAGAAGACCACTGGTCCCATTTACCTTGCAATCTAAGATAAAAGAATTCAAATGCAAACACATCTGAACAAGTCTCTAGGTACTGTTTGTACCCTGAAAATAAATCCAAGTGCTACTTAAGGTGCATGTGCTAGGTAATTGGAATTCCAGTCAGGTTTATTTCAGCCTGGTCGTAAACATTCATAGTACATTAGGCTGACATACCCGAAACCAATCAGCTTAAAAAGGTTTTGCCTGATTGCGGCATTTGGCTTTTTAAAATAGGGGTCGTGAAGGAGTTTGTGTGGGTGAGAGAGAAAGTGCTAGTTTCGTGACCCTTCTCCAAACTATACGACAACCTTTGTCAATCAGCCAGTCTGAAGACCAAACACAACATGCATATTCATGAGAGCAGTCGGATCTTCAGGCTGGCTTAAGAGCAGACACTTCAGTTGCTATTGGATATGGAGATGAGCAGGTTGTCTTTTGCAGTTGGCAAGATGAAGAATAATTAACTGGATAGCAGATGTGGAATTTTTTTTTATTATCAAAAATAGGCATGTTGTTTTCTGAATGCTTGAAGTGATAATCCAGAAACAAAAAAACCCTGATACTAATAAAATAAGATTATGTCTGTGAAAATTACTTTTTACATATTCAAAATAAAATAATTGAGAAAAAGCTGCAAATAAGCAGGGACCTAGCAACATGTTGATTCGGGCTCATGGGAGAGTTCTTGTCGTGATTTTCCGTCTACTTCCCCCTCTGTATAAAAAGCTGCAAAGGCCACACATAAAATTTTTGAATAAAATCATTAAGTAACATTTTAACTGTCCTGGAATCACATTTCATTTTTATTAACAAGGAAAGTGGACTGGAAATGAGGCTATTAAAAAACCCTATTCACAAACAGGCCCATAAAAACTTAGCCAAGCGACATGTCAGAGCAATCGCACCAGGCCACTTCTCCAACCGTAGCGTCGGGCTTAAAGGATCTTCTTAGTGGTCGGTGCTCTCATATACTTCAAATACATACTGAACACCATTCTCCTCCTGCAAGCCCATGGGAACACCTGGGAATCTGATCAGAGATGGGAACAGAAGCAACAATAAGACATTACCCACACATTTCTATGGACTGATTTTACAAGCATGCATTTTAACCAAGAACACAAGAAAATCACCTGCAGTACGAAACATAATACAGACACATACACAATGGCATGCTTGTACTTTCATAAACTTTTCACTGGATTCTTGTTCATTGTGCCAATGAACTGTTGAAACCAATCAAAAGAAATTTGAGAATATGAATAACAAAAGATCCATTTGGCTCTTTGTCAGATGAAGTGGCAGTGATGAACCTGTGTCAACATTCTGTGTGCGTTTAACTTCTCTTTAAATGCTTATTGTGTGCCCGAGAGATGTGACATTTGTTGCAGCCCACCTTTGATGCTAGATGCCATTTTTACATAACAAGAGAGCTTTTGCTCCTCATTAACGTAACTCTCTTCACTATCCTCTCTGGACACACAATACACACAGCATATGTCTGTTCCAGTGCCAGTAAATCCATTAATCCCACTTTATTCAAGGACACAGCCATACAAATCTCCTTAAACATGTGTACAAAAAATGCTGCACCTAAAAAAGAAAGTGAGTTTCGAAACAGTAAGGAGTTTTAGCCTTGGCAAATGACCTTTTTGAAGTTTAATACTAAACTGAAGAATTAATATCATTCCTACAATTCATGTTATGAAACATTTATTTGCAAGCAATAGGCAATTATTTTATTCCGTCAGGTTCTCAAAAGATTTAAATGACTGCAATACTATTTAAAAGTTTGGGTCATTGAAGCCATTACTCCAGTCTTCAGTATCGCATGTTCCTTCAGAAATCATTCTAATATGCACTTTTGATTTGATGCACAATAAACATTTATTAGCATCAATGTTATAAATAGCTGTGCTGCATAATATTTTCCAGTGTTTTAGGTTTCTTTGATTAATAGAAAATTGAAAACCATAGCATTTATTTGATAGAGAAATCACTTGTAACATTACAAATTTTACACTTTAATGTAGCGGAGTAGCTTCAAGAACTGCAACGCTAAACTCTCTTCAGATAGACCTTCATGTAAGCATACAAGCAACTGTATGAGCACTCACTGAGGCAAGAGCTTGTACTTGTCCATGTTGATGTCAGGTATAAATGTGTCGCAGTCAAACTGCTTGAGGACCCGTGTTACAAAAAGACGCCTGGGACCAGAACTTTCCATCACCTCCTGAAGAACACAGCACAACATTGACAAAGTGATTACAGTGCACACCGTATTAAAAGAACGAGGAGGAAGGAGTATGAAGGAAGGGAGTCTTTTGTACAATTTGCCTTGAGGCAGTTTCCATAACAACTGATTATACAAAGATCTGACTACACTGCACTATAACTGAGATACAACATTTATATTGTTGCATGCACATACCATATGGGCATATGAAACAGCCCTTATTATCCTCAAATTAGGAACTAATAAAACGCATTATAAAAACAATACAATTTATTTCAGAAATCATTAGTAAGATGGGTTTATATTTCACAAACTAGGTTTCAAAAAAACAATTTTAATGTATTGAGAAAGAAACAAATGGTGAATGTGCATACAAACAAATGGAACTGCCATACTATCCATCTATCTATATCTACAGATAGCATATGTTTATACTTTTGTAACACTTCTCTGATAGATATGACAGGTTTTGAGAATTTTACCAACCTTGTACAGAGCGCTTCCGCCAATTATCCAAACCTGGTCCACTTGTTTTTCGAGCTCACTGCTGTCTAACAGACGGAGAGCTGAACCGAAGTCTGAAGCAAGGTAGTGAGCTCCCTCTGGGGCTGTCCTGTGTAGTCAACGATAGAAACAGGCACTTTACTTTTATGCGGGATAGTGATTTAAATACAAAACGAGAAACATTAAAAGAGGATTACTTGAGCTCTCTGCTGAGAACAATGTTGATCCTGTTCTTTAGGGGTCTGTTTCCTGCAGGAATAGAGAACCAAGTCTTTCTGCCCATAAGGACCACATTCTTTTTACCTGTCAAATGACACACAACATTTATTATTTGGTTTTAGATTTTAGTAAATTCTGAAACAAACATTAAGAAAAATGACAAAAATAAGACAATGCAAGCGTAGCATTACCCTCAACTGAAGGGGTCATGGTCATCTTCTGAAAGTGCTTGAATTCATTACTAAAAATATATGAAAGATAAGAAACAAGGAGAATGGTTGGAATACAATAAAAAAGGTTTAGAAATATGTCAGGTTGTAGTGTGTGTGAGCTTTGCTCTCATGGGGCAAATGTGCTGAATGCTGTTATTTACCAATGGACTCTAAGATAAAGGTCAAGCTTTTAACTAAAGATCTGTGCAATCATAAAATGTTCGCCGAGTTCTGGGTAACTTCAGACAATATTCTTCCTTTTACTAATCTTTCTTCATGTTTAGTAAGACGATTAATTGTATTCAGTGAATAAATCATTCGATTTTCACAACTGCAAGCGTTGTAACTTATAGCGGTTGCAAAATACAGAACTCGCGACATAGTGCACTAGAAAACTACAAACACCACTAACATTATTGAATCAATATATCAAGAGTATTAGCCGGAGATTTAGCAACAAATACGAGCTCACCTTAGTCTTATTGGATGCCATGGCAGATTTCCATTTTTTCCTATTCCCATGTCTGGACAAAAAGCTACAATACAGTTGAGTATTCGAGACATAACTGTCCGGAAAATAGTAAACAAATTACACTTTAGCTAGCAAGCAGTGCCTTCCTCCCGCCAGTGAATTTACGAAGAAGTACGTCAAAAGCGTGGCTCATGAATATGAATTACGTTGCAGGACGCTGATTAACTGATTTGCTGTAAGAATAAGCTCGTGCTAGTAAACTGGCCAATGAGCGTTTATTTTTGTGAAGGCTTCGCGCCACAGTGAAAGAAGAGCGCACCACACACACACACACACACACACACACACACACACACACACACACACAGAAAGCAGCGTTTAGATCACATTAAAATGTATATAAAATCAGTAGTATATATAGATCAGTAATACAATATATTACTGTGATTTAAAAAAGTGATTTTTTTTTTTAAATACATCTACTTGCTCTTGTTCTAGCACCTATGCACTGAAACATCAATTATTTTATTATAACAAAGTGCATGACAAGAAGAAGAAAAAAACTTGACAAAGTGCGTAATGAACAGATGGTCATATTGAAAAAGTGCCTTTCTAAAAAAACCCCAAAACAATACTTTATGGGTTCTAAAACACAGACTTTTTGGTGTAAACATAAATATAAATCTCAAAGGTTCTGTGGACATATAGATAGAAAATTACGAAGGACAATTTTAAATTTGATTATGAGCAGTACATTGTAATTTTGGTTAGTTTTATCTTTGTATCAGCAACACATATTTTCAGTTTCATAGAATATGTAATTGCACTTCATTTTTTTTGTAATACCTGTATAAAACAGGAAATTCTAGGCATCTGTGAAAGACAAAAATATAATAATCAACAAAATCACACAGTGACATACAACTCACTTTCAATCTCAGCATGATCTTTTTTTCCCCCCACTTTATGTCCATGTTATTTGCAGTGTATGGCGCCTCCTTTTGGCTTTGCATTGTAACTTTGTGATATTGCTCAAAGTCAATGCCCAGCAGCCACTCAAATCCAAATGGGACAAGCGCCTACACGTGTTTACGATATGTATTACAGTCTCCATAGCGATATCTGAGCGGTTCAGGCTAGCAGATCTGAGGCAGTGCAGTGGGGGACTGTCTAGGGCTCCGAGGGGTTTGGCCCGATGATTAAGGACAAGCTTGAACACAGGGTCCAGTCGACAGGGAACAGCAATTAGTGAGAGCTTCTGAAGGAGTGAAGCGCCCCTAAGTAGTGCCCACAGCACTCCCTTCAGAGACCTCCAACACAACGCAGGCTTTATTTGCCGTTCATCCAGGGAAAAACTGTTGGGACACAGATCCGAAAACAGCAATCAGCACATTCGATTGTGATGGGAAAGTGCATGAGCATACAGTTTAGTAAGAATGACTACATTTGACTTACTTTAGTGTTAAAGAGCGGAGGTGTGGAATGCATGGTAGATTGGAAAGAAGGCCTTCATCTTCACCCTCCTCCTCATCTCCATCCAAATTATTGCTGGGTGGGTCTAAATGAATAGTAAGAGATGTGAGTCTGGGACAGGCATGAATGAGCTCCAAAAGAGGAGTATGTCCATCAGCCCTGATGCCTTCCAAGCTGAGTGAGAGCAGATGTGAGCCTGCGGCTTTAAGTGCTGGAACCAGTTCAGAAAGAAGACCAGAAAACTGTAGAGAAAGACAGCATAGCTGTCCAGAAAATCTACCAAGTCCTCTGGCTAAAACTGCTGCCTGTTCAAAGCTGTCAACATTATTATCCACATTGCTCTGGAGACAGTCCAAAGACAGGACACGCAGCTCAGGGCAGATCTTCCCTACCGCCTCTAAAGTATCCAGAGACAGTCCTTGTACATCCCTGAGAGATGTCGTCATGCTTTCCCTTTTATTACAAGCTCTACTTCTACATCCATCTTTTTCACAACCCTCTCCTGAAGTCCTTGTTCGTCCATTCATATCAGTATTATCACTAGCTTCTGTCTGACTCTCCTCTAATGACAAACATTCATCTAGTTTTGCTTCCAAAGTAAAATTTTCCTCTCCATCTGCACACAGTAAACTGCTGTCTTTCAAGTGGTCTTCCTGTGTTCGCTTCGCCCACATGTCTTTAAGAAGTGGCGCACCTTCTCGACTACTGAACTCCTCAGTCACCTCAAACCGCTTGTTCTGTATGAGAACACAAGCCTGTCCCAATTCCTCCATTGCCAACCTCTGAAGACCAGGTAAGCCGAGCAGGAGAAACGCAACCGCAGCTACTGCATCTCGCTCATTTTCTGCTAAACCGATATCCAGAGCTAACAGGCTGCTGATGTTTGTGTTCTTGACAGGGGGTTCTTGGTAGGCCAGAGGGAGCAGGCCTGCAGGGGTGAGGTGAAGGCACCGGGACACATCCAGGTGTTTCAGTTTGGGGCACTGGCGGGAGACCACTGATATCACTCTCTGATCACACTGAGTCCCAACCAGGGAGAGGGAATGGAGACGACTTTGGCTGCCCAGGAGCTCACACAGCACTGATGCAGATATATTCTGTGCGCCACTAAGATCCATAGACTGAAGATTCTGTGCAAAAAAAGACACAAAATAGAACATAAGAAAGCTTTGTTTGTACTGACAACAGGCAAGACTAACAACAACCACATGCATATTATTAAGATGTTTGCAAAGCAGCATTTTACTGACATTCCCCAAACTTTCTGATTAAAATATAAAGCTTCACACCTGTTTTCAATATTAATAACCATAGTCAGAAATGTTTCCTGAGCACTAAATCAGCATATTTAAATATCATGAGTGCTACAGTAAAAATTTAAAATATCAGTTTTTATAGCGAGCAATAATTGTTTAAACAGTATGTATACATTTTTAATTATATTAATAGTAGGCTATATTATATTTGATCACATACTAAGAATTTCATTATTATTTTCATTGCAGCATTATCTTTTTGTAGCTGTCACATTAAAAGTACAAATTATGCTTTGAATATGAATCACTGCACAACGATGAAAAACCTTTCAGTGCCCGAAAACAAGATGTGCAACAACAATATTTTATTCACCAAGGCTTACCTAATAAAATTTTAAATATTCTTCTTTCGCTGCTTTGTAGGCACTGCTATTCAACTGATGGAAATTCTGAACTAATCTGTGTATCTGGTATTTGAGGTTTGACACAGTTAACTTTAAATTTAGTTCACTGAAGCCTTACAAGCATATCTGAACGTTTACGGAAACGGAGGACATATACAAAATATCCTAAAATTAGAAAGGTGTGTGTGTGTGTGTGTGTTTTTAACCTGGCAGCGTATCTGGATAAGAGAGCAGAGGTTGGCATTGACGAGGCTGCAGGCTGATGTGAGGGACAAACAGCTCAGCTGCGGGAGGAGAAGGAGATGCAGGGCAGCGCGTGTCAACAAATTCCGCGAGGACAGGATGCACAACAGATCTTCCAACAACTCACCGGCTAAAACAGAAACACACAGATAACACTCACTTATCTACACGTGTACTCCAATTGTGTATTTGCAGCACTCACGTAATAAGCTGAATGGACCCATGACATATCTGAAGAAATACTGGTCCATGTATTTTTGGGCGTAATCTTTTGCCCACATCTCCTTCATGTTCTCCGCTAGGTTTTGAAGACAGAGGCCAATCAGAGTGGACGGTTCGTCCTCATCCTCAGTCCATTCAGTCTTCTGTTTTTTCTTCCTCTGTCGTTCCCTCTCCGGTGTGGGCTCAAGTTGCCGGAACAAGGGCATATTTCACCCTGACAGTTACTGATAAAGACGATTAATGAATTAATCATGGCATAAAGCAAGATGACCTTACTGAGGCACACCTCGCCTGTAAATAATCCGTGTTATATACATAACATGTACCTGTGCTTAATATATAGTTATTTTAAAACACTTTAATACTTTATTTTAAAAACACATTATTGACCAAAATACAGATCGAGTTCATAGTTAAAACAGCAAGGGAACTCTATATCAGGTTATAACAGTGTTATATAACGTAAAAATAAGTTTACTAAAAACGAAAAACCGTTTTGTGCATTGCCTTATTTACAGTCTAAACACAAGTCCATGCGTTTGATCGATTCATAATTATATCACTGAGGCTGCAAAACAATAGAAAATAACTGAATATGCAATGTCACTCAGAAATGAACTACTGTAACGACACACCTTTGCTCTAAACGCTTTCCTCGCTCCAGCAACAGCGTGAATTTTTACACGTTTCTCAGATTCAGCAGTTTTATATGAGACTTCAGAGCTATTCTACAATTAATATACAATTAATGTTTGTCTCTCTCCGTTTGTAGAGTACGTACAGTTTGTAAGAGTCTAATAGCCTTCAGTTGAAGCGTAAACTAGCGCTTCCGTATAGTATGAGCGCCATCTAGTGATTTGGAGATCACTTGTGTTTCACTAGTCGTTTAATAAATTTATGCTATCATGACTTTCAGTCGACAAGGAATAATAAGTCATCTTATTTTTTGATCTTCTTTGATGTTATTATCATCTGACCCCCCAAAAAGCAAGGAATCAATCAATCTTGATATTAAACTAATTTCCCTGAGAACTTACCATCCGCTGACTACAGTAAATGTTGTACCTTAAAAAACATATTAATTTACTCTACAGCTAAAAAATGTAAAATTTGATTTAAAAGTGAGAGGAAAGACATTTATGATGCTACAGAATTATTATTTTTTGCATAAATGCTACTTTTGTGAACTATGTTCGACAAAGAGTCTTGAAAAAATGTGCCAGTTTTTTCTACAAAACATATTAAGCAGCTTAACTGTTTGTAATATTAATAATAATAATCTCGAGCAATAAATCTAGCTTATTGGAATGTGATACTTAAGACAGCTCCTAAAAATTCAGCTTCGCCGTTTCAGGAATAAATGAAATTTTAAAATATATTTAAAAATTCAACTGATTTAAAATTATATTTAATTTATTTAACTTTTTAAATTGTACTGAAGCTTCAAAATATTACTGATATTACTTTAAATAGACGCAGCCTCGTGAGTATAAAAGGCTTCCTTCAAAAGCTTTTAAACACAAAAAATCTATTTGTTTACATGCTAGCTGTCTAATTCTTACCCAATTTATTTATTTATTTATTAAATACAAACATTTTAAACATTACTGGACATTATTAAAGATTGTTTCAAATATGTTTAATACTATACAAAAAATACTATCAAAATAAAACAATATAATATCACCAACAAGAAAAGACTATAAATAATACCTGTCTACACTTCAGTCTGATTTGCATGGCAAATCGTTCCACCCGCATGGTGCTGCTACTGAAAAGGCACAGGATCATTTGGCACAGTCAGCATCCACCTGTCTGAGGACCTTAAGGTACTAGAACATTTCTCAACATTTTGTTTAACAAACCAGTTCCCCATGTGCTCATGAATTCTCAGTTAATATTTTTGGATAATCAAAGTGGGTTTGTTTTCTTCTTCTGATTTTCTTCAACTACTGTAACAATCTCCATCAATGTTTACAGACAATAAATACTACATTACGGTGTGCATGTAAAGCCTGCCAATCAATATTAAAGCACCACCTCAGGCTGAATTGCACAAGGACACGAGACCTGTTAAATCTGTTCTGCATGTGTTCTGTCGAATGTTAAATGTAAAACTTAAACTACCAGCAGATAATAAAGCTTGCAATATGACCCAGAATTTATCCCGCATATATATTTATTGTCAGGAGCTGCTAATAGTCAAGGCAGAGGTTTGTGCATGAAGGCTGTGTCAGTGGATTCAAAGATAAACAGCTGATCATTTTTTCCTTGCCAAACAGGTGGAACACTTCATGCAGCACGTATTTTATAATTTTGTGTGGCCAATGCTAAAAAACTGGGTGCTAACCACTACTCATTGTATAAAGTGTAAAAGTCCAAGCCAGTGTTGATTACCTGACAAATAAATTAGCTTTCAACTGAAATTTTATATTTAACCATCATGCATTTTCTTTCCTGCAGTTACGGCAACTATAGGGTGCATCAGTGCACATAAGATCATTGTGCACGAAAAATGAAATCCTTGGCTTGTGGAACTTGGGTAAGCAGTCACTTGTGCTCATTCAGAAACAATATTGCCCTGATCAAGTTGTCCGAGCCTGTGACACTGAGTGACACTGTTCAGCTGGGCTGTGTTCCTACTGCTGGCTCCATCCTTGACAACAACTACCCCTGCTATATTTCAGGCTGGGGAAGACTCTCCAGTGAGAGTACAATCTGCTGTGGTTGTGTCTCAGCTGGAGGTCCTTTCCCTGTGAAACTGCAGGAAGCACTGATGCCCGCTGTGGATCACGCCACCTGCACCAGGTCTGACTGGTGGGGTTCCACTGTCATGGAAAGCATGGTTTGTGCTGGTGGAGATTGTGTTGTCGCTGGTGCAATGTGAGTAAGGCATATATTACCTGAGGTTTATGGAATAACTTTACATAAATGATTTAAGCAATAGGCCTGTCTCTTAAGCAAGAGTTCTGATATTCTGAACTTTAGGACTTTTATGAGTGATTTGATGCATATTCAGGTTTTCTTTGTGTTTAGGAACGTGTCAGAGATTTTTCTATAGTAGTGTGTTTGTTTTGTGCTCATGGAGGAAAAGACAAAGATTAAGCTTTTAACCAAAATGCAAAAAAAATGCTCAGGTTTGCTCATTCTCCATTTTTGGGTGTAATCTTTTGCCCACATCTCCTTCATGTTCTCGGCTAGGCTTTGAAGTCCTCAGTCCATTCAGTTCTGTTTTTCTTCCTCTGACGTTCCTGTGTGGGATTGAGTTGCTGGAATAAGGGCATATTTCATCCTGACAGTTATTGATATAGACAAATGCATATATTTTGTATTATCTATCATTACAAAAATGTAAAGTGCCTTCTGGAGCCAAACCCCATCTATAGAGATCTGTACTAAGCAGTTCTATACAGTTCAAGTTTAAATAACTATAACCTATTAAAAAAAAAAAAAAAAAAAGCATAATAGAACTAAATACAAACTAAGTCATTAAAACAGCAAGTTTACTAACTTAAACTTATTTAACTTGCTGTAACTGAATGGTCCCGCAGCATTATTCCATTTCATCTCTCGGGTAATGATTACAGCAGCAAATATAGTCTATATCATCAAAAAACAAACATGCCAGTTTTTCCATAACATTTTAATGTCACATTCAGCCATATACAAAATTTGTAAGGTGAAAAGAAAATGCATATAACAACATAATACAAACAAAATAAAGCTTATTGTAAAGATTACATAGCCGATTTTACTTTTAGGAGTTATTTATTTTTATTTTTATTTTTTATTTTTTTTATTATTTAGCTCATCTCATTGAAGAGTCCATGAGTGCCATACGGGATGTCCACTGGAACTTCTGCTCGCCCAAGCTCTGTGAAGGTCTTGGCATCAAGGACAAGGAGGAAACTGTTCTTTTTCTAAAATTACACAACATTATCACAACTGTCAAGGCTGAATTATTACATCGAACTTTGACCAAATTAAGATTATATAATATGATCATATGTCAAAAAAAAGCCAGTGGAGCTATGATAAAACTACGAACTTCACCTCTCTTGGTGTAATGACCACAGACATGACCACACCATCATCCTCATCCTTAGCATCAGGTGCTGGAACAAACACTGGTTCTGATGGGAACAAACCAGTGTGGCGCCAGACCTACAGACAACAGATCAAACATTTTATTCTCAGTTGAACTGAACTGTCAAACTCGTCTCATAAAACTACATTTTACTTTAAGACAGTACCTTTAGCTTCTTTCCTTCTAGGTCCATCTTAAGCAGAGAGTCACCAAATACATGCCCAAAGCCACAGGCGTAGAAGTACCGGTAAGGACGAGCATTGTAATGCATGTAGTTAATCTGTGGGAACTCCAGACCACCATACTGCAACAGGTCATCACTGTAGAGATCTTCATGGCTCAGAAACACCTTGTATTATCCAAAAGAAATGTTTTTTTAATATTCATAAATATTATTGATTTCAGTCTTCCTATCATTTACTCTCATACCCCAGTTACAGTCTTCACAGCGGTGGCAGTGGTATAAGACAAACTGATGAGGTTGTGGTCATTAGGCTCATCTTCCTTTACATCCAGAGGCAGTACATATCTCCGTGGTAAGTTTGTGCACAATGAATTGAAGAACTGGAAAAACCAACAGAAACTGTGCAGTAAAGTTATATTTTTTCTGAGAGGTCAGCATTATCGACATCTGAGATGTTTTGAATTACCTTGTCAAGTTCCTCTCCAGACGCCTGAAGGTTCTTTATTGTAAAATCACCAATCACATTGCCATCATCTCCACAGCACATGTCCATAATCAAATACCCATTATCCTCATACGCATTGATCTGGTGCAGTGTGAACATGGCACTGCTGTAGTATTTTGTCTTGATGAGCTGGGTGGATGGAAACATGAATGTTAGACGTTAGTGAGAGAAATACACAGTTCCCACAATTAGAAGTCAGCGTGATGTTGTACCTGGCCAGTGTGTCTGTCTACCACATGGAAGAT
Source organism: Puntigrus tetrazona (assembly GCF_018831695.1). Classification (NCBI taxonomy): domain Eukaryota; kingdom Metazoa; phylum Chordata; class Actinopteri; order Cypriniformes; family Cyprinidae; genus Puntigrus; species Puntigrus tetrazona. Next base: position 10,092,082 of record NC_056703.1, read on the forward strand.
GGTTTCCAGCTCTGGGTTCCAGGACATGACTTTATGAAAGCTCTTTCCGACAATTCTGTACAGCATGAATTTCATCAGGTCTAGTTTGATCGGCTGCTCAATGAAGACTATGTAATTCTCTGACATGACTGCAAACGTAAGTTAAAAAAAAAATGAGCGAACACATTCTTTAGATTTTATTTTCTATCTGTCTGTTGGTGAAGATTATAATGTACTTGACAATCTACATGAACAAACATGTGGCCAACACTTTCCAACCATGTGAAACTGGAAACACTTTTTTTATAATATTACAGATCTGTAAGGAAGCATGAAACAATCTAAAAATGCAAATAAGGCAGGCAAATTCACCAAAACTGTGGTAGTATGATGGTTTCCTGGGGTCAGATGCAGGAATAGAGCAAAGAATCTCTGCGCCTGAGAGATCGGCAACATCGTCCTTTCCATCATCTGGTGGTACTCGGAAGATATGGTAGAAGAAACCTTTGACAAACAAAATAGGTGAAGTCTTTTTCGTTGTTAAAATATTTTCTTATATCCCAAAATAAAAGTAAACCATTCCTATATTGATCTCCCCAGAAGTGGTGCTTTCAAAACATTGGAGGCAGGAACATTATGTTTTTTTTTGTCCAATTGAAGATAGGTGGGTTGGTTTAGTTTTGAAAGAGTGATTAGGCATTAGGGTTTAGTTGCTTTATAAACACAACGATCAAGTCATCCCACCTTTTCGGTCATATGAATTTCCCAAGTTGTAAGTTGCTCCGTCACGGTCGTAATGTGGGTGAGCTGTTGCTGCATTAATTGCAATATATTTTGACCAATCAACCTTTAAAAAACAAAACCACATATTTTATTTTTAGGAAAATATTATATGTTACATGTATCTATGTATGTGTCTGTGAAACATACATTTTTACCTTTTCTTTAGTTTCCAGGCTCACTGGGTCGATTCTGCGCATGAAGTTGGTTTCTGTGCTTACGTAGAAATCTCCCTTGTACTTAACAAAGCTCACTCCTGCATTATCAGTTGCCTCTGTTAATCAAAACACAACTGAGTATTCGTTTTTGACAATTGCTTTCTTGTCCGTTCTGATCTAATGCAACTGCAACTGATGCTTACTTGGAATCTGAAAACGTGAAAAGAACCGAGCAAAGATGTTCTTGCATGGATCAGGTGTTGCCAGGGTACCAAATTCAGACACCACAATTCGATTCTTCTCTGCATTTTGCACATAAGAGTCGCTGCGCAAAAAAGAGCTGCTGTAGGTCACCTGGCCATCTTTAATGTGGAAACGATGCATCAAGGCCATGCCGTCAAACCAGTGAGTGAATCTGAGGAGGAGCAGATGAACCACTAGATAAAAAAATGAACTGATCTTGCTGTGAATATAGCAATATATTGATCACTTACTTGCTTTCACCAAACTCAAATCTTCCAGGTCCATTTCTTAGGAAGCTGCCAGTGATCCAGGAGGGAATTTCCCCTTTAATAACTGTACTAATGGGGTCTGGGGTCTCCTCCACAGAGCTCACAAGAGGACCAATGAACTCCAGACCACTGGCAGATGGCCGCTTTTTGTTAGCTGAGAAGAAATCACACCATAACAAATCAAATCATGGTGTGAGGTGTGACACAGACAATGTGACAGAGGATTAGAGTGTACAGTGTTCTGCAGGACATCAGAGTTAATGAGGAACTGAAATGGTATCTTACTTTATTCATGGACTTAGTACAGAGAATGCAAAGAAATATCGGCAACCTCAAGTGTGAAACTTATTTTTATTATCTCTTCTGCGTTTGTTGCCTTAAATGACTAACCCTGAAAACCAACAAACCACGGTATTATCAACTTGAAGGAATAGTTCAGTTTTATAGCCAAATTATTTGCGTATGAATGCTGGCTTAGGTTCCTTTTTACTAAATGACAACAGGGACAAGAATAATCTAAGATAGCTCAGCCTACTGACAATGCATTTGACTGATTAAAAAAATATAAAACTGATTGTTGATCGTCATTGATATCAAATCATACAGAAATCAGACAATGAATTAAAATATCGGTTTTCAGATTTTGCATATCTTTGTGTAACGTGTATCACTAGAAGTTACGGTTTGACAAAAAAACTGATAATCTATGTGGCGAAGCATAAAGGCCTATGAATACATAACATAGTATATAGTAAGAGCACACAAATGCTTACCTGACACTTTATACATTGAATCCCGTGTAGATTTAGACATGACTTTGGCTGTTAAGATTCTAAACCTTAATAACTTATGAAACACTAAACAACAAAAAAAATTAGGACAGAAGAAGAATAACAGTAAGATACGGGCAATATAAGACCATCCCATAAGCACATGACACAGTGGGATTGGCTAACTTGGCTAAAATGGACCTTGTACAGAGCCTAAGCAATACAGTTCAGAGTGAACATGTTAAATGCTTTACTGCTTCACTATTTAATCTCTAAAGTCAGGCTGTCACGTCTTTTGAACCCTTTTGTTGTCGTTTTTGTCTTGTGTCATGTGCTCTGTGTGCCCTACCTTCCGTTCCTGTTAATTGCGTCATTGTCTTCACCTGTTTCTTGTTAATTTAGTCAATTTCCTTGTGTATTTAAGTCCTGTGTTTGTATTCAGTTGGTCTGATCGTCGAGGTTACATACTTGTGGTTTATGTCTTATGTATTATTTTGCCCGTTTAAGAGGATTAAATCTGTTTAAGTTTATTTTACTTGTCGAGTGCAAGTTCCTTTATGTGAAACCACACCCGTGACACAGACTTTTCATGCTTCTTGATGAAGTAAACTGAAAGATTTTCATTTCATTTTATGAATATCACTGATAAATGTGACTGTAATGAAATTAATTATTTCTGTTATTTGAATACTCTCATAGCCACATACCTACATAGAATATTGATTAAATCCTAAAAATGTATAAAACATCAACAAATATTTAAACACTGGAATAAAAAGCCAAATAAAATACCTTTCTGCAGATACAAATACAGTGCTGTTTAAATGTTTTGGATCAGTAAGATTTTTTTATGGGTTTTTAATATATTTTTGTGAAATATTATTGCAATTTATACAGTACGTGTCTTCTGTTACCACATTTTTTCTGTAGGTGCGACATGTTTACCATGTAAATGTCATTAGTATGTACAGTAATGTAAAGTAATGCAACAATATTTCTGTAATTATGATCAAATAAATACAGTCTTGATGAGCATAAAAGACTGCATTCAAAAAACATAAAAATAAACTATATATATATATATATATATATATATATATATATATATATATATATATATATATATGTGTGTGTGTGTGTGTGTGTGTGTGTAGAGAGAGAATATAACTTAGGGAAAGCAGATGGAAATCGAAACACCATGAACATTGTTACACATTTTTTCAGTCATTTTTACAAGATATTGTAGATGAGATAACAAAAGCCTTGGCAGCAGCAGGGTGACGCAACAACAATATGACAACCCCATCCTCTGTTTGACAGACTTCAGGATACCCTGTTATCTAGATGAGATTAAAGCTTCTCCATGCAGGATAATGAGTTTTCTGCTGGGCTTTTAAGGTGAACATTCACAACAATATCCTCTGAATAAAAAGAGGGCATCTAATGCCATAGGTTCTGTGAAGTTGAATCCCGAGTCTTTATAAATAAACACTTGTGTCCACTTTTTAATCCTAATTTTCAAAGTGCAAACTACACATGAACAAAACTGCTGTAACTGCTTCATCTTTGGACAACAGATAAACTTAGTGTTTGTGTATGTGCATATCTTTATTCACATTAAATGTTGCATACTACATCTAAATATAAAACAAACTTGAACAATGATGTGCTTTACATTAATGCTTTACATTAAAATTAAAATGCAAGGTAGGGCCAAAATATGTTTTTTATGATATCTTGACATTCAGTCTGACAATGAATGACAAACTATGAAATTATACTACTGTTATGTCATAAAAATTATATAAATACAAAACTTATGAAGTCTAAGGTGTGCTCAGTGGATTCAATGCAATATCCTTTTGCTAAAAGTTTTATTGACACAGAAAAGCAAAGGTTAATGCTCATATAGGTCAGTCCTGATGTTAAACTCATTTCCCTGAGAACTTACCATCTGCTGACCTCATTCAAACTTGACCACAGTTTTTTCCTCATCAGGTTTCACCTAAATGAAACATTGTTTATAGCAACTATGATTGAAAAACCCCCAAATCATATATAAACAACATATAGGCATGTATGTGTGTGTGTGTGCGTGTATACCTTTTGCATTATGGAGACTAAACGTTTCTAAAGGGACAATAATAGCAGTAAGAATTTGACCTTGTGGGGACATTTTTAGATCCTCCTCATGCTGCTCTTACCACTGGTTTTCACAAAAGCGGTTTTCTGCATTGAAAACAAGAAAGGTTTCTTGAGCACATAATCAGCATTTAGAATGATTTCTTAAGGATCATATGATACATATAATTGTAGTAATTCCACCTCAAGAATAAGAAAAAAGAAGTCAACTCGTCCCAATGGCAAGGGACTCACAACCCGCACTTGAAATAAAGCTGATCAAATGTCATAACACATATAAACATAAAATTTCCCTCCAAAGGAAGATTTATATTTTTTAAGTGAATGATAAACTGTTAAGGGCTGTATATTAATATCTAGTAGATATTAAGTGAAGACAGATATTGGTGCATGAAGGCCATGTGAATGGATTCAAGGAAAGCAGCTGTTTCGAAAGCTGATAATTTTTTTCCAGGTAAAACAGGTGGAACATGCAGCACTTATTTCATAATTTTGTGTGACCAATGTGACATCACTAACAGAAAAGGATAAAAAGCCGACAAGTGTTCGGCAGCTGATCCGAGTCAATATGTTCGCCCTCATCCTAGCATCAGTGCTCATCGCTAGCGGTAAGAAGTCCTCACACCTGAACAGAAGCGCTCAGCAGACAGCCTGCAATATAACCTATTCAGATTCTGTTCTATTATATATGCACCTGCTGTAAAAGTTTTATTCTGAATTTCTCCTGCAGCCTTTGGGTGTGGAAAACCACCCATTGAGCCTCTCAGCTCTCGCGTGGTCAATGGAGAGGAAGCCAGACCTCACAGCTGGCCCTGGCAGGTATGTGATGATGCACAGTTTTATGCGCATTTATTTCTCATTCCCTCCCGTTACTACCTCTGCTCTAAAAAACAGCCACCATTTCTGCTTCAGTTACTTTCCACACTTTGACATTACACCCTTTCCCTCACTTCATTACCTTTATGCATTTGGCAAACACGTATTTACAACAATTTAGTCTTCCCTGGCAATCGAACCTATGATCAAATTTATGATTTTGGTGTTGCTTGTGAAATTCTACACTAACTTTTATGTGTCCCGTGATTAGATCTCTCTGCAATATCAGAGCGGTAGCTCATGGTACCACACTTGTGGAGGTTCTATCATTGCTGAGAACTGGGTGATGACTGCTGCTCACTGTATCAGGTATGAGTCCAATCCATGTTCAGCTAATATATTAATCTTTAGTTGGTACAGAGTACAGTTAAATAACATGGACTCTTTTTAAACTGTGTTCAATTCTGTGAAGTTGAGGACATTAATAGTTTTCATCTGGATCTTTAATCATCATTCATTTTCTCTCCTGTAGTTCTGGGCGCAACTACAGAGTGCATGTTGGTAAGCATGACCTGTCAGTATCTGAGGACGGCTCAACGACCATCAGTGCACAGAAGATCATTGTGCACGAGAAGTGGAACTCCTTGTTTGTGGCTCTTGGGTAAGTGTTATACTTACGTTTGATAATTATGTCATATTTCACTTTAGGCCTCATTAACAGTTAACAGCTAACAGTTAATATTGTCTTGTCATTATATATGTCATAAGTAGCATGGTATATTTGTAACAATATGCAAAAATACATTTTACTGGTTAACATTTTTCTTTTATGCCAGAAATCATTAGGATATTAAGTAAAGATCATGTCTCATGAAGACATGTCTCATGAGGACATCTAACTTCATGTAGATAACTTTAAAGGTGATTTTTTGCACCCTTAGATTCCAGATTGGAAAGCATATTTAGCTTTAAGATGATGCATGAATCTCAATTTCAAAACACTGACCCTTATGACTGGTTTTGTCACATATTTAAGATTTGCTGAACTAATGAATTAGGTTATTATGGTATCTGTGGTCAAGTAATTTTGTATTAAAACCACTATACTGTAAAATTGTCAAATTTTTGTCTGATCCTTTTTTACAGAAAGATTACTGTAAAACTGAATGTTGTAAGGCAACCGATATTACAATATGATTTTTTTTTTTCACCATATGTTTATTGCAAATGTTGTCACATCATTTTGTGCAAAGTTTTCACAATATCGTTTGCTTCCAGTAGCTGGGCAAATTCCATTATGCTGCTTAACATTGCAAACTGTTGTTTATTTTTATACATTTTTGTAATAATCAGAATCACAATGGTTTGTCCAGCAAATAATATGACCACTTACTACACTTTAATATTTTTATTGCAATTTGTTGCAATAATGGATTTTAAGTCTCACTCTCAGGAAATATACATTGAAAAAAAAGGGGGATTATAAAATAATGTGATTCTATAAAAAATCAAATCAGTTTTACTTTATATATTGTACAGTCAGTCTGTCATTATCACCCTGCCAGGTTTATTTTGTGACACATACTGTGGGCATAAACACAGTAAGTGTAAACTCTCACTTGTGATTCTTGTGCTTATTCAGAAACGACATTGCCCTGATCAAGTTGTCCGAGCCTGTGACACTGAGTGACACTGTTCAGCTGGGCTGTGTTCCTCCTGCTGGCTCCATCCTTGACAACAACTACCCCTGCTATATTTCAGGCTGGGGAAGACTCTCCAGTGAGCGCTTTTTCACACAACACCTGACATAAAACAGTGTAAAAATAGTTGGAATATTAGGCGTATGAACATATCCGAATTGATGCCATGCTTTAGTGTTTGTGAGGTAATCTGTACAATCTGCTGTGGTTGTGTCCCAGCTGGAGGTCCTCTCCCTGAGAAACTGCAGCAAGCACTGATGCCCGCTGTGGATCACGCCACCTGCTCCAGGTCTGACTGGTGGGGTTCCAGTGTCAAAAACACCATGGTCTGTGCTGGTGGAGACGGTGTTGTTGCTGGCTGCAATGTGAGTAAGGCTATTCTGTCTGTGTTCATTTATAAATTATCTTGTGTCGTATCATTTTTCAAACATCTGTTAGCTCATATGTAAAGAGTATTATCATTCACGCAAGAGTGTTTTTGTCCTGAATATTCAGGCGATTGCGAGTGTAATATTGATTTCATACGTCAGTGCAAGCACAATAAACAAACTGTTAATATTGCTTAATTTAATTTTTAGACACAAAGTTGGCAGTAACCTTTCTGTTTCTGCTCCATGAACGAATATCGTACCAAACAACAAAAAAGCATCTGCCTGTTGCTTTTCTCCTGAGTGAATCTGTGTTTTTGAATTAATTGATTGACAATAACTCACTCTTATAAAATGCAATCATTTGCGTATTGGCTAAACCATTTAAACTACAGAAAGCATCACTGAAATGGTTTTGAAACGCCTTTTACACAAATACTGAAATGAAGTATTGTATGATAAGAATGTTTTTATGCATGTTTTTGTTAACGTCTTACAGGGTGACTCTGGCGGTCCTCTGAACTGTAAGAACTCCGCCGGTGTCTGGGAGGTGCACGGTATTGCCAGCTTTGTTTCTGGTTTGGGCTGTAACACTGTGAAGAAGCCTACTGTTTTCACCCGTGTGTCCGCTTTCAACGACTGGATCGACAAGGTACACCATGATGCTTTAAACAGAAGTATTACATTCATAGAGTTTAGATACATCTAATACAGTTCTTTAAGTTCTAAGGCCATTCTCTTTAACAAATCCCCGAGCTTTGGATATGACCTAACGAATATTAGAGAAAATGGCATGCGATGAATTATACATGAGAATAATTAATTTTATATGCAGAATAGATTTTTCATCCCTTTTTCTTTTTATTTAAGGTCATGATGAACAATTAAGACGAACCGAGGATGCCAAGCTTTTTTAATAGCAGAAAACCAACTCTCCAAGAAAAAAAGTAAATAAATACATACTGGCTCAACTACTTCCATCAATTTTTCCCTTTTTCTCGCTCTCCCACACTGCCACAATACAAACTGCCAAATGTTTGCCAGATTATTAATCTAAACGTCAATTAACTGAATGAAAGCAGCTCCCTATTAAGTACCTGAGAGTTTCTATGTTTCACCTACGTCAAACATGATGAATGAAGCAGATAAGAATGTCAGCTATGGTATTTAAAGGATTGCAGTACCTCAGAGAACAATAGATCATTTGGCCAAAGGAGGTGAGGCTATCTATGATCGCTTCCCACTCAAGTGTAGGAGGAAGGGATGATAATCATGACCTGCTGACATGCAACAATATCATGTGAAAACAGCACATGGATGATTTGGTTTTAAGCAAAGATGTGTGTTTATCATTGCCAAATTTTCTAACATATTATAAAGACAATGTTAAGTGACTGACACCAATAAAATGTAGATGTTTAGGGAAGATGAACAGATTATAGCTTTTGAGTGATTCCAAAATCTTTGGACGAATGTTTCTGTACCTGGTTTTGCTCCACATGAGATTTGAGGAAAGGTACATTTTGAAATTCAAATGCATGCAAGATTGGAGTGCAGCAAGGATTGCCTGTCGGCTGTTTTGTGACATGGGGTGGAAAAACGTATTCTTTAGTTATTTCACATCCCTGTTTTTTTCTACAAGGCAAATCACAGGAAACTCTTTGCTTCTCAAAGAGCCTGACATTCTGAGGGTGAAGCCTCTCTCGCTCTCTCTCTCTCACTGCTGTTTTCCGTACTCCTAATGGCTCCGTGGGGACTCTTGATGGTTCCTGACTTGTTAGTGGTAAACCATAAAGAAAACATTTAATAGCTGCTCTAAGCTGTATTCTTCAGCACAATTGTGTTTAATACTCTATTATATATTTAAAGGAGCACACAAACATATTTATGGTTCTTGTTTATGTAATAGACATAAACTAATCTGGAACATGCTTATGACTGCTTATGTATTTATTTTGTTGTTTTCCTTCTTACAAAACAATCACTGTCAATCACTCGTCAATCAGTGCATTTTTACTTACATTACATTTACATTAAGGTGTCTTTGTTATACCTTACCCTCCACTCTCTCACTCAGAATGGTCAATATAATGTTCTTCATGAATGCAAGTAATATTTACAGTCATGTTTAGTATCATTTGAATGGTCTTAGGGGGCGAGTGGTACAGCGGACTCGATCTTACAAAAGTAGATAACAGTTATTTTGATCACTGTAGAGGATGTGTCATTCCACGCAAATTACCATCTGTCCCAAAAGGTCAAAGTGTTAGTTCCTGTCTGTTTTTCGGGGGATGAGCGTCTTGGTCTGAGGTACTTAAGCAAATGTGGCCAAACGGATTGGAGTGATTCTGTAGCCAGAAAGCCAATAGTCTGGAATGTGTCTCTATTTCCAAAGGTCAGGTATGCACATTTTGTATTTAGTTTAATCTTTTGAAAATTTTGTAATAATATGATTTGATATTTTTTGCTACATATTTGGCAAATATGCTAAATCATTTCATTTTAATTTATTTAGTTTTACGCTAAAATTTTAGAGTCTAGTAGATTACGTTTTATCCTTGCTATAGCGACATGAAAACCCAAGAAAATATAAGGTAACTAGAGTTAACTAGAATAATCAAATATCAGAAGAATACTATTTAGAAACAGACAAATCAATTTGCATTTCAACCTAAATTCGAGGACATAATACAATGGAGGCAAATTAGATAAAAAAAAGCAGCAGTCAGCTGTGGTGCTGCCACATAGTGTGGGACAGACAAGTGTTTTATTGTTCCCCTCATGTTTCCTTTGGGGGGTAGGGCTGTTTTCAGTCAAACTAGAACTAGTAGACTACTTCAAATAGTTGTTTTGAAATATGTCCTATTTCTAAGAAGAAAAACAACAATAATGAAATTATGTACTTTAATGACTATTCTAGTTCATTTTGAATATACCTAATAGATGTATATAAAGATTAAATAATAAAATTAAATTAAATAATAAAATGAAGTCAAATTAATTGAACTTAAATTAAATATCACGTAAGAAACCTTCACCCACCACTGGACACCACCCTTGGGCCAATTTGTAGACCTTACATAGTGTAATTATACATTTACATACCGAATAATATTAATTAACTACATGTACTTACTATAGGGTTATAATTAGGATTAGGGTTACTTGCATGTAATTACGCATAATTAATTGTCATTATAGTAGTACTTACATGCACTTATATGTGTAACAAGGCCACCTTATATAAAGTATTACCCTTCATTAACCATGCAAACTGACGCAAACAACCCTAGTAGCTACGTAAGGAAAGGTGATAGCCCGACTATAAAGACTTCGGATTAGTTTGATAGGCTTAACATCAACCAAAACTGAATGGCTGCACATTTGAATATACAAATTCACAATTGCAAAGCTGACAAAAATGAATTATCTTTAAAGCGGTTGTCCCCCAGGCACACCGTCTGCCCTCCAGACACTGCGGGGACGTTCACGTCGCTATTGGTTTACAGAGTTTAACGTTTGTTTTCGTTCTCAGGACAACACAATGACAACCACGCCTACAGGCACCGACTGCGGGGAGACTGAGCTCAGGGTTCCGAATAACGCCACAGCATCTGCATATTAGCTTCACTCGAAAAGTAAATATTACGTAAGCAAATGTCAGCGTGGCGAGATCTCTGAGTAGCTGACGCTTCAAATCCACCTGATTCGCTGGATGCTGCACGCGCGCGTTCGCGGAGCCCCTCTGTATCTACGTCTCTGTTTGGCGAAAACTTTTTCATCCGGCCGCTCATCCGACGTTAACTTGATTCATGCGATTGCTCGGCATCGGAATGTTACGCAATCTCGTCTATGGGATTTTTCGCCTGGATTTTTCGCCCGGTGTACGAAAATCGTACGCCCGATCGTTTATAAAGTCAGTGCTTGGAAATATGTAAAAGACGCGGGCAAATTCACTTTGCAAAGGCAGCATCGCCATAACAGCGGAGTTTACTCTCGGGATGAAAGACTGCGGCTTGACGCGAGGCGGATGGCATCGTAATGTTTTGAATGGAGAGCACCGTCTTCACGTATCGTAAACAGGCAAGTTCGTCGTATCGTGGTGTTTATTGCTTAAATGTGATGTAAGGGCTTGGATAGCCATTTATTTAATCAGCTGAATGTAGTCTTATCTGCTGCGTTTAGTATTCAGCAGCAGTCAGCTGTGGTGTGGGACAGACAAGTGTTTCATTGTTCCCCTCATATTTCATTTAGGGGGGGTAGGGCCGTTTCTCTCAGACAAACTAGCATTAGTAGGCTAGTTGTTTTGAAACATGTCCTATTTCTGAAGAAAACAATAATAATGGAACTATTTACTTTTAATGAATGCATTTGAGTAGACCTAATGTATATTAAAATCGCATTATCAGAAGTTGTCTCAGACTGCATCGTTACAAATTCTTGTCACTGACCGGCTATTTTGTTTTCTAGTGATTGCTGTAATGCTTAGAACACTTGGCAACAACTTTGCATTTTCCCTCCAAATAGCTGTAGATCAGATGCTCAAGGATATAATGCCCTTGTGAGCATATGAATATTGCTGGAAATTATAAAATATATTCTATGTATCCTTCTTTGTTTGCATTTCAAAGCAAACTGACAAATCCTTCGTCAGTATTTGTGGGTGGTTTTACTTTAGCTGTTTATGTTAACGTTTCACCTCTCTCATAACTCTCATCAATAAAATAATCGATAAAACTTAGCATCCATCTATTCTCCAAACGGCCTCTTCTTTGCAGGGTCACATTTGGTATTTTTTTATTTGTGGCCTATATTAAAATGAAATAAAATAAGACGCAATCCAGTTAAATTATGCGCAGGTATTGTTTGTAATATACTTCTTGGATCCACAGTTCATGTTGGACTGTGGCTCATAGATTTCCACTCATCTAAATACTGGTTAGAAATACACTGATTGTGACTATAGCTTGGCTCAACCACATTATATATATTATCTATCTATCTATCTATCTATCTATCTATATATATATATATATATATATATATATATATATATATATATATATATATATATATATAGATAGATAGATAGATAGATAGATAGATAATATATATAATGTGGTTGAGCCAAGCTATAGTCACAATCAATATATACTGTATATATAACACCAGTGGGATCCTTTTTTGATGTTATGTTGTGTCCTCTGATTTGCAAAGAGTTTTTATAGAAGGACTGCTATAGTATTAGGCCTGCATTATTCAACAGCACATGGAGCTGTGATAAGAGGACTGAAGCAGGGAAGGTGTTTGTATCTGGAGAGGCACTCAAAGCATATTGCTAGTAAAATGATATCGTACCCTAAGTGCCCTCGTTACTCTGAACCCTTGAAGACTGTATGAGGAACATAGTGTTCACTCCAATAAAGTACAATGAGATTGGCTTAAATTCTCCATTTAGCTTAGTGCAGTAACATTGGCCTAAACTTGTGGTCTAATGCGGAGCAGAATCTTTCTTTCTCAGCCAAAGAAATAAAAAGAAAGTGAACAAATTTCTTCAAATTTTCTGTGCAATCTTTGGTCTTTGGTTCATTTGTTTTTCTCATAACTTGAAGCCTGAGCTCCCTACTGTGGCGGCGAAAGAGAGAGAGATTGATGCTCATCAGTCTTATCCATGTGTTGTCTCACTTCAAGCTCGGTAATAACTGCTGTCTGCCGGGGCTTTTAACTTGAGGTTGATGAGTAGAATTGCTCTGGATTGACCCCTCAACAGTAGTTTGAGCTCTGAAAAAAGAACTGACCTTATGATAGAGAAAACAACTGGAGATGACGTTAGAAACTGATTCACCATGATAAACAGTCTTGGTGAGACCTTAGGTAGAGGAAAAACTCTGAAATAAATTAAATCACTCTAGGTGCCTTTTTCGAAAAAATGTTTCTTACAGGAAATGGGTTTGAGGGCATTCGTGAGCATCTTTTATCCCTTTTTGGCAGCACTGCAAATAAATGTATTGTATTATTTTAGAAAAGAATGTGAAACATTAGAGTTATTAGTGGTCTTGTGACCTTTGGATAAATTAAGGACCTCCAAATCTATCTATCTATATATATATAAATGTTGCATTGAGAAAATATTGTTGTCTTTGTTTTTCAGGAATCTGAGGCTGAGAAGGTTTCCTTTTGGATCCGGCTACATGACCAAGACAGTCAGCCTTTGTAGAGATGCAAACCTTTGATCAGTAGATCACTATTACTCACTGAAGGACCAGATGGTGTTGTTGGCTCTGTCAAGAATCAGGAAAAATAGCAGCAGAAATTGAAGCATGCTAACCTGTTGCGATGAACCGTGATTTCATGTGCCGTCCCTAAACTTGAACACCAACTCAGCATGGAGACAGAACTAAGAGCTGGACTGTCCGCAGCTGCCATAGTGGCCATTGTGTGTAACTCCGTAGTAGCTGTGCTTATTCTCATTCTCTTTGTCATACTCTACAAGGCCTGCAAAATTCCTTCCTCTCCGGAGAGGGCCCCAGTCCTGGCAGAGACTCAAGAGCCACAGAGAACTGAACAAAAATATTTACTAACTGCAGCTTGAAATTGAAAAAAAAAGTAAATATATTCACAGCGGCGGGAGAAATATTTTAATAGACACCTTTGATGATGGTAAATGTGTAAATATTTAATGAACACACAATGTACAAATTCTTACAGAAATTTATGGGAAACCACATCACTGGCAGGATTACGTTTTGTTTAAGAGAATCTTACTTAGTAGCCTTTGATGACAGTATGTTTGTTAAGCATTAAATGTCAGATTTCCTTGTCGTTTTACATTGTTATTTATTTTATTTTTTTTACATCTTTTGCATTTTGAATGGTTAGAATTCTCTTAACTGACTCTATGGCAAATCTGTCATATTGTCAATTGGTACTAGACTTTTTAATGCAGGTGTTGTGTTTAGAATAATGCAATGCATCTCACTGTTTTAACATTTTATACTAATACAAAACACAAAAATGGAAACTATTATGGAATTCATTTTTGTGTGTTTCTGAGTTTTGAATTATTACCAAAGTTATAGATCATGAGCCTTGAAATAAATGGATGATGCACAAGATTTATTAAAAACAAAGTTAATTCAGCCCAACTTTTCTTTATGCTTTAGTGTGCATCTTGCACTAGCCTTGCACTTGTGTCTTTGTTGATGATTTGTAACTGGAGGATCATTACGTAAATACACCAAAGCCTCTTATCTATTTTACTGTGCTTGGACGTGGTCCATCTGTTAGTCTATTTATTGCTCTTCATTGGACATCTAGGCACTTTGTGCTGGTCTTGGATCAGTTCCTTGTTCTCATGCGCAACCTTAACTAGCAAAAAGTAATGTTTTCTCCCAGCGAAGGGCCTGCTGTGTGTTCTGCTGATCTCCAGTTCAAGTTATAGCTCTGATCAAAGATACATCATTTACCAAGCAAACAGGGAAAGTTTTATGTGAAGAAATTTTGCATTGTGTAAAGAAATACTGGCAAAAGTAGTATATAGAGACTCTGTGGAAAGGGAAAATATTAACGTGTAATTTGATAATGTTTACTGTATGTTGCCTGAAACTCCACTGGGCACTGCCCTTAGGTTTGCGCTATTGTTTATAGGTAAGCAGGATGAAAATAATGAGCCGTACAAACAGGTTTTGGCATTCAGGTGTTAAGGAAGGTTTTCTATCCACTACGACTCTACAGCATTGCATCTCAGTCCTAATAGGATTATGAGACACTTTAGGAGGGCTCAGCCATGTGAAAGGTTACTAGTAAAATTGACCATGATTACAAAAAGCATAGCCCCCTAGCGGTTTTTACTCTGCCATTTAAAAAAAAAAAAAAATGAAATCTTGTATATTTATCTTGTCAGTGAAGCAATACCCTCAAAAGTGCACCTTTATGTTTATGCACTTTTAAGAGGAACCAAATAGCATCAGTTTAACTGAGTAATCAGAGGCTACCAAATGGTTTTTGATATAAGATTTATGTCTTAGGATATCTTCACTGGAAATAGTTTGACATGACTGCAGAGCCCATATAACAGTACAAGTTTAAATAGCATGATTTAAAATAAAAACTGAGTTGTTATACTTATATATATATATATATATATATATATATATATATATATATATATATATATATATATATATATATAATACTTGGCAAAACTACTAATCGAATCTTTTTTAACGTTGTATCTTAAATTGCATTTTTATGATTTCAACATAAGATAGAGTTGCTTTCTACAAGCAAGTTGCCCTTCTTTTTGTTGTTACGGATAGATTTGTTTGAGAGGAAAAACTGTAGTAATGACATATAGCAGCTTTAGAACTGCTTTGCCCTGAGGTGGAGTACAGAAAACAAAGTGAAGAATTACATAACAACATTACAGGCCACTGGAATAAAATCCAGATTACTAATAAACCATAATCTGCATTCCCATCTGTGTGTATGTCACGGTTGCATAACCTATATATTTTACTGAGATTATCCCTTCAGAATTAGAGGAAGTCTTCATGTGTCTATTGACAAGAAAGCAAGCATCTATGTGTATATTTGTACATCTGACCGCAAAGGATACATAGCTATGATTGAAGCAAACACTTAGAATGAGATTCTTTTATACATAGTCTTATCACAACTGTATATATGGGGTCCCACATGGACTATTAAACGGGTAACCTCTTAACCCCTTAGAAAGGTTATCAAAGAGATCATAAAATCCAAATATGAACTCTCACAACAGTAACCATTATTTATTTACTTTTCCCTAGTATTGTGTATAATGGTCTTATCTCAACTGCTACATCTTTTCTTAACCTATTGTATGTCTACTGCTAGCACAACAATTGATCAGTGATCTCATTTTACATTCTCAATAACAATCAGGGAAAATCAGAATCATTACATTTATCATTGAGTTAGTTAAGCCAATGTAATCATTATAATATCGAATAACTGACATGTGAAACATTTGGTAGCACTTTTTTATATATATTTAGGAATGCTTACATTTAACCCTTCTGCATGAACATGCAACATTTAGTGTAATATTGTACATTTATATGATTTGTATGTAATGCTCAGAGTTATCATTATCATTTTAAAATGGCTCATATCCTTTGTCAGGCTGGTAATGTGACTAATTTCTGAAATAATGCTCAGCAAAAAACGATGTTCGATTGTTTTTATGCTTTGTTGGTTAGCGCCATCTACTGACTTTCCACTATTACAGTCAGGAATATAAAGGATATAACATAATACAGTTCAGCATCAAAACAGAAGAACGCAGCGTGTGGACATTACATAAGCTCTGATTTTATTTTATTTTTTGCAAGGTTGTTTTTCAATTCATTTAATTTCTAGTCAGTGCTCTGATAAATGCAGGCAGCCGAGGTGTGTTGAGCTGGGATTAAAATAATTGTTAGAAATTCATTTGGGATCGCCATTAGAATTTGTTATTTTTTTCATGCATCATGTTTATGTTACCTTGTTCTGAGAAAACCTAAAAAGGACAACAGACCCAGTCTAAAATTAGGGGGTGTCCTGACCTGAGAAACCCAGGAGGGGGTTAAAACAGGGAAGGGCAACAGAAATGTCCAAAAAATGTCCTAATTATCATATTCTAACGTTGCCTGTTTTCAGCATGCTCCCAAACAGATCCTGCAGGCAGTTTTATAAAGGTCACTTTTCAGAAGCTGTCCAAGGTCCTGAAGTCATTCGCCCCGTGTTTGGTGTTGCACAGGTACAAAAAGCACTTCCCCCTCTTTCAACGCTGTAAATCTCAGCTCCTCAAATCCCGTTAATAAAAACATCTCTGTTTGCATTCACTACATTCTAATCCCTAACCGCCATCCCTGATCACGGGCTCGAAACGGCCCGCGAAACAGCAACATCCCACACAATATCTTGCCATCTCGAGGTTTTACGCACACTGAGATAACCCTGCACGACGTCTGTGTCTGATGCTAGTCTTGGGTGGAGCAGACATCTCTCGATGGCGTTGAGTGGGGCGGAATCCGCGGTGCTGCTCGCGTCTCCAGACTCGTTTCTCCCGGAAGTGGGTGGTTAAGTCGCCACTCGGTCACTGCTGGCTAACGAGCGATCGCTGGGATGAAGGAGAGTCGGGAACATTCTTGGGGCTGACAAATATCCGACGACGCGGTTGTGAAATTTCATTTTTTTTAACCAATTAGTTGCGGTATATCCGCAGAAATCCGCCACAAACGCTCACAAAAAAAGGCTCAGACGCCCCGCCGCCAAGATGATGGAAGAAATTGACAGATTTCAAGTGCCGACCGAGGCAGAGATGCAACCTTTTGTAAGTTAAACCAAACTGACTCTTTAACAGCCGATTAAATCACAAACGCTGCCAGTGTGCGGTTTTAATAACGTTTTGACGAGCGAACGGCAGCTCGGTATGAACCAACGACACATGAAATATATTTCATTAGTCTCGTGTTGTGTCCTCACAGACTGTTATATTTATAAAAATGGCAAATATCTTATAACGTGAGAGATCGATGATGGCGCGTGTATGTCTGATGTGTATTTTTTTGCTAGCTAATGTAAGGATGCTACTATGATGCTGCGCACTGAGGCTGTGCGTGTCTCCCTGCATCGAAAACAACATCTGCTTCATTTTATTTCATAACTTGAGCTCAACTTGCTCTTATATTTATTCGCGCTGCCGTCGCAACGCTGTCTGTAACGTCCGTTTGAAATACTGTTCATATTTCGTGATGTTTCATCAATCTCGCAGAGGCCTTTACCGCCGTGGTTTGCTTCATCATGCAGAATACGTGCTAAGGTACCTGAATAATGTCCGTACCCCTCCCACCCATGACAAATTCATCAATAATTCTCAGGAAAATAACCAGCTCTGCTCGAAGAGACATCTGGATTTAACCCATGACCTGTACAGCAGCTGTCAGTGTACCTCTGGTTAGCTATAGATCAGTGGTTCTCGTCTGTTATCGCTTGGGGACACAGATTTTACACAGGTCTGCAAGTGGAGACCCAACACCATACCCAAACTGTTTATCACAGAGACGTAAACAATCGTTTTTCAGATTGGAAATTCCTATTATTTATATTAACTGCATAGGACCAATAACATGCATATGTAAATTTTACTAAATTGTAAAATTCTAAATGTTAAAAGTCAATTTTGTCATGCTTTTTCTATTCACAGCATTAAAAATTATGTATGGAAATTAACCTTTAAAGGTTAAATATTCAATTTTGGTTACCTGTCGAGAGGTAGGCCTATGTCAGCGTCTTTATTATAAATTATCCAATCAAAATCCTCCATTTTGTAAAAAAAAAAGCCACCCCTGTGTTTACTGTTTTACCCCTTGCTCTGTCTTACTTTTTTGTTTTAGCAAGTCTTCGAATAGTTTGAACTTTGGATGCACATTCGGTAATTGAATCTGAATATGATTATACATTAATTCATCGGTCACAGTCTTATACGACCAAACACCCCGTGGCTCAGCTTGCTACAGTAGCCACGCCCCAAAATATCACTATTGGTTGAAATGGAAATAAATTGATGGTTTTATATGTTTACTCTTTTGTTTTTGGAGGGGTGCTAAACCCATAAGTGAACAATAGACTACGCTGGGTTAAGAAAATTTTGATATGTAAAAAAATTATTTAAGGTACTCTGGGTCTATATTATTTTATATTATATGTTATATTATATGTCAGTATATATATTATGTGCTCACTGTTTCAAAATGTGTTGCACTGCACCTGTTTTTTCATCCTTTCATGAAATTTTAAAACGATTTTTGCCAAAGTACTTAGCCTGTTCATTATTTGAAGCCGGCAAATTGCAATTTCCGTTGTTGCTGAAAATGTTGTGTTTTGTTTCTCATAAATCCCAGGGTGTCATAAAAAGCTGGAAGAAATCAAACAGTAGAAATAAAGTAAAGCGTTGTTCATCCACATTGATCAAAACGGACAAAGCAAGACTCTTGTCAAGAACAGACATAAAAAAAAGTGGACTTAATCGATAAACCTAGACTGCCTTGACACTTCTTTCTTTTTTCCCATTTTCCACCAGGATCCAGCATCATCGACCACATCAGAAGCGGACTCAGATACCAGGGAGAGTGAACCTGCCACTCTCAACTATAAACCTTCTCCTCTCCATATGAAGATAGGTGAGTTATTGTGAGGGATTGTTTGTACCACTGAACACCAGTGCCATGATTTATTTCATTTTTGCAGTTGTGTGTGGTTTCATATGACATGATTAAAATATAAGCATGTCTGATATAGTTTTTTTTGCTTTGTAAAGACAAACAGAGAGAGCTGGTCAGGAAAGGATCGCTGAAAAATGGCAACGCTGGAAGCCCTGTCAATCAGCAACCCAAGAAAAACAATGTGATGGCCAGAACAAGGTACAAACAAACTAAATGAACGCGGTCTTCACTGTGTACATGGTCTGTTTTATTTCACTTTCATTAAAAACTCTCTATTTCTCTCCATCCAGGCTAGTGGTTCCCAATAAAGGTTACTCCTCTTTAGACCAGAGTCCAGATGAGAAACCTTTAGTTGCTCTAGACACAGACAGGTACGCTCTTCACTCATCCTCTACTGATTTATTCATGCCTCCACTGTCCGCAGGCTTCAAACTCACTGTTTTCACTTGCCTTGCAGCGATGACGACTTTGACATGTCTAGATATTCCTCGTCAGGATACTCGTCAGCCGAGGTGAGGTCTCTAAGGGAACAGGTACCTATGAACTCTGGTTAATGTTCTAAGCCCCATACCACAAGCATCATGACAGTGGACTTCCTTCTCAAATGTCACTCACAATCTTGTATTCTCCAAATTCCCTTTTGTCTTAAATGTCTGTCTTTTGTTTTCCTTGCTCACCCAACATTTCTAAACATTCACTCTCCCTCAGGCTACCGAAGATGTTAATGAGTTTCTTTCTTCATCTGAGAAATTTAGCATTACATCACTTGCTGACTAATGGGTCCTCTTCGGTGAATGTTTGTTCAAACAGCTGGTGAAAAGATCCCAAGTAATCTATTAAGCACTTGTTAAAAGCTTCACGTTTTTTTTTCAATCAAGAACTCATTGAGATGTTTTTAATGTCAAACCATTGCTTCCAGCTGAAATGCAAGTCATCTGTCCGTAATAATTGTCCAAAACAATTTCAACTATAACAATAACGTTTTATGGCCATAAACTATGTGGTATGAATTATGAATTTGTTTATTACAGACATGCAGCTTTTTACTTCACGAGACTTTAATTGTTGGACTGCATTTTTTATTGGCTGTTTGGACTCATTCCCGACGGCACCCATTCGCTGCAGAGGATGTAATGCTAAATTTCTCCAAATCTCTTCCAGCGAAGATACAAACCTATCTCTTTAAATGGCCTAAGGATGAGTAAATCTTTAGCTAATGAACATTTTGGGTGAATTATTCCTTTAAAGGTCACCATATTTGCTCATTTGTCGTTGCTAATCATATTCACGTTGTTGTTCATATCATTGATTCATTAAACCAATAAATGTCCCAATTAAGCTACTGAGCCGACCCTCTTGTCTTATTAATCTATTAAATAACCGCAGCCAGCTCAGGAGTATTGAATCCGTTCGTGTGATTTAATTAGTGTCGGTTATGCAGCCCGGCCTGACATGCTGTCCGTTGCTTCCTGCAGCAGATAAACCAGGATCTGAACATCCAGCTACTCAAAGATGGATACAGGCTGGATGAGATCCCTGATGATGAAGACCTGGACCTCATACCACCCAAATCCGTTAACTCAACCTGCATGTGCTGCCAAGCCACCTCCTCCACTGCTTGTCAAATCCAGTAAATCTGTCGCCTTCTTCCCCTCCCTCTGCTCCTTCCCTCTCTTCTCCTTTCCTCGTTCCTTTTCATAACCTCAGATAAGACATCTAATCAATATTACAGAGGGAAATGTACAGTAAACGTTATGATGAACATGGTGTACAGGAAAATGTAAACACACACACACGAAACACATTCCATGTGCTAATACACACACATAGACACATTTACTCTAACATATGATTATTAACATGACTATTATTGGTTGCTTCCTCCTATGGCAGGATATGCACTGTTTGCTAATACGCTAGGGGAGTCTGCTCACTTTCACCTCCTAGCTGGCATTGTGTTATACTGTACAAGTGAACGTAGAACAAATAAAGCATTCAGACGGCTTTAATTGTGGATTCAAAGCAACTTGATGTTACAGAGAGTTTGAAATAGCTTATCCACTGAATTCTCTGCTTTCATGTCGCACTCATTGCATTAACGTCGTCGTTATGGTAACATTTGATTTCCGTACGGATCTGGTTGGATGTTCGTTGTTCGTGGCTGCTATTGAGGCTATACTTGGATTCGTTTCTGTTGAACATTTTGCATGTTGGTGCATTCGTACTGCAGCGCTAACGGTAGCCTTGTCTGGCATGCACCTGGGCATCACACTTTCTGTTTACTCTTGATATCTCACACACACACACACACACACGTGTATTTAATTGAATCACGTTTGAAGCTACGCTGGACTTGAGAGGCGAATCAGTCATGAACGGAAAGGAAAAACAGCAACCCTTTTTTATTTGATTGGTCATGGTCTAGATGTTTGTTATTTTCACAGGAACCTCGCACAACAGACCGCAGATGATAGAATGATTACATGAAGACCTTTCTGTCTCTCAAAGCAGTTTTTTCAAAGGTCAGAAATCACCGGGTATGATTTAATAACTGTTATGACATTTTGAAAATGCCGTTCTGTTTCTTGGACAGAATGTCCAAAACGCGTTAGATGTTTAAACTGCCTGTGAGCTTTCTTAAAATAAGTGTTGTTTTATTCCGGAAGACTTGAAGGCACCAAAGAATGTTCATTTAGCATTTTATATGCATACCACCAATCAGGATATATTGCCAAATTTCATAAAAAAATCAGTCATGGGTTGTTTAAAAAGCGCTGTTTTCTGCCGGTCTTTGAAACTAAACCTAGAATGTTAATGTTGCTAAACAGATCAAATCCCTGGCCCATCTTGATATTCATTATTGTTATTATTAAAAACAATTCAAGCTGTCAACGATGAACCTGCACTGTTCATCTACACGTGAAATCCTCGAAAACAGGTTTTTCCCTTCCATTCAGCTTCGAAAGCCATCTTTGCACTCTACTTATTGTCTAGATCGAGAAACTGTTTTCATTCGAACCGATCATGTTCACTTTTTAGTCCGTTTTAACTATGACTAAAATAGTGTAATGACCTGATGTATTCAATTCAAAGCGTAATCAAAGGTGAGCATTTGTCGGACAAAAGCTGTGTTTTTATGTTATAAATATGTTGATTATGTGAGAAAGTCCATTTATGTATTAACAATGTTATTGGTTTCAGTGATATCAATAAAAGCAGACATGAATTACAGTTTTCTTTGTTTTAATTCATCCTTTATGTACATTTACAGGTAATGAAAGCAGCTGAACGTTGCATAAATGATACTGATGGAAAAGCACGGCACGTGTATGTACAACGGTAGTGGCTCAAGTCCTGCAAGACACATCACAACACTGGCATTTGCGCTACGCAACCGAGAAGAGTTTCGTAAATTACAGCAAAGTACTTCTCAGTAACTTGCGATTTACATTCTGCAGTCTAAGAGGTCTTAAGCTCTAAACAAGGCACAGGTTGAGCATTTTTTACATCGACAGCACGTTTCAAATAACCTGCTTCTTGATTTCAGGCTCGCAAACCTACTAAACGTACATCTCAACAATAAATTAGCACAGATACTAATAAAAGCCAAACATCCGTCGATCCGTTATCGTGACATAAAATATAAAAATCTATACAATTGTTATTGAATAAAGATCCAATAGATGCATTGATTGTTGATTCACGTGTAAAATTCAGTTTGTGCTTGGGACGTTTAAAGCACAATGGCTGATCGTTACGGTAGATTCAAACAAAATCTAAATTCTAATTACGTTAAGTATTTCAAGTAAACAGCTGAACAGTGGAAAGACTTCCGAAGTCAAGTGGGACTTGTATGAAAAGGAAAAAAAACGAAACTAATAAAAGGCTGCGTTACTCAAGTCCGTAACCGATTAAAAATACTACGCACTGCTAATAAAACCATAGGTAGTGAGAGAAATATAAAACGCTTGTTCTTTCTTTTCAGCTGTGCAGTCAGTATATGGAAGGCACAGATTTCAGTTTGTTTTCCCATAACACACCTATAGATGGCGGTGGTAAACTATTAATGAGTGAACTTCTGCTAAGCCTCATTGCATCACTAGATTTAGAAGATCAAAAGAAACAATAAAAGTGTTCCGAATAAAGAGTATTTTCGATGCTGTGCATTAAATAAGTTACATTTCCTTTGCATAACTGATTAGGATGTGCAAATAACGATCGCTTAAAAACAAAAAACAAAAAAGCTTGTGTGCGTAAAACCTCACACGATGCAAAGTTAATCTCGTAAGTACCCAACTGTTTTAATGTCATACAAATACCATCTACGACCCTGAAGTCAACTGCTGTCCCACAAAAAACATTTATAGTGATTATTTTAAAACCCACTTCCAATAACTGGACCACTGCCAAATTTGACACTTCAAAGTCAACAGGAAAACGTGTCTTGCTTTCAGCACGCATAAAGTTTTACTCAGAATATGTTCTCTTCCCTTTGTCACAGTGGGTGGGTGATAAATCCCCTGGCTCCTTTGTATTGAAATCAATTTCATATTTGTGATATGCGATGATATATAAATACCTCTATGCATTTGCAATAACCCTCAGACTAAATGTACATAACATTGTTTCTGCCAAAATCTGATGATTCGGTCCATTCCATTGAGAAGTCCCATTTTCAGGCTTTGTCTAGGAGAACTCCATCACAACATATTTTGCATGTCTCCATTACGTAACGCCTCTTTTACCTCACATCATCAGCTCAATAACAGAAGCTCCGAGATCTGAGCTTCAGGAAAGAGACATCCAAAATGTGCAGTGGGGGGGGAGGGTCACGTGGTTGCTCAAACACCAGCAGACACGTGATCGCTGGAGCCAGAGGACGACGTGGACGTCGAAGAGTGTCGTCTTCGGCCGGCGGGACCCTGGAGCATGCTGGGGTGGAAGCCGACGTGTCTGCGGGCGTGCTTGGTGAGGTGATCGCTACGCATGAAGCACTTGTCGCAGAGCGGACACATGAAGCGCTTCTCCCCGGTGTGCGTGCGGAAATGTCGCGTCAGCTCATCCGACCGTGAGAATTTCTTTGCGCAGCCTGGCCACGTACACTGAAAGGGACGCTCACCTAAAAAAAAGAGAGAGAAATTTAAGATTGCTGTTATTTCTGCCCCGACTGAGAAAAATAGTCCTGTATGCGTACGTGAACGCGCTCGCTGGGCGGGGCTGAGCTTGGCGTCAGTGCCGCACCACGTGCCCAATGTTTACAACTGTGGAATGAAGAGGTGTGTGCATCGCGTCATCGTTGCGTTGTCAGGTTATATGCGGTTATTTTAGTGCGTGTCGCATTGAAGTATGCGGATCGTCAGGGACCAGCGGCCATGATACACCTAAATTAGACCAATTGTGAAACGGGATGGAAATCGACGGACATTTAATCCTCACGACGCATAAACAGTTGAAAAGTTTATTTCTCGATACGAGCAAGCTCGAAATGATGCCCGGCTACTTTCAGCATTTTCCCACACGATTACGCAATTTTTTGATCGCACGGTGTCCCGCGTATCAGTGTGGACTAAGCAACATGTTTGCTCACTCTTTGATTAGTAACAGTGTGTACCGTTCCGCCCTCGTGTGTACCCATGAGCGCTCCGCCCGCGGTTACACCCACCGTTACATGAGTGGCAGTTCCCAAAACCGAACCGTTCCCCCGAACGCGCGGGCGTGGGGAGTAATAACAGACTGCGTGCCAGATACAAGAACAGTCTGTGTCGAACCACCGGTATTAGTTGATTTACTGTACACGTGAGCAATTCCCCTTACCGGTGTGTACTCTGAAGTGCGCCTTAAGATGGGACGATTTGCCGTATATTTTCCCACAGCCGGCATAGGGACAGCAGTGTCTCTTCTCAGCGGACGCGTGCAGTCTGTCGCGGTTCCGTGTCCTTTTCCCCCTGCTCGCGCTCTGCCTGCATTTCTCCCGGTTTTCCTTAACGCCGGGTGGATTGTCCGCATCACCGTTCACCATGCATTTCCCGCTGATGCCGCTCGGGATACACTGATTTAAGTCCAGCAGAATCATCGCGACCATTAACAGAGTCCGGCTCTCTTGACTTTGTTCGGATCCCTCCTCGCCGGCTAGTTTGTCTAAGCGGTCACCGTTCGAGACCTGCCCCAAGGACCTTGCTGCAGTATCAACGTCCGTCATTGTAGATAGCCTACCCAAAACGTCCTGGAAACGGATAAATCAGCTGCTACTGTAACTCAGACGCGCTAAAACTTAGGGAGCGGGATTCTCATCGTATGCGCATCGGGATACAGATGACTCCGGAAAACGTGGCTTCACGCCTACACGTGTCTTTCCCAATGTGACTGGGATGATTAATGTTCCGAGAGGAGAATAAAAGCGCGCGTCGCTTGGATCCGAAAGCACAAGTTATCGAATAAACATCCAGGTGCTGTTCCCGGTGTTATTTCAGCCACGTAAGAAAAGCGTGGAACTTCGCGTGCTGTCATTCGCGTCTATCCTCACAAGTGCGTCAACTCCGTGCGGCTGTTTGCTGTTCTCATCTGAAAGAAACTACTTCGCGGAATCCCAAGGTGTCATCACGAAGCCCGTCGCTGATTGGACACGGTGGTCCGAAAGCGACGCTTTGAATGCAGTACCAGGAATCACCTAGGCAACGTGAGATTGAGGGGTCGCGGATCCAATAGTCTTGCGAGTATCAGATGAGGGGCGTGTTAATAGAACAGGAACTACGAGTAGTAGCGTGTGCCTCCAGCACCAATGCACTGGCTGATATAGTCGTTTCCAAAAAAGTAGTGGACGGCTGCATTAATAAGATTAGGCATTTACAGATTTATGTACAGTCACTGGATGTAAAAAAAAAAAAAAGAAAAAACAAACAAACAAAAAAATCGTACCAGTTTAACATTCTATTACCAGACACCATGCAGTAAAAAATATATTAACATAAGCATAAAATATAGAATTCAGTAAATAAACCGTATGTCAGAGGTTCTAAAAGGATTTTTCAAAATGTGAAAAGTGGGAAAATAATATTATATATATATATATATATATATATATATATATATATATATATATATATATATATATATATATATATATATATATATAATTTATGTATGTGTGTGTTTGTGACGTATGTGTCCTATGGTGTGACCTTCTTAAGATATTTATTCTAAGACCTCTAAGATATTCATTTGTGTTTTAATTTTTTTTTCTTTTACAGTTTTTTTTTTTTTTTTTTGCCGTGACACCATAGGACACAGAGCACACACACACAACTGTGTTAAACTTTAAATGATTGAACTCTGCCTCACAAGGTCACGACCACTTTAAATGGAAACAGCAATATCCATTTCCTCGAAAAGGGACCCCTATCTGCCTTCGACCCGCAATGCATTCTTTTATCTCTCCGCTTTCAGGGAAGCCGGTCCCACTGAAGCATTGAGCAACTGATCGCTAACACGCGAGAGCAAAACTTTTCAAATCCTTTCTATCAATAAAGCGTTGCAGGCAGAGGCTGTGCCCAGGCACGGGCTATAGACGTTCTGAGGCGGACCCTCGCTCGGGGGGCATTTGGAGAAGGCGAAATTAGCCAATGAGAGCAAACGTAACACGACTCTTTTCGGAGTAATCTCCGGACTCACGGAGGTTCACGCTGGGAGACAGTTCTAGGAAAATATGGGAACAACACTCCCGACCCCATTTCGAGAGTTTATCCATAGGCACGACCGTATTATGATACCGTTGACACCAAAAAAGCGTACATTTTGCTACAGTAGAGAGGATAACGCGAGACCACACATTTAAGCAGAATAGCCTACTCTGCAATCATATAAATGTTCAGCATTTCATATATGTGTTCCTACACATTTCGTACAATTAAACTATTATTATTAACGACACTTGATGATACGCTCTTGATATAGGTCCATTTACTTTTCTTGGTAAGTGTTGTCAGTCATGGGAATGGGATTTTGATAATGCAATCCAGGTGTTGTTTTGTTGTACCGTTTGAAAGACGACGCATGTAAACAACCTACAACACGTTAACTCGTGTAATAAATCACCTCGTTTCTAACAACGCTGTCGGTGCGAGACGGGTCACGTTGTTGTTGTTATTGCGCTCTAACCAGCCCCACACACACGTGTCTGTTTTTGTGGAACAGAATGTACCGTGAACTAGAAGTGAACTTGAACGCCTCCCTACGATGCAGAAAGGACAGTGCAAGCACCACTTCCGCTCTAATGCAGAGTCACGCTTGTGTTTCGGCAGAACAGCGCGCCCGCAGCTTCCGATCTCGGGAAGGATCTGTTCTTTGGAATTTCGGGAAGCGCAGACGCTACCAAAGCTGGTAAAAAAAAAAAGCTCTAGCGAAGATGCTCGAGGCGCGCGATCTGTAGATGGGTGATACTCGAGACGAATAAAAATCTTGGAATCATCCTGCATGTTTCTATTTTATCCCAAATGCGTCTTTCCTTAATATTGGTCGCCAACGCCACCATATATACAAGATTAAGTGCCACATTTATATTATTAATGTTTTTGCAATGCAAATGAGGAAAATCGTCCATGACCACACGCAATGCTTTTTAAACTCGACGAAAGCCTAGTATACAACAGAGAGATGTGGAGCTTTATATGCACGCTTATAGCTTTAAACAACCACAAATGAAATAAACCAGGTGCCATTCTCTGGAAATAACGTGACACGCTCCTTATAACTGCACTAGAACTGCATGTAAAGTGAATTATAACAATAACAAGAACCACAATTATGTTTTGAATTATATATATATATTCTTTTATTTGTTAATACATGCCAAACATCTTATTCACATTGAGGAATACAGTATACACATTTGTATTTGCATCCAAATACTTAGCTTTCTACTGTAGGACAAGAGTCCTCGGATCCCGCTCCCCGTTCTCTCATCTCTCAGCTCTTATCTTTTGGAAGAACAACATGCATTTTAAAGACACTAAATAATCTAAGACCTTTCCGTTCAAACTACAGCATTATTGCAGAAAACATGTGCTTGGACTTGTTAGCAGACAAGTGCTCACCGATAAGTTTAAAAAGAAGTGGAGGGGAAAACTTGACTAAAGTGGTATACAATTCACAACCTTTTATGCTACAGTATAGGAAAATATTAAGAAAATACTGTACATAAAGTTATAAGTCATCATGTCATTTTGGCACACTGGGTAGGTTGTCATAGTGTAATGTCTTCTATCAGACACAGAAACGTTCTCGTAAAATCCTATCATTATATTAAACTCGGTTTTTTTACATCCACAGAAAGATTTACAGCTCATATACAGAACATTTACATGTGGAAAAACAGAGTGTCATAAATATGCTCGCTCTTCTATCCCAAACAAAACCTCTTTAACAAGAGAGCAAAACAAAGAGTGAGATAAACTTGCATTCAGTAACTTACATTTAATTAAATGCCCTCTCCATCATCTTTTGCTGGAACCAGTCCAACAAGAGGGTTTGTTAAAAGACACTATCCAAAATAATACAGCATGGACATGTTTTAAGGGCCCATGTATTGTTCGCGTGTTCATTACACCTCAGTTTTAAGGCTCATTGCAGTATAATCACCTTGTAGAAGTGTTAGTGAAGACTCCTGTGAAGGAGAGCAGGCCCAAACAGTAAATCAAGCTTGAAATCACACAAAATGAAGCAAATCTGATCAGGATAGTGAACGTCGTACTGATATTGATATTAAGATGATTGGATATTTAAAAACCACAGTGATTCAAATGACCGCTATGCACAAAAAATGAAATCATGTCTTTTAGTATTTGCTTTTGATTCGCATACAAGCTCTAACACCAAGTGTACGTTTCTACATCTCAGAACACTGTGACTCTAATAAAACGTTTTCAAACTCTTAGCAGTATTGCACATCGGTAAGGCAAATAAAATACATCTTATGAGTGATACGTGTGGTGGAAAGGGAATGGCTGGAGTAATTTGGTTGCTAAAAAGTGACTACATTAAATAGCACACTAGATTTATGGCGGAGGTACAAAGCACACGTGTGTATTGCTTTAAACTGCGCGGTTTCCTTTGATTTAAGTTAAACTGCAATTTAAAACAGTATATTGTCGAGTAGTAATTGTTCTACTTCAATTAAAGTGATTGATTTATATGCAATTTTTTAAAAAAAGACGTCAGATATCTTTACCCTTCCGAATGCCCACTATGATCATTTGATCATTATAAAATAAACCAAACATTTATATATATATATATATATATATATATATTTATTTATCTTGATTAACAATAAAAGAGGAAGAAAATTGTCAAGGCATATAACTTGCTGTAAATAGAAAGAATATCATGTATTAGTGTTTATCATATCCTTCCAAAACGTTAACATAGACATTTTTAACATTGAATGGGTCCCTGTCTCAATCGCACTGATGTGCTTTTAATCTCTTTTGAAATGAAACGCTGTTAATCAACTATCAGGTTGATTAGTGATGAGACTGGTGTGCATAATGAACTCCTGCTTTAAAGTGCATAACACTTCTTACTGACCGGCTCTCTGTGGCGTCTTGCATAGCAAGTCAACATATATTACCTGTTCTGTGTAAAACAACATACACTTATATCAAGACAACCAGGCTTTTTGCTATTAAATCCGTTTGTGAGAGGTTCTCTATGCATTTGCAACAGTCTGAAAAGTGTTTGGAACGGCACACTATCGCACTACTCTATATTTTACCACTGCAGAACTTTTTTTTTTTTTTTTATTTTGGATGAAAGGGAATACTTAAATGACCTGCTACCTGCGGGATACAACCTGAACACACTGCATAATACCGTAGCCGACAAGTCAATGTGCTTGACTGTTCATTTGGAGTTTTAACATTCGGACGTAAAATTGAGTTAAACCGGTATTTCCAAATAAAAATGTTTTGTGACAACAATGCAGCACACTACTGTTTAAAACATTTATCATCATATACTTTCACATACTATTAATAAATAGTATGTAGTATACAGTGCAGTTAGCAGTAAACTAGCATTCCTTACCAAACGTGCTGTTAGTATAGGGTTCGGCTGGTTACTTTTATTGAAATATACTCAAATGGGTATCCTGCTGTGATATATTTTGAACAATACAGACTACAAAGACAAAACATGATCATTTAATGCTGTGAGCTTTGTTATCTGCTTAATAGTGAGCATGAAAATTGTGCACGAACTTATGCAGTGTTCAGACACCCAATTTAACGTTACTCTCCGCTGTATGAAGCTTTTTGAATGCATATGTATACAGCCACGTGGGTCGCGAAGTATTTCACGGCTCTAAAAGGTTAATCTTGTCATCACGAAACCAATTATACTCTGCATTCAATCATTTTAGGGAATTACCGTGTGTATATTTAACTAATCTGTGTGTGGGTTGACAGAACAAATCTTTGTGTACACAACAAACTTGAGCATCACATTTTTTGTAACTGTCAAAGTCCTGTTTTTATTTACGTTTAATTGTTTTGGAATGAAACCATCACCCTATCTGGCCTGTAGGAGATAGACAGTCTTTGAACAGAGCATGATTCATGTTGTGTCGAGGGTGACTCATCTAAGCTAAAACAGTTAGTTGCATTGCAAGGTTGTGTTAAGGCCTGTTCACACCAACACAAATGTTCAGCACAAAAAATCAGCTGCAAGTGCAATTTGTCTGTTCAGACCTAAGCGAAAAAAAAGGCAGGTAGGCTGAATAAAAATACAAAATCACTCCCTGACAGTAGGTGGCGCTTATACACAAGGAGAAATGTTACCCTGGTACATGCTTTTTTAATAAACATTTATGAAGCTCACCTGTCACACAGTCAATGTTTTCAAACAGCCATTCAATTTTCTTTTTAAATTGCTGTGGTGCAAGAGTTGGTTTCAAATCAACATTAAATACCAGCGAAAGGATCTGTAAAATAGTCTATTTCCAAGTGCGACTAAAGCAGAGGTCACAAAATTACGAGCATACAAAATTTCTTCAGACATTACAAGTGTTGCGATATGTCACATGCTGAAGTGTTTTTAAAAAAATCTAAATTCAAAGCTTCAAAAAAGTACGTTCTTTTAATTCAGCTGCGAGGTCATGCTGTTAGGTTGTGATCTTCTTTTGGTCGCATATCAAAGTTGACCAATTTTAAACTTTTGAAGGCAGCAAATGTTGTTTGAGTGTTCATTCGCTTGAGTATGAATGGAAGTCAGTGGAATGAAAAGTGTATTGTGACCACCCCTGAAGTTTATGTAACCAAAAAGCTTATTGGTTGGCCAGTGTTTTTGTTGTTTTTTTGCAGTGCTTTGAAAAAGATAAAAATTTAATTCTGCATTAACAACTATTCACTCAAATGACATTTTTTTTTCATACCGAACATTCATCTCAGTGTTAACAGGCCCTTAATCTCAAGGTTTTTGCCTCAACTTGGAAATGATGTTGACCTAAGGGCAGTGGTCAATCTTCTGAGTCTATGAATTCTAAAGAACACTTTGTACTGCAGTGTTATAACAGAAAAGTTGATACCCATGATAAAACATTCCAGTGTACGGCTAATTACTCACTCAGACAGTACTAATTAACGGACTGGCCCTTGGATTTTAAACGAGGTAGAGCCATCCTACAGGAACTAGATCTACAGTGGCATCACTACTGGTATGCCATCATCACGTGTAATTGTGTCTGCTGTCAAAACTTCGGAATGCCGAGGGTTTGGCCAGTTTCCTCATGGACAGAGAGTCTGTCTTACCCTCCAGCCTTGCCCCGGCTCTGGCCTTCTGGAAAGGATTCCTTGAGCTTCCGCGGCCCTTGTCCATCCTCTCACTAATGGAGAAGCTCTTTCGGGAGTAGATGTTGGAATGGGACTCCTCCGAAGAGGAGCAGCTGTTTGCTCGCTCTAGTCTAGATATCGGTGAACAAAAAGGGCCCAGAGCGAGGCCCAAGCCCATGTCTGCGCCTATTCCCCCACTGCTGCTTTGACAGCCCTTACCTGTGTCTGCTGAGCCCTCTGCGTGTTCCTCTGGATCGGATTCTGCGTGACTGAGCTCGGCGTCTCTCTCGGGGTGCGAGACGCCCAGGTCTTGTGGCTTATCGAACGTGAAAGAGCCTCCAGGGGAGTCAGACCTCTCTGGGACAGGGTAAGGGGTAGAGACACAACGGGTGTCAATGCAATCTGTTATGCTGGTATATTCGGCCGCCTTCACCTGCACGCCCATGCCGCCGTAGTAGCCACGTGACGTGAACATCAGACTGTGCGACTTGACCAATGGCGACTCGTCCAGAAACAGAGGCCCTGCTGCAGACAGGAAGCGGCTGCTCTTGGAACGCTCGAGAACACCAGCTGATGGTGGCGGCGAGGGATCCAGGTCCCAGGGGGGCAAGGTATCCGGCAGCAGGTGGGCAGAGCAGAGCGAAAGGTCAGCAGCGGCGCTGTCCTCAAACAGGACCGTACCATCCGACTGTCTTTCGCTGCCCCCTGCCCTTCCGCTGCAGTCCCGCCCCCCCGAGAGCACCACCTCCATGATCTCAGAATGGAGAGATGAATCTCGAGCGAGTGTTGGAACTGTCCGGACAGGCTCCAAGAAGCTCTCTGTGGGTGGGACGTCCTCTGAGGCAGAAACGTAGATGTCTATGCAGGAAGATGGACGAAGCTGCTGCTGCACTGATAAAGTATTCAAAGGTGTGGGCTTGGACTCTTTGGGACCTGCTCCTGAGGACACAGACTGTGAGCTGTTGGCTCGATGGAGGCTGAACAGCTTGTCTTTAAAAAAGCCTTCACCTCGATCTCCCCCGCTCCTGTCTTTGGAGGTGTGGCTTACGTAGAAGGAGTGACTGCGGACACGTGGGGCCAGGGCGGTCGGAGATGTAGGGGAAATGGATTCCTCGCCACCCTGCTCCAGAGACTCTTGCAGCCGGTAGGAATTGCCTTCTTGGCTGTTGAAACTGCTCTGGCGCAGGATGTAATTTGTATCTGTGCAGTCAGATGATGTCCTGGATCGAGCTTTGTTGACTTCACCCCGATCCATACCAGCAACTCGCTCCAGTGCCACAGCGATGCGGCCGATCATCTCCTCCATCTGCGCGAGCCGGATATCCACAGTCTGCAGGGACGCTTTCATGAAATGTTCCCTCTCGTTGACTTCTTCCAGACGCATCGCCATGTTCTCCACCCTGAGTGATCAGAGATTAGACAATTAGTATTCCTTCTGCTAACTTACAAGTATTAATGTTGTGTTGCTTACACTTTACATAATAGTGTTTACAGTATGATCCACTAAATCCTGAAGAGCAGTGTTTATTGATAGTAATGATCATAATTCAACTTGTATATTTGTATGTGTGTACAGTATATTTAAATGAAAACAGACCCCTTGGGGACACAAGGGGGCGCTACAGGGTTTGCAGAAACTTTTAGAGAAAAACTTTTCAGTTCCCGAAATTAATGTTACGTTTAAATATTTATTAGATGTATTTAATGTATTTAATACAATATCTTTTTTACATAATGGATATCAATGGATATCTGCCTTTATAATTTAGGAAGGGGATCCTTTGCAAGTGTGTGATCATATTTTGGGGTCCTTGCCATACAATGCTCACAGACATCTGGTATGAAAAACAATGTTAACTACATTGTGTGGTCTGAATTGTTTTAACCTTTCAGATGTCACACGAATCCTCTCATCATTGGAAGAATTGAAGCGGTCATCTTTCTCCCTGAAGTACTCCTCCATGCACTGCTCTTCAAAGTCATGTACCTTCTTCAGTTCATCTTCAGTAATGAAGAGCTCTGTGGGAGGAGAGTTTTTTGTCGGTCACTTTTTTGTAACATACCAGTGAAGTCGAGTTGTTTTTGTCTGTTTAATCAAAATGTTCTTTTTATTTTAAACCGTTTTCATACCTTATTAGTGCAGTACGCATGCTCTGCAACATACTGTATGTAACGTTTGCATGGCAGTAAGAGGCAAAAAGTTAATGATTTCGAACAGCAATATCTCACTATTACAAAATGATCATGTCTGGCAAAAGATGGTATCAAAGAGAATCTTTAAGTCGACATGTGTTGGTTTCACTCTCATTAGCTGTATGATCTGAGAAAACAAAATTACTCCTTCTGTCATTTTGAGGCTTTCAGTATATTGCAACAGCATTTTATCACTCACTCAGCCCATAATCCCGTTCATCCTCATCATGTTTCCTCCAGCGACAGCAAAGGTGTTTGAGGACCATAGTTATGTGGCTGAAAATGATGAGAGGAGGAGGAAGGACAGGGCGTTCATGGAAGGTCATGATCAGCTGGTATCTCTGGAACTTCCACACCTGGTTGGAGATGGACTTCACTTCAAAGAATGTGTTACTGTGAGAATAAAATACAACATTAGCAGCATACAACATTGTTTGAGTTAGCTCAGTTTCAGAAGGTGCACTCATTAACCACAGACCACAGTTTCTTCCTGACTACCTGATGCATAATGCGAACAAATCTGCACTGGAAGGAAATGCAATAAGATTGCCTGACATCAAAATGCTGGTATTTGTAATACGTCATTAAAAGGTTTTTCGCTTGCACGTTGTTTAGAAAACCACATAAAGTAAAAATATGAATTCAACTTACTTAAATACAGCAATCAGCAAATTAACCAGAAGGATGTTGGCCACCAGCAAATAGCAGGCCATGATGGCGGGAACAATCCAAGCTCCAGTTTTGCAGGGTGGGAGAGGCATGACGACTCCTTCCTCTGTGGTGATGTTCTGGCCGCATGGAGCTGTAAAAATGAACATACAACTGAGTGTTGGCAAAATTGAAATGAACAAACAACTAGCAAAATGGTCACTTTAGAAAATAGACAATCTCTCACTCCCTCTCTGACATGCGCAAAAACACCAAAATCAAAGAACCAGTCAAAAGTGGGTTGTGGATAAAACTGAATGGAAAGACTATATGCACCAAGTTGTGGAATTCAAATATATTAAAAATATATTCCATATGTAAAATTGCATCCCCAATATATTTAAACATATGCCATGTTTAAAATATATTGATATTGCATGTACAGCAGTCTTTTTGATGGTTGCTTGTAGCACAGGTTAGAATGTATTGACAATACATCATACGTTTTTTCCAAATGGGATGGTTCAGTTGCTGTAGCTTTCAAGGAGAGGAAAGTCAGTCAGGTTCATATTAATTTACATGTTTGTGAGTACATTTACTAGTTTCAATATTTAAAATCACACTCAGAAGCCCAAAGTGAGAGAACTGAAGTAACATGGTTTTACTTGAATTCGCAATTATACTTAATTTAAAATTTTCTTTAATTCCAAATTTATTCTGCCAAAAACTCTGACAACTGAACCACGTGAAAAAACTTTCATATTGATGAGAAGAGGCAAATGCAAATTGTCGTTAAAAAATGTGGACATATGAGATGGTCTTTCCATGAGCACTGAGTATTTGGAGCTTATTTGAGGACACGCAAATGGGCACGGATGCTCATGCTCTATTAGATATGCATAACACGTAATATCAAACCAGTAGGCTTTCCACCGGTGAGTTCAGTTTACATTGTGAAATGAGAAGGAAATTACACTGACTGTGAAGTACCACCAGAGTAAATGGGACGTCAGTCAGTGCTAGCTGGCTGTGGGAGGTTCATGATGGTGACTTTAGCATTATCCAAGTTTCCAGTTTCCATGATAGGGTTTTTTTTTAACGGCAATGGGACCTTGACATTTAAGCTGCCATAGCACCTTGAACATTTGCCCCACCACGGAAACCTGGCCATTAGCCTTGCAGTGCCGTGCAGGGGTGTCACACACTCAATGACCACCAGTGGGCGGAGATGAGGTGATGGTATGACCGTGAAAGTATAATGGTTCTGTAACTGAGATAAATCTAGCAGAATTTATATATTGGAAATTGCCTATATGGGATGGACCACTGTTACGCCCAGTTCCTTGAGTGCGAATGTAATTTTCGACCAGCCAGAGTTTGTCATTCACTTTGTGCTGTAGCTTCCTACTATTCACATCTGAAACAAAGAACGAAAGCGTTATTTCAGCTCTCTTATCTTTGGGCCATCCAACTCTCAGCACACACAAACA
This sequence comes from Puntigrus tetrazona, assembly GCF_018831695.1. Classification (NCBI taxonomy): domain Eukaryota; kingdom Metazoa; phylum Chordata; class Actinopteri; order Cypriniformes; family Cyprinidae; genus Puntigrus; species Puntigrus tetrazona. Next base: position 10,128,707 of record NC_056703.1, read on the forward strand.
AACAATCGACAGTATGCAGACAACAAGCAAACACACTACTTAATGAGAAAGCACAGAGACACACTTAAACAAACTCTACAGCATACACTTCATAGAAAAGTCCTTGTGACTGATGCACTGCATTAATATGATTTATTTCTGTCATAACATGTAATAATCAGAAATCTGACAAGAGAAAATAACATTACTGTTTCGAAACCTGATGGGTTACAAGTCAACATCTTTATTACTCAGAATAACCTAGAAGTAGGAAGAATCAGTCATTCTGATCATAATTTTTTACAATGAAATTGACTTTGTATGTATCTTTCTGAGAGTCATTTGTTTTTTTTTTTTTATTCAGTTGATGCATGGTTCAAATCATTAAAAAATGTTAACTATATATTAAATATTTTACTGTTCAATCAATATTTTACTGATTTACATATTTTTTTTAAATTAAAGCAATTAATGCATTTATATAACCAGGATGCAGTAAGTGATTATCAAAAAATATGCATTTCAAGTAAATGCTACTGTATTATCAAGGAATAGTAAATGTATTGTGTATGTTTTTCATAAAATATTATGCATTAATGTAATGCTAAAAACATTGATAAATGTGAATTAATTAAGCATTTTTATCAGTGGTTTCAATGTGTTAATAAGAAATGTTTCTTGTTGAAATCAGCATATTAAAATGATTTCTGAAGGATCGTGTGACACTGAAGACTGGAGACTGGCGTAATGTCTAAAAGATTCAGCTTTGCCATAACATGAATAAAATACATTTTCAAATATACTACAATAAGTTATTTTAAACTGTGTTAATATTTCACAACAACAACGTTTTACTGCATTTTTGACCAGGTAAATGCAGCCTTAGTTAACATAAGAGACTTTATTAAAAAACATAAAAAATATATTATTAAAACTTTTGACTGTTAGTATTAAAAATTACATCAGAAGTACATTCCCAGGGAAGTCTTACTCCAATACTACATTATTTTGATTAAAATTTTGTGCCCTAACACAATCATTCCCAGCTGTGTGTCCACAGCAAACTTCCACGCGGGCTGCAAGAGTAAAAATGTTATGTTATTACCTTTAATATTAAGATACATTAACACAAAAAAACATTCAAAACATGATGCCATATGACTGTCTTTACTAAACAAAAAAGAACATAAGTTTAGGCAATTTTTATAATGCACACACACAACCATTAAAAACAAAACCAAAAGTTAAGAGCATAAGGTTAAATATGGTTCAGTTAGAGCTCTATAATACAACCAGATTTAATTATACTTTGATATAATATCACAAATTCTATGTCTCATCAAAATATACTAAAAATGAAAAAAAAAAATTAATATTAGTGTTTTTTCTTATTCAATCTGTTGCTGATGCTTCTCGATCTGCAATCTCACAATGACCAAAAAGGAGCATTTTTTGAAACGGCAGCATTGATGCATATCATCCTGTAATGACAATATAAGTGCAGCAGAATATATGACCACTTAAGAGCACACACGCACTCACACAGCCATACGTCCCCAAATCCACGATCCAAATAGTTTCAGTTGTTAAATGTGTAGCTTTCATCATGCTATCAGAGAAGAGCTTTCCACATTTGTTCATAAAAGCTGACCCGTGATGAGATGTAAAGCCTGAGGTCCTGTGCTTGAGGGTCAAATCGAGTATACCCAAAATAGAAAAGCCCGTACCCAAGGTAAATGTTAGTAATAAGGCAGCCTTACGGTCGATTTGGTCGGCAAACACCTCTCCGTAAATCATCCAATACGGCATGAAGAAGATGTTGCGTGCCAGCATCCAGGACGGGTCCTCATTGGGATTGAGGATGGCCTGACGCGCCACTCCGAAACTCATCAGCACCACCAACATGATGATCACGAAATACATCATGTCAATCATCTACGTTCACGACGAGGAAGGGAAAAAAGGAAGGCATAAAGAGCATTAGAATCCATTTCATCCATAAAACATCGAGCAATTATTAAATGCTCCCTCACCATCTTGCCGATCATCATGACGTATGGACCCAGGTATTTGTTCACTCCAAAGATGTCAAGCAGTCTTATGTACCAATAGATGATATTGACACAGTAAATGACCCTCCCGTAGCTCATCAGGGGCGGGTCCTGCAGGCGAAGCACCATCCCGATGGAGAAGATGAGGATGGCCATCAGGTCAGTGATGTTCCAGTACTCCTGCAACCACACTTTGACCTTCTGCAGGAGCTTCCCTGGCTCTGACATCAGGATCTGAGAGACAGGGGAAGTCAACACCTTCATGTTGGAAAAAGGACCTTTTCAAAACGGTTAACCAAACATAGAGTAAAAACAATGATTTTTTTTTAAGGCAAATGAGTCTTTAAAAACAAAACTTCACAAAGCATTTGCTGGTTTCCACAAGAGGGCAGTGATAGACTGTAAGCGGTTCACCTTTTGGAGTTTCTAACCGAATAGCAGCCGTGTAGTTATATGTAAATTTAATTATACTTATGAATAATAATTAATCTTTTCCCACATTTCAGGGATCGAAGGAAACAATTTTCTTTGCTCACTGAGTTCTAATGAAGTCTCACCTCTCTCATCTTCTCGATACCATTCGTGAAAATGTAGGCAATAACAATCCACTCCTGAGGAGAGGGCCACAGGTCCATCTTCACCAGAACAATATAGTTGAAGAGCATCAAGTATCCTACATAAGCCAGCTGTGGGCAGAAGCAGCATTGTGATTAAAAATAAAAATAAAAATAAAACATGTTGGTTCATTTCAGTTCAAACAGTGAAGATTATTTAAGGGTTACATACACCAATGTTATTATACTTAAATATCTCAATTTTAGAAGTATTAAGTCAATTTCGATTTAATTTTCACATTACTGTTTGGTTCAAAAGTTTTGATACAGTAAGATTTTTTAAATTAATACTTTTTAAATCAGCATCTACAAATGATTTCTGATGGCACTGAAGTAATAACGTCCGCAGATTCAGCTTTGCAATCGCATTTTAAAAATATATTAAAACAGAAAATAGTTATTTTAAACTATAAAAATATTTCCCAATATTACAGGTTTTAATGCATTTCTGATGCAATAAAATCAGCCTTTGTAAGCATAAAGCATTTCTTTCAAAAACAACCCCAAACCTTTGAATTGCATTTCATCTTAACTATTTTTTTTTTTAAATAAATCTTAGTTTTGACTCTTTTCCTTAGTTTTAGTTTTTCCGTTCACAGCTTCAGTACCTTTAATTTTTCTTCCAGTTTTAATGTTTTAGGGCTACTTAAGTTAATGTGCTTACTGGTGTTACTTATAAATTTTTAACAGCATTACATTTCTTAACACAGCTTAGCAATATTACCATCTGGTAACATGCTCATGGTTAATGCAGGCAGGTTATAAATGTTTTATAATTTTATATATTATATATATATATATATATATATATATATATATATATATATATATATATATATATATATATATATAAAAATTATAAAAGGTTATAAAAAGTTATATAATGCACCATGTATTGCTAATGAAAACTAAAATGAATGAAATCAATCTTTTTCATTTTATTTTCAGTCATTTTCAGTGTGTGTTTCTCAGTTTCTCAGAATTTGAATAAATATTTTAGTAATAAAAAAACACATGCATGTCTCTCAAAATCAGTCAAGAAAACACTGTCAGGTTGATATTCTTTGAGGGACTAAGGTTTGAATTTTAGGCACAGTAGAAAGCATTAATGCTCGTAATGCATCTTCTTTACACTTCCTTTACTTCACTGAACAGAGAAAGAAGCAGTAACTACAGAAGATGTTGCACAAAAAGAAAATCGTTTCAGGCTGATCAAAAAAGAAAACAACACTGAGTTCTCACCGGTGTCTTAGCGTAATACTCTTTCTTTATTTGCGACATTTTATTTATTTTTTTCAACGGTAGAAAGATTGACACACTCTCACCAGCAGAGAACAGAAATACTGTTCAGTGTAAACACTACAACGTGACAGTGTGATGGGAAGAGAGAGAGTACGAGCAACGACAGAAAAAAGAGCAAGTAAATAATGAAGACACACAGCACACAGCAGAATTTTTCATCTTTAGGAGCCTGGAGATTTGTCAGATTCATGGCCTATATTTAAAACATAGATGAGGCTAAATAAAAAAAATCTCAGCTGTTTTGATCTCTACTTGCCTGCATTTGAACATTTTTCCCCCTGGACCTGATATGGTATCTATTGATATGAATTTCTTTGCCAGTGAAAGATTTCAGAGGACATTTCTCTGAAGAATTCACACACAAATTATTTTTATGTTCATGTTGATTTGATATGCTAAACACGCTGAACAATACTGTATGCCTTTTTATACTAATAAGGGCACAGCTGGGGCATTACCGTGTGAAACCAGAACTTGACGATAGGGGCGTTGTAAAACTCGTAAATTTTGCGACCAAATGGAATCAGCCGATGGCGGTTCTGAACCTCTTCCACCTGTTTCTTACGCGACGCTTCTGAACTGACGTTCCCCAGCATAGCCTGGAAAAAGTACAGAGGATAGAAAGAGGAGAAAGACAGAAAGCATTACTCGTATACACCATTTAGATAGTGTGACTTCTCACCCAGAATTGCATGCAGCTGTTTCAAACACTGCAAAGCAATACTGAGCGCAGAGGAAGGTGAGATATTCACTATGAACTGGGCATTGATGATTCTGCCGGGAATGGCCGTGTGGAAAAGAGAAAGAGAGAGCGTGAGAGAGTGTGCCACAGAGAGATAGAGATAGGTAGTAAGAAAAGAGGAATGAGAATGCCCAGTGTCATGGGTTATTTGCACACGTCCTTAATCCAAGAGTGGGGAGCTTATCCCGTAAATGGAAAAATATGGTGCACTCTTGGACAACATGGCAGAATTGTATTGCAACAACTTTTCTGCTGTCGAAGCTATTTGGTTGAGCTACAGTCTTACAGATTACACACCGTGAGTCTAAATGCAGTGAAAACAGTTTATTTCACAGCTTATGTTACGCACAGTAAGATGTAATTGTGAAACATGCGTTTCAATGTTGCATCAGAGAAAAATTATTGCAATTACAAGAGCACTTTCTTGAAGAGCATTCAGATAAATTGCAATACAATTGTCATTTTGTGTCGTAACCTCACATATCTACAGTATATTCATAGTGAAGTGAGGGGAAAAGCTTCAGTTTTTGGAACCGTGTTGTATAAGATCAGGTCAACCCAGTGCCGTTTTGGGAAATGTAGTCCTCGGTTGTTTTGGATTCTTGGACTACATTTCTAAACTAGCGTCATGGGCTGACCTGTTTCTTTAGAGCAGTAGTTCTCAAACTGTAGAGTATTCCAAGTGGTCCACGAGTTGACTGGCTCATAAAAAATAAAATAAAATAAAAAAATAAATAACAATATAATTATAAGCATTATAGTAATTTACTTATTAATAAACTCAAAACAATGAATTAGACAAAATAAGTAATTTTATAAGAGTAACTTTGTGTAAAGTAAAAGTAATATTGTGAATTATTAGTCTTCCGTTTCACCTGATTATTCTTCAGAAATTATTTTAATATACTAATCTGGTGCTCAAGAAACAGTTTTTAAAAAATGCTACTATTTTCAACTTATGACGTTACAAATTTCTTTGCTGTCATTTTTGATAAACTTCATTTCTCAGAAATAAAAGTTACTGACCCCAAAACTTTTGAAGAGTAAAGTGCACTACTATTTAATGAAATCCAAACGCTAAGACATTTCAAAGCTTTTTAAGGAAATTGACACTCATGATGCATTAAATTTATCAAAAATACTAACATTTAAATGTCATAAATGACTGATCCAATTTAACATGACTTATTTATTACTCGAACTCTCTGTTTGTCCCGTGTAGCACTGAGAGCTTATGTATTCTAGTCATCAGTTTATGAGATATTTATAAGTCTGCACCGGTATACCAGTCTCTTTTTCTGAAACTCTGATGTACTCCTCATCTTGTTCATCTGGGCCATCCACGTCTCTCTGTTGTTTACAGCCTTCATCTCTCACAAGAACAAGACTGGTGTTTCTAGAAAGACATTTTTGAGCTTGGCTATTTTTAATATTAAAATTTGACTTCAAAGTGTACAGTGACACGCAAGAAACGCAAGTGTACTCAATACTTCAGTGACTGAAAAAAAGATTAAGCGGCACAATCATTTTAGACTGTACTATTAATAAGAAAAGTTTTTCTAATACCAAATTTACACATAACAAGAATTTCTATATGAATATTTAACATGTTTTTAAGTGAACGTAGTAATGGCTGAAAACAGGGATTTTTGAAGGTAAAAATAAAAAATAACAGTTTAAAATAACCATAAAATACCTAAACATTTACAATTGTACACTGTTAAAATTAATTTTAACATTCACTGGTAAACATACAAAGTTTTGTAATGTAGTAGTGTAATTGTTCAGCCTAACGTCTTTGTCAGCAAACATGGCTTATTTGGGCTGACTAGCTAAACACAGCAGTATGGGTGATTTCAACAAAATAACAAATTTATGGATCAGTAAAATTGAGACAATTTCAAGATAAAGGGTAAAAGTTAAGGCTACACAAGTTGTTGTTTCCCCCCATATCTGGGGATGTTAAAGTGGTCCTCCACTTGAAACAGTTGAAGAGCCACTGCTTTAGAGCAACACTTGATAGTTCACAATGGAAGATTGAACAACAGTATCCGTGCAGTTTTACTGTGAAAGAAAGAAGGCACGTCTGGTTCAACTAAAAAAGTGAAGGTTGTCGTCATGGAGATGTCAGATCAAGGCTGCTAACATAATGCAAAACAAGCCTTCAACATGCACAATGTAGATGCGTGTATGATAAAAACACAGGCAGCATTCAGTCACAGTACCGTACTTCAGACGAGACCCTCGCTAAAAGAAAAGAAACAGAGAGGAGACAAGGACAGAGGCAGACGGAGACACGCTACAACTCCACAACCACGCGTCTTCGCTTTGACAACGAGGAACGAAAAAAAGGGCGAAGTGGGAGAAGGGTGTAGGGTGGGGAAGTCAGAAAAACGGCAGGGTTGGTACGGATCTCTAAGAAGAGGAACCACGGACTCGAACAACAACAAAATAAAGCCGGAAACATATTTGAGAGGCCAAATTGGGGGCAGGACTTTCACAGAGCTGAGCAGATGTGCCTAAATGTGTGTGTGTGCGTGTATGTGTGTGTGTGTGCGTTAGCTACAAGCTAAGAAACGAGGCTAAGGTGGATGCTCTCACCACGGAGTTGTACTGCGTCTCACAGTAAGATCTTACTGTGAACTCCATGTCCTCCTCCTCTTTCTCCTTAGCTTGTTTCTCAGGTTCATCCACATCCTTCTCCTGCAGGTAGGTGTCCTGATCCTGAGGCATATATGACATCTCGTCCTTATTTTTAAACTCCAAACTCAATATGGAGGGGGGTAGGAGCAGGCCTAAGATAACCTGGAGGACGAAACAAACAAACATAAGAGAAAAATACTCTTGTTGCTTTCCATTATTTAGTAGGCCGTAGACCAGTTCCTGCAGTCACACAATGCTTTTGGTAATGAAATACCGGGCTCACATACAATATCACCTGTGAGACAAGAAACACCAATATCACCACTGAGTGTCCACTAATATGTCCAGATTTGGATATGGCCTTCATTATCCAAGTATTTTTTCCATAGCTTTGTGAATATTATGTCTGTACACAGACAACCAGTTTAATTTGCACATCTCATGACAACAATAATTCCTGTAATTTTGGTGTCTCTCGAGTAAAAATAATAATTAGGCTAGCGATTAAGAAATCTATTAGAGTGCTAAAACAGCAGATGCTGGTCTCATATTGATGAAGACTTAAATACAACACAATCAACAGATTCAGCAATGAAGAGTCACTTTGCGAGGCAGTTTCACCAAATACATGCCAAAAATATTTTAAATAACCTTATATTATGTAACAAAATGGTTGAACCCAGAGTAAGCTCTCTTCAAATACTGATATTACTGTATGTAAATCATTAAGGCTACAGTCTCAGCCATCTTTCTCCCGAATCTGACCTTTAGGCCAGAGTTTTTGCGCATACGCAGACGTCCCATCCACATGTCAGTGAGAAGCATCTGGCTACAGGTGTGGGCTATGAAGTCCCTGTGCTTGGCGGCCACTGCCAGCTGCAGACAGGTGGCATTACTCCAGTTCTTCAGCTCGTAGGTTAGCAGCTTCATGGCCATCTGTTCATCCTGCTTATACGACTGATCGAGCAGCTCAACAGCCAGCTGACCAAACTCCCTTATGGATAAAAAAATAGAAAGAAAAACGATGGAATTTCTGTGCCAGACACATTTATATGCGCACCTTTACACAAAAAACAACAACAGATTGTTTTAGGTGTAGAAGCAGGATGAGCTAATGTCATTACTAAAAGAAAATTCACACTGAATTTTATAGAGTAAAATTCACATGAATTTTAGAGAAGTCTTCATGGTCAGTCACTGTGCCTTTGATGGGATGCCAGATTGGCTGCTAACAGATGGTCTCCACAAACATCCAGACCCAATAGTTGTATACCCCACAGCAATGGAAACAAGACGTGCAGGTGAAATCCTCATCTACATGCTCATCCTTGAGGTAACTAGGTCATCATAACACATCTTTACATGCATACCTTGAGTTTTGATTGAGCTCCTGTGAAATGTCATCTACCATGTCGTTCTCTGATGCTTCGTGGGCCATGGCTTTACAAAGCTTACAGGCCACCAGCGCTTTAGCCATGGCCTCCTCGCCATGCTGCCAGAAGAACAGGGCCATCTTCTGCCGCTTCATCAACACTGCCCAAACCATCAGCTCATGGAAAGGGAAAGGGAAGTGATTGATTTCTGGGTCATCCAGGTCAATGTCTACTTCCTCCTCTCGCTTCCTTGTGGTCTTCTGACGTCCTCGCCTAATGGGCATGTCGTCCTGTATGAGAGAGTAATCATTTTTTTTCTTTAAAATAATAATAACCACCACTGAGAATTAAAATTATAAGTACCCTATTGTTATGGTTTGCTGTATTGAGCAGTATTTATTGATTAAATGTAACAGCGACAACATTATTACTAACTTTGTCAAAAATATAATTTATTTTATTAAATATTTATACAGACACCTTTTATTATAAACATATATTAATGATTAAAGGGCAAAAAATTACCTATACTTTATATCCTGAATCTGGTTTTTAATAGTAAGAGGACCATTAAACACACATTTAGAGTAATCGTAGGTAGTTATAGTATTTCAATTAGTTTTGTGAAAACCTCTGAACATGCAATACTAGGAGCATTTTCATTGTGAACCTTCATTACTTGAATCTAAACCTCTAAATCAAAGGAGAGCTTAAAGAAAGCGTTTCAATGAAACTCAGTGGGGATTTTATTGGAAAGCAGTGGGATACATAAAATTAAGAAATAAATCTCACCTCCATTCCAAGCAGCTTCAGGGCTTTTGGCTACAACAGACACAAAAATAAAAACATAGAGGACAAAAATAACAAGACGCGTTAGATTTGATTTACGCAGTTTCCAAATTGTTTCACCATCCTTTTGATACACGTGTAGAAACATGGCATGTTTAATGAGTAGATAGGATTCTTCATGCTATGCAATGATAAATTTAGAGCATCTCTCTGGTGGCATCGCAGATGTCTGATCTATTTCAAGCCTATATGGCAGCATATGTAGAACGATGTATGTGAGAATGTGCATGTGAGAGAAAATGTACTCACAATATTGAATCGCACAAATAGATTCATGAAAACACACTCTCAGATGCATATCATGTTCTAGCAATCCACTATTACAGATAAAATGCTCCTGTGACATTGGCGTGATGGAGCAGCAATGTTTAATGTCCCGAAATGCATTCTGCGAAAAAGGTTTGAGATTTATGACTTACAGTAGATGCCTGAGCCTTCAGAGGTGTTAAATATGTGTGAGAAAATTAGATATCATCCACTAGCTTGAGAATTTGTCTTGACTTCTGTTTACTCCGCAGTGCTGAAGTGCCGCTCTGCATGGTCTATCTAGTTTGTGTTTTATGCCATCTTTATGTGGAAACACTGATGGGGAAAATTTTATTTTCAGGTGGGTCATGCCAATAATAAAAAAAAAAAAACTAAACTAAAAGAATAAAAGAGCAAAAAACATTACAAACTGAAGGAATAATCTGCAAGTATAAGTATTTAAAAGTGAATGTATATTTCTGCGGGTCATGACAGATTGCTATTCACGTGGCAGAATTTGCAGGTGCAAAGACTGAACGCATCTCTGGAGAGGAAACATATCAATAACTGTCCATCATTACATTATTGTTTGTATGTGGCCCAAAGAATAATATTATTTTACACCTTAATCCTTTAATTTTTAATATTTGTGCTCCCTGTGTGTAATAAGCAAAGTCTGTGAACCCGCCCAGAGGCGCATTTTCTACTAACAGATTTTTAAATAACAAAAAAATACTGTGCCATTGACTTTAGACTAGGTTTGAGTTAGTCTATGGTCTATTTTCAGTTTCTCAAAATAGCAACATTTTTTAGAAACTGAAAGTTTGAAATCTCAAGAATGAATGCCCTTTGCCTTTTAGAACTATATGTCGTTTTTTGCATTTCATAACATACTCTTTTGGGTCCAAAAAGGTTGTGATAGAGGGTCCGAAATCTCTTCCTGGTGTAATTGCATCGATAGGCTCCGCCCATGAGGTATTCAATTACCAATCCAATGTCAATCAGGCTGATGCGGTAGTCAGGGGGCAGGTTACCCTGAAGACAGAAAGGTTACTCATGGCAACACTGCACCTGTGCCAACAGTTCTGGCTATGAACATACAAACAAACGATAAGGTCAGAAACGACCCACGCTCTCAAATACATACACACCCATACGTTCTCACTCCACAAACATACTGACATATTGCTAGAAGGAATCAAGATAATTGAAGAAGATTGTCTGATTCACCTTGAGGTAGATCCAACTGAACCCTGGATATTCTTGCTTGGAAAGAACACACAAGGTCAGTGAGACAGAATCATATTAAAGGGACAGACATCCCACTGAGACCAAGCAAGTCTAGAATGAGGGTTTGGTGCCATATTGAACTGATCATAAAAAAACAATGAGCCTCTCTACAAAAAACAAAAACAACAGAGCCAGAGCTCAGGAGAAAGAAAAGAGAAGAATGGACTCCAATAATAGGCAGGGCAAAGAAAGAGCGGGGGGAAGTGATAACAAGCGATGCCTCAGTTGCTAATTTAATGATTTGACTCAACTTTATGTTTATGCTGATATTAGTGAGCTTTTCTAATTAGAGCACCCTTATCAGGGTGTTGAAATTTCGATTGTAAGACTTAACAACATGAAGCGAACATGAAGACCTAAGATTCCTCCTTTCATTAGATCTACGGGCCAAATCCCTTTTAGCAAAATTACATCCCACATCCTGCCTTCAGTCTATGATAACTAGACTCTGCTCTGGTTCTGTAATTACCAACGCAGAGCAACCACATTTCTTCTAAGCTGGGCTAATTACTTCAACCTCAGCAAATGCCACAAAATGCTTCAACTGGCTGATCAGAATCACAGGTGAAGCTGCATTTCATTTGTTCGGTTAATGTGACACCCATTTTAACATCATGTTAATCTCCAAGGACAGAGAGAACATTTGTGCCTTCAAAGTACAAAAAAAGTCTTTTTTGGACAAAAGAGAAGACTAGAGCAAAAACCTCACAGCGTACCTGCAAAGAGTCGTTTACAAGTCGAAACTGCAGCTCATGCACCAATGTCACTACATAAAGACTGGGAAAATCACCAGAGTGCAAAAAGAAGCTGAACGCGTGGCCCATTGTGCCTTGAAAATGCACTTAGGAAGAGTAATTAAGAAAAACTAACTACACGCGAGTGCCCTAAGAAGCAACAAACCCATTGTTCTGACTGTTTTATAGTCTGAAAATCACTGAAACAAGCAAGAGAGGACACAGACAGAAAAAAAGCAACTAATTGGCCAAGTCTCTCTGTCGGGCTAAGAAGCAGGAGAAACACCTTTGCTAAATGTGCAACAGAAATCTAAGACTAATCTACCACTTACACTCACATTCTGACATCCACTCACACACATGCATACAGATACACACACACACTCAGCTGCATGCACAGCGAGTTCTTACCTTTTTCACATCTCTGACAAGATGGTACAAGGTGTTGGATGGACCATGCCTCTATTTAAGACAAACAGAAACAAATATAACCTTCAGCAATCAGTTACATCTAAACACAAATAATATTTGAAAAACAAATAAGATAAATAAAATAAATACAAATTAAATCTACCTGTTATCGCCTTTGAAAAGAATGTCCATGTAAATAAATGTTAAATGCTATATTTTTGGTCTTTTTATTTTTGGTTTTTAGAGCATATGACAATTTTTTTTTTACTAAAGGTCATTTTATATATTTATAAATAATAATAAACACACATGCATATATTTTTTATTATTGAAGTTGGGTTTTATACTCAACAAGGTTCCATTTATTTGATCAAAAATATAGTAATTTTAAGGCAGGTGATATGTTGCACAATATATTCATGCGCATCTGGTCAATAATCTCTATCACCTGTTTTCAAACGAAGCGGCAGTAAATACACAGAGCCGTAGATCACCCGCTAAACTGAACATCAGTGATCTACGGCTCTGTGTATTAACTGCCGCTTCATTTGAAAACAGGCGATGGCACCAAAGAACACTGAAAATCTCATTCAAATCTAACAAAGCTACATTACCGTATTATAGAGCTCTTCGAGTCTGGACAGCGTCAGGAAGCGGTGCATGCTCACTCCATTCTCAATCAACAGCTTCACAAAGTCCACTCTGTCCAGCACCAGTGCGTCCAGCATAGACTGCTCCAGAGAGCCCACCTAACCACACATACACAAAGCTTACAGGTCCAGAACCCACACCATCGGCGCACAATAAAACAGACACATACAGGTGCACAGCAATCAATCAATTTCATGAATTTTAATCTGGTTGAAATGCGGCCCACCATCATTAGCATCTACTGCGTATAATTAGAGTCAGAGTTACACAGAAGCGCTTCTCTTCCCCTCTGTAATCAATATCTCTGTATCTATAGAGTTGGAGTGAGTGGATAATGCCTACGGGCCACTGCTGTCCATAAATGAAGATCTGGCTTCGAGCGATGTCAACTCTGTTCCAGGCCAAAGCCAGGCTCAGTTGATCTGGAGCTGATGCATTGGCCCCTGGACAGACAAGCGAAAGGGCACATAATTAAGGTTAGTTCATTTGCTTTAACTAAACCATCTTAAAAGGCCCTGAGGAATATGTTAACGAGAGCGTATACAATGATGGATGTGACGTGTGACTAAATGCTTATTAAACGTTACTAATTTTACAGTCTGACGTCTTCAAAATCATGTGCATGCTTAAACCCCCTCAACTCTCATTGATTTACAAGCGCCTCTCACAGTGGAGAATCCTAAGGAATCCCCAGCTCTCGCATCATTACAATGCATAGCGTTATGCCTGTTTAAAAAGCTGATTCTAAAGATAAATCACAGAGGAAAGGACTCTCCAGGGTCTCTGGCTCTTTGCTCCGCTTCTGCTTCAAGCTAATAAACCTTCCCCTTGAGCAGCAGGACATTTGTCTTTACTTACTCTGGCCTGGTCCTTCTACATTTACTTTTATGAGGGTAATCTTTTCAGACGCGGTCTATTAAATAGACACCTCCATGGCTTGTCTAGGTGTCGCCATGTATTAAACCATATTTGCATAATCTCAGTTAAGTGCTTGAAAATATCCTGCCTGACTCAGTTTATAGGCTGTTAAACCTAAAATACGGACATGGAGGTCTGTAATATTCGGAAATGGCCACATGGGGCACCTTGCTCTTTTTAAATCCATGATGTATTTAGTAACTATATTGATGCCAGATGAAAGTCCTCAGCAACAGGAAGGCACTGTATCAGCAAAGATTGGTCACATAATTATGCATAATTAAGTCTCTGAGGATGAACTTTAATTGCTGTTTTCTGTTGCTTTGAACTCAAGCAGAGGTTAGCTTTATGTTCTCGCTTTAATTTCACACTACACCATAATAAATCCTGGCACCTGTATTTGTCAGATATTCGCATGTGTGCTCGATGAAAAAAAAATGCAAAAAAGCTTTTTGCATGGATAAGACTGAGCTGCTGAAAAAAAGCATCATATAATATTCCATGTTTCCAGTCATTAGCATATCATATACTATAAATCGGCAACCAAATGATTCACTTAGTTTGCTATTTAAGATAACAAGCATGCATAAAATACATTCAAGCATTAGATATAAATATGGCCTAAATTAATCAAAAATACAGTACAAATATACATTTTTGACTATATAACAACTGACATACATCCCATACACATTCATTAAGGATAAAGAAGAGAGCTAGGAACTGCACGAGTAAATGATTCTTTAGATGCACTGCACAGTATTATGAATTATGCAAGAGCCAAGCTGCTGGCTTTTAGAGCAACTCATGGAGCTCTTGAAGAAAAGGCTTCACTGGAATCCCATCTTTTGATATGGATTTAAAAGTGGGTCTTTAGAAGCACAGCCAGTAGAGCTTGCACTTTACTCACTCCTTTCAGTGTTAAATGTAATGTTAACCTGACAATTGCAGGCACTAAAAAGTTGGTCAGCAGTAAAACGGAAGTTAACATCTCTGTTCTGGGATGCAATCGATTTATTAAAGACTTAATGTTAGAAATAAGATGGAACACAGTAATTATATTTCGACACAGAACACTTGTGAAATAAACTCACATAAAGATGTTTGAGATAGCCCTCATCATTATTTTACTCTGGGTCTTCAAACATTTTTAGGCCACTGATCACTTATGGTTTATATTAAAATCTGGTTATTTTAAAATAATTATCTATAATCACAGCAGCAAAAGTGTTTTACAATGCAATATGTTACACGTTCACATGAGTATCCGCATATTACCTTTCAAAAGTGCTGTTAGAATGGCCAGATCAATGTCCTGGTGTCCCTCTGATCCCATCCGAAACACTGTTATCTGAGGAAGAGAGATTTTGCATTATTGCTGGCATCACGTGTTCGTCACAACTGTTTCAGTACGATACTGTAGCATGATAAATGCAAATCTAATCCTAGTGATAACTGCTTTGTGTTTTGGCAATAGCAAAGAGAAATGACAATAGAGCTAGAGGGATTTACAGAAATGCACTGCAAGCACCGCCATAACCGGAATTGCAGTTCTGTAATCACTGCAATGTCACATATGAAGGGCACCTTGAACAAGCACCATATGCATCGCGTGTGTTCAGAATTCCTGAACATACAGAGAACAGGCCATTAATCTAACGCCTGTCATTTCAACAATCCACCTTTCTTTCAGTAGCCATTTTCCATCTGTGTCACTGTCTGGTATGGGCTAATGAACTTATGTGTGGAAGTGGGAGGATTGGTTCAGCCTAATGTCAATGGTGTTTTCATTTTCATCCCCTCAAGCCACCATGAAATGATGGCACATTTAGGGTGTGTGTGTGAGCTTGAGGAGGGGTGGCAGCAGAATAAAGAATTGGAGCACTTCAGCGAGCCTAAATAACAGAACATATAATCCTTCAAAATGTCTTATAGTTCAGAACTGAAGCATAAAAGTAACAGTATGCTTAGGTCTTGTGTGGTGAGACTATGATATGTTTTCGCTGCTGAAATCAAAGAATAAATGCAATGTAATCATATCGAACAAGCAATTCATCTCCTCTACAAAGAGTATGGTGACGGACAATTACTGAAGTGACAGAAATTGATGACCCTGTGAATGTGGAGGTGACCCAACTCTTGTGTGTGTGTGTATGTGTGTGTGATTGAGGCATGAGTGATATTGACCTTTACAATACGTCCCTGTACAGTATATGTCAATTTAACCTTTACCGTTTATCCAGTGGATAATATACTACGAAATTAATGTATTAATAATAAATGAAATACATTTTCGTTTTGTGCTTGTGTGTGTCAGCTCCAAATACTAGCTTAATTTATCCAATAAATAAATACATTGAAAAAGTTTTATGCTTTCAAACAGTGGAAGTCAATGTGGTCCAAAACAACACTGTACCTCTTGGGTGAAAAAAGGAGGAAAAAAGACGTGCTTGTTTTGAAAAGGCATGCATTTGAATAAACTTGATCCAAACAATGAAAATCATTGCGTTCAAAAATAATAGTATACTCCATAAAAAATAAATTTAAATTACGACAGAATTCACTTTTTTGGATAAACAATTTTGAATTCAACACACATCACTCAAACACAGCAGGACAAAGAATCAGACATTGTTAGTTCTATTCAATATCCATATTGAGCACATAGCTGACCTATGGGACATGTCTGTGATTTATGAGCATGTAGTAGCTGAATAGGACAGGTCAATAATGGATATTTAAATCATCTCCGTGTGCCTCAGAGGACGTTTTAACAACTGAAGCATCCATTCGCTGCTGAATCTTTAAACACAGGGTTTTCCTCTACTTATATTAAGCTATGTTTTAAAGATGTTAACAGGCGAACACGAAATACACACACACAAACGGCATCATATGTCCGATCAAAAAAACATTTAAAACACGAAAGTTGCGTTAATATTTGCATCATAAATGGTTTATCTTTTTCTTCATCCACAAATAATCAGAATGCATTTTTTATTTCCCGACACATTATCCACAGCGCCTGCGGATATAACTACCATCCGCCCATCACTACTGCACAGATATCAAAAGTTCTAAAATTGCCAACTAGAGGAGACAAATGGGTTAAAATTTGTATGTGTCGATTGTTCGAGAAGGATACATTTCATACAAGATCTGGCAAACGGGCAAACCTTTGAATATAGTGAGGGAACTATAACGTCACACTGTAGGCCAATCGGCTGTTAGCATGAAAAAGGCTCCCTAGACAAAAAGCCAATACGATTTTTCCATAGGCTTTTCGATTATCGCTTAAAAAAGGGTCTGTGTTCAATCATAGCTCATGGATAGTTTTGTCCATCGAGATAATCTTCACAAAACAATATAACTTTTATTAATTTTGATGCCTAAACAAAACGGCACCACGGCAAAGTCTCTTTAAGGCAAATGATGTCACTTGGTGGCCATCTTTGAAACGCCTTTTGGTCATCCAAGAAATTCTCCGCTCACGATTAAATTTCATATTTCAAATCACCAATGAAATATGAAAATAACTGCGCACTGTTCTTTCTTTTGCTGAAATAGCGTTATAAAAAGCTTATTTCCCAGGCGAGATCAGACAGAAATCACAAGCGGGGTGTAGCCGGTGTGTTCTCAGTCACTGAATAAAACGTGAAAGAGTATTGAATTTGTGTGAACCGCATACCTTATTTTAGGGGATTTAACCAAACTCCTAAATTACGGGAGTTTTCTCAGAGTTGACAGCAAACATAGAAAATATGCCCAGTGGGATTTTCTTAGCATTATTAAAAATACGGAAAAATATTTAAACATCATGATAGTGGGAATGGTGAAATACTGGATGGTTGACAGGTATGCACAGAGATCTTAAAATCCACCTTAGCCAGGCCATCATGTTTCAAAACCTCCATCATCTGAGTGCCAAAATGACTTCTGCGACTTTCTCCCCACTGAATTTGCTCCATTTATCGTGCGATGTTTTGAGAGACCGAGCATCACGAACAACAAGACCACCTTTCCGCAACAGACCTCCAAGCGCACACCTGCAAGCACAACTGCTCCATGGATGATGGCATAGCATTTGTCATCCTTATTGCACTCTGTTACCTAGACAACAAAATCTCATATGTCAAACAGTTGATGTTTACTTCATCGCAGCATTGATCACAGTCTTTCCCCAGACCCTAACAAACTTGCAGCAGTTAGACTAAGCAAATAACTCTGTCCTCGTAGACATCGGGAGCAACAGCCTTGAGGCACTAAAGATCCACAGCCATTCCTAATACCACGAGCGTATCGCTAAATATCAGAGCAATCATTAAGTCTGCATTCAAGGCCTCTGTTGAGGGGCTCATTAGCATCATTAATGGCGAGACAGCCTAGGGAAGAGGTGAGACAGCTTGCAACCTGGTGCTGAAACAACAACCTCTCTATTAATGCTTGTAAAAAAGAGATGATTGTTTACTTCAGATGGTCCAGAGCAGTTCATTACTCGCAGCGCATCAACAATGTGGCGGTGGAGATAACAGAAAGCCTTAGGTTAATGGGTGCTCGCATCACCAACAAATTGTCATTGGCCCTGAACGCCTCTTCTTTGTTGAAAACAACACAACGGCACCTCAACATCCTAAAGGGGCGTTTACAATGACATTGATTAAATTGCTGGAGGTCGCAGCGTCTTTCAATTGACTGCTGGCTGCTAATAGCATTTCTTCTTGGTGGCAACTGTAAGATGGCGTCTTTATTCCCGTTGGTAATCGCTGTCGCTGCTAATTCGCATACAGTCCAATGCTCACAGTCGATCACGTCACGCTGTCGGAAAGCTCTGCCAATCACAGTGTAAGTTTTAGTAAAATGTGGCATAGTAAATATTGAGCATTTCTACCTGCCATTTGTAAAATCCCACAAAACCAAGGCAAATTCTTGCAATCAACTGAAAAACTTTACGTAAGCCTCAATTAGTGGCAGAAATATTAGTAGAAAACAACTCTGTTTTACCGATCAATATGTAAGTTATACAACATACACTTCTTTTAGTGGAATACACTTTAGCAGAATACACTTCTTTTAATATGAACTTGACCTAGGATCTATGGTTTGCAGACTTTGTAAAAGATAATAACAACCGAGAGAGGAATTGTCAGATCTGTCTACTACATGTGTCACTGCTGTTTCCTAAAGGAAGCGTGTTTCTTTTTTTATCCACTGCCAAGGGATGTGCTAAAAATGATTACTTTGATAGCAATTTAACTTTGATAGTCTGAAGATAAAAAAACCTCTGTGCCCAGAATGAACATGATTTTCTGCCAAATAGTGTATTCCTGTCTTAAATCACTGCCCTTAGCAATGTAAAACAACCTTATTAGGGAAGATTTGGAGAAGAATACCTCTAGTTATCAAAAGCATTTATGTAACCAGTCGACATTGTATTATTGGATAATTTCAGTAAAATTTTTAAACTATCAAAACGCACAGAACTTCAGTATAACTTTCGATATATCATGAAATAAATTGCTTTTATGATTAGAAAATCTTTGCCTGAGATACAGTCATTAAATCACCTTTAAAGTTATCCAAATTAAGTTCTTAGCAATGCATACGACTAATCAGAAATTAGGTTTTAATGCATTTAAGATAGGAAATTTACAAAATATCTTCAGGGAACACAATCTTTACTTAATATCCTAATGATTTTATGACATAAAAGGAAGATAGATAATTTTGACCCATACAGTGTATTTTTGTCTCTTTCTATAAATATACCCCAGCAACTTAAGACTGGTTTTGTCTTTTGACAGGGTCACATATTTACTAGCAGCAATGTGACGTTACTATAGAAATTGATACTAATTTGTCCCTCAGTTTGCAAACACTTAGGAAGAAATACTGTACAACATATATTTTCTTGTTGCTTGAAGGGTTTAAAACAGTGTGTGCCTTATAAATTATTCACTGAATTTATACATGTACACATGTTTTTCCTTGAGTTGAAAGCATTTTCTGCGATAACAACAACAACAACATTCTGTCAATGAAATTGCAAATGCATTCCGGAACGTTCCTGTAAGAGTCTGATCTGCTACTCCTCGCCAGCTTTTACGGGTGTATCAAAGAAAGCATACTGACCTCCTGCATAAGTGTCTGTAATGGCAAATCACCTCAGTCAGAAAAAAACCCTGCAGTGAGTAGTGAAAATAGCCCTGTCCATCACATAGGCTTGTCTTCCTGCTGTTAAAGGTTATCTCTACATTGAGAAGTGTGAAATTATGGCCAGCGGGAGTTTCTTTAAAAAAAAAAAAAAAAAAAAAAACAGCTAAGGAGTTTTCCTCGCGTTACGCACTATTTATAACTCTACACTATATTTAAATTTACAGAGATTAAAAAAAGAGAGCCTTTCCCCCGTGTGGCGTCAAACCTCCCTGGAAATGTTCAGGCCACACTCAGTTCAAGTCAATACTAAACCTCATCTAAATATCTGGTTTGATACTTCAGCAACCCCCGTTTTATTAATCAGTCAAAACATCTGCAAGGAATAGTTTTTAATTAAAAATCAAATTGAAATACAATTCATCTGTGTAAAATTGATGGAAGCGATGAATCGGAATGTTAAGGAGGAGATGGCGTGTACTGTAAGTCGGTATGTAACGCTCATTGGAGAGCTGGAGAATGCCGTACTCTCTGTACGCGGGATTGCTTCATGCATCAGTGACCCAGGCCCATGGGCAAACATTCATCTTCATTTATCAGGGGCGAAATTTCCTTCCTCGCCCTCCCTCCACTCCACCAGCCCCAGTGCTTTCACATCATTTCAGATCCTACTGCAGTGCTCTACTCACTGTTCCTCACATCTGCCGGGGGTTCCTCGGTCTGTCAGCTGTCCATCCACTTGCTCATCCATATAGTCACTGACCCGTTCGACATGTTGCTGGATGTGACTCCATCTTTCCACCCGTCAGCATCAGCTGAGAGATGTGTCATCCCCTGAAACATCTCTCTATTTTCATTCAAACTGTGAGAATTAATGACCGTTGTCAAGTTTCCCCAAAAGTCCCACCATTGGTCATCAAGTCCAGACCAACTCACATTACTGGTTACCAAACAGAAAAATCAACCAATGAAAGTCTTACTTGCAGCTGATTATAGACGTACGTGAAGTCCACTGAAGACAGAGCTGACTGTACAAATATATTTGACAAGAAATCTGAGGTATATTTTCACAGACACCAGGCAGCAAAAAATGTTGCATTATGATAATACAACATCAGTCTCTATATATCGACAAATTAATATTAACTGGTTTCTTAAAATAAATACAGACAAAAATTAACTGCTTTGTTAATAGCCGGCGTCGAAACCAGGCACATATAAGTGCCAGTATACACGACTTCTGTCTGCATTTCAATATCCACGGACCCCTGAATCTTTGGTAAGTTGTAAGGAACACTATAACGAGTCCAAAAACATTCCGAAGCGTTCCGGCGAGACCGTGACGTCAACACTATTGCGTTGTTCCGATTGGTCAATGCGACACCCAAAGGTTTGATATTTCCTACCACGGCAACACAGCGAAATATTTTCCGTTAAAAACGCTGTAATCGTCAACGATGTGTTTATTATTGTTTTATTAACATTTATAAAGCGTAATAAATTATATTTTTCCATTTTTTTTGACACGCGTTTTGGTGCATGACGATTCAAGTGACGTCATCTTGGATATCACGTGTAGTTAAAATGATCTCATTTTAAATTGCTGAATACATTGTAACTGGCTTTTTAACTTAGCGTATACAGGTAAAAACAAATCAATATTTCATGTCCTATTGAACAAACAGCTAATCATCGTGGCAAAATAAACATTTTTCAATTTAGAAGACCCTTACTTGTCAGGCTGAGATTGGAGAGCATATCTGGACTTTTAAAACATTTCTACACACCTCAGGAAGGATGGCATTTCCTAGAAGATGATTCCTATTGAAATGTTTGGGTCTCAGGGAAAGCTAGCAGTGCTAACTCTTCACCGAGCCATCGGAAACATGAAACACAAGGAAGATGCTCAAGGAAAACAGAATGAGAGCGATAAATAGACAGAAAGGCTGTCAGACTGATTAACTGAACCATCCCTCTCTTGGTTGCAGGAACAAAGACCTCCACAGTAGGAAAGAGATTAAGAATGGAGTTCAGTCCTGAATAAGAGATGGGATGCCTACTGCAGAGAAGAGCAAAAGACTGACATAATGCTTCTTTTATGTGTCAAGTGCCAATTAATCTCACACAGAACAGAAATACTGAATTCCTAAAAGGTACCTAATCTAATCTAATATAGCTGTAATTAATTGTAGTTTGCCAAATCTGGAGAGGTGTAGTCAGGTCATGCACTGAGAGGCAGGAGGTTGTGGAAGCCTGTTCAGGTTAAACATCTGCTCCGGTGCTTCAAAGGAACAGAGTTGAATGAAGACACCTCCCTACAGGTCTCATTATCCAGTTCTTGATTCACCACAGAACACAAGCTCGTCCGAGTCGAAGCATTATTCAGTTATTCTCATATCTCAGCACTTTTTTCTTCCCTGAGTTTTTTTTTTCCGTTTTGCTAATGTGGAGCCAAATGACCAGGTTTCAGTTTTGTTAATTATATTTGAAATACTGTTGAGATGCTGAAATGGATGAGAATTTTTTCCCTTAAAAAAAAGTGGTTTAGATGCAAAAACAAATATATTTCTAATATCTATTACATGAAACGTTCATAAAGTTACAGAGCATGTCCTCAGCTCTAGAACACAAACGTTATACGACGTGTGAATGAAATTTTTATCAGCATGTATGTTCCTCAAGGCATATTTTGCACCTCAGTGCAATATATACGAATGAATGTAGGCCTATGCATGGCGGCATCAGCAATAGCCCTCGAGCTCAGGTTATGATCAGAATGACAACTTCTCAACTAGCAGATTGGGGGCCAAAAACTGCCCTTTTAAGCATTCTTACACAACCCATCGATTGATTTCAATAAATCTCTGCTGCACTGCTAAATACATCAGAGAATCTCTGCAAATCTCAGCAGTGAGTTCTAAAGTGCTCTATATTTGTCTGTTGACTTTAGTCCATCGTGTTTGTTCTGTACAGCTACTCAGGTTTTATTTAAAATGAACCTTTCGGATATCATTATCCAACCAAATGCGTTTATGCAAATAGCATTGCGGCAGTGGAATGAAATAGTAGCTACTTGCTGAGTACTGCAGAGTATTCTGCAAACTTTTAAATACAACACATTATGCAACAATACACAAGTGTTCTGCATTTCTCATCAACTTAACATTAAGATTTGCACTCATGGATATTACTAAAGTAGGTAAACCTGTTCATTGGAAGGGTGTGATCCAATACTTTTGGCAATATAGTGTACTAGACATATTATAATAGTAGACAATTATGGACAGAGCAACAGAACTCAGATACTCTGATGTCTTTTATATATACATAATTTTAGGTTACTGTCTTCATATAAAACTGCTAATATATGATAATTACTCCGAAAAATGTTTGGCAAAGAGTGTCTTCAAAGACTGCCAAAGGCACCTCTAACATGCATTCACTCCAGCTTTCTAATCACAGTTGTAAATTGTAAGCATTTGTTCCAATCACCAAGCATGGAAATTCTCCCATTGGCTTGTCCTTAGTGGAAAGTACAGCAGCAGAGAGCACAAGAGATCAAGCACTGAGCTCAACTGTGTGCATGTACGATGAATACTAGATGAGTGCTATGGACTACTGATGTCTAGCTCCTGAACACACATCAGACGCCCCACTGAGCATAAGCATACATATTTGTGCAAATCAGTGACAGATAATGATGTACACTCTTAGAAGAAAGGTACAAAGCTGTCACCGGGGCAGTACGCTAAAAGATACATCTTTGTATATTATTTACCCCTAAATGGTATATTCTAGCACATAAAAAGGCATGTATTAACACTTTTAAAATACATATCACTACCTGAAGTGTGAACTTTTGAGAAGGTACTGCTCCAGTGACTATTTTTGCTGAGAGAGTATGCGTTTATTGGTATTTTCACATTGGTTTAATGACTTGGTGGTGAGACAAATGAGCTCTTTTAAGTAACTTTTTTTAATTTGCTTCCCTTTCAGATTCAGTTGCGTCTCAAAGGTTTTGTGATCTCACTTTTGAGTCATCAATAAAACATACACAAGTGGGTGGCATGTAAACTAAAGCCAACGTGTTGTACTCAAACCAAGCTCTCACCTTCAACGAAAACAAAAAAAAGTTTGCATTTAAGCCAATCCAGCATATAAATACACAGGCTTAAGTAAATGGTCATATGGTGTGTGGGTACCAAGATTCATATCTGATAATGAGGATTAACACATCTACAGCTACAGATCATACTTCACAGTGGAAATGCATGCACAAATAACACTGAAAAACACAGTTATACAATGAATTTATTAAAAAAAACATATGGTGTGCAGATACACAAAAGCACACATGCACAGGCAATGAGTGAAACCACTACAATGACTAAATGAAGAACGAAAGCATTCGTAATAAAAAGAACAAATGCAAAAATCACTTTTAGGGTGTATGATTTAATGACCGAAAACAATCTAAATATACAAACTCAACATTGAAATATAATTTCAAGTGACAGACAAGTAGGAAAACACTTTGCATGCAAATCATGGCTCTACGATTCTACTCAACAGAGTAAAAAAATATGAAAGCCTGCTGAGATTAAAGCGAGATATGTTTCTCCTGGCAACACTTACATTGATTGTTAAAAGTCTTTATTGGGGTATTTCAGGACCTTCTGGAAGTAACGGCCATCAGGGGAAGGATAAATGTGAACTGAGAGCTTTTAGACGATCTAACTGGAAAGTGCACTCTAATTGAAAAGTCGTACAGATTGTGGTGTCGCCAATCTGGTGAATAATTTAACAGAAGAGCAGCGGATTCTAAAAGATGACAAGTTTTTGATGATAATATCAGTAGTACGTAAGAATAGTTTCACATTCTGTGCATCAGGAAGATGAAGAGAGAGTGTGTGTGTGTGTGTGTGTGAGAAGCTGATGTGAAGAGATGGTGTCGAGGCCTGAGGAAATGTACTTCATGCGGGCTGCAGAGGTAGTGACATTTATCAGCCCCGAGCTGAAGGGGCCACTTTACACGCATCTCTGACTGTCCGATAGAATAACGGCATGCTGACATGGAGAGGAACTGTGCGGCAGAAAAATCTCCTGGCTTTATCGCGGGTTCACCCTCGTACAAAGAACTCTAAGTATGGCAAAAATGTCTTTAAATTTGTCAGATCGGGAGGGTGGGGTTTAGTCATTACGACAGCACACACTCACCAGTTCTTTCTTCTTCATGCACTCCATCAGAATGATGAAGAGATGCTGGGCCTGCGTCCGGCTGTATGTAAACGTCTTCTGAATGGTGACTAGTAACTGGTCTCTCAACGATTCGTTTATGATTCTATCATGGAGGCAGAGAGAAAGATGAGACTGGCATATCACAGCAAATCATTTATGAAATGAAAATATTCCAACAGGGCGCAACAGCGGGTCTCTGGAAGAAAGAAATCCCATTCGTTTTCTCCATGCAAACTGCTTTTTAATGATAACAAAATTCACAATTAGAACAAAATCACAAAAGACCCACCGCAGCTCACGTTCAACTTCTTTTTTTTAAGTAAACATCTGAAACAAGTTAATAAGTAAAATGTTTAACATTTCAATTCTCTAGAAATAACTACGCTACACTTGATTCAGAGGAGAAATTGTCCTTGGAGATCCTTAAAATGAGAACAGCAGCAAAATAGCTCATTAATAATTTATATATTATACACACACATATATATATATATATATATATATTTTTATTTATTACATGATATAAAAAAATATGAGAGTATTTGCAGTACTTTATGGGATGAGTAGTTTAATAGTTTTGTTTAGTTCATTACAAAAAAAAAACAACATTAGGCACATTCCACATTTCTTTTTGTAAGTGTTTGTAATGCTTGTAATTCATCTGAGAGCTGGTTGGCTGGTTCATGTCTTAGAAGTGCTTATGGAGAAAATAAATGGGGAGGGAACTGCTGAAAAAGTGTGTGCTTACTGTTGCGCTCTATTCTGCGCTACAGTTCAATCTTCATCTATATGTAAATGAAAAATTCATATCTTATTGTAGTGTTACAGTGGAGAGAGATAAAGCTCACATACCCGCCCTCCTCTGAGTACTTATGCCCAAAGGCCAGGATGTCAGAGGCACGACCGCTGCCGTCACACACCACCACAGGCACAGGAGGAGTGTCTCTCAGGTACTCAAGCACGATAGAGATCACATTAGGACCCCCCTCCACTATCAGAGCCACCACTGGAACACCCTGTCCAATCCCTGCGGAGAAAACTGAAACGTGAGCGAGAAAGGGTGTGTGTGTGTGTGTGTGTGTGTGTCGCGGCCGCGGGGCTGCTTGTTACATGGAAAACCAATCAAAAAGATTAAAGGTGAAGTGTGCGCTTTTTTCCCCCCTCACAGTTTAATGTGCAGTGACAACTAAAGGTAAGCAATTCATATAGAGTGTAAACACTGTGCTTACGTGGAGCTGTTTATTTGAGCAGCCTGATATTTCTGACTTATCCAGTGGTGCACATATTGCTCAGCACTACCTATAATAAGCTATTTACAAGGAATTTATTGGTTTGGAGACGAGCAGAGTGGAAAGAGCAGAAGGGGTGCTGGGTGTGTTTGGAAAAACAATCATTATCGCACACACTTCATATTTAAAGGGCTGGTTCACCTAAAAATGAATTTTGTTCTCATTTATTCTCATTATGTTGTTCCAAAACTATATAACCCTTCTTTCTGTGGAACACAAAATAAGTTATTGCAAAGAATATTTCAACTGTTTTTGTTCTTGTATTACAAGCTAGTGGGGGTCTTTTATTTTCTGGGGGACAATAAAACAAAGAAAATGTGCATATGTAGGTAAAGCAGTCATTTTGCATGAACTAAAAGTAAAGGAAAAGCATACAAAAACACAAGTTAAGAGTCATTTGGGCATTCAGACGAACAGATTGTTCCGCTGAATGGCTGTTGTGACTGACCCCTTATCATAACCCAATTGTGTCTGTCAACATAGCAGCCAACATCCACTTAACCGCAATGAGGAGAAAATATTCCTCATGAGACTCTCCACAGAGACAGAAAGTGCTTCTATTTTCTAACAGCAGAGCATCGTGAAGCATCTGTTCGTCAGCAGTCTGTCTTATTAATACGTCACTTTCAACGCAATGACGCATTCTCGTGCATGTACTCTTTTAGCTTCCTGCCCATTAAATTACATCACTTTTATATTTCAAACTGAAATCAAACGGCCTTATTGCATGCAATTATGAGTTAAAAAAATATTTAAGCCACAACATTTACACTATTATTACATTTGCACAAATTATTTAACCATTAACCAATTAACCATTAACCAAACTTCGATGTTTTTGCACAAGCTCTCAATTTGATTCCGGTTCCAATTTGGGTAGCTATATTTCAGTTTTGCTTACAAATGAAAGAAATTATGCTATAAATAAAAAGAGTGTTTCAGATTGCTTGAAACTTACATTTATAAACGACTCATAAGTAAAAAATTTTTAAATCAAGCTACACTGTTCTTGCTTTATTCTTTTGACCCGCTATAAACATATGATAAATGCACAATATATTGGCTGTTATTGAATGCAGCCTGAAACTGTTCTTAAAATGATTTCAGAGTACGCTTTGTTTTTACTGAACATTGAAACGCAAATTTTATTCTGCTGTGTAAGTACACACTGAACAATCAGATCGTTTCTGCATTCATTAATCAGCTGCAATTTTCAGCTCTTGGTTTAATTAACAGGTGTGCACGCAGTGGGAGAGGACCTGTGAGAGAGCAGCTGAACAGGACACTCTTCTGCACTCTGCCGTCTTCCTACAACTTCATAAGTACAAGTTATGATGTTGTGACTATAATTCAAAAAGCATGTTGCACCCAGATCCTCCTACCATTGCCTAAATTATGCAAAGTGAGATAAAGAAAGAGGGAAGGAGGGGGAAAAAGGAAAAGAGAAAGACAGACAGAGAGAGAGGTACACCAGATCCACATGTGCTGTCATCATTGTGCCTAAAATGGGTACGGTTACATAAAGTGTCTATTTTTAGCAGCACACTGACTTCAAAAGAAACTGGCTCTCAGCTGGTATAGAAATCAGAAACAGTGGGATTTACTTCATGCCAAACCTCTTCCTCCCACTGTTCTCTCTCTGCGTCTCTTGTTTTTTTCCCTTTATCGTTTTCTGCTTTATTAAGGTAATATTTATCGATCAGGTGAGGTCTTCTGCCATGATATTTGTGTGCTTCCAGGAATGCTTGGGTTATTTCCTCTCACTAACACACACACACACACACAAACACACACACACACACACACACACACACACACACACACACACACACACACACACACACACACACACACACACACACAGTTTTCTCCCATTCAGTGTGGCAGACACTCTGTCTAGACTAGCTCTTATGTTACAACAGGACAGAACTAGACATATATTATTCATCTGCCATCTATTTATGTTCTCAAAATTTTTAAAGTCATGGACAAGGTCTCTTTTAAAAATGTTTTAAGAGATATAATATCTTTCAGGATATTTCTTTCTTCTAGTTATACTATTCACTACATGGCACATTAAACCTTGAATTTATGTGTTTGTACAGTGCTTATGGCGTTCTGACTCAAGCAACCTAGCAGTAATATATTCTGTGATATTCCTGCTGAAAATACCAGCTCAGATCAGCACAGACTGTGATGTTGGTTGGAGGGTGGTCTAACTAAGCCAAATATATATATTTGAAAATCAAAGCAAACACCTGGACAATAAACAGCCACATTGTTGACAATATATAAAATTATATTTTTTTTGCTTATTGTTTAACAAAATATACAAAGCACCTTTTCTATATGGAATATATGGAGTCACATTATTGTTTTTTTATAAACATAAAGCTGAAATAAAATATAAATACTATATGATTATCATAAAATTATAAAAATTAAGATATGTTAATGGATGACAAAAATAATATTATAAATTATATATAATATATAATAAAAACTATATATATATATATATATATATATATATATATATATATATATATATATATATATATATATATATATATATATATATATATACATATGTATATATATATATATACCTAACATATGCCAGTCTTTTCAGAAAGGATACACTGTAACCATAGGCACTGTAGCAGATGCTTGGAGAAGTTCACTGGGGGAAAAGTAATATGGGCCAAGGGTTTCCAATTTGGGTGTGAAGACCAATAAAACATGCTGTCACAAGTCTCAGAGAGAGAGTGAAAGACCAGTCAGAAGAGAAAATTAAGAGATTAAAAAGGGGATGAGTGTTTGCTTGTGCTATTTAAATTATAATCACATTCAAACCTAACCTTTCTTTCCAACAAGCCTCAGCAGGTTCCAAAGAGCCTTTGAGAAGAATCTAGGTGGGCAGGGGGTGACAGTGTTTGTTCTAACGGCTGATATCTTCATCTGCCAACTACATCAGTGGCCAGAGAAAGCAAACAACTCAAAGGAAAGTCATTTTTTGGGTCTCAGTACAGTCATTTGCCATTTAATCAGAGAATGTCAGACGTGTCCCCAGCAGCAAGTCAAAAGACTTTTTAAAGCTACTATCAAAAACCTAATTTTCTTCAGCAGATCGTCTATTAAAAAGAAAGAAATAAAAAAGGTTTTTATCTCTCATTAACATCGGATACATCCAGTGGCATGATAATGATGATGCTGAAAATAACTGGAGGGTTTGTGTAGCTAAACACAAACAAAACAAAGGCTCTAAACAAGATTTTAAAAGTTAGAGAAACTGTGGCTTTCCCTGGCAAGCACTTGATGGTTCCCCTGCTAATGTATGTTTCAGACACCCACAGTGATGAGGCCTAACTCCAAAAACCTCTTCACATTTACCAATTGACCTACGGCACCACCACGAGAGGACAGCGGGCCCAGCATTAATAGAACACAAGCCCCTGTGCTCCGGGAGCAGAGGATGAGGAGGATGAGGAGGTGAGGGGTGCTAGGGAGACAGGGACGGGTTGATTTGTATGCCCCCTGCCAAGCATGCAGATGGAAGATGAATCTCAATTTTTTTAGACCGTTGGAAAAAAACGGGCAGTTTATTCTGTGTCACTCTCAATCTATTTCATTTATACCTTGTGTGAACAATCCTATCCCTCGCCTGGCAGTGACAAATGCGGTTCATTTATTTATTCAAGAGATTAAACACAACAGCTAGACACAAGATCCATGTCCAAAACTGGTGTGATGTGTGATTGTGAATATAACCGCCAAACAAACAATGATCAAGAGCTCAAAGTGAGGGAAAAACATTTACTATTCATTGTGTGGGCTAAACTTTGATTTGGTCCAGGTTCTATCCTTCCACAACTCCAATAACCGCCAACAGTCGCATTACAAGCCTTTATATTAAGCCTTTTATTACGATTATCAATACTGAATACAGTATTGATAACAACAGATGAGTTGCTTTTCAAAAGACGCGACCCTGATTTGCTAAAAAAGAAAACTAAAAAAAGTTACAAATTCTTCCTTTCATTGCAACACATTCAACTAAGTCTCATCTGAAGCAATCAATTTTTAAGAAACACTGGCACCTGTTGTCCTCTGATCCAGAGTTGTATCCCCTTTTTTTCACCCTCCTTTGATTGTGTTTTTAAGCTTTCCAAAAATTGAAAAGACTCTTTGGTACATGCTCGTTTTCAGACGGATACTCCTGATCCCTCTCAGAGATTACATAGCCCTATACCAAATGGGAATTATCTTTGTGGTAATTACGCTCAGTGCAGTAATACATCAAAAACATATTTTTTTTTCGTCACCCTGGAACCGGTAAAAAATATAGAATTACCTCTGTTATTATTTGTGTTTCTACTCATGTTGTTTATTTGATCCGGTGTCCTTGTGGTTTGGGTGATGTTGGAAAAACATTAGTCAACTTAAAGATTTATAGAACACAAGAGCGCTATCAGGACAAAAGATATGAACTATCCTTACGTTTCTGTGGTATTGAAAGGGTTAAAGTCTTTCTTTCTTTCCAAAAAATAAAACTTAAATAAAACTTGAATGCGAAATTTGGACCAAATCATGATTTTTTTTTTCTTTGTACAAATTGGCAGCCGTAATTGGTATAGGTAGTTGTTATGGAAGACATTTTTAAAAATACATGTTACTTGACTTCCATTTATTTGCTAATAAATATCCAAAGGAATATTCTATATTTATAAAAGTTTGTTGCTTTGACAGACAATATTTTTAATTTGTCCCTTGGTTAGTAAAAGCATACCAAGAAAAAAAAAGTGAGTCACGATAAGTACAGTAGGACAAAGTACATCAGAGGGTTTAAAGCTTGTATTTTTCTAAAAGCAATAACATTAATTATTCAGTTTAAAAAGTTTGTTTTATCCCTGCTATTGTTTAAACAGTCATTTTTGCCCATAGGCTTCTATTATAAGTGCAACAGCTTATAACGTACATTGCTGTGTTTCTGTTTTTACAAACTGGTTGAAAGTATCTTGTGCAAATCAACAAGATTAGTATCAACAGCTTCCTGGAATTTTTCTTCAAAAGGGTAAAAACCCTCCAATCGAATAAACCTTTAAGAGGGTGGAAAAAAACTCCCTCGGCACCCTTCCTGTCTGGTCAATACAGCAGCTACTGCTCCATTATGCTAATGTGATGGGACCCGCAGAGACCAACAGCATGGAACAAAATCCAGAAA
The DNA here is from genome assembly GCF_018831695.1 of Puntigrus tetrazona. Taxonomy (NCBI): domain Eukaryota; kingdom Metazoa; phylum Chordata; class Actinopteri; order Cypriniformes; family Cyprinidae; genus Puntigrus; species Puntigrus tetrazona. Next base: position 10,160,411 of record NC_056703.1, read on the forward strand.
TAAACCACCAAAGTAAAAAAGACCAGCTCATCATCTCATCACTTGGAGACCCAGTTTGTGCAAGGGAACGCTAAAACAGGTTTCTAGGCTAGAAACACCATCGGCCACACAGTTTGATTCGACTTTTAATCAGGGTGTGGATATGATCGGCTAAAGCGCGGAATAAAAGGTGAAATTAATTCAAAATGAATAAAAACTTGCGAATATTATTTGAAATGTTCATGAAATTATGGCTATGCACAGAACACGAAGGGAAAGATTCATCAGGGATGAGTGCAGGATGATGAAGCGTTAATCAATATATTATTAAGGCAAATAATTAACAATCGCAAATGTAGTTCTTCTAGAACACTATAAAAGATAAGATGTCCCCCAACCTAAAGGAAAGAAGACCCCGGGCTAGATTTATCTCAGATGTCTCATGATTTTTAGAGAAATCGAATGTAAAATATTAACTCGTACAAAAATTAAATAAAAGCCCAAAGAAAGAGATGCATCTAAACTGCATCTGACATTTTATGTATACACTATGAATTATATATTTTGTATACATTTTTAATTCAAGAGATGATATAATAGCCAGCAGGTTAAGATGAATAATGGAGATGCTTGAACTATATCTAATTCACACAGAATTATGAAATAATTCTGAAGGGGGTCTGTGTATTGCTACCAGTGGTGGGCCATCAGGGCCAGCAAAGCCTTCTCTGCTGTGTATTAAATGATCTCCAATAGTATATTCTCTTCATTTTCTTAGCTTTTTCCGTATTGTGCGTTTATGTTAGAGATTTCAGCAATTGTGTTGCCAGGGTCATAGAATTCTGCCTAAAGCCTTCAAACCAACAGCGAAAGCTTCTGTAGCTTAAAATCAATGGCAGTGAAAATGCTGGATTAACCAATCAGATTTTGAGTTGGCAGCCCCAAGCCACCTCACAGGCTTACGATAACATCAGCACTTTCTTGTCCTTTGATTGGATGGTCAGAGGGAGTACTAATCAAAGCCAACAGCGTCACAATACATCATATTTGTTTTCACAGTATTATTATTGTTTTATTATTATTTATCAGTATGTTTTGTTCAGCGCATTCTGAATAATATTTGCCTTCTGTAAATCTAAATACTTAAGTACTGAAATGCCCTCAAAAAAACAACCACACACAACTCCTCTGCACATGTGTAAAAAATTACTACGTTAGCTTAAATTTTCATTTTTGCTTTATGCACTGTATTCTGGTGCAATTTGCTAGATAAAAAGCCCTGTTTAAGTTTCTGTAAGAGTATCTCTTTCTGCGAGTTGAGCTATATAAGGGGTCTCTTCCTCGGGCCGCAGCGGCAGACCTGTGAGAGACTCGGCGTGAGGATGAGAGAGATATGGGTACGTTAAAACACATAATGTTATGCTTTTCTTCACTGCCTTGTATGGATTATTTTAATGTTACTTGTTTTCCCAATAAAGCTGCGCCAAGTAGTATTTTCCTCCCATAGCGCAAGGGAGACTCGTGAAGACGGATAGCATTAAAGTTCATTAAAGTGTTAGGTCAATTTTAAAACACATGTTTTACGCTAAAGTTAAATGTAAGGTATAAAGACGTTTGAATTAATAAATGTCTTTAAGCACATCTGGCGAACTGTATTTGCATCATTTTTTCAGGTGAATGCCTCAGATAGAGATAATGGGTGTTGCTCAGCTGTGGCAACTTGTTGAATTGTATTAACTGGGTTTCTAGCTTTATTAATAGCATTTATTCTCACTAACATTACATGAGATACCCGTCCGTGACGCAATGCATTTCTGTGTAAAATCTATGGTTTCTAAAGCCGTAACATCATTATGATGATTATTAAGAGTTTTATTAGATGGGAAATGCACGACCCGCCACTGATTGCTACTTTATTTGCATAAGTCCTTAAGTGAATCACCTGCTAAATTAGTCGCTATACCAATAATCAACAGCATCAGTGGCCACAAATCATTATTGCTGAATTCATCTCTGTTCAGTAGTCTGCAATTTCTCAACATCCATCCTAAATCACAACGGACGCTTTACTCTATTCCCCATGTAAACTGGGGATTAACGGCTGATTCCAATCAAACTGCACCTAATTGTGCACAATTGAATTGATTCTCACATCCCATCTTATCGAGCAAGGAAATCTTCACTGGATCCTATGCGCGCTAGTCTTTCCCTCATCTCTGAAACACCCAAAAAGCCCTCCTCATTAGCCCACCAACTGCAAGCACAGCTCCGTAATTCATTTTAATCCAGTACTGCAGCAAGTGCTTGTCAGACTGTGAATATGTAGGCCGGGCCGCAGCCTGCCGCAATTCTTCCAAAACAAAGAGATTTGATTCCATGTTTGAGGGTCTCTGTAGCTCTCTGAGCCTCATGGTGATGGCTCAGAGTGTTATTGATGTTCTTCTAGTGTTAGAAAGGACAGGTAATAAAATAAAGAAATGAGCTCTGCCCAAAGCCAGAGCAAACACCACCATCACACAGCTGATGCAACAGAGAAAGCGAGAGAGAGTGAGAGAGAGCTGCAGGCTGAGATACGGCTCAGATATATGAAGCTCCTGTCATGAGTGTGATGTCAGAGTAAACTGGTCTTATCGCAGTCTAAATATGTGTTGTGAATGTGTCACAGGATGATTTAATGAGCTTAAACATGTTTCATCTGTTCAGCTCACAGGGCTCAAACATGTTTGAAGTCTGAAATTTCCACATGCTAGAGGGTTAGATGCATTTTCTCCAAGAGTAGATTTTGCCTGTTTAAATGTCAAGCCACTTGCCGCTTTAAATGCTGATTATTTTAAGCGATCCGTTCACATGCAGCTTCCTATGGATGAATCAGAGTGGGTGAGGCTGGTGTCATTTTGGATGTGAATGATGACGCCTGGGCGTCCCTTTGACTTCCCAGCCCCCTCTATTACTCCAGGCATAGGATGACAAAGGGAAGTCCACAGGTCACATGACAAGGGAGGGAGGTCAAACTCTGGCTCACTTCCTCTTGATTTGCGCTGTATGTGGCAGGTTTATTAAATGCCTCATTTGATGCTGTGGAAAAGTGTTACTACTGTGTTTATGTAATACCCTATATACAGAGCTATATAGGGTAATATACAGAGCCCTAATATACAGAGCGGGGTAGATGACTTGCAAATTGTTATAGTTACTGATTCTAAATAACATATAATTGTAGTTAGTAACATAATCCATTACATTCCACATTTTAGGTAATAACTACTTTTTGCTCACTTTTAGATTACTTTTGACCTAACTTGTTTATCACATTGATTGAAGTGGGATTCTCTTGTACCATATCGATATAAAAATTCAAAGAAAAAGAAAAAATATTATTTTTGTTGTTATCCACAACATGAAGTGTATTAAACCTTACATTTCAAAGTCTGTAAAAGAATTTGTGTTTAATTTGTGTATTTTAATACGTTTAAAAAGTCTTGCAAAGATGTAGTAATACATGTTTAAATAACTCAGTAGTTGATGTAATCTTGAAATGCAAAGAAAAAACTTTGCAACGCATAAAGAAATGTAAATTTACAAAACATTTTTGATAAATACAGTGGACACGCAGTAATATTAACCCCCTAACTAGTGATTGATTTTCGTGGAAATGTCCACAAAACTGAAAGACTTGAAACTGAAAGATGAAAAATAATAATTAGGGACAATCAATAAATTATGACTATATCATTGTTACTGAATGAATAATACGTAATCATGTAATCAATAAAAAGTAACTGTAGTCTGATCCAGAGTAATTTAATATGTAATTTTAATCTAATTTTTGGAATCTGATTAGGTAATTCAGATTACATGTCATTATATTGACTCTAATTTGGTTTAATAAATCCCTGCATTTCTGCCACAATCCAGTTTCTCCAGTTGCTTTATGTGCTAAAACACTGTCATGCTATGATTAACTCATTTTTATTCTTTTCAGTTTTTATTTTATGCCTTCTATAATGTCAATAGGGCTCAATAAAGATTGCGCTTTATTCACGCAACTCAACATTATTAGCCTGCCATAATTAATGTTGCGTTATTACTGCCCATGGAAAGCCAGCCGAAACGGCAATTTAAATTCAAAAGAGATGTTTCTATACATTTTCCATTGATAATAACAGCATTTTCCAAATAACAAAAATGTTGTAATCCAGCATATATACAGGAGCAGGAGAAAAACCCTATAACAACTAATCAAAGTATGCATGAGCAGGCCATAAGCTGTCTGTGTAGAAATGCAGTTTTCAATGACCCTTAATGATCCACATGAGCACAAACAAAACAGGGGCATTCTTTTTTTTGCATGCGTTCATGATTTACTTTTTTTAGCTGAATGACGTTTATTTGATATCTTTATGCGAGTAAATGGACTGTATGGATATTATCTGGCAGAGTGCAGTTGAAGAGGGCTTTTGTGCTCTCAGTGCCGCCAACTCTGTATCTTGAAACTCGTGTAGCATTTTGACGTTGAGCCACAAACTGATCTGGGCATTTCTGACAGGAATCTATAGAGAAACTCCTCTGTGGGCTTTTGAAGATCAGCACAACAGAACCTAGAAATAGTGACTGAGGATAGAAGACTATTATAACCTCTCTCGAAAGGAATTTAAAAGCACCATTGAATTTGCAGTTTGAAGTAATCACATTAACAATAGCAAATTACCCGCAAATGTACTCACGTGTGTTGATCTTTTGCAGAGAGATGTGCTTCTCTAGCTGTCTGCGCAGTTTGACTTCTGCTCCATACTTTCCGGTGGTGCCATTATCAGCCAAAATGAAGTGGGAGTGTAGGCTGTTGAGTACCGTTAGCTTACTAAGAGGGTTAGACATCGTCTGGTACGGCCGGACCACCTGATAAAAGTGAAAACATGCTGTTCAGGGATGTTCAGGACAAAGGTGAAAGTGACGTGCTACAAAAAGTGCCCACATGCAAGCAGCACTCAGAAATCATAGATTACTAGTAACAAAAAAAGCTTTATTTTGTATTTAAAATGCAGATATAAAAGCACTAAATAAAAGCACTGAAACTACAAGTCTGTGTAAATCTGACCCAGAGAATGTCTTATGGTATCAGATCATCTGTACAAAGAGTCATGGGCTCAGTGCTACACATTTACTTATTCGATCAGCGACCTAGAAATAGAAATGCCACAACATCGTCTTTAAAACATTCACCAGACCAGAGCAGACTAGAGAGGGGTGGAAGTGAGTGGGGTCTCGGAAGCGAGAGAGGCAGAACCAAAATCTTGTATGAAAGAAGGGGGATAGAAATCAGTGGTTATAAATAAAAAATTACTCTATCTCTGTGTTTCAGATGTGCATCAGTCCCCAGAGACACGCAGACAAGCTGAGGTGAAACTGAGTAGATATATGTAGTGGCTCACTTATAAATTATTTATAGATTTGTACATGACACAGAATGCATGCAGAGACAACATGAAAATCATTCCATTGTGATCTGAAGATTCACTCTTGTAAATAATAAATCCAAATGAATATATCAATTTTAATATATCGTTATTTAAAGGAAACACATTTTGGGAAATCTGCACTGACTCGAGTCAAACAAGGTGCTATTGGTCATTTAGGAAAACAAACTACACCTAAAAAGACCTAGGTATTAAATAGCAACAGTCTAGTCACTTACATCTTTGCCCACCAGGTCTTCCTGGTTCTCCACAATCCCCCAAGGAGCAATACCGATAGTACAGATCTTCCCTCTTGATTTGGAAGCGTGGTCTTTCAGAGCATCTCCAACATGCCTTATGACTCCTGAGGTGGCAGAAGGGAGTATAATGGAAGAGATAACAGCTTCTCAGTGTGAGAGATACAGTTTCACACAATGCATCAAGGACATAGAGATAGCACACAGTTACACTTGATCTTCTGTAGAAGTTTAGATAGCATCAGCCTTTACTAGCATTGCTCAGCATCTTAAGAGTAATCTAATTAGAATCTTAATTAAACTAAAAAATACATTATTACAAACCAGTATTAACTCCTCCAGTGAAGATCCAGGCCCCAGTGGTCATGGCCGCCTTGATGAGACCCTTGCCGAAGACTTGCTTGAGTTTGGGCTGCAGCTCGAAGTTTTGAAGTCCTCCATGAACAGAGATGAGCAGTTTGGGAAGCTCCAGCTGCCACTCCTTTGTCATCAGATGCAGCAGTAAGTCTGGCTTAGTGTCGTAAGACACTCGTACATACTGACAACACATAAAAATAAGAGGACATCTGAGCTGTTACAATACGATTCAATAGCTTAGAGCTCGAAAGAAGTCTTTTATGCTTAACCAGGCTACAGGCTATGTATTTAATCAAAACTAAGGTGAAGCAGTAATACTGTGATACTGTTCCAAATACTGTTCCAATTGTCCATGTCCTATTTTAATATATGTGAACGTGGACCACAAAACCAGTCATAAATACCACAGGTATATTTCTTCCCAAAAATACATTGTATAAGTCAAAATTATAGATTTTTCTTTTATGCAAAAAAAAAAAATCATTAGAATATTAGTAAAGATCATGTTCCATGAATATATTTTGTACATTTCTTACCATAAATGTATTGAAACATAATTTTTGTTTAGTAATATGTATTGCTAAGAACTTATTTGGACAACTTGTGTTTTTCTAAATATTTAGATTTTTTTGCACCCTCAGATTCCAGATTTTATATATTAGCCAAAATTTGGCCTATCTTAACAAACCAATCATAAATGAAAAGCTTATTTATTCAGATTTCAATTTCAAAAAATGATTGGTTTGGGTCCATGGTCACCAAAATGTCATTTATTCCTATGATCATAAAGCTGAATTTTCAGACATTGATCTACAGACATGAATAAATGCCTCACAAAAGAAATTTCATTTTAAAAGGTTCATGAATATTGCAATATTTTGTAGAGTTATCATCAGAATTAAATGGTTGTTATTAATAGACTGAGCTGTACCATTGCTTTGTTGGAGTGTCCACCTCCCTGGAACTCAATGGTTCCAAAGGCGTCAGTGGGACTGAGCTGGGTGTGCTTGCTGATGGACCACTTCTCTGACAAGCTGTCATTCTTTGGCACACGCTCAGACTTCTCATTCTGATTGGATGAGATGCTGGGGGGCAGACCAACATGTTGGCCAATTAGACGGCCACAACAGCACCTGTGACAGAACACACAACCATTGTGAAATTAAGCCCCTTTAAATCATAGCTGTCAGCCACTGATCTACAAAAGGAAATATTTGATGATTTCAAGAGTACATTTCAGTGCAGATTAATTACAGTGCAACTAACAAATTCTTCACATCTTAAAAAAAAGCGTGTATAAAAGTGTTTTTAAATGCTCTAACAGCTTCAAACAAGTCAGCAGTATGAATAATCATTTCCCTTTAATTAATAGTACAAACAAATACAGTTTGTGTGTGTAATTAAAACACACTTTTTGCTCAGACTACAGCAGTACTGGTTCTACTCACCTATGGGGGTCTTTGGTGCTTACAATAATGTGCACACATTCTCTCTTGCTGAAAGCTCTTTCTATCCATGATTTCTGTGCCTGGGGAGAAACACAAAAGGTGTAAGTTACAGATTACTAGAGGTAGAAATGCCAGCTTCCTGCATCCAAAACTAAAAATAGCCAAAGTACACATTTGACCACATTTCTTTTTTTGTTTTTTACATTGCAGCATCAGGAAGTAGTGCTTTATCATGCTTTAGTCCTCTTTTAACATTCACCAATTGTTGTTCAATCAGAAATTTATGAACTGGTTCCTTTTTAAATAAATTCTGTTTATTATGTGTTAGAGCACACTTTATATTAAAGTAAAATTCTCACTCCTGACAAACCAGTAACTATGAATTTTGTCTCAATAAACTTGCTTTATGGTCATGCAAAATGTGTGCTTTGAAAGTACTAATAAACAACCAACATTTTAATAATAGGCATGCTAATAAGTGTTACCAAGTTTTATTGCCACCTTATTTATTAGTCATTGATATTATTGTTTTATGTTTCTGTTCTTTTTAATGCTTTTGTCATGTGTTTTAATGCTTAACATGCCAAAAAATTTTTTTTTTTGAAATTGTGAAGTTGAACTTTTCATGCTTCATCAAATGAAAACACTGTCTGTTTGCCTGAATGGCTTGCTTTAATTCAACATAACAGCAGCACCATCTGTGAACGCACATCAAAAACAGCGAGTGGTTACACAGACACTTACCCCACAACCAGACTTCCTACGGTACACCATTACTCTTATAAAAGCTAGCCTGAGGGAGAGTAGGAGGTGGTAGTGGGTTTTAGCTTTTACAGGGAAACCCTCGTGTGATGACTCAGTGAATCCAGGCCGCATCACTGACCACCCACATTCACACATCGTTACGCCAACATGAACATGGATAATGTAGATCTGACTGAACTCAATGCATTCTGACAGAACTGCTGTGAGAACAGCCCTCTGCTCTGGTATTGGTCAAAAGCAAGGTATTAACCTTTTCTGTTTGAGATCCAAGAAACCCCAAGGCCATTTTAATTGCCCAAAAAAACATACTTAACATTTAAGAATTGGATTGACACTTCCAAACCCTTTGAAATCTTATGAGAACTAATCAACTAAAGTGGAATGTTACATTATTTATTTTCAGAGATCAGTTTCAGAGATCACATGAACAAATTTAGGATGCGCTAAAATCAAACCTTGTTAAACATTTGATTATCGATCCCTCTGTTGCAGTATAAAAAATGAGATACAGCAGTAAGATACATCAAGTGCAGATCCTTTATCTGAGAGTGATGTTACTCAGAAAGTTAAGTGCAGTGATTCGAATTTTTTCGAGAATGTAGGCATCACACAAATATATTAAAAATAAAAACAAGTATTGTGCGTGAATTGTTCATTTGTTAGTCAGAAGCTGTGATATTTTATGCAAATTTTATTAAATATTTTTAAATTTAATATCATTTTATTTCACTTTATTTAAAGTTTGGTTTTCTTTTAGTTATCTACTATATCCCTGGTTAGAGGAACATTTGAAAAACAAAAAATTGAAAGGAAAAATGAAGATGAATAAAATTGCAAAATTACTAATATTTTCATAAATACAGCACTGTGGTATTTTAGACCAAATGCTAACAATACACAATCTAAAAAAATAATATAGCACTGCCAAATGTGCTAATATTAATGGTCAGGAAAAAAAAGAAGTAAAGTAGTTTGGGAAGTAACAGCCAAATTATATCAAACCCAGCTGGAATCCCTAGACGTGATACCTCAGTAATTTTGCTTAGGTGTGAAGAACATAATCAGTTTAGTCTCCAGAGTATTCCTGTGTGTGTTTTAATGTGATAAAGCACCAGGTAAGCTATATTAGATATCATAAAATGCACACATTTAAAACAATTATTAGTTGAAGAGACCTCATAAACTTGTTTTCCGTGCTTCTCATCTTGTTTGTGAATGCTGACAGGATTCGTAGGGATCTCCAATCACAGCAGAGAGCTGCCAAAAGCTTGTGGTGTAATTAAGATTTGTCCTCAGGATTTGCCCCCTGAGAAGCAAAGAACAGCTTTGCTCCTTGTTGGAAATATCTCACCATCTATAGGGGATCTGTGCCAACAGGTAATGTTATGGAAGGTGGACGCAGACAACAAAAGCCCAAAGGGAAAATAAATAAATAAAACCAAAACATGAACACTGGATAACATTAACTTCCCGAACTATTATGTTTTTAATGGGAACTATGTTTTATTATTATTGTCAAATTTTTCAGAAGCTAAATGGTCCATCAAGGTTCGTGCTCATTCATCATCATTCTAAAGACCTCCATTAACATTAATTCATAAAATATATTTATGTAAATTATTTAAATGTTTTTCATTAACACACCCATCTCTAACTTTTACTATTTAGACATCAAAATATGAAATCATTAGAAATTACCTGCTCTTTTCCTCATCTTCATAAATAAATCCAGACGTCAGAAACCCATCATAATTTTGCAATCCAAATACACCCAGCTGCAGCTTGTGTTCTGTTGAAAGGCTGGGGACATTAGAGGCCAAACGTGCATGCTAGTGGTCTTGTTAGCTGAACTCGAATGTGTTGGGACTGTGAGGATTAATCCCCTCTGAAAGTCTCACAGACAGAAAAAAAAAGTTGGGACGCCCCTCTCAAATCCTGTTCCGCTAACCCAATTTGACACCCCTACAACAACAAACTCCCAGCAGCGGCATCCAGATGGGAACATCCACGGTTGCTTTTCTCACAATCATACACACACTGTGACACATGCGAACACACTTTTCTTTAGCATTGTTGTCTAGAAAATCTAGGTAACTCTGACTCGAACCGCACTTGTGGCCATCGTCTGTCCCGTCACCCCCCTAGGGCCTGTCAGAATCAGCTCACACTTCTGCACATCAGCAAAATCCTCACAATCACCTCACACAACACCAACAACGAATTATACGAGCGAGGATCAAAGTATGGCTCGGTCCAACGGAGATTCACAATGGCCGTCGCCTTCTTTTTTTGACATATGGTAATTATAACAGCCCTGCCGAACTTACGTAACACACCCACCGTATTTACTGCGATAACGCGCACACGCACACACACAAACACACAGTGCTGATACACCACCTGTCACCTGTGTGAAAAGGTGTCAGTCTGAGCAAAGCAGTCAGAGACAGATGGAATCCTCTAAGCTGTCCATCATGTTTCTCCTCCTGGTTGAGGAGCTCACAGACTGACGGGACGGGAGCCTGCGGTGAGCGAGAGACCTCAGATATGGGCTATACAAGCTAATTTTGGCATAGCACATATAATGTGCTCATTTTACATCGGTAGCTCAGAAGGCAATAGACACAGCTGCATAAAGAAAGAAAGAAAAAATCCTGATTATATTAAAAAACAAAGCAAAAACACACACAAAACCATAAAACTGAGTCACTTTTATTTTACCACATCAATTAAGGAGTTGATACAATATATCTTTTTCAATCTTTATAGAATTTAGTTGAATAGCCCTTTTTATTCGTAAAACGCAGATCAAAGTGCTTCACAGGTCAAAGTAAAAAAATAAAAATAAAAAAATGTTAGTAATATAATAATATGTAATGTGATTTGGGAAAACCTGTCGCATGTTGTGTTGGGGCATTTTCAGAAAATTGTCAAAATTAGGTTTTTGTTAAATTATTATTCTATAAAATTTTCTGAAAGTATCTTGGCAAAATTCGCTTGTTATGTACAGAAAAGCAGAATTTGTCTTTCTCTCATGGTGAACGAACGAGGAGGTGCTTCTTAATACCACAAAAACAGTTAAGCTATCAAAATAAACCGCAGACCATATATAATAATAACCATATATAAGGTGTATCAATGCATGTTTTTTTGCCAGTCCTGTTTAAACTACTGCAAGCAAGGTTTAATTATTTATTTAATTTTCAGAGCGCAAGAGAACAACGCAGTTTGACATTAGCTGCTCATTTAAACAATCTTTCTCGTCTCAGTCTGAAATAACATCATTTTAGGGCACTGGCATCACCAAGCAGACTATTTCACATCCAGAGATGAAGGAGGATCCAATGATGAAGTTACTAAAGAGTTGTTGTCCAATGACGGTCTGTTATATACACAGGTGTGCTGCGCTTGCTTTTCTAAATAAAGGTACACTATTCGAGCTATCTAAGCATTCGAGGGGTGATCAAAGTTCAGAGACTATGCCCATCATGACAAACTCTTCTTCAGAGTAAGTCTGTTTGTGTAATGATGAAGTATAGCACTCCTGACAGACAGTGGTTGTTATAAGTTAAAGTGAAACTTTAAACCCCTTTTTCTCAAAATTCCATTCCAGAAAATCATAGCTATCAGCTGAATTCAGATAGCCATAACTTTTGTTATGTTTAAACTATGGAAAAAATAAAAAACGTTTTGGAAAGGGCTTGAATCCAGCTATCATATGATATCAAAATCTAAAATTCGCAACAAATCAGAACAGATCACAACAAATATAATGTTAACTACTGCGAACATAAGAAAATACACTTTGTCTAAACAATATATACAAGTATAAATAAAATTAATAATTAATACAATATACAAACTTCACATTATCTCTAATATAAAGTATATATATATATATATATATATATATATATATATATATATATATATATATATAAAATACACAAAAATATAATTCAAATATTACTATGAAAATATTTAAATTGTGCTGTCAAATGATTAAGCGCTATTAATCACATTCAAAATATAAGAACAGTTTATGCATGTGTACTGTGTTTATTATGTATATATAAATACACACAATCAATATATATATATATATATATATATATATATATATATATATATATATATATATATATATATATATATATATATATATATATATATATATATATATATTAAGTTTTGTGGTAGTTTTTGTGGGTTTAAGTCAAATAGCATTTCGAATGCACTTTGGTAAAATACAGGTTTATGTTAATTTTCTCTGTAATATCACTACTGTGCTGTATATCATTCAATTTTAATGCAAAGCAACAAACTAATGTCACATCAGCCTTTTTGCATAATGGAAAGGCCTGATGATTTGCATGAAATAAATTATTTTATTGACAAAGATACAGAATATAAATATTTTGCATATTAAAATATATTTGAAGTTAGCAGTCCGCCGCTGAACACGATTCTAGCTCCGGCAATTAAACCCTGGGTTTAAAACAACCCAATTTGCTGAATAAAATTAACCAGAAAGGTGTTCTGTTCTACATTTACCCAGCCCTTGGGTTAAAAATAACCTGAATTCAGTTTTTTTTTTAGAATGTACATTTAAGCTTTGATAATATTTTTACATAAAATTGCACACGGTTCCTTTAAGGAATCCTAACTATCTTGCTCAATTATTTTTTAAAAAGCTGACAACTGTCACTGGTAACGCCTCGTCTGCAGTATCCCCCCATTCCCTGCCCTGACCCCTACTGAGGTGTTGGGATCTTAATAAAGGCACTCCACTGAGAGTTCATTTAATGTAGATTAGAGCTTCATTTCCCCACTGTTTAGCCTAATTAAAGCCTCTGCAGATTAGTTAAAGACTGTTTATACAAGGGCATTGCAGGATAGAGTATTGGCAACACCTATAACATCACAGAAGAGCTCTCCATGGGTATATGAGAGAGCAGTACTTTTGGACAGGGAATAGAAAGAGCTACTCAGGTTAAGCGGTGTAAGATTAATAATTCAATTTAGGATAATTGGCATCAGCGTTCCCCATGTGAGCTGAAGCTATATTTCCAGGTAATGCTCAGTATGCCAGTGATCTTTGAAAAAATAAAAGGGCGCACTGACATCAACTATAGTAAATAATAGTCAATACTGTTTGTAAAACGTTAACTGAACTAGAAACACTACCATGCAAAATGCATTTAATGTTTTTGAGCTGTACTTATTCGATCAAAAATGCAGTAAAGAGTCCAAATGCATTTTTTATTGAGATTAATTGGAATGCCTAATTAAAAAAAAACATGATTTTAGAAAATTGCTAAAAGTGAAGTTAACTTTTTTTCAAATGAACTCTTCATATATTTTAAAGTGTATTTTATTCCAGTTATTTGAAAGCTGAATTTCATTGCTCCATTCTTTATGAACATCATTACTCCAGTCTTTATGTAAAATGATTCTTCAGATACCAAACACTAATGTTTATCTTGAGTTATCTAAAACTATAAACATCTAAATTACACACCGCATACAGTAAAAAGAATCTAACGTTTAATATTAGAACAATAATAGATTATTTTTTAGAATGTAGCAGACTTGTGTATATAATGCAAATCCACCATAAAACAAAATCCTTAAGGGAATTTTAACTCATTACATTCTTTACATTCCATTCACGAATTTTCATAAAAAATTATGATTCCCACGAATGTTGTACAACCACTGTATTTGACATGTGCATCCCTCCCTGGCTAATAGGGCTGAGTTTATTATGGATGAGATCATGACAATCTTCTTCAAGCACTGAAATATCTGTAAATGGATTTTGAAACCTCCGTAGAGGACAGATTGAGATGTTTTTACAGGAAAAAAAAGAAGGCACAAGAAAAGGCTTTTCCATTCCATTAGGCCTGGAATCAGCTGAAAGCTTTTAGCAACTGCAAGGTCACGTAGAGGTAACATGAATTTACTCAGAAGGTTCAATGCTGTAATTTGCATAAGAAACTGATTGCTTGATAGCTATTATCAAATTCCTTCCCCCACACAAATACCCACATAAGATCGTTTCCATGTTCGCGTTCACGATTTTATTGCTTACTTGGAAATTCAAAAACCAGAGGTAAAGTCTACTGACATATTTGCCTCTTCAGAGACCCCAGCATAGTTCAGGAAACTGCTTTGACACCAGCTAAACTAACTTCACCAGCAGGAATAACCACCTAAATCAACCAACTAGTTGATTTAGGCCAACCAGTTTTAACACCTCATGGCTATGGTAGTCCACCAGCTAGACAAGATTCAAAAAAGCATTAATCAGCAAACCCAGCTTGGACCAGCCTGATGAAACTGGTAAAATCCACTTTTAAACAGATTCTGATCCATAACAAAACCTTGGTTGGGGAAAAGTCCTACATTCTTTACCTACATTCAATTCACAAGCACAACTGGCCACACAAACAAACACACATTCTCTCTTTCAAGTGCACACTCAATATCCGTCTTTACAATCTACTCAGGGTTACAAACCCTGTTGGTTTTGACAGGCGCGGAGACAGTTCTCCCCTGTTCTCTTTCTTTACAGCATCCTGTGGCTTAGCTGCTCAGTTTGGCATGAAAACAAACAGGGGATCAGGCCAACCCTGAGAGGTATGTGTGTGTATGTGTTATGTGTATGTAATAAACTCAGCATTAGTGGCTGACCTAAACAGTTTGTTCTGTGGTCATCTGGACGTTTCAAAACATTGCATCTTTGTAGAGTTAAAAAAGAAGGGTCTTGCCTAGGGTTACATCACTCACCGAAGAATTTACAGAAAGTTGATGGGCTTCAGAATAAACCCTCTTAAAATGTTGCAGAAAATGTAAAACAAAGTCTCAAGGCAATGTGTTTCCTATTATTCTTAAGAAAAGCTGTTACAGTAAACAACACAAGCAATCATGGGACCCCCTTATTCCTAGCATTAACATGCATTCTGCATCTGGCTAGTATATGGACTACCTTTGCAGGACTGAATATGCAACTTTATTAAAATTCAAAACATTCAATGAAACATTATTGATTAAACGTGGTCAAAATCTAAAGTCAATCACCAAATATAGTTTCAGTGATTAGCATTTTAATGTCAGGTCTTAGATGTAGCCATTTACAGACCAATGCCACTGAATAAATTTCACAATACAGCTGCCCTAAAAAAGAAGCAAATCAGTGCTTATTTTTAATGCTTTGCCATAACACCCAAGTATGTTTCATTTCTAAGCATTAAGAAGCTCTACAAATTTATTTATGGATGCTCTCACATTCTACAACCACAGCAATGCTCTGAAGCCAATTCAATCAGCATTCGATTTCATATGTACAGGCTCTCCTGGCTCACAAAGAAGTGCTGTATTACTTGAGAAACCCCAGCAACCTCTATCAAACAAAGGCTAACTAACATAAGCTGGTATAAAATCCTGCCAGTTCCTGAGAAATGCAAATCCCTGTAGGCAGAATAGGATTAGCCTGTATAAAATAATGACCATTACTTGGCAGAGTCCTTTCATGCAATAATAGAAGAATGTCACAGGATATGGAGGGAAAGGTAGATAAAGAAAAAGAAGTTACAGACTATGAGCAAGTGTGTGTGAATGCAAAGAAGCTACTAAGTGTGTGTGCGTTGCGCGGGGAAAGCGATAGGCACACATAAGCAGTAATTGAGTGACTAAAGCAGGGAGACAGAGCTTGTTTTAGCAACGTCAAGGACAATCCATCTGCAGACCTGCAGAATAAGCATGGGCTCCCTTTCCCATAGGCCTCCCCGGTCCCAGAATGCGCCACCTCAACCAGCTCATAATCACTTGTGGCATGACCATTCTGCCTCTCTGCAATGACTACATGAGGACCTAATTCTCCCTGCCTATCCCAGACAGAGATGGAGAGAGAGAACAGCTACACTTCAGTGCTGCCATTATCGCAGCATTGCTACAAAATGATAAGTGTTACAGTAGATGAAGGTTGTCAGAAACGCTCTCTCTTCTTGGCAGAAAGATGAAATATTAATCTTTCAGCAGCGGACAGATTGGCAAAGCCGTATGACGGGATCTAAGACGACCAAAATGTAGAACATTGTTTAGCCTGGCAGGAAAAGATGATTGATGATTACAGCATATGGTGTTGTTTGGTACCTGCCTTGAGTAAAGTAGACCTATTTTTACAAAACACACATACTGAGTTACTATATTACATGACGTTTTCTTGGACTAGAGATAGAGATGTTATTGAGATGTTATTGTTAATGTAATGTATGTTGCTCCAAATAACACAGCAGTCGCAACTGCTTTATGACAGCATAGGAAGCTTGAAATAATTTCATTTGGAAAAAATTGGTATATAATGTTTTGGTCGTGATCCACTTCAATGCACATGAATCAGAGTAGGACTCTTTGTGCAAACGTCCAAATACAATTCAAATGCATCTAAAATTAACTGACATTTTTGGAACCCCCTTATGATTACTTTATGATTAGAATTTTTTAAGGCAAATTTAGACAATGCCTTAATAAAGCTTTACCTTAGAGTTTTATTAGTTTGAAGAATTGTATGTCTTATGGACAAATAGAATTATCTATAAAACTACAGATGGATGGATGAAATTACAGAATATATAGAACAATAGATAGAATGACTGATCAATAGAACATTAGACCAAGTGTGAATAGATTGATGGAAAGATAAAATGACAGACAGGTCAAACAACAGACAGATAAACCAATAGACAGACAGATAGATAGATAGATAGATAGATAGATAGATAGATAGATAGATAGATAGATAGATAGATAGATAGATAGATAGATAGATAGATAGATAGATAGATAGATAGATAGATAGATGGATGGATGGATAGATGAAAAAATCATGCACATGAACTCAAAACAGCCAATTCTTACATTCCCATCTTACTTGGAAGCTCAGCTTCTCTAACGACTGGAAAAGCTCTAAAATGGGACAGCCAATTATTGAAAAAGTGACATACTGTACATGACTGACAGGCCATGTCATTTAGAAGCACGGCTATACATGGACTCAGAGATGGCACTATATTCTACCTGCATTTTTGTCAGGTACATCACTTAACTTGATTTAAACAAGAAAAATGTGTTTCTGGATAAACATCCAGCATCCATTCACAATAAATGTTCACCTGCAGGATTATGCATTTATTATGCACTGCATGTGTAGGGTTATGTTTTCTTCAGAATGCTTACAATGCGTACATAAATGTGTTAAAGTGTGACTGTGTGTGCACCCAGCCACCCTATCTCATATGCACACAAAGCCACGAGTGACATTCTACCACACACCCACATGCCCGCATAGATGTGTAAAAATAGCTTTAAATATACCACTGGATATAACGCTTATGATGTTGATATTCTCCTACATATGCACAAGAAACTCAAGCAGCTTCAGACAGATTATTGTCATCATTTCTTGTCAATTATACATTGCAACGGTTGACTAAAGAGCTCAATCTCTTTTTGAGTATTATTTTGCACCAGCTTGACCATCCAGGATGAGTGGGTCTTTTTTTTTGGGTTGTTTCCATTCTGCCCGCTCCTGCTTCTTTTAATTGAGCGAGTATTGGTCTGTATTTTCATGTCAGGAGGTGAAAGGTGTGAAATTACCTTTCTCCCTGCCAAAGACACCCTCCGCTTCCTCGGTAATAACGAGCCACTCCTTTCCTCTCTTCTCCCCTCTTCTCACCCTCTGTTCTGTGAATGGAATGGTTCTTACTCGGCAGCGATTATTAAATATGAAATGTTGGAGGTCTACAGAAGATAGACACTTATTGACCAAATGCAAGTCACAACACGTCAAAATGTTGTCAGATTTAAGGCTTCTCTGAGCATTTGTGTACCTCTCTGATTATACATAACAAATAAAGTTTACATGTATAGAATTTCAAAATTGATAAAATTTTCCATATTTTACCATAACTTTTCTTTTTTTTTTTTTTTTTTTTTAACCAAAAAATTCAAATAGCATATCCTGCTGTTTTAAAAAGAACATTTTTTTGCTTTGAGGACCTCAAACTTCCTGGAGTAATAGGCCTATTATTGCTTCAGTTATCCAAATTGCATTGCAGTACATTTTTTATTTCTGGGTGAACTATCCCATGGAGGACTATTTCTGCTCATTGATTTACTGTACATATCTTATGACCACATGTCATGGATGGTGATTGGCATTGCCTTAGCTGCCTGTCATATTGTGGATCTATAGCTGTCTTTTGTAACCTTGAATGGAGGTCAAGGCAGAATCATCTCTAAAAGAAGCATTAATCAAGGAGGCACTCTGCCATGACAACCATCTAATTGGCTGCTGTTATAATCCAATGAGAAACATTCAATTAACAGCATCGAGTATGAAATTAGAAAAAGTGTCTTGCAGCATCTCTTTATCTTTTTCCCCAACCTTTTGTTTTAAAGTCAGAAACGTAAAATGATTATAACTATCCTTTCATCAATGATATCACCCCTAATGGAAACCTTGATTTCCGGCAAAGGAGGTTTCACTTTTCACATTTTAAAGGGAAGAAAATGTCCCAACCCTGCTTAGCTGATTCCATCCCCTGGTATAAGTGACTTTCATTCCTTCAACCTTAATCTCATTACCGTTGCTGTTTCCTGAGAACACTAATCCAATGTTAAAGAAGATTAAATATACTGCATTAGAAGTATTGCAGTTGTAATATGAGGGACAGTGTGAAAACAGCTTACGCACCTCGCTTACGAACTGCTGTGTTTTTCATGGGAAATCATTAGCCGCAATATTTTGGTCATCCCCGAAACACTTTAAGAGTCAACAGAAATGCTTTTGAAGGTTATCCGATTGCAGAGGTTCATACAAGATGCAGCTGTTCTGTTGAGAAACTCAGAATACAGAAGCAAGGAAGCAGAAAAACCCCAATACCAACACACACAACAGAAATGTTTCCCTCAATTCACAGCACCACGGTTTTTCATCTGACCACATTCGGAGGATAAAGTGAGAATGCAGTTTCAATTTGGGGTCTGTAATAGAGGGTGAGCAAAAGTGCTAGTGCAGAAAAAAAAACACATTCCTCCCCCATCTCCGCACTGACACGCACACACTTATACAAAAGGACGCATACTTTTACTTTAGTATTATGTATTTATGCTGCAGCTTTAACATCTTTTATAAGAGCCTTTAGGGTCTGAATCTACAGTACATTATTTGGAGATGCTAAGCAGTGCAGCAGAACAATACAGCCCACTCAAGACAGCAATCCTAGAAAAGCTGCCATTACATTGTAACATCCAAATTAAAAGAACAAGTTCTATAGTAATATGTTGAGACATGAGCACAATAGTATTTGGCCTTGTAATATTCATAATAAGAGGACTTTAAAATGACATACACAAAATGACATATTGGATTCAAATTACAGGCATTCTTATTTTTCATCATCTCAGTAATCAACCTAACTACCAGTGTGCTGTGATTCGAATTTCAACCCTGTAATTTAATCTAACCCGCAGTGCTTCTGCCAAACAGGGCATTGTTACAATGCCAAAGATTCTAAAGTCAAAGAATAACCAAGTGCTGGCACACTGGCAAAACCAAAATTAAATTTTTATCACCCTTCATCTTAGAACGCTGTTTACTTTCAAGTAGTATAGATCTCAAAACAACGCAAAAATATTTATTTAAATAAACATGGGACTGGTGTAAAAGACAGTATACAGAGATTGTGCAAAGCATGATGGAATAAGTCCTGCCTTCTAAATAAAAGAGACAATTGCCAGTTGTTAAAGCTCTTGTGTCACTCATTTATGGTTTTATACTGTACTATTTTGGACAGTTCATGGATGTTGTTTTTGTTAGATTTTTTTTTTAATGTGAGCTCAGTAAGCAATTTTTGTGATTTTAGTATTTCCTCAACCAAAGCTGTATGACACAAGCTAAATTGTTCCCCATAGATTTACTTTTGCCGTTTTAATGACAGGACACATCAGTGCTGACCGGAAACAAAGTGAGAGAGATAGGGGACAGGTTCGGGTACGGTCATTGAAACTGGAATGACGATATATGGACTGTATGTGAATGTTTACAATAAATTGAGTTATTGCCTTCCAAAATAAAAAATTGAGTCTATACAGCCAAAACAAGTTGTTAGTAATTCTGATCCCATTTCTGATAGTTACATGTCACATGGGGTAACATATTTGCATAATTCCCGCCTATTGCCGGCTACAAACAACTTGAAACCACCCACGAGGTACACCAATAACACTTTGACCAATCTGAGCAGAGTAGGCTCACAGAAAGGAGGGGTTTAGAAGGACTCAATCTTAGAACTGCTTTGAACAAATCGTTTGAGAATCGCTGGAAAATGAAGTGGTGATAAACATGCATGTAAACCTATTGTAGGAGACAGAATTGGGACCCTTAAAAATAGCACAATAGGGACACTTTAATGTATATTTCAATATAAAATATTTAGTATATTTCAAAATACTTCAACTAGAGGTTTGAAACAAAATTAGGGTGAATAAATGATTACACAATTACATTTTTTTGGGTAAGTAATCCCTTGAAAACTATGTACAAATAAACAATACAAATAAAACTGACTTCACTTGACGAATGTAATACAAAAGTCTGCCCGAAAACAGAGTAAAAGCATCACTAGTTAAAACTGGGACATCCCATTTTGAATGTGTTGCAGACACATGAAAATGCAAATTTGAAATCACCCAGCTTCCTGTTCTGCCCTCACAAAGACGTCACAGCACCGTTGCCAAACCGATTTCCCAGCTTTATCACTCAAGTGTATTTCAAGCACTGTACCACGTGTCACTGCTATGATAACGCAGAGGAACACGGACCAACGCAATCACAAGGGTTTTAGGAGGGAAATTGTTGGTAAAGCTGGCAAAGAGCACATCCTCTGGGCACAGGAAGAGAGAGAGAGAGGATTGTGTTACGTAACCCTCTCTCTCTACCCACTATACTTGTGCCAGCCGCCCTAGCTCTCCACTGCGCCCAGTCTGTTTCCTTTGAACCCAGCTTCTGTCATCTGCCAAGGGAGAAAAAGAATAGAGACAGGAGACTTTGGGACAGACCTAAGCCTCCAGCTGAGAGCCTCTTCATGATGATGTATGTAATGACTGAAATGTAGTGGGACAGAGGTCTGGATAAACACAGCTCAGGCTGGCTTCGGTCACACGCTCTTTGCTGAACTGATCGCACTGTCAGAAAAAGCTCTAGCTGCCGGCCTCCTCCAAACAACTCCTCACATTGACCTGGAAAGATTCGACAGTGCAGAGAACATGACAGACAGAATAACCAAGCTGACTGGTCCATATGAACACATCAGATCAGCCTAAGTACTTTACAGTAAGTGGACACTTATGTCACACTTAATGTACTAATGGCTTTGTTTCATTAAGAAAAAAAAAAACCTTTATTAAAACAAGTGGCTTGGATTTTAAATTATGAATCAATAGATATAATGTATGAAATACAAAAAAGCATGTTCATTGTTAACGTGTCTTCTGTTAGAACATCTCTGGTGAGCTTGAGAAATGGACTTCATATAGTACAGCAACAAAAATGACCTTAAGACCAGCTGGTTGAAAATAACTGCAAATATCAAAAAGGTTTAGAGAACATAGGCGCCTTTCATAATCCAAGCTACTTTTTTGCTAGTTTTAGCCTGACACAGGAATCATTTTTATATCCTGCACCACGTTGTTTAATAGTAAATGTATTTGTGTGCCCATGGGTGTGCTAGTCTAAAGAAAAGAGAACTGAAACCTTATATAAAGTCAATGGCACAATAATGTTTTTATTTAAAGAGCGAGTTAGCATTATGGGCCTATAGAAGGGTCCAAAATGTCCATAAACTCAGTAGCACACAAACATCCCAAATATTAAACATTAATTATCTTTTACATTGTAATCCTTTATTGTGTATTATTATAAGGGGGATTTGGTGGAATTCAGCTTGTTCGGGTCTGGACAACACACACAAGCAGATCCTTTTCCTCTCAGGTGTTCAGTCTTTGCTCTTGCAAATTTCTGCCATGTAAATTTGTCATGGTGCAGTTGGTTGAATATTTTGTTTTCAATGCAATGAAATTCTTTTTATTATTTTTTTAAATGTGAGTATCTTTAGTTATACCAATACATTGTGTTCCTTTTAAACAAATGTGAGATAAGGAGACCGGGCAGCAATTTTTTGTGTAAAAAAACTTAAATTGCTATGGAAACTGAAAGTTCTGTAAGTACATATCATGATGATTTTCTAACATTTTTCCTCCAATTAACATCCACATCCCCCCACACAGACACACACACGCATAAAGGGTGTTTCTTCAACTATGTGTACTTTTGACTCTGAAATTTAACTTTTTGCACCCTCACTCTTTATTTAAATTGCTGTTTATTCTTCATTCAAATTAACTAACAGCTACTGTTCAAAAGATTTTTGGATGCAAGATGTTTTTAACTTTTTTTATTGAAAGAAGAGTGTTCTGCTCTCCAAGGCTGCATTTAATTGATCAACAATATTACTAATATTGTATAATATATATTAACTAATATTAATAATATATATTAACTGATATTACTTCAGTGTTTTCAGTGATGAAAAGAGTGCTCCTTTTAAAAATATTTTTAGATTTTTGTAATAGTCTCAGGTGTCCCCTGAACTCAGCTCAAAATACCCCACAGATCATTACACAGAACATATGCTTGGTTTCGACTATTTTGTCTATTGCACTGAAATCCTGCATTTTAAAGCCATCTGCACAGCTTTTTTTTAACAAAAAAAAAAAAACAAAACAAAAAAAAGATCTTTTCATGACAACTTTAACGTTTTTTTAGAACCCATTGTCAGAAACTTGACAATAGAACCCCACATTGTATTATTGCAATGTTTTACAATTCAAGGTAGAAAAAAGGTGGAAAATAAAGGCATGGTGGGGTAAATTGTTTCCAAGACACTTGTTTTCTTTGAATAACAGATTTAAAAAATTGTTGTAAGCTTTAATAGAAAACAACACCCTGGGACTTAAAAGTGCCTGAACGTGAAGCAATACCAATATATTAAATCACACATACACCCCCCTAAATATAACAAACCCATTTTGCCCTCATGAGCAGTCAGGATGAGTTTCACAAACATTTGACTTGTTCCGCATTTACATGGAAATAGCCATAATATCAGCAACAAGCTATCAGGTTTTCTTTGTTCATTGGAGTCACAAAACACTTGAAGTGATGGTCCAAAGGCACTTATCAATCATTGTAACATATGTAATAAAGGGGTCACTCTCTGTCACCTGCTGCTGAAAGACCCCATTATGTAACATCTCTGGAAATCAACTCTTTGCACTCACTTTCATCAACAACAGACATGCAACAGCATTAACACAAAACGCCTCATCTTATCTCTCTAGTTTCATGAGGAAATGTCTCCTGCTTGAAACCGGAAAGACAGCTTCTAATTTTTTGGCAACCCTAGTTCAATCGCAAAAAATCTCTAAATTGAAATAACTCTTTACAGTCATAGCATACGAATATATTCAGAATTAATTAACTTAAAACAAAGTTATGATAAATTACAAAGCCGTGTAAGTACATCGCTAATAAACTTATATTTATAAATATGAATGTATTAAATATCATGTGCCTAGAAACAAAGCTATAGGGTCAATAATGAATTCAATTCACAATACACTGTTCCCAATGCACAGCTTTTTATAAGCAGAAACATCAATTTCTGCTTGTAAAAAGCTGTAGGATATCAAAAACCTTTTACAAAACTTTCATAAATCACTCAAATGCAATTTTATGCCTACTGGAGATAATAATGCTTGAGGACTTACAAAGAGTTTTTGTGACAAATGAGGTTAAGCAGCGATAAATAGGCATGCTGTGCAAATAATGTGAGTCACAAACAACTCTTCAACATGTTATTTTAAGTCCAAGCTATATTTATACATTTTAATGTTAACCTTTTAATATGTAAATGTTTATAAATAAATAAATAAATAGGTTGAACTGGAGAAAACTTTGATGACTTTCAAAAAGTTGAATCTACTAAGCAAACAACCTCATGATCGCCCTGCAGTTCCTTCACAAACCATTAGGGGTTTGCAAAATCTCAGTTCACTCAGAGTGACATTTTGTGTTGCTAAGAGTTTATAAAGTCTTTATTTAATCTGATAGTAAGCACACAATAATAGATGTTTAATTAGCGTTGCCGGTCCCAATCAATTTAGTGAATGTTAAACAAGACAAAATAAGAGAGAAAATCCTCTGTTAAAGCTAAAAAATTGTTCTTTCGGAAAGAAACAGCACACTATATATGTTCTTTTGCCATTTCTGGCACCTCATTACAACTGCATTCCTGTCCACCTGAGCCTGGAAATTCCACAAAAGCCATCTCCTAAGAAAAATGGCACTGCTTCTTGCTGATATTTTATTCTGTGAGCTAAACAATATGACAGTTCTAGCCCTGCATCATGCAGTGCTATGATGCAATGTCCAACGACAACGGGTACGTCTATCCACACCAAAAATGAAAATGCTGTGTGATGTTATAAAATAGCTAATCAAGACATACGGTATTTGATGAAATACAGGTACATTAAAGTAGATTTAACAAAGCCACTGCTAAAATGAATCCAACCAAACACTTATTCAACTTGACAAAGGATTTCAAACACAAGACGTTTTCTTTGTTTAAGATTTAAGGACACATTCTGGCTTTAAAGAACATAGCTTGAAAGAAAAAGTGCATTTTAAAAGAAATCAATATTAAACTGGCCTTTGTGCATCTCACAACAGCCATGTCCTCTTTTTCCTTCTCAAACACAATGCCGGCTATCGATTGGCCGTTACATGGCAGGTTCAGGTTCACCTGTCCCTCTGCTTTCTCCCTTTACGCTGGTCATTGATTTTGGCAACTCAACAATGACTTAATGTCTTTGCACATCAGAGGTGTGATGACTCCATTAAGTTATCACAGATATATTCGGCACAACAAACACAAAATTCAAGGTGAAAAATAAAAAAGAAATGAAATTTCTGATAGATCTATTTTACACCTCATTACTATGATACAGCGCATTACCTGCGAAGACCAACATTTCTGGTCACCAGCATAATTTTGGATGCTGGTTGACCAGCACAAAACCAGCCTGTCTAAGGTGGCCTTTTCGGCAAGGGAGACATCGCACTTCGAAAGAGCAGCCTTGTTAAACTGTCATGCAGCAAACAAGAAGAACATATGTACAGGTGTACAGCACACGACAGACATCTCTCTGTAAATTAAAATGACTGTCGACCTTTCAGTTTATCATTATCGTTGCACGATACTTGCGTGAACGTACACAACGTAACTCTCCAAAGGCAAAGTTAAGTTTGGCACTGCGAGAACTTTATTTAATGACTCTTTCCACTTTCAAGGAAAGTATTCTTTGAGGAAAGTATTCAAGGAAAGTCTAGAACAGTTGGAAACAGCCAGTATCTATGCCGTAAGGGTCACTGGTTCATTCACTACGTCGCTATAATATGCCTGAGCGGACATAGAGCTACTTTCTCAAATTAATTACATGTGAAGGCAGGCAGCTGTGGGAGGAAAAGAACAGGAAGAGTGTGAAAGGAGTAGGTGATAACTCGGTCTTCGTGACTAAACTCATTGAAACATGTCGATTTAGATGAAATCAAGCAGGTTTAGCTATTAGAACTGGAGGTACAGATACTGTGTGTTGGCTCTTCTGTGAAAAAGAACTGTCATCAATAGACGAGGTTAACGAGGTGGTTCAGGAGGTGATTCACCCGAGATGAGCGGTGCGCCTCTCAGCTCTCTCATTTTGGTGTTGTTCAGTTTCAAAGCGTGGTCCATACAGATCAATGATGGAATTATGTAAGTCTTCTTACATGATAATAGAGTATCCACCTCCTTGAGTTAATGTTTTATTCATCAATACTTTTGATTTATTAGTATTCCTCCCGCTCTTGTTCAGATTTGCGGACAGCTGCTGCTCCATAAACATCTCATAAAACGCTTGAAAGCACCTGTTATGGGTACAGTGATCATTAGTTAGTGAGATGAGGTACCAATATCTTTGTTAAATGATACAGACTGGTTTACTAATGCAATCTAAAGCATACTGTTTTGAAAGGCAATAACATGTTTGATTTCCTAGGACATTTGGCGCTAACAAGGTATCTGCAGGATTGATAGAATTCAATTTAAAACCTTTTTAGCCAACAAAATAGTTGCTGTGGCCTCCAATTAACCAACGATTTTTAATCAACTGTAGTAAAATTTTAAATCTTCACAAATTATATAAATGACTTTTTTAAAAAATGCATTAAAATATTTAAGACATACATTAGAATATTTAATTTTAATAAGATAAAATATAATGGAATACCAAGCCATACCTTTTATTAAGAGACGCAATTACGGTGCGGACGAGCATCCAAATCAAATCAAATCAAAATCACTTCTATACTTCTGATGTAACTGCACAGTTTGAATTAATAACAAATTGCCTTGACACTGAATTAGAAGGAAGTAAAAATCCTCATATATATTCAAAGCTCTTCATGCTGGCAGTCAAAATTCACAATTATTTTATTTGTGATAAATCAGATCTCCATGCAACTAAATGTGCTGACTCTATCCACAGGGAATAGCTGGAGCTCATCTTCCTTTACAAGCTGAAGGATTCTCGTCATTAATTAATTCAGCATTGCAATACTTTTTCTGATGGCATTTCGGCTAAACATATTAGCATAATTTATACTTGAGCGGGAAAGTGGAAAGTCAGCATCAATTAATCTTAAAACCGAAACATTCAAAGTGCTTTGTTTTAAGCACCGCAATTACAGTACTGTATGACTTTCAAAAGCATATCATGGTCCTCACGCTGCATTTCAATCGATAGCCTCTGCCCTGAGAGCTGTGGCTGATAAGTCCAGGTTTTCTCAATAGCAGTTACCACCTGTTTCAAGCTCAGGGCATAGAAACACAGCAAAATATTTTCATTATATTAGCAAAAAGAACAACAACAACAAAAAAAATGTCAAGAATGCGTCATTGTTACTACAACGTAAGTTACTATAACATTTGTTTAGAAAAAATAAAAGATCTATTGCAAATAGAAAATTATGGCATGAAGTCAACAGTAAAAACAGCCAGGTTTGTGGAAGACTATTGTGGTGAAATCTCAAATTATGAACAAAGGTGTTTAGTCCTAGATTCTAAAAATAAATTAGCATTGTCAATCATGGCTTTCCTTTTAAGGAATTTTTAAAACAGCGTTTTTCATTTTCCTTTTCTGAGTAAAACAAAAACTGAGGTTAATAATGCTTGAAGAGGTTTTTTCGTCCACACACATTACCCACAGTCACACCTGAAATGTTTAAAACAAAGATCTTTAAAGGCACAAAAAAAGTTTGAAAAACTGTAGGGCTAGAATAATTTTATAACAAGTTTATCTACCCATAGCACTACAAAACACCTGAATAGAGGTGGGAATCAATATGATACTAACCACGACGGCTCATGATACGATAAATAATTGCAGTAATCATATTATTGCGGTATTGCAGACAGCAATTATTGCGGTAATCAATATATCGCTAGACAATCCTATAATGATGCATTACAATATCAGGTCTAACTACGAAAACAAAAGGCCCATGAAAAGGTTAAGTGCAAGCTTTCTCTCTTAATTTAAGTTCAAATGTACCACGCTGAAAGCTGTTCTGGGGCAGTTTTTTAGTTCTCATCTCCATAAACATACATATAGCAGTTGAGCTATTACAGTGGCTAAAAAAATCAGTGTATCTTTAGGATATACATTCTTTCCTATCTTCATAGAGAACACGGTTCAGGGTTGCTCAGCGCACTTTAAAAAAAGGGACAAAAATAGCACAGCCATATTTTCCATGCATTCTGAAAAACCTTATTTTATTGATTAAAATATCGATATCTGGGCCTGCAAATCGATTAGAATAGACAAGGACAACGATAGATTGTCTATATTTTATCTCAGGTCAAGTAGCAAATTTACTAGTAGTCTGTGCTTTGAAAATATGATTGACATTTTGGACATACTGCATATCTCAGCCATTGCTTCAGATAAAGGGCCACAGTGAGCCAAGGAAATACTTTTTAACAAGTACATCTCAGTCTGATCAGTCTTCTACATCCTAAAATGACTGGTACTTCTCTTTGCAGGTGGACATTTGCTAGAATTTCCTCCTCATATTCTCTGGGGGCTGCATTTGCAGAGTTTCTGTTGAGCTCCATTACCCCGCTGCTGCCTTTTGCCTTTGTTTTTTGTGCTTCTATGCTCGAAATTTAGCTCCTGTCAAAGTTGGCATTTTCACTTGTGATTTCATCACCTGATGTCACAATGTGCAATGACTGTGACATTTGTTCAAGACTCTTTAAAAAAAAAAAAAATCATACCAGTCCACTGCTAATGATTAAACTTGGCTTCACATCTCAAATTGTTCATTCAGCCAAAACCATTTGCTCATTAGTAAGTAAACTGTTAAGTCTGGAAGTTAAAAGTACAAACTTGTAGCATCAATGCTAATGAAACGGTTTTATGAGACATTTGCATTTGGTGCACATTTTTGCATAGTAATAATAAGCTTAGGGGGAAATAACATGTCACATTACAATTAAGCAGTGTGCATAAAGGACAGAAGATAAGAGCATATCTATCTATCGACTTCCTGTTTTTTGCCCACTGGTCACAAATCAGCAGCTGCACTGATTGGCTCAGATTGGTCCTGTCATGCTGTCAGCCGATAGGCTGATAATGAAGTGTCAGAGTCATAAAGGCTTAAAAAGAGACAGGCTGGTGCAGAACGGGTGTCACCAGTGCTAAAACGCTGAAATAACACCTTCTACAAACAGAAAATCCTCACCTCACTAATGGAGAAAGGGCTATCCTGAATCATCTCATATTCTATATTTAACTCTTCTCTAGCCTTACAACAAAGTACCGTGGCAGTGCTAAAAAAATCAGTGTGTAATTCTGTGATATATGCCAAGACACCGAATGATCACCATATTCATAATTTCATATTACTTTGATGCGTGTCGAACAGTATAAAGATTAAAATGGCACACATAAAACAGCTCTTATAATTCAGTGTAAAGCAAGCTTTCATTTCATAGCTCCGCACTTAAATCATCACATCTCTAAAGCAACAGACTACACAGGAAAAGATGTAATGGAGAGAACGATACAAAAGTCGTAGAAAATCTTACATATCTCTACAGTTACAATTCACTAGTGGCAGAAATCGAGTGTTAAGCCAATCCGATAAATTCAAGCACGAACACTTAAGACTTCTCTGCCAGCCTATTCCCCTGTTGGATGCTAAATGACTCACCGGTGAAGCAGGGAATACCTATAGGGTGCCAAGTGTGTTGCAAACGGCTGCAATGGGTTTTGAATTAGATTTTTCTCCGATTTAGCTCAAGTGGGTCTTAAAATAGATGCATTTTAATCATCTTATCCATTTGTTAGCAATCTTCTCCTCAGCTTTAGTCATGTATTAATAATATTTTAAGAAAATATTCAATAAATCAGATTTCTGATGCCTCTGCTGCTTGTTGTACAGGTTTGATTTTAGCTATTGCTTTAGATTTTAAACATTTATGAAACATTTAGATTCAGATTAAACATTCAGACTCTAAATAAATATTAAATGACACAAAATTGTAGCATACCTATATATGAGTTATTTAAAGCGTGTTAAGTTAGTCATTCCATAAACACCTGTACATGAATAAAGTGAAATTCAACGGCTATGGTTTGTTGCTTTGAGACTGAATATTTGTTTAATTACTTAATGGTGTTGATTGTTTCAGTCATTGAATATCAAACCAAGCAAAACACATTTATTGGTGTGAATATTGCCGCTCATAACCTTGCATTATATAACAATTACAGTATGTATAAGTGAATTCTTAGTAAAGAGAGTTTCTCTCTGTTTTATTCATACTCTGGGGATAAGCATCGAGTTTTTGTAGTTTGCAGAACAAGCAGCTTGAGCTATTTTAAAAAATTCATAATTCTAAATTTAGTTACTTACCAAAGTGTTCCAGTGTTTTCATGTGAAATCCTTTAAAAATTACCCACAAAAAATGACACAGTAGAAATCTCTACCTCTATGCATGTGATTTTCTTCATTCTTGTGCATGCTAAATTGCATTTACACACTTGGATGCATTTGATGCCCCAAAAGGGAGATTGGCAGGCAGATTCATTACTGAATGTGATAGGATAAATGTCCTGATGTCACACGATGTGACCTTTTGATGGAAAAGCTGTGATATTACAATCTGTTTTTGACATTGATTTGTGCTGCATTGCCTCTGTTAGTAGGACATCTGACTGATCGTGCTCTTGTGTACTAGCATGTATCAATACGATGAAGCAGTAACGGCCGTGCATCAAAGTTGAGCTAATACGCTGCACTTTTTGTGGTTTAATCATTTTCATTTTAATTATTTTTTTAAGGGTCAGCTGATCCACCCAATCAAAACTGCTTGAATATACATCTAGTTGTTAAGAAATATAACATTGTACATAGCTCACATGGACACACTGTACATGCATTTCATCACCATTTCGGTTATTTTGCATATACTGTACTGCAGTGCTTTGCATGAATAATTCATGCCGTGGGGAATGTTTGGAACCACAGTTCTGCCTCACCACAGACATCTCATTATTACCTACAGCATAATATTAATACACAACTTGATTGCGCCGTCACTGTAGTTGTACAGTTAATTGTGCAGCTATACATTAAGCTATTGAAAAATTTGCAAACATTGGCTGTGATCCAAAGCCTAGTGAGCTGCCTCATGGCTTTCTGCCCACTGTCTACACTGACAGCATCCTAAATGAAACTAAACCTCAGTAAATAAACAGTATGTAAATCCGTAAATAGTTTTGTAGGGGGATAAAGAAAAATTATTTTTCCTTGCCACTGCCTCCTAATATGGTGTTGTGATTAGTGCGATAAAAACACATCAGAATTCTTCACTCCAAGTATGCAGTATTCTGCATATTAATATAATATTGATATAATATCTATAATTACTCTTACAGTGGACAGAAAAATGATATAGTATATTTTTCAGTTACTATTATACCATTACTTTTGGATTTACCACAATAAAAATTCACCCAAAAGAAGATTTTTACTCACTCTCGAAGAGTTGTTCTGCTTCCATAAAAGAAGATATTTTGAAGTTTGTAATCAGGCTGTTTTGGGTCACCATTGACTTCCATAGTATTTTTTTTAATATGGAAGTCAATGGTGACTAAAACAGCCTGATTACAACCTTTTTTTTTTTTAAATATCTACAGGTTTGAAACCACTTGAGGGTAAATAAATTATATGGGTGAACTATTCCTGTTAAATTAATAGTTTTAATCAGCAAGTATGCATTAAATTCACAGAAAATACATTATAGGGTTACAGAAAATATCTATTTGAATAAATTATGGTCTTTTTAACAAACAAACCTTATGTACCTTATGTAAACACTTTCAACTGTGATGATGAAAAATGTTTTTCAGAACTAAATTGGCACATTAGAATGAATTCTGAGGGATTGTGTGAGGATCTGAAAGAATAAAGCAATGGCATATATTTTTGTTAAATGCACTTAAAAGAAAACTTATTTTAAAAATGGAAAAATCTTGCATGATACTACCGTTTTTATTGTATTTTCTGATCAAATAAATGCTTGATGCTTAAATACATGCTTAAATGTTTTGATGAGCACAAGAGGCTTTTTTTCAAAATCAAGAGAAAAGTAGTATATAAATAAAATATACCTCCCTTTACATTTAAAAGGGATCATCATTTGTGGGGTTCCACAACATCAAAATACTATTGCCTTTCCCACTGTGGACACAGTTGCTCTTGCCTTTGAATTTAAACCAAAAAAAAGTATCAAGAATACCAATAAAGTAAGCAAGGAGGAAGCATAATTAAGTTGCCTACTATTTGGAACAGCTTTAGAGTCTAATGCCTGAAAATGCCTGTGGAGGCAGCTCACTTGGTTTTGGAACAGAGCTATTGTCTAATTAAGGCCCAAAAAAGTAAACTTTATAATTATCAGGATGAAATTAGAGAGCAGGCACTGGATAGAGATCCACCCACTTGGAAATGTCTGTTCACAAGAACAGAGCCCTCACGAAAAGCCTGAAACGGTGTCATGAAAAACAGCAATGGTGTTTGACTGACACTGAATTGTTCTTCTTACACGGTGCCTATTGCATATGTGTCATAAAAATGGGCACCGAGCTCAGTGTTGAAATGGCATGGCTCGAAGGTATCCGTATGAAGGATGTCAGAATTCACCGGAGGGAGCCTTGACAGAGGTCCTCAGAGACAGCGGTATTTACAGGCCTGTAAGGCGGCGTGAGTGATTGCTGCAGATCATGTGACCTCCGGCTTGGCGGTGATCAGGGATCAGTGGTTTCAGGGTTAAGAGCCATCCAGCGACCAGAGAGACTGACGCTTCACTGAATCACTAGGACATGTGACTCTGGGAGAGTCTGGAAAAGCAGATAAGACACGGCCCCAGCGAAAGCCACGGTACATCCGACACATCCCTTTCCCTTTTGCTCGCTTTGGCTGTGGTTCAAGCTATCTAACACTAACTCTTTCATTCCATCTTTCTCCCATTACCTTCACCTCAGGTCCTTTGTCTTTATCTCTCTCCTTTCTCTGATAAAGTCAAGCCCAGTGGCAGCTGCTTGCAGTATCACAGCGTTTGCAGCATTGGATGGTAGCATACTATACGCAATCTGGATTATACAGTCAAAAAATTAGATTGCAGTTTTTCACTGGAGCAGTTGCTTCCAAAGCACAACTCTGTACCTTATCTATCCCTAAAGGCTTCGGCTTTAGAACCTTAAGGGTGCATATTTGTACCTTCGGGACTAGATAAGGTGCAGAGGTGTAATTTTATTTAAGGTCTATCTTATGGCAGTTGCTCTTAATTTCAGACTCACAACCTGAAATTGGTTCACAAGTCTGCTCTAATAAGGCAGAATTCATCCTTCCTGGTCCTGCAGAGCCACTTTCCAGCAAAGTTTAGTTCCAGCCCAAAAACGATGGTTAGTTGAATCAAGTGTGTTTAGGTTGAGTTTGCAGGAACATGGCTCTCCAGCACCAGGAGTGAGGTACCCTTTGAGGTCTTAAATGGCAGCTAAATGCAAATAATACAATAAAATCAACTACAATTGTGAATTTAGGTTAGAAAAATAAAAATGTGCATAAAATTAATTGATTTGAAAAAGCGTTTTTATATTATCCTTTGTTTTGGCTAATACAAATTTGTCAGTGTTTTATGCAATTCTGATGCAAAACCAGCGTAGACAGTTTGATTCAATTAATACTATTCCCTTTTATTCTTGTTTTTAATTTTATGTCGAAAGAGTATAAGATTTTATGCATGACATCAAATTAAAGGGACAGTTCACCCAAAAAGGAACATTCTGTTTTTAATTGCTGACCCTCTTATTATTTAAAACCCACAAAACCATGTAAATCTTCCGAATACAAATTAAGATATTTTTTTTATGAAATCTAGGAGCTTTCTAAACCCTGCATAGACAGCAACACACCCACCATGTTAAAGGCACAGAATGTTTTTAAAATAGTCCATGTAACATCAGTGGATCAACCTTAATTTTTTTTAAAACTAGAAGAATACTATCTATGAAGAAAACTCATTTATTCAACAATTGTTTTCTTATCAGCAGCATTACGTGCATGTATTATGGTACCCTCGTGAAGACTTATATGGAAGAGAGGAAATTGTTGAACAAGGATACAAGGATTTTTATTTTTTTTTGTACACAAAAAATATTCTTGTAGCTTCCACTGATGTCACATGTATTATCCTTACTACTTTTCTAGGTGGTAGTTACATTGCTGTCTATGTAGGTTCAGAAAGCATCAAAAATATTTTCATTTGATTTCTGAAGATGAATGAAGGTCTTACAGGTTTGGAATGCCATGAGGATAAGTAATTAATGATATAATTTAGATTTTTAGATAGTCTGAACTATCTTTTTATTAATAGTTAGATCAAAAGTGATTCAAAGTGATTATTACGCAAACAAAATATTTTTAGATTGGATTACAACAGCACTTAACATTCCTGACCCTTTTAATTATGTAATTTGCAACTGGTATCAGGATGCATTTCAGAAGTTATCTACCCAACACTGTCTGTCTGTCTGTCTCTGTGTGTGTGTGTGTGTGTGTGTGTGTGTGTGTGTGTGTGTGTGTGTGTGTGTGTGTGTGTGTGTGTGTGTGTGTGTGTGTGTGTGTGTGCGTGCGTGTGTGTGTGTGTGCGTGTGTGCGTGTGTGTAGCAGCAAGTGGAACATTCAGTCCTGAGCAGTGAGGAAGGATTAACAGAAGAGACTCACTGCCAGAGATTCGGGGCTCACCACTGTGACCACACACACCAACTGACCACCAGCACTGAAATCCAGCAGAGCAAACACAAAAACTGCCTCCAACTGTCCAACTTAAATACATTCAGGGGTGAAAGACTGAGGCAAGGGCTTTAAAACCCTGAACAAAACAGATCAGGGCAAAAAAGGGCAAACCGGCTTTGGGTACAAACTGACCTACCCATACTGGACCTTCAAAAGATAAATAATAATAAAATAAAATATGGATAGTTCTTAAAGAGATAGGTCACCCATAAATAATTTAGCTTTTTTTTATAATTAATCCAATGACATTCCATATGACTATAAAAATGGAAATCAGCATGCTAGATGTGCTCAACAGAACAAAACAGGTTTGAAATTACGCAATTGTAATTAAACAATGCCAGACAACATTTTTTTGGTAAACTATCACTTTAAATAAAAGTATTTGATAATATGTTTTTAGGGACTGCTCTTCCATGAAATGTGTCTGTGTTGGAATACCGCTTGCGTAAAAGATTGCTGCGTTATGTTTCTGCCTTATCACCAAATAACATCTAATCCTCATTATGCTTCAGCATCACAGCCAATACGTGTTGTGTTTCACAAATGACTTGCTTACCTGAATCAAACAAAGACTGTTTACAGATATCTGAACAAATTGCACTTGACATCCATGATAAATTCATAAAAACTGTCAAGTCATTACAGCTTGAAACTTTTTCATCACACAGATGATTTTCCCATTTACCGCACTCTGAATTATCGAAACCCTCAGGGTCATTACCCAATGTCAGCGTGTCTCCGCTCTCCAAGGGGAGGAGATGGCATCTCTGTGCTCAAATTTAGATGCGATTCCTACTGAGCACGACTGTCACAGTATTCCCTAAAAACATTCCCTTCTTTGCTCTTGTGCCACACAAACGGAGCGTCAGTATTTCTCTTCTCTTTCTGTGATACGTTAGATAAGTGCAATAGCCATGGATTTGCCGTTATGCATCTCTAATGAATAATACATGCAGATTTTGCAGGCCTGCGGCAAGCTTGTTTGATGTATTACTCGATAAGCAGCTGATATGAATGTGGCGAAGAGTGATGAGGAGGTAAGATGATTTGAAGAACATGTCCAGGAAAATCGCATCGTGTTTTTATTGATCAAATACATACATAGGTTTCCTCACAGGTTGACATCACGATCTTGATGCTAAGCAAGAACATTTGACCTCAATCGGTGCATTCATTATTAAAGCTGCTGCCTCCTGACACGCATTTTAAAGTTTGCTCCTTATGATCTCCCTTTATCCTCTGCTGATAATGACTAAATACACATTTAAAGGTGAAGTGTGAAATTTCTGTGCCTTGTTCTGGTTCTCAAAAACTCCCTCTTATCTCTCATTAGTTGGCAAAAGAGATTGTACCTCCCACAAATAAGCATGCCAGCAACGTCGCAGTTTTGGATACTCAAAAAGGACACAGGGAATCAAACTGCTTGTGATATTTATATTTATAATTAAATAAATCATTTAATGATTATTATTAATAATTCACTTCACTGTACAACAACAAACAAAACTATCCAATCATCCTCTCTGAGCAGTGCTTTATAAAAATAAAACAAAATATAATCACAGTATAATGTATTTTTGTTGGATATAATATTTACAAACTAATAATTTAAATCAAACTATTCACCATACATTTCTACATGCTTTCCATGAGCTAATTTTCTATCTTTATGGATTATAATGAAGGCACTGAAAAACATCAACAGGCTGTCATGTATGTGCCAACTAAACTTTTTATGCCAACACCCCATTACAGTTCATCTAGGAAATGCCTTCATTGTCAGCTGTTTTTTCGCTTGTGTCACTGGACTGTAATGACACACTAGATCTGCACTGAGTGGGAAGATTCTGCTTCCAGTGTTCAAGATTATATGGCATTCAGCTTCAAATTAATGCCCCAAAACAGAGGAGCAGTATGATGGACACACATCTAGCGTACAAACACAAAAATAATACAATATATTCACATATAACCATGGGCTATATATGCACGAATACACACAGTCATCTCATTTTCTAGGGCTGTTGTTTTAGAGCTGAATTTACACTACAAAGCCGTCACAAGCCGGAATTCCATCCATATATGATTATGCAGGATAATGCATAAAAATATAGTTGTAAATACCAAGATGCGAATTAAATGTCAAAAAGGCAGAAATAAGTTACATTTCTAATAGATTGAACAGAAAGACAAGCAGAACAATAGATTAATTTCCCAACAGAAATAATTACCCCCTACAAAAAAAAAAAGGGATCTTCAAAAAGTATTGACACACTGAAATAGATCTCATACAATGTGGATCTCCTTAGGTTTTCACAGGCACACAATACTGACATATTTACCTAATTTATATGTACAGTATTGATATTTTCGGCAATTAAATGCTTCAATGCTTAAATGCTGTGTTTACTGATTTACTTCATACATGAATATATGAATATATACATATATGAATACATTTAATTCTGTGTGTTTTCTGCTGCCAACTCATTTCTAAAAATACATAATGTTAAAAAAAAAAACTACACAATACACTAACGCTGGGCGATATGGCCAAAAATATCTGCCGATATCGATCACAAAAAAAAAATCTAATTAAAAGACATTTTTAAGAAAGAGCTATGGTCAGTTTTAGAGGTAGGAGTGGGATTAGTGACTATAAAGAAATATTGTTGTAATGCTATATTGTTACTAAAATGATCATTTCTCTGCATATTTCGGTCTGGTATCTTTTTATACTGCCCAAAAACAGGTAGGTTAAGGTGTCTAAAAATCGAATTCTCTGATCAATATAATTATATTTAAAAAAACCTGAAACAAACATCTTTATGATAGAATATTTGTGAATATTTTACTTCTTTTAGCTAAAAATATGCAGCATTTTATTTTATTTTAAATATTTTATGTCCAAATTGTACATTTCAGAATCATTAAAAATGCACATAAATGCACAGTTTGTGCTTGTAGATGTTACGTAGTAATACATATGTGTAAACTATTAGAAAGCAGAAGGGAAAGATTTAATATGTAGGGTGAAGTCTATTCCAGAAAACTAAGAGAGATAGAGATTTCTATGCTTTCTATGCTGTCACAGTGGAACAATCCAATCATGCACTTTGCTCACCTTTACAGTAGCTTTACAGTTCAGATGGGAACTTCTGTTTGATGAGGTGTGAAGGAGGTATTTGTTAGCAGACAGGGTGAAGCACCAAGTGTTTCTATTCCTGAAACAGTAGAAGTTATTCTAAGCTGGGCTGGGACATACACAGATGTCATACACCTCAGAAAAATTTGGTAACACTCTGTCCAGCTCCATACGGAGGGGAAATTAATGAACAAATCAAGGACAGGGAAGGATAAGCATGATCGTGTGAGAACATGAGGGATTGATTGAGTTAAAAAGAGGTGTGGTGAGCCAGGGACAGCTGTGGTGATGGTGGCTGGATCTGGGACTCAGGGGTGAGGAGACAGAAATAGCTCACTTTAAGGAATGAGAAAGAAACTGGAGCACAGGTCCAATATCCATTAAATCTGAAATGTGGGAACTGTGTGTGAACACACACACACGCAAACATCCAATATAGAGATATAAGAAACAGAGGGGATCCTGAAAATAGCCCTTGGTTCCACTCTCATTTTGTGTGTTCACACATTCAATTTATTCTGGCCACACAAATCGTACAGTGTAAATGGGCACACACACACACATACTAAGCATGTAAAACTGCCTCACACCTATCAAACGTGCTGACAGGGCATCTTAAAGAAAGCGTGAGGAAGCTATAGTTGATCAGATCAGGCACCCAGAGACCATTTGCAAACGCAAAGACAAGAGCAAAGGAAAAAAAAGATTAAAAGTGATTTCCATTCGTGAGAATCTCATTGCACATGGACATGGCTATGCAGCACATTTTACCACACATTTTAAAGACGAGGGAAGCTTATTACTGCTGGCCAACTTCAAAGGGCCGGTCCCGTTCACAGCCCATTCATGACTTGCCCATTGAGAGAAGCTAATTCCAAATCCTCCATTTAGAAAGAGGGAGGGAAGACTGTCCCGTTTCACCTCATCACTGAAACCATGAATGTTTTCCAGGGAAATGGCAGGAAACCTGGAGGAGCTGTTTGCTGAGGCAATGTTTTTTTTTGTTGTCCTCTGTTAAAGACTATGTAAATAAAAGCACATGGTGCTCATTTATTTTTAAACCAAGATTAGCTTTGAAGAAAACTCTGAAAAGAATACTATTGGCTTTGAAAACTTTAAACGCTCAGAGACAACCCAATGTACTGCGCAAAGACTAACACATGGAGAGCCAGTTTATGATGTGTTTGTGATCAAATCTGACAATAATCTCGTGGGAAATCAAAGAATTTTAATTCTGAACTTCTTTTTTTTTTTTTTTTTTTTTTTTTTTTACTTTTAAACTATTTTGGGGTATGTAACCCTAAAATAAATCAATTTAAAAAAATATTCCAAGTTATTTTTTTATGTTCACATAAAAACACGAGTCATACATGTTTAAAAGAAAAGTTAGAAAAAAGACAATTTTAGTTTTCATGTGAATTATCCCTATAAGTTTTGATAGAACAGAACATACAAGGGTTGTCCAAGCTTTTAACATTTTATGAAGATTATATTTTATTACTTAGATACGGCTAATTCAAGCAATGCAAATTGTATTTATTTAAACACAAAGATGTTTTCATATGGACTTGCATTTAAAAACCATGCACCATTTATCAAAGGAAGGTGAGTCTTTTGTTATCCAAGGTCTCTGTGATCAAAGACCTATGATTCAGAAAGTCACTCTTCAAGTATCTTTATGGAAAGATTTATCAGGCTGTCTTTTATGTTGCTTGAGTGAATGACGATAAATGCAATGTTTCCAGTGATGAGCTGCCCACTTTCTCATACAATTAACTTTTAACTGAATATAATAACGTAACTGAAATCAGAGCATCAGTCCTACCTGAGCTCATTAAGGACCTTTGAATTATTTATGATATATTTATTGAACACCTCACGAGATGGTACATTACCAAAAAAGCCCTTGGTAAACTGACAGCAGAGGCCAGAACAGAAGCTCAGTAACTCCAATATCTAGGTCAAGCATACCAAAATTACAACTGCAACCTTTACATAAGCCTAGATGCATCATCATTATACAGTTTTCAATATTTTCTTATTACAAGGCATCGGCCTTCATGCCATTACAATCACAAAGGAAGAGATGTCAACTTTTCTATTAACAAGAGTTTGCTGCAATTAGCATTTTACATTAATTTTTGTCTCTCTCTCTCTCTTTCACACACACACATACACACACATGCACAAATCCCCCAAACTATTTAATTCCTCACTGTCTGAATATTTGTATGAAGGATAAGGTGGAAAAAAGACAAAGTGAAAGGTGCATTTTCAATTCACCATACACTCAAAACTAAAAAGAAAAAATAAGATAAAAGTCTTTGAATAAAAATTACATTAGTTACAAGACAAAGCAAATGTGCAATTGATTTATTCTTTAGTGAAATGAAAAATGCAAACCTGACAAAGACTTACTTGGACTTATTCGGCTTGTTAAGGAGCTAATGCATTTATTATGTCTTGTACAGGAATAAATTAATTTAATTGAGGAATACATCTCTAAATCCAAGTTGCTGAGATGTCAGTGCATGAAAAATGTGTTTGCGTTGCTTAATCCTTTTGAGATGTTTTTTTCTGATATAGCTATTTGTGTGGTCGTTTGCTGATTCTCTAAAGAGTACATACTCAATTTCAGCGTACAGCAGAATTCAAAACTAGTCTTTCATATCACTACATTACCTTTTCCACACAGTAAGTAAATGTGCTTTAGTGTAGAATGAAAAGAGAAAAAAGAAACAGTGAGCCACAGAGAGATAGAATGAGAAAGATGAGATTGTCAGAGTGTGTCACTGAGATGATATTCAATATACAGTACATAGTCCCAACACCTGCCACCCAAGCCTGAAGATATTTGCTGTGGAGATGTGTGGCTTCACTCTTCTAATGCACCATGAGGAAAGCAGGACTGTATTTGTCTTTGGATTAAATATTTTTCTTTATGCTGATAGTAATGTAACTCTTGTATTGTTAAATATTAATGCAAATGGAAATGAATAATTTAAAATAAACTGACAATAAATATTTGAACGTGACAATTAAATATTCAGTGCTATGCAGGCTGAATATCTTATCTGACATAATGAGTCAGGCTAGTAGATATATATGAAATATGTAGGACGTATGAAACTTCATTCATGAAGCACTGCAAATAAGCGAAATTGGTTTGGGCGCAAAATTTAAGAAAATATTGAATTAAACTATTCGGTGGATTCAGTTCACAGGATTAATACCACCCACAAAAACATCTGACTCACTTTTACACACACATGCATATATATATGTGTGTGTATATATATATATATATATATATATATATATATATATATATATATATATATATATATATATGTGTGTGTATATATATATATATATATATATATATATATATATATATATATATATATATATATATATATATATATATATATATATATATATATATATATATATATATATGCATGCATGCATGTATTTTTCCACTCAGTATTTCCACTCTCACACTTTCACTACAGCATCGAACCCACATATCTAATTCATCTTAATTACCACATAATTGACAGGTGTCTTTAAACAATACACTAAGCAGTTGAGGACAATCTAATCCAGTTGCACACATCCCTTTTGTCAATTGCTAAATGAATCATGAAATTTGTTAACATAACATTTTGTGCAAATTATGCAACAGTTGTTAGATCAAAAAGCACACTTGGATTATACATGCACACACACACACACACAAAAATATGGTCAAATTTTTCTCCTTGCTTTACAGCTCATAGATCACTGTCTCTTTCACCTGCTGAGAACACAAGACACCTGCAGACGCACAGAATTACTTGTTTGGGGAGGAAGTGTTACATCGCTACATTAATTTGCATCTCAATAGACACAGATCAGCAAGCAACTTTACTGTCTGGATAATGTCCAATCTCATATGCTCACATCTCAAATCTAGTACATTGCTGTCATTTGCAAAAATGCCAAATACAATACATCATATATACTTTTTTTTCTCCATAACCTAAAGAGTACTACACACAACCAGGAATATTTCACCTGACAATGAGGAAGTATGCTATTATTTATTTTTCTACTGTATTAACCATATAAACACTATATATGGTATTACAAGTTCTAAGTCTTCCAAAGCTATATGATAAAACCTCATTGCTGATCCTGTTCAGGTTAAAAATGATGCCACAGTGTGACAAGTCTGACATCACTGACACTGTTTTTTGAAAGTGTTGCATAAGAACACATTATGCAAGCTGAAAAAAATGAAACCGGAAAACTGCAGTGAAAGACAATGGTTTCTATTAAACAATGCTTAATTTCATCTCTTCTTCACACAAAGCTATTGTATGGCATCTGAAAACTTGTTACGTAGTTATGTGTACTAATAATGCTGACAATTCTTTTTTAAGCTTGACAACACTAAAAGCTCCATGTCCTCGAAAAAAAAGTATGAACACTACTCCATTGTGTTACATGAAAAAATATGATTTGGACTGCCATGAGTGAGAGTAAAAAAAAAACTGGCTATTTGTACATATCCACTTCTATAGACACCTGGGAATATAAACCATGTGAAATTGGTGTAACCTGCCAAAGCATCTGATTCATTACCAGTGTTCCCTGATAACCGACGAAGGCACCAGCAAATTAGATTACCTCCAGTGCGATGACAGATACAACCACATCAGTCACAAACCTTCATTTTCATTATATCTGGAAGGTTGGCGCTTTGCTATGCTGTTGGGCCTCTCACACACTCACACACATACATATATATTCATATAAGCATAGGATTACACGAACAAATAGTCAAATGCCCAACCAGCTCCTTGGTGCTCTGTTGACAAACTACACCTCAGCAGAGCTGGACAAACACACAGCTGTTTACTCATCTCTGAGATAATCTCATTTGTAGGGCATCGGTATTTCCAACCTGTAATCTTCAACTCCTGTGGTCAGTCACCTACACAGAACACCTGCAGCTGAAACTACATCTGTTCTCTAACCCTAATACCAAACATTCCCCTTAAAGTCAACTTATAGGTCAAATATGCTGCATCGGTAAACAGTAATCAATCCAAATTCCCGCCCACCATTGTTATGTAACCCAGCAATACAATGTATTATGCAAAACATGTGCAGTACATCTCACACTCTGTACGATTTAAATTCACAAGCAAACAGACAACGTTTACTACAAAATACACACATCTATGAAAGCAGCAAAAATCATAAAGCTGGCAAAAAAAAAAATATATATATATATATATATGTAATTGTTTTATTTTTAATTTGTACATCGTAATTGCATATGCAGTTATGTCACACACCAGAACGCGAGTGTTTCTGGCAAAAAATGAATAAAGGAGAAGTTTTTATATCTGATTCATGAATAAACAACAGATATACTCGCATCAAACAGACGTAAAAACTAATTCCAAACAAACAAATTCCAAACAAAAAATTAAAAAATTTTAGGTTAAAATTAAAAGTCTGATAAATAAAACTGATATAAAATGAAGGATAAATATTTATAACATATTACCAAATGTTGTACTTAACGATTAACACTATTCTTAATGGGAATATGTGAGCTTTCGCAAAGAGTTCAGCTTGCTGTGGCTGTGAAGATGGGTGGAACGATGAGAGACGCTGTTCACTATTAAGAGATGTATGGAATTCACAAATCAATGTCACAGATAAGGTAATGAATCACATGTACCTCCAAACAGTGAACACATTATGATTTCAGTCTAGCGTGAAATTAGGCACTTTCAAAAAACTCTCCTTGTAATCAGTAAAGCTGTCTACTGCTTGATGTTTGAATCGCTTACTTTCATCATACATACAATCT
This sequence comes from Puntigrus tetrazona, assembly GCF_018831695.1. NCBI lineage: Eukaryota > Metazoa > Chordata > Actinopteri > Cypriniformes > Cyprinidae > Puntigrus > Puntigrus tetrazona. The sequence goes on from NC_056703.1 coordinate 10,204,277, forward strand.
GCACTTGCTTATGATGAGAGAACTCGCATGCTGAATATAGTCAACCTGTCAGCGTGTGCACACAGTGATAACTCATCTGATTGGCCATTGCATTTATAAGCTTAATAGACTCGTGCATGATTGGTTATAATGCGCAACACGGTAAAAACACTGAGCGTATATATAAATATAATGCTGTGGTCAAGAAATTTTATTTTAGCAGTAATGGATTTACTTTAATGATGCAGCAGCATTTTTGTCTACACTTGTAGACTTTACAAGCGAAAACCGAGGATTTTGTCACTGATCACGACCACAGAGGAATTATGTTAGTCCACAACTGCATGAAATATATAACACCACGCAAGTGGTTTTTGAATATTTTATTACAAAAGTCCTACATATGGTGTCTTTACCAACTAGAAAATGCATGTTTTTACAATATGAGGCACAATCGTAATGCTGATTAGACTGGTACAGTGTGTGGGCAAACTTACACAGGAACTCAAGACTTTTATCCATTTAACAATAAGGGTCATTAGATTTATGCCATTAAAGTCACACAAATTTATACATACAAATAGGAAACACCCTAGTAGTCCATAAATCTTCACATCACAGTGTACCTACTAAAACAACCTTAAAACAACTGAAGTAAGAAACTCACTCTGTGATCTAAAGCATTTCAAAACAGCCATCTTAATCACTACATTTTCAACTGAAAGTCATTTGGCTCCTTAATGTTTCATTTTAGGAGCCCGTGACTCCCTAGTCATTTCTTTTGTTTGGAAGAGCGAATATGATCTGGTTCTCTGCATTTCACAGCCAGTGTGAAAAGCAGCTCACGACACGCTGTAACAGCTCTCTGTAATACTACACCTCCAGAGCCGAAACACTGAACCAAGAACATAATGATCCACTCATAACACTGTGAGTCATGACCTGGGGAGGATTTCACTCCTGGGAGTGCTAAACGAATGTAAGCACTGTCTGTGACCGATCCACACTGTACTATTACTATAACACAAGCAGAAAATAGATAATAGAACATCGCTGACTAGAATACAAGAAGAAATTGCATTACAAACTGGGATGCATTACTATACTACCAGCAGAGATCTCTCTGGAGCTTTCCTTCTAATAAAGCAACTATCACGTTCCCAAGTGTGCGGTAAGGCTTTATTACTATTAGGTAACACCTCCGAGCAAAAATATCACAACAAAGGTAATAATCTTTTTGATGCATACAACTGATAAGTTTCTGATTCATGTGAAATGCTATACTTGCAATGTAAAGGACGTACAAGTTGTAAGTGATTTGCGGGCAAGCAATAAAGCATTACTCTTGAGAGGCTGACAGCACTTATTGCTCACAATGAGATGCAATTTTTAATTTAGCTGCAAGACCTCAACACTTCAGACTCTGACAATACACTTCCACATGAACAGAGTACCTGTCATTATCAAATAAGACAGAGAAGTTAGCTGCTTCAGCGCACTGCAAGAAAAAGCTCTTAAAAAAAGCCCTGAATTTCAGAGCGGGTGAAAATGCTTAAGACAGAATCAATCCTTTAGGTCTTTGTAATCACATGATGAGGGTTTATGTATCATTTAAACTCAAAATCTCGAGCTTTCTTGTCTATTTGTCTGATTTTAAGCAACTAATTGAATCAGTGCAAGCCAAAACCAATATTTTCCTAAACATTTTTCTTTTCAAGAGACCTCACTCTCTTTCCTCCCCCTAGCATCTGCCCATCCCACGGGTACCTTAAGCAGGCGCACAGATGGAAGGAAGGCTGCATGGCACAGTTTCCGTATGGTCCAGTTGAGTGGCCGAGGAGCATCCAGCTGGTTCATCGCTCCCGGCCGGACGTTCCCGCCATCCGGAAAAGGGCCCCACATTGGGGCGGCGATGCGCGAGGGGTCTCTGTCCGAAATCCACTTAACTCATGAAGCATGACCCTCCTCAGCCCCTGCCGCAAAGCCGCGCAACCTGTTTCCCTCCGACACAGAGCTCTTCACCTGCACCCCCTCCCGGCCCTCCCTCCCCTCCCCACAGATCCACTGGATCGGGAAAACACCTTCAGGGTGTCCGGGTCCACTTCCACTGGCCACACAGACCCAACAGTGCCAGAGATGACTGGGAGCATGCGGTCTGAATGAGTGGAGAAGAGCAGAGAGAAGAGGAGCGAAGCTGAGTGGAAGAGAGGAGAATGGGAAACAGTAGCTGTGATGTAGAGCAGCAGAGCGGCACTGTCTTGAAGAACCCGGAGAGAGAGAGAGAGAGAGGAGAGAGGGAGAGGAGAGAGAGAGAGAGAGAGAGAGAGAGAGAGAGAGAGAGAGAGAGAGAGAGAGAGGAGAGAGAGGGAGGAGAGAGATAGGGAGAGAGAGATAGGGAGGAGAGGAGAGAAAGAGATGGATGGAAGGAAGCAACATGAATGATAGTATGCGTTAACAAAGAAATGAAAAAAAACAAAAGATCATGCTGTAAAATGAGGTTGAGAGTTGCTGTGAAGGCATAGCACTGGAATTGATGAGGAATATTAGAAAGCAGATGGAAAGGAATGACAGAATGTGTTCTTTTCTTTTTAATACCATGTCTATCTCTTGTTTTAGGTCTTTCGGGTCACAGATGAAAAACTGAGAGGAAAGATTCCCCTGATTCCCTCCCAATGTCTTCTATTTGTACTCCTCTGACCTGTTCTCCTCTATTCCCTCTCTTTTCTCTTGCTCTAAAGCCCCCTCCTCCTTCTCCATTCCCGCACACTCCATCCTTTCCAAACATATGACGCATTGACCAACGAAAGGATAATGGAGTAGAGAGAGAGAGAGAGAGAGAGAGAGAGAGAGAGAGAGAGAGAGAGAGAGAGCGCGCAACAACAAAATAAAAAAATGTCTTCAGTGGACTGGATTGAACTGCTCCCCTCCACTGGATGGATTTCATAATACAGCATTTGTTATACGGTCCTCCATTGTTTCTGAAAACATGTTAAGGAAAAAAAAAAATCTCCCTGAGGGAGAAGTGTTAAAACAAATAAACGGAACAGTAGAAATGGAAAGAATGCGGTGGAAGAGTTGGCCATCATGCATTGCAGTCACTAGGTCTGCATCCCTGAGGATCAGATCGTAATAATGAATCTCAACAATCAATCCCCACTCTCCACAGGCATCACCTGGCCATGCAGATGTGAGAGATGTCACAGAGACCTGGTTGGAATACTAAGTAGCGCACAGAGTGGGAAGCTCCTCCTCTTCCTGCTTCCTACTTGGATGCGGGGTTCTCCTGTCACTCAAGGTATCCTGAGATGGTGAGAAGATTATGCAACTCTTCAAGGCAAGGTGTGTATCCATAGCAACCTCCGTTTACCAGTGTCAGTGGGAGATTGGGTTTAATGTGCAGGTATGTGGAAAGAGGATTGTCCTCCGATCAGATCTGACAACACAGGAGAGAAGCTCCCAAAGATACAGAGGTTTAGTGAATGGGATTTAAACAGAGAGCATGAAGACACTGTACAAATGCTTACAATATTTATATGACAGCAGCAACCATGTGGAAGGTACGTTTTCAAATACATTTTAATATATTAGAAATTATATTAAAGATGGAAATCAAATGAGTTAGGTTTTCATACTATCACAATTAGGTAAACAATTGGTGATTTTTTAATTAAGGCTTATTTATTAAATATCAACATTTTGAATTTTTACTGAATCTTAACAACCCCAATATGTACACACACACACACACACACACACACACATATATATATATATATTTTTTTACTGTAAAATTATGGCAACCATAGCTGTTTTTAAATACTGTAAAAACATACTGTTTTTGCAATGTGTCTATATTTTATATATATATATATATATATATATATATATATATATATATATATATATATATATATACACACACACACACACACACACATACACACAGTCAAAATGTATATTTTATTTTATTTAAAATCCAATTTTCAAAATATTACAAATTTAATAAGTGATTCAAGATGCTTCCTCAACACTTTTTAGTTTCATTCTGTCAAGTTCTATCATGTTAATTGTGTAATAAATCTGGATATAATTCAATAAAATTGTAATTATTATTTATTTATCATTATTCTATTTAAATTTCTTAAAATTATTAAATTATTTAAAAAAATTGTTTGAGATTACTATTTGAATTATGAAATGTACTAAAAAAACCCTACCTTGCCTTGTCTCTGCGTGTCTGAAATATTCTTTAATAGATATACTTCCTTGTATTATACACAAGATTTAAAAAAAGGCACTGCACAACAGAAGCGAACCTGTTCTAATAAAAAAAAGAGATTGGATTTAAATTTAGACTTTAAAAAACACTTTCTCTCCCTTTTTTATTATTATTTTGAAAAAATATTCACAGCATCTAAAATTTAAGATTCAATCATTGTGCTTGCAGATACTGAAAATACTAGAGGAAAAATGTTGACATTCATGGATGTGATCAGACAAGCCCCAACACACCATTTATAAATTCACACGCCAAACCCCCAGCCTCTTTCAGACTGGTGATAAGTGAAGTGTAGCTTAGGGTAAAAGTCAACCACTTAACCAGAAGCATTTATTTTAACTTTAGCATGCATCACACAACATCTGCACAACAAAATCAGGATTAGGTCTTCATTATACACATGCACACACATACAAACAAGCAATTCACATCAGCATCTAATTACATTTTGACCTAGACAAAAGCAATCACACACTGTTTACATGTCAGTACCTCCACGATGCAAAACGGTGTGGAAAAATACGTTCCACAGTATGTTTGTGTATTTCAATCCATTTATGTGTGTGCACGCAAATATATTTGAATGCGCATATAGATGTAAGGTATTGAATATTGTCAAACACACACCCACAAGTATTGATTCAAATGCCAGTTTCAGGACAGATCTCCTTATGAGCAGGGAATCTGTGTAAAATAATGCTTGACTGCTCAATAAATGCATAAGGATGTACTACTTTTATTTATAGTCAAAATGAAGAAAATGCTTGTTGAGATATGCATAAATACACCAACATACAAAATGAGAAAAAAACAACACCCAACAAAAGCATCCTCATCTATTTTTTTTTTTTCAGTTATGTAGTGACAAAAGCCTCTCTGGAAAATGGACAGAAAATGTAATGCTTTAGGAATCTGTCTCTCTCTTTCACTTATCATCAGCTTAATGGCCATTCCCACAATCCTTAGACATTCATTGAGACTGTCACTGTGCAATGCGATATTGCTCCGAATACTTTTTATAAAATCATTTGCACTGTTTTAAAACACACAGTAAACCACCAAACCAAAAGAAATTTTTAAAAAGTTTGAAATTTAAAAAAAATCTCCTTTGAAACCAGACTATAACAAAACACGGAGTGCCACCAAAACTGCTCACTAACCAGGTCGCAATGATGGTGATTTAATACACAACCAATAGGGTCCAAGTCCAACAGGGTGATGCATTTGTGATGAAATCTGTAAAGACTATAGCAAAGCACCCTTATCATTATTCAGAAGGGATGATGGAGTGAAAACTGTCTCTTTAATGAGCTTCGGATGCAAGCCGTATTAGTTTGGGAGCATGACAGTCCCAGCCAATTTGAAACAGTCGCAGAAGTGAACATTCCTAGGAAGCTATGTCATCCTTTAATCTCCGCATAACACTTTGTGATTTTGCACCCTTGCTGTTTCATTGTGGAAGACATTATACGCGACTCATTTTGCGTGATCGCTATCTTTCTTTATCATATTTCGTTATATAGACTCACTTAGAACGCATTATAACAATCACTAATAGAGCTACGCTGCATTTGTATCTCTATTACGAACACACCAGAAGGTCTAATTATGTACAAAAGTGTATGCTTGTTAGGGCCGCAGAGATTGTGCTTATTGTGATGGATGCTGTGTGGTTGTGGGCAGTGAAAATCAAACGCTTCTTGGTCATCACGATAATGAGCTATTTGCTTTCTTTAGTTTGAAAAAGCGCTGGTGATTATAAGTGATCTGTCTCGTGTACCGAGGGTATCTGACAGGGTGTTTGTGTGTTCTATTGTCAAGGCCCTATTTATCAAAGGTTGAAGATATTCCTCCTGATGTATTATACAACTTCAGGCTTTTCTGTCCGGTAGTGGAACTCACAGTACCTATTTATGTAATGTTGCACTCTCTAAAATGATTACTGATGTTGTCTGGCTTTATAGTAACTTTGGCTCATTTACGTGAGTAATCATGGAAAAATGTAACCTTAGAGATACGTGCACTGTGCTACTTAATGTCATTTTGAATTATAGACACAGGTTAAATGTGCGCCATAATAGTTTTCGTTGGCATTTTGAACCTGGGAATGGAAGATATTATGGGAATGTGTGTTGCTTTCTTGTTTTTAGGACTGCAGAGTCTGTGTGCTTGTTTCACAATAATAATTTAACTACCCTGACATCTACCCCGTTAAATTATTTAATTATTTCTGCCATGTCTGCTCTCTCTTGCTTATATACTTTTCCTATAGCCATGTCATGACATCATTTCCCTGATGATTGGCTCAGTCTTACTCCGTGTTCTGGTTTCATCCCGCTTGCTATTTTCTAGATTTTAAATAACTTCAATCACTCACACACACACACTCAAATAAAAATCAGTGTGTGTGATGCATATATTCAAACACTAGATGGCCATCACATAAAACAAATCCATGCACCTGAGCTGAGCTGTGAATGTAAGGAAAAATATTATTTTGCTGTTGCTTTTCTTACAAGCATAAGTACTATGTAAACATGATCTATAAAGGTCCTCTATATAAGGGAAACAGGAACGTATATCTGCAAAATCTAAGCACACCTGAAGCTAGGTAAAATGGATTGCACAAATTTTCTCAACATCGCTATAATATATCCGATATTCTAAACGCAATTAGTTTATTTCAATAGCAAACATGGTCATTATACATGAATTTGTAAATTCGCAGTGGCTGTAAAATACAGTCAAAATGTAAATTAAAATATTAAAAAGTGTATCTGATCTCTTTTCTATTATTTAAGATACTTTTTTTAATGAAACATTTAAAGTATTTGCTAAATCTATATATCTGATGAAGTCAATAACTATGACCATGTAACACTGATGAAGAAAAAATATATAAAGCTAAATTAATTATTTACCATAATAACCTAATGCTTATGTTGAAGTAATGTGAGTCTGCATGAAGTCATATGACTCCAGAACTGCAGTTCAATAGTTGGTTTTCAAAAGGGCCTTTTACCATTTTAATAGAGGTGGCCAAAGCCACTTATACCCCCACACCTTAATGTTCAGTTCAGTTCACACCCCTGCAGACTGTTGATGTCATTCCCCATCTCCTCACACCACTTTTGTCACTGCTATCACTGCTTTTATACTGAAAAGACGCTAGCCATTAACAGCCACACCATGTATTCTCGACCAATTTCAAAACCTCACACACTCACCTATGTAAGTCTGATCTCTCCGTTTGAGAATAATTTTCTCAAATAATCCAGCCTCTCTATTTGCACTTGAAGAAATCATCAATACATCACACTTGTTACAGACACACTTTAATCACATTTAAGAGGCCTTTAATGACCTCACTGCAAAAAAAGAAAGCAGAAAACAGATCAACCATTTTCCTCATGCTCTTGACAACATACTTGAATGAGCTGTTTTTAATCAGGTCATTTTCCATACAACCTATTGGAAGCCAATCAAGCTTCTGAAGTGCCCACTTCTTGGGGTCGGACCTGTTATCTGCTAGTAACGATCTGTGACTGACTGAGAGTTGTCTCCAGATCTGTTTTTGAGTGTGATTTTTTTTCAGTTTTTCCAGGCTGTTTTTTTGTGTGAATTTAAATGGAACTGGTCATAACACATGAAGTTAATTTGTAATGTGGGCTTTACTGAATTAGAATGAATTACAAAAGGATGCAACATAAAGAAAAATTAACTACAATTTCAATTCTGGATCCTGTTTGCTACCTATATTCAAATTTAGAAGCTGAACTGGAATTTAAAAGGCATTCTCATTTAAAGTCCAAATGGTAAACAACCCTGGTTTTCATTCTGCTGCATCAGTGGCAGTGAATTACCAGAAACTTTTTGGTCATTATGGTCAGAGCTCATCATTCCAGCAAGCCCAAGGATTCAGCACAACATGTTGTTACAAGTGAGTTTGACCCGGGCTAACCTTCCTGCATGCACAATTAAACTGCAGATGAACCAGAATGTGGCTCCTGATCTTCAATCAACCTACGAAGGTCACTTCACACCATCTTTGTCTCGCTTCATGGGTTGCTAGCAGTTCCCTGCGTTAAATTAAAGTAGCTGCCCCAACAGTTTCAGACAGATCAGTCACTACATCTTCAAGCTTTCATCTAAACTCACTTTTGCAAGACGGTGCTCCTTCACCTCTGCAGTCTGCAAATCAGAGGCATTACAATGAGGCAGTAAATCATTTCCTAACAACTTATTCAGAACAGACCGCATTAGACCTAAAGTAATGGGGATTGTTATAAATCTTCTTCTTGCACTGAGATCTGCAGTGCAATCAATGCTTTGAAGAATGTATTAGACAATAGCAGCAACTCTGTCAGATTTCATTTCTATTTTTCCTTTGTATCACACAAATCAGGGCATGCTGTTTTTTACTTAACGGCTCCAAATGAGTCCAAAATGTACATTTAGTTCTCAGATATACAGTACATTAACATACTTAATAGCATACAAAATACCCCACAAATGAAATAAAATTGTGTTTTTAAAGGAAATTTTTAAAAAGCATTCATTTAAAGCACCAAATACTCGTTTAGAATAGCCTACATTTCCAGATCTAACCACTAGAGGGACCAAGTATTTTGCAAACCATCCTGTTTGTTACTCAGTTCAGCTGAAGAGGTGACGGATGTGTCCGAAATGGCTGTCTGTAAAACGGACTACTCAAAGTCGTAATAAAAACAGCAGGAATTTATTCAGAACGTTTAAATCAGGGACAAAAAAACACACAAAGGAAGTCAAAAATGTAGTGGTAAAACATTAAGCATTAATTTTAGAGTGTTAACATAGAAAATAATACATGTTAAGTACCCCGACCCTCTTTCTAAAGAGTAAAACAAACATGACCAGACTGTTTAGAGCCATGCTTTGGATGCTCAGTAAAGTATGCTTTTGTCAGCATCATTAAGATATCACATGAATCAGACAATCAATCTAATGGGAATAATGACTAAATCAGATTTTAACCCAATATTAGCAAATAAAAATGTACGAGCAATAGGACAAAGACAGCTAAGACTGAAAATAGTACAAAAAAAAGACATCAAGCAGAATATAGTTCTGACAAAAACAGATGCAGAGGTTTTTTTTTAGCTTGCAAATTTGAGATGCTTTAAGCATGTTTAGTAAGTCGCTCTGGATAAGAGCGCCCGCTAAATGGCTTGCATGTTAATGACTGAAATTTGCATTTAAGCCAGCAAAAGACAATTTACAGTGAATTACATAAAAATTCCTCCCAGCAAGGGGCAGCTTTATATTATTCTTAATCAGGATGCAACGTAAAGTAGAATTCACAAAGGAAACAATCACCTATACCAACTCCGATCGTCTAACCCAGTTCACTTACAAAACGCCAATCCAAAATAATGATTTGTGAGGTCAAATAATTATCATATATCGCATCTTCGGAACTAAAGAATCACTGTAGCTCGTTTAATTTTAAGTATTAAAAATAATAGATTAGTTAAAAAGCAGCGGGAAGCTGAGAAGCATTACAGATTCAAGCTATTTTCTTCTGCAGCGTCTGTGCCAGATCTGATTTATGAACAGACGAGTGTGAATATGAAACCAATTCCCACCTGCCAGTCAGCGAATGACATTGTATTGCACACTGTGAAATGATTCTGAAAAGTACAAATTCATTAAAAATGCATGTAAAAAGGCTGCTAACATTACAGAAGATGATCTTTACTACCCGAAGACATATGCTCTGTTATAATCGTGTACGCTGCTGTGAATAAAAGCAATTATTTGTGTATATGTGCATTTAAATGCAGGAAGGCGTATTTAATTGCAGGTGTGACAGGTATTACAAGCGCTTGCTTTGTATTAGCATGCTTATTTTGTTCTGAGGGATGCGAGTGCGCATTTGGTATGAATATCTGAGATGAATATTTGAATATTTGAGATGAGCGTATAAGTGTGTGCGCCTCTTTACAATACCGCGCTGTCACTGGTGCTCTTCTAAGCCTGTGATGCTGAGCCTGGCCCTGGAGGCAAGAGGATAATAGCAGCTCTGTGGGGCTATGGAGGAGTCAGAGGATGGGATGAGTCTCCTACTGGGTCTCCTCCCTCTCTCAGGAAGACCTCCACCGGCTGATCTCTCCCTGCTCACTGCCCCATCTGGAGTCATCAAACCCATAGGGCCCAGTGAGCTGCCATCAAAAAACCAGCCTCAACGCATCAGGTACACAGCACATCACGCATCATTAGTACAGACTATGCTTACGGTACTTTGATATATAATAAAAACTAAAAAGAGTACTCAAAGTTGAAATGAAAAAGCTTGAGGATTTGTTTGACGTGAATGTCTGATTTGAAAATATCATTCTTATAACAATGGAGACAAACAAATCTTTACATACAATATACATGATGCTGTTCCTGGCACAAATGTTTCATTTATATCTTTTTTAACTGCATCTCTATATGACCTACGAAACAGATGCACTCACATTTGTTTGACTATATCTCGTAGATGGCCCCTGTTTATACCAGGTTGATATTTTTTGATCACCTAACCTGAACCCCACTCCTCACAGAAACTTGTGCATGATTTTACAGATTTATAACCCTCACTATTGTAAAGGACATTGCACACAGAGTCCAACATTTTAGCATTTTTAAAGAGAAATATGACCTCACATTAGGTCAATCATGCTTCCGAAACTTTCACCAATCCTAATTTATTTTATATCGGATGGGACTTTCTCACATCCATAGCAGGCCCTGTGCAATCTCTTTGCACACAGAGTTCTAGGGCTGTCAAAATAACTGAAAAACTAAATTCTAATTTTCTGCTTAAAATGTGATCAAAATTTGAAATATATTTGAATTTAAAAAGCATAATTTTAGTTAGGGGGAAAAAGCATTTGGCTTCTCTCATGAGTCCACAAGAGGGCACATCGGGCAAAATATTGAGCACATTTCTTCAAAAGATAATAACACGACTATCTTTGGTAAAAGTGCATAATGTTAAAAAAAATTTTATAAACCATATATAATTAAACAGTTTGAAAAAAGAGCTCTGTGCACGTATGTATAATTTAATTTCCAAAACTAATCGCAAAGAATCCACTACTTTCTTCATTTAAAAACCTGACATGCAGTCGGATGGGGAAAAACCATGATGAAGTCCTTTGTTTTTTAAAAGTTGAACTTACATAAATTTTACATGGCTTTCAAAACATTTGTCTCTCTTGTACAAGCAGTGAGTGCGACAGTGATAGATGTCCCTCTAGAAAATGCAATATGCATTCTGTGGTTTCATTTTCACTGTAAACAACATCTTTTTCACACTGATGGTCTTGTTTTCCTCAGTATTTTAAATGAACAACGTAGCAGTAATGCATCTAGTGGGTTCAACTAGGCTAACAAAAGCATTAGCATGCAATGACACCTACAACGTTGCATTTCGTGTGCCTTTTGCATTCAAATGTAGAGGGTTTTTTTCATTTAACAAATAATCAAAATTCAAATTCTTAGGAAGCGAGAAAAAAAAAAACATTCTCACCGTTTAACTGTTTTGCAATTTTTTGCAAAAAAAAAAGAAAGAAAACGGATGAATTAATATGCACTGGAATCAACGTGCAATGTTTCTATGTGTGAAAATTTAAGATGATGAATAGTGAAACTTTCAGACTCACTGTGCTAAACATTGAGTTTATATAACCACAGGATCTGAAGACTCGCTAGTAAGCGTTCAACAGGTTTCACTAAATTAGTGAAGATGTTTCTGAAAAGTGAGTGCATTTTAAAAGTATAGTCAAACCTGTACTTTGATTAAACTTGAAATAAATTACAACTACTCCATTGCTGCTACTCTTTTCTGTAGCCTACCACTTAATATTCTTTTGTATCCTTACCTATATTTAGTTTGAATCTCCACATTTTCTTTCATTTTCTTTCATTTCTTCCTCTCTTTACTTTTATATATGTAATTATTTTTCCATTTTTCCTTCGCTTCTTCTCTTTGATTGTTTCATTTAATTTCTTTTCCCTGATTTTATTTTTATATTTTACCTTTGCTTTCCGGCTTGCTTTATACACTGCATACAAATTTGTTTTGCCTGAAGGGGAGGAATTGTTTAAACAATAGATGCAATATTTCACTGTCAAGTATGTAAATTGTACTGCATGCATCTTCAGTCAATCTTTCTGGTCCTGAAACTCTGCCTTAAGCTCCTTAACTACTCTACAATACACCTGGCCTATTTGAACATTTTGTTTTTCAAACTTTTGCAAAATAACAACAAAAAGTCTACAGTATTCAGCAGTAGCGCCCCAGGTTGTTAAAGCCTCTTTCTATGACAAATTATATAACTTGCTCACAATTCTTGTTTTATTTTTGAGAGAGGTCCTTCCTTTATTCTTAGAAAAAGAAGAAAAAGAGTATTTATGTCTCTCAGTACTTTTCTCTGGCATGGTGTCATTGGCTGAATGTGCCTGTAAAAAGAGCAACATAATTTCCATGTAACTGTAATCCATTTCATTTCTGTCTCAGCTCAGGCGGTATTACAATGAGACACATACATGACCTGAAAGTGGCAATCTGTCAAGCTAAGGAAAGAGATTTTCAGCCTTTACCAGCTAATTAAAGCATCAACTAATACCTTTCACCTCCCAAAAGGAGACTAAGGAAAAAAAATATATTACAATTAAAATAAAATAAACTGTAAGGTTGCGATGCAATTAGTCTCACTGCTGGAGAACGCTCTAATTAAAGTCTCAGTAACCCAACAGGTTTGAGTCTCGGTCTGAGCGCAATTTATCACAGACTGTCCAATCAGCATCACAGCATCCCACACAGGTTTTCAGACTATAGCAGATGCCAGTCAAAGGTGCCATCATTAAAGGCTCCATTATCAAATGGTGGGGATGCTTTTTTGAGATCAAAACAGCTTTTTATAAAGAGAAAGCGATAAAGAGAGAAATCCGGAATATAATAATCCCTAGAAGCAATTCAATGGCGTCAAAGACACAACAAAGGTTACATGAAACAAATGTTGGCAAAAAAGGACAAGACCGTTTTTTTGAGTCTCGTCTGAATTGGCTGCAAAAAAGAAAATCCTAAAATTGGCGTGTGGGTGTGTGATCCCCACAGAAACAAATGACTAGAAGACAGACACTTACAGGTCTGGACGAGAGCAATTCCCGCACATCTTAGAAAGCTAACGAAAACAAAGCATTTAATAAATGCCGTGACTATGAGCATTTAATCTCTCTAACACTTTGAGAAAGTTCTGTCATATTAAGTGTCAGCTCAATGGCATTTAAAGCACCGGAATATAAATGCTTTGTTTGTTCAGAGCTTCAAAACTTTGAGGTAAATATTTTATGTAAATGTTACAGCCCTATAAAAGAGTATTTCACATAAAATGAACTGATTTAGTTATTGCTTTGCTTTATACTTAACAGAGCTGCTCATCTTAATAGGGGATGCACAGACGGTTTTATGAGGTTCTATGTTGATGAATCTTCAACTCTGCAGGATTTCACTGAGAGGCCTGAGCTATTCTTGCTCCAATCTCCCTCTGCATGAATTTTTTGTCAGACTAATAAGGGCTGTGGCGAGATATGAAGACCACTAATTGGCCTCTTTGAACTAAGACTTTCTGTCCTGTTGCAGCAGATGAGTTGATTATGAAATGTAAAATGACTGGTACAATTGTTATTTAAATGTGGTGACATTCCTTTTACCTTCATTATGAAAATTGCAGTGCTTCCCAAATGACTTCCTACAAATATGCAAATGTATCTAATTTCTGACAATTATTTGCCATAGTTACAAACCTCTGCCAAAGACGAGTTGCAGTAGACAAAATGAGAATAAATAAATTAGGTTTTGCCAGATTTACTTAAGGGATATATGTACATTAAAATGAGAATTAGCGATAAGCTACAAATTATTTATGTAAATGCCAATAACCACAAAAATTCTAAATTACACTGTATGAATGAAAACAACAAAAAAAACACTAAACTAAAATCACTTTAAATGTTACAAATTAATATGAAATAAATAATAATTATTAGCGCCAAAAGCCAATTCAAATTTGAACTACATTGTTTAAATAAACTATAAAAAAAATTTAAAAAACACTAAACTAAAACGCCTTTAAAACACACACCTTTAAAAAAACTAAGATAATTTATATAAAAATAAAAACGTTAAAACAGTTAAGACTGTTAAAAATGACTAATACTGTATAAGTAGCAGTCCCAAACTATTTTTTGCTAATACAATTAAGATTTTGTGTTTGTGATATGCAGTGTGCCGCCGCATTGAGCTATTTAAGTTCACTTTTGAGAGACTTAGCATTTATAATGCTGATGTATAGTATGAAAAAAAAATTTCATTAAGGTTAACTTTATAAAATGGCAAATATAATAAAATTATAAAACATACAGAAAAAAACAACCATATATTCAATATATCTACCATAAAGTCATGCATATGAATTCAATAACAAATTGCGGCAAACTGGGCCTGGATTTAACTGTATTGTCATAACTAACCATGACACAAGATATATTTTTAAGTAAATAACATCAAATTTTTACATTTAGGTATGGGGTGCATTTAGGAATCTTAAATATGGTCATGCAGAATAGGGTATTAATATGAACTTTATTAGTACTAATAAAGAGCCAACATGCAAGCAATATGCATGCTACTCAGCAAATAGTTAATAGCGAGAATTGGCTCTTAAAACAAAGTGCTACCAAACCTATTAGCTATGCCCAAAAATGAGTGGGTAGGGTCATTCAGTAAGTCGACAGAGCTATAAATTAACATTTAATAACAACAAACATATGTATCTTGACACAGCTTACAGGATGAATCTATTTTCATAGTATGGCACCCCTGATCCCTGAGCTGAGTGCAACTATGCTAACAGAGCAGAGGAGGAAATGCCACACTCGCTTGACATAAATTTTACATTAGTTCCCTGTGCCAAGTGTGTTACCAAGGCAACCTGGCAATTAGCGGATAATAGGAATAGCCAATAAAATATAATGCTGTTTATTATAGACTTACTCGCTCTGACCACAATAAAGGGGCTATCCACACTGAAATGAATAGATGCATCATCCCTGGGGCACTCCACCCAATCTGAGGAGGGAAATGCTAATGTGGACGGCTGGTTGAGACAGGAGTCACATGCTTTGCATTTTTCTGTCATCTCAACACGGGTGATGCAATGAAATGAGATGGAAAAGCTGTGGTAGTTGTGCATGAGCTGGGAGTAAATACTGCCAAGATAAAATTAATCTGACACAAATACACTGATTAGTTGGTTTGTTGGCTGTTACCGATGTACCATCATCTCTTTAAAGACAGTCTGTTGAGCCAGTGTGTAATGGGAAAAAGGATAAATGGATTCTTATCCTTATGACTAAAAATGGTCAGTATTTTAACATTAATTGTGCACATTGGCGCCTCCATCTTTCATGCAGTAACCAAACGACCAAACGGCCTCTTCAGGTCAACTGTCAGTAAGTAGACCACTACCAGGGGGGGGTATTAAACTGCTGTTTAATATTGTATATTCCGTATTTCAATTAATTAGACATGCTGTAATTTTTTAATTTAATTTAGGATTTCATAAGGCCCTATAAATCTAACATGACCATGTAATTTTACAGTACAGTCAATACAGTTAAATGTACAGTGTAAAGTCCTCTTATAATTTACAGCGACATTCCTTTTCAGATACATTTAAATAATTATTTCTCTGTTAACAAAAAGTGGTTATTAAAGAAATGGGTATTGGTGGGTATTGAGTGGGTATGAAAGAAATACCAGTTATGACAAAGCATTGTGGGTGAACTGTACTTTTAACAAAGTACTTATGAAATAGCTTTTTAAAGGAGATGCTGCTTTCATACTGTACAGAGAAAGCACAATCACAGAGGGTGTACACGGTTGAGCTAAATTTTAGGTTATTTAAATGCACAAATTGTGCAAAATTCTGATTATGACTGTGTATTTTTAAATAAAATTTATATTGTTTCTGAGGCCATCCTAGCAACAGGCTCCCTAGGTCCCTGTGGTGACTGCCATTCGAGAAAAAAAAAAAGCTTTTATCAGAAACGCACACAGGCAGGAGTGTGAGCTCATTAATCCGCTGAGAGGAGTGCTGGGTTCTGTTAGGCTTTTTCAGCTGTCAGAGACTCTCTCTCTCCAGAGGCCATTCGTTTTTACCAGAGGGAGGACCTTTCCAATTCACGCCTGTTATTTCATCTAATGCTGAGGGATGGTGATTTGAGACCTAGGCACCTGGGTTATTCTGCAGTGGCATGATCGGTCAAAAGCAGAAAAATGAAATCTTCTGCTGAAGATGGAAATAAGCTTTTACAGGCCTTATATGTGCATTTAATACAGGTTAAGCTCAAGCAACAACATTTGTTACACAAAAAAATTATTTTATGCTTTTTTCTCGTTATAATACTCACTGTTTTACAAGACATAAATAACATGTTTGTATAAACTTGTTTTTTTGAGAAAAGAAAAGAAACACCTTTTCTGTGTTATACATTTTAAATGTCAAGACAATGTTACATTTATAACAACCGCAAAAATGATAGGAACAATGTAATAGCACAAATTATACACACATTTGAACAGAAGAGTTGATTCAAAATTCATACTTCCACTGTAAAGGACGAGTCTAAATAATTTTTGTGGTAAGCAATATTATGCCAAAAATGTTGTTAATTGAGCTTGTCTTATATTGGACCCGAACATTTCACTAAAGCTAATTAGGGTTGCCACCTTTCCCAACAAAAGCACAGATTTGACTGAGGTGACAAGAAGTGATGAAATAACTAGTTTTCGATAGTATTCAATAATATAGACTAATTTAAATATCATGTGAACTCTAGTGACATATCTGTAACTGTAATGAGAAGTGGACTGTAAACGTGCCGGGTGATATGTGCAACTGTTGCTATAACAACCAAAGTAAGCCACATCCGCCAGGCTTAAAGCCCTGTGGTAGCAGCACAAAATCAGCCTCCTGAGGTTGCAATGGCTCATTCCAAACTTTGATCCGCTCCTATTTCAGTTGCCCAGCGTAATGCTGTTTAAGACAGCCTTAAAACCAACCGAGCACGAGATGGATTTTCTGAATGTTTACGAACAGGAAAGTCGTAAAGCAGTCTTTGTAGTCAGACACAAGGGGACACGTATGTGGTGACTCCAGAGTCAGATAAATTCAGACTGTAACCAAACAGGGGCGTAATATGACAAAGTGCACGCTTTAAAATTTTTAATCCTAAATATGGACTTCATCAGAATTTAAACAGCACATAAAGACTTAAGTAAATAATATTGACTGGGAATTTCTATAGTTCAAAATACTACAGCAATATCCCTCTTAACACCTCCCACTGAGATAAACCTATATAAAGAAACAAAAAAATAATAAAGTACTCTGTTTCCAAGCTACAGTTGCCAAGGTTCTCATCAGCCTCATTTGGTTCAAAACCATGTTACAGAACAATTAGGCAGTTTGAGCAGTAGTGTTGGCACGCATACTCTCCTCGCTGTTTGCACTGCCACTTAGTGCCTAATGTCCGGCCTGCCAAGCATAAAAGCAAACTTCCTCTGAGTTGGGATATAAAACTATAAAACTCCTCAAGGTTACTATTGGAGTACATGCACATTAACAAAGACACTTTTAACTGCAAGTTCAATTTCTCTCATTACAATTTATAAATGCAACAAAAATGCATTTTACACCTTAATGTCTCTCTAACACCATTCGGTGACACGTTTGTCTTTTTTTTAAAATCCTGATTCTGCAGAAGGTGCCTTGTGACAAAAATGCCTCTATTAAACTATTGAAACTAAATTTACACTAGATGACATGGACGCATAGTTTGTACATGTTCAAATGAAATGCAAGCCAGTGGATATGGGCAGTCTAGATGCGTCAAAGTTGATAAGTTGTGATTCAAAAGATCTATATGATAAACAAAACGGAGACGTTTCTATAGCAACATGACCACAAATAATTTCACACCCACCCACATAAAGACAATACTGTTCATACAAATGTAGTATCTAACAACAGAGCTTAGGCATGAAACACAAAGTAACACTGTATGGTTTTAAACACACTGTAGATGAGTGAACTTTCCACACAATTGCTTTGAAGGCACTGAAATACACTAACATCCCCTTTTCATTAAATTAGAGCTTTTTTCAGACATGCATCAAGACTCTAGATATTCCACATTAAGTATATTTCACATGTAGTTTATTTCCAGTATTTGTATCCATGCATGAACTGCATACTTTTTTTAACATTCAGAACAGTACTGAATATAAAGTTGTGTTTGACAGTGGTGGAGAAAATATTTTCTGTTTGCATAAAATACTGTCTACAGGCTACTTAAAAATGCCACTCTGCTACATTTGAGTAGCCTATTTGCAACTGCACTTAAGACTAAGCAGCTAGTTAATGACTAGACCATCTCTATTAATGCAGTTTCTGTTTATGTCAGTGCATACATCTTTTGGTGTGTAGTGCAGGGCTCAACTGGCCAGTCATACCAGTAGTTCAGAATTTTTCTGGAAGGTAACAACTAACTGATATGTAGTATTTTTTTTTTACATTTTGTGATGAACAATTATGTTACAATACGCCAAACACCACTAATTTTATATAAATTTGTACTGACGCTTTCAAGAGCAACACCTTTCACTCATGTGATTTCTCATTTGGCAAATTATCTAACATTATTTTGGTGACAAATCGACTGGATCTGCAACAATGTAGAATACCAGTATGACTGAAAACCTTTTTAGGTGTACATCATCAACATAAGACTTTGCGAGAGCGCAGCAATAGCTTTAAAAGACAAATTAGAGTTTTTGTCAACGAACTCAAAACTCCTTACATGGACTTTCTTATACTGCCATCCTCAGGTCCTCAGGACATGCAGTGTGTTTGATCAGCCAACCTCAACAATGTGTTATCACAAGTAACTTTGGACTGTAAGTTCAAAAGCACTAAACACATGTTTGCTTAGCTATCTAAATGGGGATATACACCACATACTTTTCTTTTATATGCATCAAATTTCAATAACCTTACCGAGGTTAAAACGTCATCTTTCTACAAAAAACAAATGGATAAATATGAAAAATACAGTATCAATCCCTCTAGCTAAGTCATTTAAATTGAAGTTTGCATAATAGTGGCAAAAGAATCTGTCTTCGGTGTGTGACAGATGGTTTAGAGCATGCTTCAGGGCACGCTCGTGTGCTTAGCAACAACTGACCCACTGAGTTTCCACTCATTCTGTACTAATCGACTGTTACAGACATTAAGTCAGCCCAAATGAGAAGAAACATCAGGGGGTTGGAGTTTCCTTGCTAGAAAACTACCACATGCCTGAAATCTTTTACTACAG
Source organism: Puntigrus tetrazona (assembly GCF_018831695.1). NCBI lineage: Eukaryota > Metazoa > Chordata > Actinopteri > Cypriniformes > Cyprinidae > Puntigrus > Puntigrus tetrazona. The sequence continues at coordinate 10,224,006 of NC_056703.1, forward strand.
AGATTTCCCCCCCTACTTAGAACACAGACGTTTTCCATATGGCACTTGGTCTTGAGTGTACACCTGACTGTGGTCAATATCAAGGCAATGAAAGCTTCTCACTTGTCTCACTCCATGCTTCTGTTCTGTGCATATGAAAACAACATTCATTATCATAAAAACCCTTTAGTGGTCACAACGTGCTACACATGCTGAAACTTTCCATCCTCCGTGGTAGAAGGGGACCTTTAGATTCCCACCTGCTTAAGTCAGACTGTTTCCTGCACCCCCTCTCCATCTCTGTGTGATCCCATGCCCTCGTCCTCTGCTCTTCCTCCCTTCCATCACCGGTTCCTCCCCTGCACCCACCCCCCTTGCTCCAAGTTTAACAAACTGGGAAGAACGGAGCACACACAGATGCTGTTCTGCTTCTTACCGCTGCTTGCTGCAAGGCCAGTCCTGACCTCTTGGTAGACCCTTGTCTGGAGCTCAGCCTCTTCCACGATTCAGAGAAGCGCCCTCTGGTGGAGGGGCGCCCGGGCCCCTGCGCTTCCTCCCTTGTGGAGCTGACTTTGAAGCCTTCTCTCCTCCCCTCCCACTTTCTTTTAGTCATAACTTTGAAGGTTTCCTTAACAAAACTAGAACGAAAGAACAAGGAACCCTACACTGTGATGTTTCGTCTTCTTAAATTCTTCTCGAGTGTCAGGGCATCTCTTTACTGCTCTTTTCTTGAACAGAGGAGCAAAAGAAATGGAGGAAGTTTGGCTTCTACACCCTGTTGCATGTGGTCCTGCTGCTTCAGTTAATGTAGGAGGCTTCACCCATAGAAAGAACACCACAGAAGGAGAGAGGCAGAAAAAAAAAACTGTGGTCGACACAGCCCCGCCTGCAAGGTTCCTCTCCTGGTCTCAGTCTCCTGATGTCTTCAAACTGAGCGGGCAAAGGCAAAGCGAGTCACTCTGGAACTGAGCTCTCATCCTCACGCTCTCTCCCCACCCTCATTCACACACTCTCCCTCCCTTCCTCCTTTCCTCCCTCCCTCTCCACTTGTTATATCTCCCTCTCTCATCTGCTTCACTAGCAGGGTTCACAGCTCACGTGTCGCCCGTTTGCGCCGTTCAGCGTTTGCTGAGATTAAAGGGTTATACGAAACAGAAGCTGAGGGTTTCTACAGGTTCCCCCGTCTCTTTCTCCCCTGTGGTCCCACACTGGTTTTAATCGACAAAGGAATGCAAGCTTCACGTCAGCAGAGTTCCACATGCTCTCCAGTATAAAAAGATTTACCACTTTCAAAACCTAAGAACTTTAACTTTAACACTAAAGGTGATTCACAACGATCTGGAAATCTGTCATGCACTGTCATGTGTGTTTCACAACTGGGGAAAACAGACCTATTTTACATAGTAATTGAGGAACTTCCACCTGCTGAGCAGATAAAAAATACACAAAGCAATGAATGTGGAAATTGAGATCATTTTGAACAAATCTAGGCCTACAAATGCAACCACACAAAATCTGTACTATCACAATATAGTAGAGATGCACAATGCAAAGCTTGTCAGTGAACAACGGCTCTGTGTAGTAAATGCTGCTCGATGGGAAATCACGCACGTGATGGCATTTACTGCCGATTAAAGAACCGCCTTACAAGATTAGCATTACATATCGCGCAATGATTATCGTGCATCCCTACAATATATTCATATAAACAAATGAAAGATAAAATGATTTGCAGACACATCAAAAACCTGACAAATCCTTCATCCCATTTACACCTCTAACATACTGTACAGTGTGATAAACCCTGCTTAAGACCCACCCACTCATAGTTGCCAAGGATACAAGAAAACACCATACCAGCACAGCTGGTAGTTCATTAGCATTCCAATTTACATCAACTATTAAAAAATATATACTGAACAAAAATTACAGAACATCTTTTAGAGACATGATTATGGCATTAGAAACTACAAATTTAAAATAGAGATAATTGGGATTCCAAAAAAAAAAAAAAAGAGTCAGGATTGGGTTTGTAAAGTGAGACATCATTCACTGTGGAGCTGTAGGTTCTGGTGATGGCTCATGGATAATCCGACAGACCTCTGATCTGATTAGCAGTAAGAAAGTAACACGTTTCTAAAGGATTTTCAACAAGTTTAATTAAAAAAAGCAAGCAGACTAAGAAACCGAAAGAAAAATCTCGGCATGTAACCTTGTGTAAAGCCTACAGCATACTGAGTCATCACCCTTGGAAGTAAGCATGGTATTTTATTAAAAAAGCTGCTTGTTAGATCTGAGAAAACAAATAAGACCAACATATTTTCTGACCAGAACAACAGCCAAAAAACATCACTAGTTTCTTTTTCAAAATCACAAATAAAAATGGTTTTGGGAACAATTAAAATAAACAGCAAGCTAATCTATATTTAATTTGGCTTCGGCTGTGCATGACTAATTCAAATACAAAATAAATAACTTTTATAGCATAGATTTGAATGTACCCATTTACAGATTTACTTATCAAAAAATTCAGTAGAGCTTTTCAAATTTGCCATCTGATTAAAAATTTACTTTAATAGGACAGAAAATTTGTCTGCAACCATCCAATGTGTGACTCAGAGGGGCCAATCATTTGCCATTATTCACTGTGGTCGTTTTATCCATTATGCCCTAACTCTGACCAGCAATTTTGGGATAAATTAAATCAGTCAGAGACTGTTTTCCACCATTTTCAAGGGTTTTCAGTAACAAGTATGTTTAGCGATTACACAAGACAGAATATAGGAAAAATATATATTTTTAATATTTGCTGGTTGAACTTAATGAACCCAAAAAAAAAAAAAACCCAGATGAATGCTTTGGGAAACTGTATAGCCTTACCTTCATTTCTGTGCAAAGAGGTTGCAAAACTCTCCTGGCCTGGACTTTTCGTGTCATGGAGTCCTGTTCAATGAGGAACAAAGAACATTCATTTTCTATTTAGATTATAATGTCATTAATGCATACTTTTTAAAAAAATGTTAATGTAAGATTTAGAGCAATATTTTTCTTTTTCAGATGATTAAACTGTATTTTGAATAATTCATGCCTCCTGTGTGGAGGATAATCATCTCATATATCTTTTTTTTTAAATGTGCCTTTATAAAGATAGATTTATTCCAAGTGAATGGATAGCTAAATAACGTCACACAAGGAAAGGGTGAATATGTGAAGCTTAGTTTAGTATTAAATGCAGGAGGAAGTAATGACTATTTTGCAGTTATAGAACAATAAAAACCTGTTACCATCTTCATCTGTCAGCATGTGTAAGCCTGCAGTGACTTGGAGGAGACACAAACGCAGGAAAATTTATTTATAATGATAAGATATTTAAATTTCATTTCATTTGCTGCATAAAATGATAAAATTATAATGACAGAAATCTCTGGAGTATGATTGGTTAACTGTAAGACATAAACTACACATCTGTTGAAATCAAAGTGGCAAAGGGCTCTTATTAGAAAAAAAAGGTAAATCCCCTCAAGTCAAAAAGGCGAAGCATTTCCATCCTAAAATAATGTGGTGCAGTGAAAATGTAAAGGAAATGTGTGGATAGTGTGTAGAAAGAGGTTCAGACTGATCTGTTGGGTGTTATGCTACTTCAAGAACATACTGATTTTTTTTTTGTCCGTTAGTTTTAGACCACTTTACCCAGCAGAGATCATTTCAAAGCAGATTGACAGTACTGAACAAGAAAGTAAGAGAATTAATGATGCAAACTTCTAAACTGAGGCAAAATGTTATTGTTATTGTTATTGTACTGTACTGTACATTATCCAGCTATATAGCTAGTCCGTAGTTTATTTAGTTTAGTTTAGTAACTGTGTAAAGTGTTTTATGAAACAAGTTGAATATAGCAATACGTTTTGAGACAGCATAGACTACATAAGATAACAGTGCTGTCAACCAGCTCATTTTTGTTCTTACCCAAGGAGCAATTTAATAAGCAAAAAACTAACTATTTTCTAATAAGGCACTGCAACCAATTAAAAATGATGAAACAATCATCAAATATATTTAAATATAAAAATAGAGTTCGGAACTGTGCTGTTAAAAATGTTCAAAAATAAATACAATTAAATTAAGTTTTAATAACATGCATTACTGATTAACAACCTGTGAGCTCACAGTGTTTACTCTTTTTAAAAGAACATTTATGGTTTAAAATGACCTCCTCATTAAACATTTTTTTTAAATAAATGGGACTTTTACGTGCAAGTGTATAAACAAAATTTATTTTTGGTCTTTTCTAAGGAGGGCGGTTCTCAGCTAGAATAAACAAGCGTGGATCAGACTTTAGCTGTTAGTCAAAAGTTTGGCTACCCCTGCGATAGTGTCATCAGTTCTCATGTTCTCCTATCTCTCATATCCAGCTTATGCATTCTTTTGAGTGTACTAATTTGTTATCTGTCAGGCCCCATGATTTGAAGCTCCAAAAACATAAAAATTTCTGTAATGTATGCAAAGGCTTGTTCCCTGCTAAAACTGATTATCATAGCATAGTGTCTATTTTTCAAGCTTCATTACACATGGTTCGCTCTCTCGGTCAAGATTAAAGAAGCCTTCAGATTGCTGTACTAATTGGTTCTTGATTGTTGAATGATAAAAAGGTTGTGGATGCATTTTTTAGCAGTCTGGAGCCATCAATAATTCAAGCTTCAAAACAACAAAGTCAGTAGGTGGGTGTGTGTGTGTGTGTGTGTGTGTATGCAGTTATGTTTGCATAAGCCAGATATTAGCAACAGAATATTACAAAAAAAGTATATAAAAAATACAACAAATGTTTCAAATGTCAGCATTCATTCCAATTGGTTCAGAGTCGATGGCAAATAAACACAAACAGCTAACTCTGCTCTAGCTTATCATACATTCATAATACAGCTTCTTTTAGTAATATTTGCCTGAGTTATTCTACTCTGGATCAGAATAAGCTGATTACTGCAGATGCAAGAAATCCAGTGCTCTCAAATGTCACATCCTGCCAGACGTTTACTTAAAATGTTAGTCGTTTTCTCTTTTATCTAATTTTCTCTTATATATTATAATTTCCAACTAACTAAAAACTTCATGGCATGAAAATAAAAACAGTGTCAGGCCAAATGTTTGACAAAATATCCAGTGTCTGCTGCTAACAACATAATCTTTTTTTAATTCATGTGCAGTGACACAATTGACTTTTTTAAAAATGAATTAATTAAAAATGATTAGATCAAAAATATATGTTTCAAATCATGCAATAGCCTGCCCTAGGAAAAATCTGTGATACAAAAGAGGAGCATGAGTGATTTCTCCTTCGACAGCATATGGTAGAAACCCTTTTTGCTCTGTGCTCACTGCAGTTTCCAACAGATGGTGAATGAGTAACAGCTATCATTTATTTACCATAGCGCTAGTCAAATGCATACCACAGTGACCAATTGGCCTCATTATTAATCAGCATGAAGTTCAAAAGTAATAGCCATCATTCCAAACTGTAAAAACTCTCATTAGAAATGAGCAAAGGCCAAAACTCTGGTGAAACAGGTTAAGCTGCATTTTAACAGCAGCAAAAAACAAACACATGCATGTGGCGAAACACAAAGTACATTTTGAAACACAAAAGTGTATATTTCTTACCAGTTTGATGATTCCTCTCCAAGTTTTTGTTTTTCCTGAAGGAGGTCTCTCCTGTTAGATTTAATAGAAGGAGTCTCGAGGAGGCAGTAAGGCCACAAAAAAGCCAAAAGGCCTCTAATAAGAGTATTTAGAAATTTGATTTAAAATTCACAGGTGAGTCTCTGAGAGACGTAGCCCTCATTGACCTTGTGACTCATTTGACAGCAATGGCTCTCCCTTGGGTCTGTTCCCTGCATTCATGGCATCCAGCGGAAACGGGCAGCACAGATTTCCCATGCGTCGTCCTTGCGTCAGACCCCAACACAACTATAAGCGTTGTCTACTTCAATGGTGTCTGCAAAGTCCTTCAGCATCCATTTTAAGTTAAGCTTCAGAAACCGATCTGTAATCAAGACGGCTCATTGGGAAAAAAAAAGTGTCCGAACTTAAAAGTGTCTACTGAGAGAGAAAGCACAGGAAGGAGCGAGCGTATGCCTGTCGATGCCCTGTCACCAACGCATGACACACGTCATCAGGGGAGGCACCTGGGCCACAGACATCCGTTTGACTCTCCGAATGAGACACGGGAGGTGTGGGGACCAGAGGGTGGCAGGGGGGTCTGGGAAGCCCTGTGGGCCGAGGGTGAGAGAGGGGGGCTGGGGTAGCTTTGACTGCCTGCTTCCTCACAGATGCAGGTTGCTAGGTGAGGGGGCTATAAACACTCTCTTATTGAGGGGCTAATGATGTCAAATAAAATAAAGCAAACAGTCGGTGGCTAACGAGGTCTAATTTAGTGTGCTCTACGTAATGAATTAATGACGAGCACCCTACTGATAGAAATGGTGAGTGCAAGAAATGGCAGGAGACTGTGGACTCCACTGCACAGATCAGGGGGCCATGAATCTACTGGTTTCACTGACAGTCCTGCTCCTTTTAGCCTTCCTTCCTCTACTTTATTTCTAGTTTGAAGCACTCAAAATAAAAGCAGAGCAGTGCTCATGTCTCATGTCTAATGCCTCTCTCTCTCTCTCTCTCTCTCTCTAATCTTTCTCATTTTCATGGTTTGTCTGCTGTTTGGATTGAGGTGGTCTGGTTTGATTTGGCTTGTCTCCGAGGTTGTCATGGCTAGAAGGAGCCGGATGAGCAAAACACATTCGCTTCCATGCTCCTCCATCAAAGCGATCTCATGTGAGTGAGAAATCTTGCTTCAGTTAGGAAGCTAGTAGAGGCAGTACTACTACTAGTAGCTGGCAGACTGGTATGAATATTTGATAGATAACCAAAAAGAAACTCACTGATGAAATGTGCAGTAAGCCACAAAATATTATGCATTTACATAGCAAAGTTTCTTATGGGAAAATGAATATCAAATCTAAAATCAAAAGGATAGCTAAAAGATGGTACTCACCATTATGCCATTCCATGTTTTAAGCGTTTTTAAGCGTGCCACTAAAGTAAACGTTTTGTCGAATTTTAATGGTGCTTTTAATGGTGCAAATAGGATGAAAAAAAGCAACAAAAAGAAAAAAGAAAAGCATTAAGTATTGGGAAATCATATAATAGATTTGTGGGATGATCAGGATGAAATTATTCACTGAAACTAAAAAAGTGAATAAATATTTTTGAAAAATAAAAGCAATGTGTTTGAAATGCCGTGAAGGTTAGTAATGATGGCATGTTTCATTTTTGGGTATCCCACATTTTAAAATGTAAACTACTAGAAACGTTTAAGAAAGCTACAATAATGCTGTATTATACAGCAGTGAAATGAGCCTTTTAAAATGGCCCAGAGGCAAGCTGAACTCCCTTTTGTGCTTTTATTCTCTCAAATACGGTCCATCAAAAAAGATGGACCATTTCTAAGGGGTTATCATGAGTAAAGAGTGCAACCAGCCATGAGCATGCTCTATAATAACCATAATGTGATGAGTCAATTAGCAACGGTGCCAGAGTAAGCAAGCGACAGAGAGATGGAAGGAGAGTTGTGATTGGTCCCCATGGGATGGTTTCATATTCTCATTTAAGTACCTAAAACCCAATCAGCACTGTGAGCGTGGCTGTTTATATCCATTTAAAATCTTTAGCACATATGAGAGATGCGATGACACAGAAAAGAGGACCCATATGTTTGGACCCATCAGGTCTAAACGGACCATCCAAATAATCCTAAAAAGCACCATGGCAACCAGACACTGTTACACAGAGGTCCAGTGCTTACATCGCATGACTGCACAGTTGATCAGTAGAACCAATACAGCTTGATAGCTTTCTAAAATCACATCATGAATACTAAATATACTTTTTTCATTTTCCAAGTGGCCATAAGACTTGTCTCTGCAAATCATTTACATATTATACAAATGTCAGCATGATTACTCGATGATACTCATTGCTTGGACAATTGTCTTAATCAGAAATACTCACCCTAAAAAGGCAAGGCATTTACTCAAGAAACTGCCGTATAAATACATCATGATATCAGTCCTAAGCCTAGGAAACGTTGTGAACGTGCCAACCTAGGAAGGAAAAAAAAGAAGATTATAACACTTCTTTGAACAGTTCCTGGCATGCATTGCAAAAGCTGCCAAGTGCCTAAAGAAATCAATTTACTTTTCGCTCGGTTTGGGGGTTTTGATCAGAAGGGGAGCCAGATATCTCAACAGCTTTTAGCAGGATCACTGAATTCACACTCAAAAGCCTTGCAAAACTGTCTCCTGCCTACTGAATAAAGACCAGCAGACTGACCTTACACAAGTGAAAGGAGCCTGCAGAAAACGGGGCAGTTTGGTGTACTTGACAAACCCCACTGACATTAGACAGAGTCGACATTTACACTACCCCACTAAGTGGCACCTCCGCGGGGGGAGGATGTTGCCATAGTAGCGCACCCCTATGTCACTTTCTGAGTCATTTAATTATTAACAACCCCATGCCTGAACTGTGTAGGAATATCCTAGTCTGTTGCACCACAATGTGTGATATACACAGTCTGGTGCAAACATATACACCATTACAGCAGACTTCTGAACACAAGAAGTGTCTCAACTCCCTTGATCCTCAATTGAAACCATTATCGGACAATTTAAAAGAGAATTTCCTAAAGTAAGTTTTGGAAAAAATGTACAATTATTTTTATTTGTATTCCCTTACTTTTTAAAGTTTTGAAACATCTACAAATATTTTATTTTGATTCTGTGGATCAAGGACTGTTAGCCAAGTCATGAGGTTTCTGCAAATGAGGTTTGTATTATTATATTGTTTCAAACCTTAATTTGATTTTGAAACATTTCAATATTCTGATTTATCGCTATACGGTATTGAACTGGTAGGCCCATGAATGGGTGTCTAATGGTTATATTCAACATTTTTAATTAACTTCATGAATTTTATGTTTGCGCAATACAAAATGGAGAATGGTATTTTATTGCTTGTCTAATAACACAAAGATAACAATATTGGTATTTAATAATTTGTAGATTACATATAATAGATTACCCTTAAAAAAAAAATAAGTATGCAATTGATTTGTAAATGGTGTATGTCTGGGTGTTTTTGTTGCATCTACACCATTTTGCCAATCACAGTTTCTGTGGAAAAGTATGAAAATTGGTTTGGTATTTTCCAGGTCTGGAAAAACATGGAAAAAAGAAAACACTATAGAAAAAATGCTTGCTTCCAGACTATTGCCCATATTATGCTTTGTAAAATATAAATTGAGAATTTCTAAAAAATAAAAATAAAAAAAAAATCTATGTCTCATACAAGCTTTTTTTCATGAAAAAGTATGGGAAGCAAATCAAACAGTACATTAACAATGCAATAAATTTTACATTTTATAAATAATTTGTATTTTATTTAAAATAAATGTTTAAATCTAACTTTTCTTTATTGAGGCTTGTTTGAAGTTTGTGTTGGCCACGTTAGTGTTTAAGTTAGTAAAAATATACTTTATTGACTAGATGCACATGACTAGCATATGATATATCACCTTGCCCTACTGCACCACACAAATCCTTTCATTACAACCAACAAAATGTAAATAAGAGATTAAATATGAAATGTAAAGACTATTGATTGTAATTTTAATATTTACAAAAATGCTAAATATTTAAAAGCTGTACTGAATCCAACAATTATCCCCTTTTTTTTAACCATAACAACTGACAGGAATAAAAAAAATACAAATTTTGAAGTGTTTGTATAGACTAATAATAAATTAACAACAAACAAAATATTTAATATTTCAGTTCAGTTTTCTGCTATTGGTACAGACTACTGATTTTTTTTGACTTTTGCAAAATATCAAAATGTGAATTCAAAAAATTATTTACATTTTCCATAACTGACAGCTCTTTCAAGCTTGGTAATGCTGGTGGATAGTGGCCATTATTTTGAAGCGTAAATCGAATATATCCACAAGTACAAGCTTGGAAGAGCCAGGATCAATTATATAAAAAAAATAAAAAAAAACTAGACAAAAAACAAAAGTTATACAGACCTGAGGTTGGCTTGGGGGTGAGCAGTTTATGTTGTAATTTTAATTTTTGGGTAAACAATTCCCTTAACACCTGCTTGAAAGTTTCCAGTGACTCTTAAGACTTCAATTAGCTGGTGTGTTTGACAGCAATTCTTTAATGCCACAACTTCAGTGTTCAGATCATCTTTTTTCCTGACAAAATCAATATAATGCAATTATTCTATCTGCTGGTGCCTTCTGCACCAGGGACATCAAGTGCATGTGTGAGTCATGAAAATTCTGAAAATAAATCTAGGAATTATTTGATTGTTGGATTTGAAATTAGTAGGGTTGAGGCATCAAAGGTAACTAGGTAACTAAGCTATTTTTTGGAAGGAAACCAGGGTTTAAATTGGGCCGGGTGCCATCCGGGGCTGAGCACATAGACTCCAGGGCTCGACATTAACGATTCATTAGTGCCAGACATGTAACCTGACTAAAACATCAATAACCAGAAATACCTATGCAAACATCAACATGCAATTTTATTACGTTATGAGTAAGTGGTGACCAGTGGATATAGCTACTGTAATAATGCATCTATTGAAGAAGCTGAGGCAAGGCGAGTACAGCCTCTCCAGGAGGAATCAAAACCAGGAACAAAGGGAAAGTCTTTATATTTAAAATAGTTACTTAGTCGACCTCGTACAACCTTTGTCACCATTACGACAGTTTAATAGTTTAATAAACAGCTAATTAAGCAAGTACAATAACATTAAGTAACTTACATTTTAGGTGGAGCCAGAGCGCATCTCACAGCATCCAGCCGATTCATTGTTGAATGATTCAGTGTTTTGAACGAATCAGTCAAATCAAAGTTTCATTATCCCAAGCATAAACATCTGATGAATCTGTTTTAACGAATCACTTGAATGAACGATTCAATGACTCGCTTATTAAAAGCTCACTACTGACATCTACTGGCGTTTAAATTTCGTATTATTTTCGTTATTTCTTGTGTGTGTGTGTGTGTGTATTCTATGTGTTCTGTGTATTTTTTTCCACACTTTTTCCAGTCAAATAAATCAACAAATCGCCACAATCCTGATATACACCGTGCATTCATATGTCTGCGGATCAACAGGCCAATTTTTTTGCTGGCAATAACCTCTTGAATGAATAAATTGCACTGGGTTATTACACGATTTCAGCTTCAGCATGTGAGATTGGGAAATACCTAACAAGACATTTACCTTCACATAGAAGGATCAAACTGTTGTTGTTCGTTTGCCAGTCACAAAAAACTGCCCAGATTCACTGCGGCAATTCCAATTAGCTGCCTCACGTTCTCAAGACTTCAATGAAGCCGACTCTATCAGAGTGTTGAATACGGTTCACGGGTAGCATTTGAGTAGGAGTGTGCCGCTTTTATTGTTCTGGATCTGTCAGCCCACCGCTAAACAAGCCCTGCTGAGTTCTGTGTGAACACTGCGAGCAGCGTGACAGAAGTTAATCGTGATGACAATAATATGCCCGCGCGCGGAAGATTTCGGCGGGAACACTTATTGAGAGCCTTCGCGTGCCTGTCGAAAAACATCTATAAAACACGGTTAATGTGCGTGCAATCTAACCAAATTTGTCTTTTTACGAAGCTAAAATATTTTTAGTAACAAAACACAGTCGTATCTATATTATTTCAACACATTGTGTCAAATGAAGCCACAGAGAGTCGGTAAACTAGCGATTCAGTACATCATTTCTAAGACATTTAAATAAAGGAATTTAACACTGTCGTGTAACATAAATATAGAATCTTTTAAAAGAAAGATGGAGAAGCTAAGAAAGTCAAATTTGGTGTTGTGTGTGGTTTAAGCCCACGTGACTAATGAGCTCTAACTTTATATTTTACCCTGCCTCTGATATGATAGGTAATCTCGTTCTTGTTATGGCAGCAAGCTCGATGTCCTGGATCAGAAGACACTGGTAGAAATAGTTGCTGTCCATTAAACATACCTGTAAAGCAATCATGACCCCTAGTGGTCATATAATTACCTCCAAGTAGCAACCCATGATTTACAAACACGCATTTCTGTTTTAGAAGCTTTTTATCTGAATCATATTTTGTCTGAATCAGAGCATCGAATTACAGCAGAAAAGCGTAACTGGTAAAAAAAAAAAAAAAAAAAAAAAAAAAAAAAAAAAAAAAAGAGCGCATTTTAAAAAAGAAAACAATTCTGGAGGAAACAACACCTATATGCTGAGGACACCTTTTTGCACCTAAAAAGAACCACTTTCCAAAACTGTGATCTCGGTTTCAGACTACCAATAAAACTCAGTGGTTAAAAAGCAGCCTAACCAATTCAACCCAAATCAAAAACATCACATACAGGCAATTCAGGCTTCCATTCCAATCACAATAACGACAATACATTTCATACGGGATGTTACATCACAGGCTCAGTCACCATTCGCTTTCATAGTTCATGAAATGAAACGTGAATACTGTCAAATACTTAACGGTGAAACACAATGATGTGCAAGGAGCGGTGAAATCCAGAAATATGCATTTAAATATCGGCATGTCCCATTAAGTCAAGAGGAATAAATAACAGAAAAGTTTGAGAGTTGGTTTATACCGGCAGATGGTTGGAGACCATTTGCTGTACTTCTGCACTTCTTTGATGTACTTCTAGCTTGTCTCGTCCTTTTGTTATCCATTTTGAAATAAAGATGTTTGGTCTGTACTGAAAAAAAGTGCATCGCTTTGTGCTGTAACATTTCTGACAAAATGCAACCACGCAGGACAAAACAGCAAACAAATACATTCACTCCCTTAACAAAATACTTCAGTAATAGTCCACTAGCGCTTTCCTTTGCCGAAATAAATTACGTTCATAAGTTCACATTCATTCGCTGGTTGTGTTGTTTGTTCACATCTAGTAAAGGCTCACTTTTGGCTAAGAGATTTTCTTAGCAGTTCAAGATCCGTCCGTGTGGGAGGGTCTTTTTGTGGTGGACAAGAGTATTCCTCTAGGGACAGGGGAATGAACCTTTCCTGTAATCCCAGCACATTGGTATCTTGGGACGCCAACAGAGCAGACCATGGCTGTGGTGAAGGACCTCCCTGGCCGAGGAACCCAAACAAAGCAATGGCGCCTATAAAAACACAGTCATAAGAATCAGCAAACCCAGTGTGATGGTCATCAAAAAAAAAAAAAAAAAAAAAAAGGATCCTGACAGCAGTTTTCAGTTTTAGAAATGCCTTACCTTTCTTCTCAAGATCTGGTGTTTTAGCAAATCCCAAAGGGACCAGAAATTGTGCAGCACCAGAAATGCCAGCAGGCTGACCTCTTGTTGCAAGAAGAACTATCGACCTACACAGAACCAACTTGATTTAGTCTAAACAGCCAAATATAAAAATCACTTACCTTAAAGGGGTCATGAACTGAGAAATCAAAGCTTTCCTGATTGTTTGACAGAGTTCACTGTGCTACAAAAACTTTCTGTGCGTTTCAGAAATCAAAACATTCTTGTTAATCAAAAAAGAACTTGGTCCTTTGCTAACTTCTTTTTTCTGTTGATTCTTTTACAAATAAGGCACTAACGGGCAGATGATTTTCAGAGAATTTTAACTAAAGGATGATACGTCGACTACACTGGATTCAACAGTAATGTATCTCTACACAAGTGTGACTAACTGTTTTTATTATGTGGTCACTATTGCTTTGTCTGTTATTAAGGAGTATTTATGCATTTTTAACCTACAACACAGTAAGAAAGATGGGTGTTTACTTCAAAGTATACAATGATCCAGGGCGCTTTGATTAGGGGGGTCAAAACAGGACAGATCAGGAAAGTATCCTATTACTTCTACATTGTGATGAATCTTGATGACATTATGAGTGAATTTCAGAGAAAAGCACAAAATAATATAAATAAGCACTTCATGGCCCATTTAAAAATAAAAGGTCTATTAAAACAGCAAAAATATGATACTGTTCAAAGGTTTGGGGCTGCTAAAATCTTTTAATGTTAATTATTTAAGCCTCGTATGCTCACCAGGGCTTGCTTGCATGTTCAAAAATTCAGTAAGAACAGTAATATTGTGAAATATTACATTTTAAAACAACTTCCTGTGCGCTGAATTTACAGCATCACTATTAGTCTTCGATCGCAATCCTTTAAGAAAGCATTCTAATATACTGATTTGGTGAATAAGAAACAAAAGAACCTTACATTTATCACCAGCTCCCTCAGTAAACACTTCATGCCACCTCTCAACCTCTTGAACCAGACAACTACTGCAGTGCCGACTTTTCCAAACCTCTAGACAAACAGTTAAAAAAAATTCTCATCCCTCACCTCTTCGTAATTCCAGTTTTAAAATACTGTTCCATTTTAGTGTCCAGCGTTGTAAACAATGAGCTCTCTGTGACTTTTCCAGAGCATGAGTCCACAGTAACTATGAGGAACCCTGACTGTTTGAGGTCAAACCTCTCTGCATTCACCTATAAGACAGGAAAAATAGAAAACAGGTCAAAATGGTAAAACAGTACCAACAATAACATTAGGCAGCCCTGAAAAATGTGTTTTACTAATTAAAAGTGACTTGTAACTCACATAACGCAAAATACTTTCACTTCAAGAAATAAATGTGAGCATGTATTCTTACACTTTACCAGCTTATACAATTTTCAAAAGAATAAATGAATGCTTTGAATGATCACACTCACAGTGATAAAGGCTTGAGTGTCATTGCTCTCTTCTTCTTTTACACTGAGGGATTTGATCTGAGTTTGGAGGTAGCTGTTCCATGGATCGCTGGAAAAGGCAAACTGCAGGGAGGAAAATAAAAGTCACTCAGGGTTGACAGTTTAATGGCTCCCTGTTACAATTACCCAAAAAACGCAAGGTAGGTCTCTCGGACAGATGGACAGTCTGTCTATCTGGCACACAGTTCAAAGCCAGCCACACTCAAACAGAGATACACAAATGATCCTGTCCGTTCATATGGAGCTTGGACCATGCTTACCCTTGAGGCCCCACAGGCACTGCAGGGCTCTGTGTTCGGCTTTGGCATAGGCACTATGTTGCTGGCAGACTTTCTGTATTTGGGGTAGGCATTGGCGGTGCAGTTGCAGGTCTGAGTCTTTTGGGTGGCATGTACGGTGGCGATGATCTTCACTCTCTCGCAGCCTGCGGTCGAGCAGTAGCTATGGCCGTCTCGTCTGTGCCGAGCTCGTGCGTACAGCCATAACAACCTGGAGGTTAAACACAGGCTTACTGTCCCGGACTGATCAGGCTGCACTGTAAACAATAATTTATCTGGATTTGACAGTATAATTTAAAGGGAAGTAGGACAAGTAGGAATTAAAACCCAAAGGCACTGTGATGAAACGAACAAATAAAATGGTATACATTAAAAAAATTTGTGGAGACAACTATAACTAAGCCATTCATGGGTTGAAGTGTAAACAATGTGTCACCATCAAAACATTGCCCTAAATGTTTGAGCCTGAAAGAGCACGATTGTGACATTAAATGGCGTGATTAGGGCGGTTCTAGACCCCTATTTTTTCGATTCAGCCCTCCTAAAACCTAAAAGTTCTCTGAAGGATCAGGCCAGTGCTACTTCAAGAAAGTTTATCATTCTCACTCATTCATCGGTCTCACACACTGCAAACGCAGTAAGTAATCGTTAAGAAAATATTGGATGGGTGCATTTCTTATATTTGGCTAATGATGTTCATCAAAGAAAAACAAGGCAAAAGAAATAAGAAAAACTTGAGAATCATTCAGTAACTTCTGTAACTTTAATAGGTAATTGTAAAAGAGTTTTCATAAACACAGTAAAATACTGTTTATTTAAGTAATTTGTATCTTTGTATCTTAGTGCTAAGCCAAAATCCTAAAACCGCCCAGGGGCGTGATAATTAAAAAGGTTTCTTGAGCAACAAATCAGCATATCAGAATGATTTATGAAGAATCATGTGACAATGAGCACCTCTACCCCATCTAATGATTATTAATTAACATTTAAATCTTTAGCAGATCTGAAAATGAATACTTTATATTATAACGCTGTGATGTCTAAATGCAACAGATAGTTTTTAATAGTTTTTTTTTTAATTGTAATATTACATTAAGAGGGATATTGATTATTTAAATGAATTAAAATGAGCTAAAATGCATAGGCCTACTATTAGATTTCTTACAGCTTTGTTCTGAAATCAATATGTTGATAACATTCAAATAGATTTTTTCCTACCCAACAGATTTGTCGAAAAAGTACTTCCTCTCCTGCTGTCGTTTCTCTAGGTCTGAAATAGACGACACAGGGCCATAGTCTTCAATGCCATCAAAGCTGTTGTTCTGCTTGTTGTAGATGTCTGATGTGATCTGGAACACTGTTTCACTGGGGTAGCAGAAGCCGAAAAGAGCCCAATCACCCCTGCAACACGATGATCACAATATGAGCGATTACTAAGGCAAAATTTCATGGTAATATAGTTCAGTAACTAATGTTTTGTTTAGATATAGGAGACCACATTCCTCCTTTAACGTACTGGTCAAAATTAATAAGCGACAGGACTGTTTCTCTGGATGCAGGTCCGTTCCGGTGCACAGTGTAGCTCTTGCCCATCATCAGTACAGGTTGGTACTGCTGAGAAGGAGCTGTCTGGCTTCTGATGCCTCTGAGAACCATGGGCTTATCAGGGTATTCATCTCTACTGATAGACAGGCTCAGATTAGATGCGCCCTGCGTCTGTATATACACCTATGGAGAACATAAGTAACATTGTTTAAAAAGTAAAAATAGTTATACAGTTTCGTAACAGTAAAAAACAAAAATTCTGTGAATTTAACATTTTTATTCAGCACAGAGGCATTAAATTGTTAACTGAATAAGAGCAAAGACAGTTTAGATAATGCTGTTATATTTTGAGCATTCTATTCATATTAAAAATGTATCAAGGTTTGTTGTACCAAAATTAAGAAAGCACAACACACACTGTTTTAACAGCAATAATAATAAATATTTCTTCAGCTGCAAATTAGAATTATTATTAGAATAATTTCTGAAGGGCATTAAAAGACTGGATTAATGACTACTCAAAACTGGTCGGAACAGGTCAGGCTGTAAATTATATATTTTGAAAAATTGTCAACGAAACATTTATGTTAAATTGTAAAAACTTTCAAACTAATACTTTTAGCTATATTTATCATTACATAAACTCATCCTTGTTGAAGCTTCTACCAAAAGCATAGAGGTTGACAGTTCTGTCAACACTGCACTGGCTCCCTATCAAACATCGAATAGATTTTAAAATCCTATTAATTACCTATAAAGCCCTGAATGGTTTAGCTCCTCAATACTTGAGCGAGCTCTTATCACATTATAGTCCTGCACGTCCGCTGCGTTCTCAAAACTCTGGCCATTTGATAATACCTAGAATATCAAAATCAACTGCGGGCGGCAGATCATTTTCCTATCTAGCACCTAAACTCTGGAACAATCTCCCTAACTCTGTTCGGGAAGCAGACACACTCTGCCAGTTTAAATCTAGATTAAAGACACATCTTTTTAACTTAGCCTACACATAACACACCAACACACCTTTTATTATTCAAATCCGTTAAAGGATTTTTAGGCTGCATTACTTAGATTTGCTGGAACCGGGAACACTACTCCTAAAATACGATGTACTTGTGACATCGTAAAAGAATGGCATCTACGCTAATATTAGTCCTGTTTCTTTCTCAATCTGTTTTCACAGTTTGTATCCAGACTAGATGGTGGATCAGCACCCAGAGATTATGTTCATCAGAGACCAGAAAACCTAGATGCGCCCGTTCCTGATGCACACACGCACACGCACACACACTCATTTACACTACCTGACACAGCTGCGTTTAAAATTGAACTGGAGGTTAAGTGCTGGGCGTCCGGTCAGAGGAGAACTGACCCCAACTGAGTCTGGTTTCTCCCAAGGTTTTTTTTTCTCCATTCTATATGCATGGGGTTTTGTTTCCTTGCCGCTGTCGCCTCTGGCTTGCTTGGTTGGGGACACTTAACTTCTAGTGACTATCGTTGAATTGACTACAGAGACCGTCTCTGCATTTAATAAGAAATTGGTCACTCTCGTCACTATATATCCCTGTCATTATACTGTACAGTGCTTTGATGCAACCTGTGTTGTTAAAAGCGCTATATAAATAAAAATGATTGATTGATTGAGGTACAGTATCTGAGATTAACAGCTAGCAGTTAAAATGGGTACTAAAAAAAACAAACAAAGAAATGCACATTTCAGGGTAGAATTACTGGCTATAGCATTATTATTTAGAGAAACAGCTATGTAAATATAACATGTTTCCTAAGTACCAACAAACTACAAACAACACACCACAGTTTTTGAACAGTGGTGCATTTGCATATTTGCACATTAACATTGAAAATGCGAAAGGAGCAAGAAACGCCCATTTCTTTACCTGAGAGTACTTGCCACTGCACACAACCCCATTCCAATGAGGAACATCCACACATTGAGGGTGGCGGATCAGGAAGTTGTCGGCCCTCGCCACATACGTATCTGGGTAACTGCTGATCGAACCATCCAAGTCATGAAAGATGGAATTTTTATCACCATCCAGATCATTCTGTTCAAACCACTCCCCTGGGCGTCCAAAAAATGCCCTTAGAGTCACCTGGATGTTTAAAAGAGAATTACTGGTTATGAGACATGGTAATGCAAACAATCGGACAGATGCAGAATGTACCATTTAGACAAAAGTGAATATATGACCACATAAAGACCTTTCCAAGGGCACTTTTTAACATACGTTTAATATCAGAACAGGGTCTTAATATTAAATTGCTCAGCACCAGAGCAGATGGTGATCAATCAACAGAGAAAAACCAGATGTGTCGTCTCTCTCACTGAGAAACAAGCAATAAGTACAAGCATTAGTAACACTTAAGATAAATAACCCTTATTACAGACTAGACAGCCTGGGTGGTGTTATCTGGGAGATCTGGGAGTTTCTAAAGAAATGGTCTCTATGACCTTAAGCAATGTAATTATGTTCATGTTGCCCCAGGGTGGCCAGTCCCTGTAATTAGTCCACAGTTGATTCTGACAAACCCTGTCATAAAAAAAGAATTATAATGATAATAATTACAGGTAAAAATGTCATTTAACTGTTCATTTCCCCCCTATTTTGTCCCTTGTAATCTCTAAATTTATACTTTAAAATTTAATTAAATACCAGTATTTTAGAAGTAAATTTTTAAAAGTAATTTTATTTCAGTCAGAGTTGTAGGAATTGTGTTGTGCATTTTTGTCATTTTGTCATATAGTTCTTATTCATTTTTACTTCTTATACATTTTAGTTTGTTAGTGCAAGTTTTTTAATATTTTATTTAATCAGGAAGTAGTATTTTATTTTTATTATTATTATTGATATTGCTGTTTGATTTAATGGTAATAAACCTGGTTAGCACACTAACTTAAGGAACTAATCTCGCTGGAATATTTAACATGTTTATTTAATGGTCAGCCAGGTCAGTGTTAAAATGTCTGGATGTCTAATATCAGTAATTTAGGGACTCATTTGTCAACTATTCAGTAGAAGAGTTTTCCTATTCATGTACCCCAAAGTGAGTGAATAAGATTTTGATGTTGTTTTGTGGTACCACAATGAGTTGTGTTATTTTCCACTTCATTTTTGAATATCAAATTTTTCTTAGCTTTTTTTTGTGATCTACATTAAATCAAACATTAACAATTTGGACAGTCCCCAAAAAATTACTAAAATTAATAAACAGAAACTATGAGCACTGAGAAAATTAGAGTGAAAACCAAATGACGAATGGTTGCTAAAAGAAGAATTAAATTATATACAAAAATTCTAAAATAAAATCAGTGAGTAATAAATGTGACTGAAATAATGTTGTAAATAATGTAAAAAATTAGAAACATTGTTCACTGTTTTTATGCATCTGTAGTAGTACTGAATATCTAATCACAGAAGCAGTTAAACTGAGTAACTTGTATGGCCATGAGTTAGGTGGGTTAACAGTACAGTTGTGTCATTGAGCATTTGAACAGTGTGTATGTGAACTCACACTAGGCTGGAAGGTGAGAGACAACAGGTTATTTCTGGGTGTCAGCTGCCAAATGTTTTTCAGGCTGAATCCCACAGCCGTGGTGAAGCGCTCTGTCGTGGGACTGAAGGCCCGAAACGTGCTGTCTAAAATTCTCACTGGACCATCATTTATCTGAAAACCTCGGATAGGAAATGTCCTGACAAAGAACAGAGTGTATTAAGCATCTAAAGAATTTGTATTTTATTAATACCAATCTCCCGTTATTTTTTTCTCTCACATACTTGTTTCTTGGTAGAGTTCTCATCTTTCCATCTACTCCACCAACCCCCCAGTATTTATTTTGCCCTCCGTTGGTGCCACGGTTCCTGCTCTCACCAACAAACAGAGACTGAGAGACCTCCTGACTGGAGCCCTCATCTTTAGGGTAGCTGCCATCACTGCAGTGAGAAAGAGGAGTGGAGGGAAACACTGTTTTATTAACTGCTTGCCTTAGGTGGTTGATGTAAAACACTAGCACAGACAAATTCACACACTTGCACACATTTGCCTGTGACTGTTTTAGCAAAAAAATAGCAATAATGTTCCTTAAATTACCATGCCTGCAGCCAGTCAAACACAGAGAGAGCAAGAACAATCCTGCATGCACTCACATACAAACACTATGACTATAAATTTAATATGTTCAATGCTGTTTATAATGCTCATACGCATGCAAACAGAAAAATGACAAGGTACCTTGCAAATGACAGTCCCACACCGTTGTCTGCAAACCTATCAGGTAATAATCAGAAGATTGCTAGTTGCTATTTTATTTATGCAATATGCTTCTTTTAAGTTTTGAGATTTTTAACAGGTCTACAATTGAGAGGTTTTGAACCCTACCCTGAGTTTCGTATAATGATGTCACCTCCGCGGATCCAGGCCCCCAGATCATTGTTTTTAAAGGAGATGAGAGTGTCAATGAGTGCGGCCACCCGCGGCCTGCTTGTGTCAGAGTTCTCATGAGGCCTGAACCTGAGAAAGAAATGTCACCAATGAGAAACTCAATCTTTTTTCTGAAAAAAATGTAAGTGCTGCTTGGCCAAGCAACAATGTTAAAGGACCAGTTTACCCAAAAATTTGAATTCTGTCATCATTTTCTCGCCCTCATGTTGTTCCAAACCTGTGTAAGCTTCTTCTTTATGTTGAACACAATGATAGTTTGATGGCAAGTTGTTTTTTTTGATCAACAGATATTTGAAAGAATTTTGAAAAACCAATTGAAATCAATAGGGACCAACAACTCTTCCAGTGACTTTTTATGTTCAACAAGTTTTAGAATGACATGAGGGTAACAATATGTACATTTATAACAGAATAGAGTCACAATATCTGAAATAAACAAGGAGAAACATACACCTACTAACATACACCTACTACCTACTATATATATATATATATATATATATATACACACACACACACACACACACACACAAACACTCTGCCACAGTATATTTATAGTGTGGTGTGTGGCTTAAGACGGGAACTCCAGATCCCCCTGACTAGTGGAGAAACTCAATCTGTTTTCTTTATAAGCTGAATCAACTGACCCTGGACACAAAGAAACCCTCACTATGTTCACTCACCTAGCGCTGTTGTCCAGACAGAGGTATTCACGCGGGTCCGTCGCAGTGGAGTTGGTGCTCTTGACTTTTCTATCGATAAATAGGCCAGCCTGACACAGGAAGAAAGAAGCAATCACTCTTCACTTTGAAACTGTATGTTCAGTGTCTGGTATCATTTGAGCAATACAGAGCCAGTGAAAGTGTAGCCTGTAGTTTCTCTGCACCTGGACAGTCACGAGTCATGACACTAAGCACACAGCTCGAGCAGGCCAACATAAACAAGGGGATAACAGAGAGCTATTGTATAAAAAAAATGTATGTGTGAGCGCTGCGTCACACAAGCACATTGTGCGGGACACTGAACAATCAGGCATTTCAGAAAAAGAACGAAGATGCCTTGCATGTGTAATAAAAACCTGAATTTGTAATTGATTGCATGAGTCTTTCCTGAAGCCACATTTAATAAAATGCTGCAAATCCCAAATGATTTATGAACCGCACTTTTACGAGTGAGCTGGGTATTAAATGAAGATGGAGAAATAGCATTAGCATTGATATTGTGTGATAAATCATCTGAAGATAATTTTCAAAAAATGATGCGGAATGCATTCATAAATCAAAGTTTAATTATCCTGAAGCATTGTTATTATTATTTGAAGGTCTGCGTTTCTCACTGGTTTGTGAATTTGGCTTTAGAGTCATAGATGAGGCATTTGATTACCTTAAAGTTGGAATGAACGCGGTTGTTAAAGAAGACGCCCAGAGGCGTGAGCTCAGCTTTCGTCTCTGGAATCAGTCCATGAGAATCACCTGTAGAAGAATTGTGGAAAACGTACCAAATTCCTGCATCCTGAGAGAGGAAAGAAACAAGGGAAAATCAGATATTTTCATAAATATAGTACATCTCCTCAACATTTATCTGATGGTACAAATGCATTTTTTGGACTAGTGGAAAGTGTTGTGAACTATATCTATTCTTGGATCGCATTTTCTATCACAGAAAGAAGATTGAAACTTTCTTAGCCTGGTCTGCTTGACTTCATGAGACGTTTTCTTTCATTAAAAAGAGTGGGTGGTACATCCTTTTATATACAAAAGCTCAAACAAACAAAACAAAGCAAGTCAATACCACCAGACCGAAGTGATTTATATTGGCAAATAGATCTTTAATAAAAAGGACTGGAATGAGGAGATGCTATCTGTGATTACATAACCGCCTTGATGTTCTCATCAATATCTCAGAGCTGTGGGCATCATTTCAAAGATCACAAATTCAATTAGAATAAGACACAGAATAGTCAGTCTATGTTAATATACAAACGAAACGCTGTTCATTACAGAGCATAGTGAAAATTATTCATTTGGCTATATTAAGGATTATGCATACCTGTGATCCAGCTGCTGAGTTACTGATCAAATGATTATTGGGGTGTGCGATCCAAAATGTAGATACTGCCCTAGAATACACAGGTCATACAGGGACTTGTAAATGTGTGATATTAATATGAATTAAACCATGCATACATATAGAATATACATTTCTATATTTATATATATATATATATATATATACATACTCATGTCTACTATTGATTATTGTACAGCAGCATTTTAGTGCATGATTAGTAAAGAAGATACAGGGGTTTTTTATTCTGCATGGGAAAACGGCCTCAAAACAAAAGCTCAAGTAAAACTTAGTAAAAATGCTAATAAATAATTCCAAAATTATTAATGAAATTAAAATAAAGAAATATTTTGAAATTATTTAGGTAAAAAAATCTAGCAAAGATGTCTGTAAAGAGAGAGAGAGAATTTAAAAATAAATAAATAAATAAGTAATAACCCTGTGCAACGGTCTACTACACTGACCACTGCATTACCTCACTTTTTGATCAGATCAACAACTCTGAAGCATATTCCATCATCTATCTTCATCCTGAACATCTAAAGCTCTATACTCAAACACGCACACGCTCCCAAAACATTTATTATCCTTTTAAAAACAGCACCTCCTCGGCTATCCTACGCCTGGTACGCCGGGCGTTTTATTGCTCGTATAACAGAAAAAGATTATCGCTGAGTCTCAGGAAATGAGAGCTCTGTTCTTTCTCCTGTTATTTGACCAAACAGGAGATCACACTGTCAAGGTCAGTTAAGCGGAACAGAACAAACATCATGAGACTTTCAGATAACAGAATGCACAATTTCAAGCTGAGAGGCTTCAAGAAACATTAACATTGGCCTCAGTTAATGTTACATGTCTATCCAGCAATATTAAATACATATTTGAGAGTTTATGGTATCTTACTTGCACTCGTTAGCAGGAGATGGCACATATCCTTTGTATACCCTGTCTGTAATTTCTGTGCACATGCTATCATTGCGATCGGTGGGGAGAATGGTCCCTGGCTTGGTCAACAAGCCAAGGTTATGGAAAAATATGTTCCTTTGTTCAATCCCGTCCTCCAGGAAAAAACAATGTCCCAGAGTAACATAGCCAACAGTGTCCCTAACCTATAAAAAAAGGAAAAAATCACGGTGAATAAAAATGAGAAGATCAATGTATAGAAATGAATTATTGGTGATATATATATTTCGCTCACCAGCAGGCCATTGGTGGCATGTATGCCAACGCATCGGGAGAAGGAGTGATGGATGGAGAGGGAGTTTAGATATGTTGGGTCACTGTATCCCCCACGCTGGTCAACATCTCCACACCTATGAAAGTTCACAGGATATCTGCCTCTCTCCTGCTGCTGACCCATATGTTTCAGCTCCACCTGAGACAAGTGGACCGACGAGAAGTTCCCCAAAATCTGAACAAGATCAAAAACCCAACAAATAAATAATGGCCAACAAATATTATCTATCTATCTAATAATACAAAACTAAAAAATGTATTATAATCATAAATATAACATAATCAAATATAATGAAACAAATGTATAGAAAATATATATATATATATATATATATATATATATATATATATATATATATATATATATATATATATATATATATATATATATATATATATATATTACAATTACAATAATGACATTTTCTCCACTAACAAAAAACAGTAAATACTGCTGCATAACATATGGTTGGTCATTAACATAATGTAAAAACCGACCTGTCAACTAGTAAAAAATGAGCAAGTCGTATAAGTGCTACTTGTGTTGTGGTTTTTCATTCTACTGCCAAAAAAAACAAGCAAACGTAAGATTATGCTTTTAGTTCCTTCCATTTAAAAAAGGAGCCGTGGTCAATTATCTGGTGCAAACCCCAACATACAACAGCCTTCTCCACATGACAGCACGAGGCAGCTTAGTGTTAAATAAACACACAACCACATACACAGTTTTAAACAGACCTTGATGTGTCCCCCGAAGGTGTCATAGCTGAAGTACTGGCACCAGTTTTTTCCATAGCAGGAGTTTTCCATTTCTCCGTGAATGAGGATATTCCTTGAGAGGAGAGCCACCTCTGCACGCATGTCCACACCGTCCAGTATCTCTCCCACGTGAGTGAACTGAGGCTTTCCTGAGACATTCAAACACATAACACACCATAGAGCTCAAAGACTAATATCAGACTTTATGACATTTACCTGAAATAATGAAACCAGCTCCAACGAAAATAAATACAATTTCTGTTTAAATATTTTTTGGAACCTAATGAGATGAATTAAGAAGGTGAATTTAGGAAGAACTGGAAAAAAATAGCAGATAAACTTAAAAAGAAAAAGTAAAAAAGAAAAAAAAATGGATCCAGGAAGGAAAGCAACCTGCCCTTTACACACACCCAGAGTGCGCACAGTATCCTTCCGGAGGGAAAAAGGCCTGGCAAAAGCTTTGCCAACAGGACACAATGCACACGGTGACATTTAAACTACATCCTTTTAATGAAGGCCATATATTGCAGACATTTCCAATTCTCCAAGAAATTAACATATGTACTGGGAATAATGAATATATTATATATTGGATACTTAATAATGCATGAATGATATTTTAGTGTAATTTTAAAGCAATTCAAGTGACATGTATTTTAAAGATATAAAATACCATTTAAACGTAAGGGTCAGTAAGCTTTTTTTTTTTTTTTTTTGAAAATAAATTAAGGCTTTTAATTAGAAAGGACACATTAAATTCATGATAAAATACATTTACAGTATCTACAAAAATAAGACATTTGTATCACTTAAAGGGATAGGTTACCCAGAAACATAAATTCTGTCTTTAATTTCTGACCCTGCATAGACAGCAACTGGTCATGTTCAAAAACCAAAAAAGATAGTAAGGATATAGTTAAAAAAGCCATGTGAAATCACTGGTTCAACCATAATGTTATAAAGCTCCAACAATACTTTTTGTATGCAAAAAAAACAAAATAATGACTTTATTCAACAATTTCATTTTCTCTGTGTCAGTCTTCAACATTGTATTCTTTGTGCACAAAAAGTATTCTCGTAGCTTCATAACATTACGGTTGAACCACTAATGTCACATGGACCACTGTATACTAACTGTAAGATTTACTAACTTTCTGGTCCTTGAACGTGGTTGTTCTATTGCCGTCTATGGAGGGTCAGAAAGCTCTCGGATTTCATCAAACATCTTTATATCTGTTTTCTAAGGATAAACAAAGGTCCTGCTAGTTTGGAATGACATGAGGGTGCGTAATTAATTACAGAATTTTTGGGTGAACTAACCCTTTAAGTGTCCAAATTCCTACACTCAATAAAGACCAGCTGGGACATTAGCGCTGGAAAGCAATTACTGTACATGTTTTTAACAGGGTGGAGCACATGATGGTGAAATTATCTATATAGCCTCTGCTGGCCTCTGCCCAGAAATGACATTTTGTTTATGTGATTCTGGTAAACAGTCCTCACCCTTTTCCTGCCTCAAACTCAATGACGCTGTCGTTACTTGAACGTTACAAATTCTCAGCAAGATTTGGGACAGATACACTGTATCACCAAAAGAAACCAGCAAGGAAATGCATGCTGTTCACCTCACCTTGAATTTGAACCTGTTTCCGGTTACAGTGGGGACATGAAAGCAGGGTAAATTCCTCTGCCTGATGCATGGAGTAATCAGTGCTGGCAACCACAATCCGATCGCCCGCTTTCCAGCTGCTAACGTCATCCATCAGGTTCAGAACCACTTTATCCACTGCATCCACCTGGAAGCCTGTTGTCGGGTAACCTTTATGGTAGAACAAAAACCATTGTAGGTTTTAAACAGGTTTTCTTATTCAGCACTCTAGATATTACGCTATGCTTTAAAAGACGTACCATTTTTCCACTCGCTGTAAGCAGTAACGGTAAAACCAACACCATCCACCGTGACAAACTCTTTGCGAGCGAGCGCCTTGCCACCAGTGTCATGGTTCTCATGTTCTCGTACGTCTTCCGTGCAAGAACCATTTCCTCCGCCAATTACTGCGACCAAGGCCCATGCCTGTCTAAAATAGAGATAAAGGATGGAGAGAAAAAGCTATTAAAAAGGCCATTAATGGACAAACACAGGTAAGAGAAAACATGTGATGCAGATTTGGAGGAATGGTGTATTTTCAAGCATATAAACTGGCTAAAATCAATCACAACTATGATAAGACTTAAATTCCAAATTAGGATAAATGGCTTTTCCATTAAGACTTGTCAATGCACTTCCAAGTGGAAGTTATTGCACATAATTTAATGGAAGAGCAGCCAAATCTTTTGGGTGAAAAAGGCAAACACTGTCAAGGATGAATGAGAATGTCTAATTGAATCCATGCATCCTATTATTTTTCTAGTCAGCCCATTAGTACACTGAAAAGAGCACATTTGAAGAGAATTGAATTTGTGTCATCAGTCTATGATGATAATATAAACCAAAATGTGGAATTGTTCAAAAAAACATCATTGCTTCTAATAAAAGAACACCATCTGAATATTCACAGTGTTCAAGGGTTCAAAAATGTACTCATCCTCAATGTCATCACTGTATGATTCAATTTAAAGAGACTTGTCGTTCCAAACCAGAATGACTTTATTTCTTCTGCAAAGAAAAAATTAATAAATTCTTAGAAATGTCTGGGTTTTCTCTGTCCACACATAGAATAATCTTTAAAAAAAATTTATTTTATATTCCACAGAACAAAGTCATTCTGTAAAAGTCAAGATTTTTGGGTGAACTATCCTTAAATTTCAGTATGTTCCTCACATAAAGCTGTCGTATTAGAAGACTCTGAATATGCATTAATGTAATATGCATTCAGACCACTTTAATGACGCCTTTCATCATTTTTGGTACTGAACAATCCCTGGTCACCATTCACTTTGATAGGGATTAACAAGAGCAGTTTGAACACTCTACTGAACATGTCTTTTTGTGGTCTAAGGAAGTCTGGGTTTGAAACGACATGAGAGTGTCAAATAATAAAATAATAAGTGACAATGTAACTATGCCTTCAAAAAAAATGAAAAACGTAGGATAATAAATGTCTTGACCTTTTTTACCTAATTAATTCATAAAGGATTCCCCTCACAGAATATATCAAATTCTACTTCCTTTCTCCCTATATGCTACAATTCAGCTTTGGAAAGGATGGAACTAAAATGAGTGGGGAAAATGGGGTAAAAAAAAAAAATGGCAAAAAATAAAACTATTATGGACAACAGGCTCTGGAAATACTCGTCAGCTTCTGTAGTAGCATTAATACTTCCACCATGATGCAGTTATTTCTTCACAGCAACTAGGTCAGAAATGCTATTTGTTAAACTGATGCATATGAGCTCTAAAGGCCAAGCCTCAAACACGAAACCCTCAAGAGGTTTGGAAAATAGTGTCTCATTGAACTCTCTCCCATTAAGGAGCATGGTTCACTGCAGTTTACAACAAGTTAATAAAAGTTTTGTGGATAAACAGAGTGACCAACTACCCACATTGAGAGCAATAACGTAGCTGCTGTGAGGTCTATGAAGGCCAGAAACTACACTTTTATTGTTGTTTTAGCTTTCGCGTTTTCATCTTTTATCAGCCAAAAAGGCAAGATTACATCATCTCTCAGAATAACCGTTATGTCTGAATATGTCTTTTTCCATCTTGTTCCTGGCAATTCCCTTCTCTCAAAGACAATATCTAATATCATTAAAGAAGAATCGTCACAATATTTCCTGCACTATTAACATTTCAAACAATAGCCTTTCCATATTCTTTGTGTGGCACTAAATCTTTGTTTCATAATAACGGAAAGTTTTTCCAATGTTAAAAAAAACAGGCAGCAATCACTTCCATGATTCCACGTTGTCAGAACATGCATGAAATTTGTGGAAATTTTCCACAATAGCGCAACAAACTCTTTCTTCAGCACAGATACAGACACACCAGGGATCTTATTAGTGACTCTGAAGGCACAAAGGCCTTTTTTGTTTTGTTATTTAACTCTTTTGATGCTACAAAATATGATGATCACGTTAAATAAATTTAAATTTGCAAAATAAAAAAAATGTACTCTAATATAAAATAAGGCCAATTTATAAAATATACTAAAAACGCCATTATAAAGACAACAGCTTGTTTAATTAAGAACATGCAGAATTATGCCATTGGGCTTATTGATGTTAATCAGGCAATCTGATGTTAAGTGCTCTCTTAATAACACAAACAAACTTTACAATAAGCAACTTTCTTTCATACTTCAACTCTTAGCAATTAACCTACCTCTTAGCCTGTGATTGGCAGAGCTCATATGGTAGATTTATCACCATCCGAAAAAAGGCTTTATCAATTGATTTATATCAAAATATGTGAGCTCCAACGCACCCCCTCAGGAGTAACTATGGGGAGCAGGGGGTTAGACTTGGACAGGATGGTTTGTGTTGCGCAAGTTTTCAGCTAGATTGTGCCAGACCGTTCTGTTGTTTTGCAAAAAGGAGCCAAGTTTGCATGTTTTCATCAGCGGTGAATTTGACTGGTAACGGGTGCAAATCCTGCCCTACCTACACCGAAAACCACATAACTGCAATAGCACAAAGTCAGTAGTCAGCGGACAGCTAATATTTCCTCATGATACATTTTTCTTTACCTTGGAGTTCCAGTTATGTAATAGAACACAGAAAACTGAGTTTTAATGCCTTCCTTTGACCAGGCTAATCTGTCTAGAGACACAGTCTGCAGCTTGAACGTTAAACATTGAAAAGTATTTTCCACATTTCTAGAAGTAGTAAGAGAATGTTACACAGAAGTACCTTTGAAGTAGACCGTAAAAGTAAGCTTTATGTCTGAAGGATATTTCTATATTTGACACTAAATGCTTTGCATAATATATTCAGCTGCAAGGCATTAAACTACATCCTTCACTGAATCTATACTTTTCTATCTGCTATGTAACTAGAAGAGACTCAACACCTGGTTCTTCTGGCTTTGATCTCTTTAAAAATCCTTGCATTGAGATATAGACAGATGCACACGTCAGCACTTTTAAAACAAATCCTGGAAATATGCCCATTTAACCTTTCACTGGGGTTTCCTTCAAAATACTGCAATGTGAAACACTGGGCAGCTTTTATACTTCTGTGAAACAACCAACCAGTTAGGTTAAGCCCAAGAGTGCTAAGGACTATTAGCTACTAACAGTTTGCTTATATTTGACTGCTCATACATATACTGGCAAAAGTCAACATGCCAACTGAATGAATAAGAACTTTTATATTTGCTTTAAATTTCTTGTTAATATTAATGTGCTAGATGTAGAATGGCCTGTGTGAATGCAATTGGATTAGCCGACATGAAAATAAATGCAAAAATAACATCGAATAAACCAATTGGCATAATTTTTTCTGAATTGACTTGACTCAAAACCAGAAAGTGTCCAAATGCATGACATACTGTTTAACAGTATTGTTTGATAATACGAAGTGTAGCATGCCACATTGTTTGCCAATAAATTTTATAACGAATAAGACATTCCTTCATCTTTAAGTGTGCTGCAGTCATCCAAACAGATTGCAAGACTGCATGAATGAGAATAATAATATCTGCACAATGCACGCTGCCTCCGGGATTCAATAGCTGGGTGAGTCGGAATTGGGATATGGTTTATGGAACAACAGGACACTTTTTGATCTAAATCACACTAACTTCAAAGCTGTGCTCAACATTATCAAAGCAAACACATCAGACTGGAAAAAAGCTGCTTTCCTGCTTCCATCCCTCCAGAGATTCAATGGCATTTGAAGCACTTTATAGGGTATCTCTCAAAGAGTTTATGGCATCCCTATATCCCTGTCCCTGGTTAAAATAAAAAAAGCTGGTTTAGGCTGGTCTCCAAACTTAAACAGAAGTAAAGTGCACAAACCCTCTCCAAAACCAGCCAAGAGACCAGCCTGACCAAACTGGGATATTCACCTGTATTTGAGATTATTGACATGGTTGCTGCCTAGAATATTCTGGATGGTTTTTTTGGTCTCCAACGTCAGGCTCTTAACTGCAGAATCTCCGGTGGCCAGCGCGACGATGCGTCCCGCAGGCAGAGACTTCAGCAGCTGACTAAGCCTCTCACTGTCATTGTAAGAATCGTGCGTGTCGAAACGCTCGTTACACACCACCTCCGCCGTGTCCTGATCAACCACCCTCAAGTTAATTCCACGGCTGAAGTTCTTCTGGAAGGCATGGTCGCCGTAAGCCAAACCAGTAGCGGGTATAGTGCGAGTGAGGAAGGTCCAGGACAGTCTCTCTGACCCGTGGAGCTCCAGAGTTCCTCCGCCATTCACGCCCAAGAACTTACGGCCCATCCCGGGAACCTCAGTCACGGCGGTTTCATCCGATCGGCCGACCAAGGTGATGGTAGCCAGGGAGCGATAGCGGCATTTTGGACCACCGATATGGAGAGCGCCACCATTTTCTATCAAAATGTGGCGTGTTCGTAGTGTAATATTTTTGGAGCCTTTTAGATCATCGGCAAAGACAACTGAGCCTGTAATAAAATGAATGACATTGGCAAAGATGAGACCTAAAATCCAAATAAAAATTCTAACCTTTCCCTAGTGAAAAATAAATAAACAATTTTTTTTAATGTTAAGTATACTATAAATACATATTCACGTAGAGGCATTTGTACTTTTAGCATACTAAATTGGTATACTTAAAATCTGTTCAATTAGAACAATTAATTTTGTACTTGTTAACTGTGTGGAAGTAGTCCTTAAGTTCAACTAAAGATATACTGAAGTACAGTATATTTGTTTGTGCTAAAGTGGAGCTATTGCAAGTATACTTCAGGTTCACTTGAAACATTTGGCAAAAATATTCAAAGATCATACAATTTTCATCAACAGTGACATTAAAACACATTTCGGGTTTAATATTAAGAAATGCGCATTGTGCACGAGTGGTTCTCCAAATAAAGTTTAATCAAAATTCTTATATCAATAAGTCTTGAGCTATGTGTCAATAAACATGTTAATACATTTAAACTATACTTAGTATGAAATAAATGCATCGTAGATTTATTCCTTTTTTACTAGCGTTATACAGACATGTACAAAAAATAAAAAGCGTTTTGCAAAGGTATTTTGTACACATTGCACAAACGATCTTACCTCCCGCCTGGATAGTGATAGAGTACAGGGTAGCAGATGAATCTAGACGATAATGCTCACCACTGCGTACCACCACCACCTTTTTGAGATCATGGCCAGGTTTCCAGGAGCGCAGCACAGGGTTGTGATGAGGGCAGTTCTCTACAAAAAGAAGTGAAAGGAAAGAGTCTGAGTACAAGATGGTTGAGTTCAGTTTTGATGCAGACAACAAGGATCAACAATACGGTTTTCATTTCGGCAACACTTTACAACAGGTAACACTTTTTTAACTATTAACTACGACTTTTCCCTTTTGACTTTTCTATTAATAGTTAGGTAGATGTCAAGTTTAGGTATTAGGAAATATTAGGGATGTAGAATAAAGTCATGTAGAATCAGGCCTTAACATGCGATTAATTACAACTAATAAATGGCTAATTTTCTAGTAATATGCATGCTAATAAATAACTAATAGGTGTAACCGTAAAATTGTATTTTATATCCATGTATTTTGCTATTTGTTTTGCTATAAATAATAATTTAGTAATAATAAACATTAAATGTGAAGTTTTCTTTCCATAAATTTACTTTGCGGGAAAATTATGACTAAGAATGCAAATTACTGACTTGTCTGTAACTTCTATTTTGCAAAAAAATAAAATAAAATTATATATATATAGCAGAGCAAATGTTTTTTAAAAGACTGAGTGATACTGAAGACTGGAGTAATGACTACTGAAAATTCAGCTTTAACAGTGCAGGAATAAATTTACCAGTTAAACTAATAATATTTAAAAATACACCATCTTTACAGCATTTTAATGAAACAAATGCTGCCTTGGTGAGCATATAAGCCTTTTTTTTGAATGATAGTGTATTTGTCACACATTCAAGGCGATCGTGTCTTACCATCCAACACATCTTTAGAGGCAAGACTCAGGACGACTATTAGAACCAGTAGAAAAACACTGAAGAAAACTCCAACACAAATATAAGTGTTCTTCCTCTGCTGGTTTTGGGCAAGTTCCCTTCTGCTCTCATCCTCTGACAGATTAAAAGCCAAAGGTCGTGCAGGGGCGGGACCGGGGCTTCAGCGGGGCGGTGGAGGAGACTTAGCTGGGGGTGGAGAACGAACTGGAACAATCCTGCCTGGAATATATCCTGACGACCGCTGAGCATTTCCATTGACAGGAGCCACAAAAATGGGGTGACTGCTGGGGCCATCATTCACCTGCATGGTATAACTGTCCGCCACGTCCTGTGAGGGGAAAAAAAACAAAACATAAAAGATAAAACAATATCATTCAAATGTTTGGGGTCTGTATTTAATGTTTTTGAAGGGTGCGGGGCCTCATTTATTTAATTAAAAAACGAAGCGCTATAACATTCTGAAATATTATTATAATTTTTTTTTTAAATAACAGCTTTTTCTATTTTACTATATTTTAAGATATAGTAAAAAAAAAATATCTGTAAGTAATTTTGTAACTACTTATTCTCATTCATTCACAACTACATGTATGCTAACTCTCAGAGTAGACAGATTTAGGGTTAATAGAATAAACTGACATATAATTGCAAAATTTATTAATACATAATACAAGCTGCTATACTTGGAACAATCTAATAATGCTCCAATGACTGCTAGATGACATGTAGTTGCAAAGTTACTCACTTTTAGTAGAATGTCTAAAGTGGACTATTGAAATAAAGTGTTACCTCATATTATTATTCAGAAATCACCGTAATATGCTAGATCTTTAATCACTTGATTTAAAGGAAGTTCAAATAAGAGAATTTATTGAAATGTATTACTTTTTATTGATTTAATGCATACTTGCTGAATTAAAGTAGCAATTTCTTTAAAGACTAAACAGCCTAAGCTTTTCAATGAGAGAGTATGCAAAAGCTGTTTTAGAAAAATTGAAATACGAAAAACTAAAAAAATATGAAATATGAAAAAATGTTTGACATTACAAAACTACACTACACCACCTTAAACAGCATCAAGCTGTGGGCCAACCGAACTGGCATAAAACTCTTCAGACTTCGTTTCGATTGTGTCTCAATTTCATAGTGGCATGACAAAGTACTTTGAAGTGCAAGCTTTCTGCGGGTTTTCACGTTTTCGAGTTATTTACAAAACACATGGCACCAATTACGAGAAAAAAAAAAAAGTTCTCAGTCGTTCAACCCGTGGCCCCTCCGTGCCACAAAACAACAGGCAAGAAACTCTGCCCATAAAAGCCTGTCACACAAATATTTGCTTACCAATAACCACCTCAGCCAAATTCCTTAATAAGCAATCAAAGTGACTTAAAAGTTCCTAACAGAGTGTCAAAACAACAATTAGGCTTCAGTAGTACCAAACGGTTACTAATGCTTTAATAAACTCGAGATTGATTCTTCAAGACAAATATCAATCGCACAAAAACTTGTCTAATCCTTAAAGGAGAATAGGACGACCACACTGACCCAGACAACCGTAGCTCATTTACTATTATACTATTCTACTAAATTTCTTTTGATCAACACAAAGATTGCACTATCACCAAATTCCTGATCTGGCCGTCTGCAGCTCTTCAGCCATAAAAGCAGGGGCACAGCAAACACTGTAACCAGGGGGAACTTCACCACCCCCTTCTTTTGGGATATAATCAATACCCGTGCTTTAATGTGTCCCATCCCCCTCTTTTCAAACTGATTTTCTCCCCTGAACAAATGAAATCACATTTTAAAGGGGGATGAGCAATGAATCTCCCTGCTCTAGGGGGGGGGTGAGTGGACAATGGCAGCCTATGGACAGAAGCTTACAGAAGGCCTTATCTGCGGTCAGCCAGAGTGAATGCGTAGTCTACTGTGGAAAGTAGAAGTAACTGTAAGTCTGAAAATAATTCAAACATGTTCAGATGATCATTTGGGGAAAGTTTAGACTGACACGAAAACTTAATTAGCAAAATAAAGTCACTTTCTTGTCATGACCTACATTGCAAAAGAAGAAACAGAAGATGGAAGATGTGTATGCACGCAGATACCTTGTTAAAAGCTGAATAAGATGGTCTTTAACCAGTTCCAGCTTGGATGGCCAGCCAGTTGTTCTCCCAGCCTGACCAGCTGACAAGTGTTTAAAGGCAAATCTGAGGTTGGAAGACTGGTTTACTTTTTTTTTTTAATATATAAGAATACAAATACTTTTCGCTGACCATGTTTAAATTTAAATGCAGCATTTCAGTGTTTTTTAATTGCTCAGAAAAAAAAAATATATCTAAACTGTTTCAATAAAAACTTGTTGGCTACATCGCCCCCCTCTAAAGTTTGCACAATGACACAAAGTTTCATCAACTTCAGATGCATGCGTAACTTCATTCCTCCATCCAGTCATGACTCGGATCTTCCAAAAAGATGCCTTAAACGCTCAACGCACGACCGAAAACCCGCTGAAAGACCTTCCTACAGTAGCGGTCTAAACCGGGGGTCTCTATACAAGGAGACAGAGGTGGAGATCTCTTACCTTTCGATCTCTTTTCACTATCACTTGCTTGGCTCGTCCGCTATTTTCTCTATCAACCGTAGAGAGCCGCACTCAACTCGGGGAGCTATTTGACAGGGGAGACCGCACTAAATGCGTTTTAATCGTCTTTTACATGGTGTTTTCTTTCCTGGGCTGAAGTCAGCCAGCCCCGTCCCAGGCGCGGCTCGCGGAGGAAGTGAAATTAGAGGCGTGTACTGAGGATGAGGGAGCGTCATAGAACAAAAAAAGCGTGGAAGATTCAGTGGCATAAAAGGGTGTTCTCTGGTGGGAGGGGCTTACCGGCTTTTGAAACTATGAATTTAATTTATTGTGAAGCTTATGGTCGCATACAGTAAGACCAGCTGCTGAAGAAGCGCTTAGGGGGTCTTGCAAAGTGCTACTTTTGTCTAGCGGTGTCCGGTTCGTGAACGAATCGTTCTTGTGAGTCGGATCTTTAAATGAACCGCGTGACAAATCAGACGGAAACTGACATGGTTTGGGCGCCCAAAATGAAACCGAGAAGTGAGCAGAGAACGGAAGATTGAAGGTGGTGTGTGTGTGGCATGTAGCTAGCAGTAATATTTATTGAAACAGTTGGTATTAATAGCAATTTTAGTAAATTATGCTAAAAACATAGCATGCCGAGAAATAAAAAAACAAGTTTAATATTGTTAGTTTAAATACGCGTATAAATTAAATCTGAATGACATCTAAAAACCCATATTAAATATCAATATGTCTATGTTTTTGGCAGCTTTAGCAAGTACTATGCCATGGACTACGTTATTACGTAATCACGTTCTGACGTAAAGAATCACGGAATCATTCCGTTGTGAAGAACTGTTTAAAAGAGTCGATTCGCGGAAGTGAATTTCCTTGCTTTTTTTAATCAACGCTGGCAAGAATTGACCAATCATAGTCGTTTGCGATTATTAGTGATCAATTAAAAAATGGTATCAGTTAGTACAGCTTGATGAGGCAGTCATCAAGTCTTTGAATTTAAAAAATGTAAATATTTTACTTTTTATTGAACAAATGTATTGCGTACGATTTAATTCGATTTTGAGACTTTTAATGCTCGTCTTATAGAAAAACTTATGAGCTGCATTTAGTGTCATTGTCATATTACTGTATAAGAAACATTAATGTCTAATAATTAAAACATTACATTATGTAATGGCAGATCCATAGTTTTTATGATAGCCTAAGTATCTATATGGAAACATCTTTATTGCTCCTGTTTTCTGTTCTTACCCTTTGAACCGATTTAAGTGCCTTGTTACCTCACCCTAAAAAAAAAAATGGGTCACATGTGGTTGTAACTTCCATGTTAAAGGCCCCTGGCTTCAAAGCCAGGTCTCTGAACCCTGGAGGTGCCGATGACCTCTGGGCTGTTAAAACGGTCTTGAAAAGTGAATACATATGAGAAGTTAGGATGATTGTAAAAAGCACATTCACTTTAGCTGTTAATTAAATGCACGCCTCTCAGAAAGATGAGACAAAATAAAGCTCTAGTTTAGTAAGACAAGACATTGCCTCTTCACAATGCCCTGATAATCCTAATGGAAACAACAAGGGTTACTAAAACAGACAGGACTGTATATTTTTAGGATGTCTGATTTATTACCACAAGAGGTCGCTTTAAAATACTGTTGCTATCAGCAACATGATGCAGATCAGCACACATACAAACAACATCTCAGTCAATACTACCACAACTGGATTTTATTTCTTTTAGCTTTTTAGTCTCTGAAATACATGTTTACTTCCAATTTTGTATTATAACTATTCAAGATCATAATTACATACAGTATAGCAATTTCTTTTACAATGGGTGTTTACAAAAACAGAAAAACAACACGACCGGAAAAATTGAAGCAGCTTGTGCTTCAGTCTGACCAGTTAGTCTAATCTGTGCCATACATAGCATAATAATAAATCAATTTACATTGCTAATAACATTATTATCAGTTTCATAGTACAATCATTCAGGAAATAAAAAAAACACCATTCAAACGAAGGATATTTACAAAGTTGAACAGGGTGACAGTCCTCCTTTACATTTGAGAAGTACTAAGATTTACTTTAGAGCGTTGCTCAGTTTCCATGTACAGACTTCCACATCCTTCCAAACACTTCCCACCATGTCCAGTGCTTCTCTGCAGAGAAACTAAACGTCGCTGCCTAAATTCAGCAGAAGATTGCAAAGTAACAGCCTTATCATGGCGCAAAACAACAAAAGCTGTGTGCATTTCATCCGAGACACAAGATAGTATAAATTACATTTGGACCAAAAAAAAAAAAAAAAAAATCAAAGCAATGACTCCAAACAGAATCAAGAGTTAAATTCAGTGTATGCGTAAACGAGAGGTCCAATGGATTATTTCCATAAAAAAAGTGCAAAAGTAGATACCACTAATGCTGATCGAGCAGGCGTGTTTGCTTTGGGCTATTGAAAGCCACAAGATTGTTTCTTTATTTGAAAAGTCTATTTATTTGTTTATTAGAAAGTTAAAACGGATATCACTATCATATTGTCCAGCATCGTTTTAAAGGTCTAGGACAGAGAATACACTTAAGAGCGCAGACAAATGTAAGTACATGGAGAAACAAAAGATACTAATTTGATATAGATTGTACACATTGAAGTATGTTTTTAGAAACATGTACATACAAAGTTGAACGTATTATTTGGCATCACCTGTATGGCAATTAATTATTTGTGTCAGAATGTTGCATTTTTACAGTACTCCGTTGTGTACATGATCACATGCATACAGCAAAAAAAAACGGATTTATGTAATGGGCTTGATTCTTTAGTACATGGTATCAAGACACAGAGCCGGGTCACCGAAACATCCGGCAGAAGTACAGTTACACAAACACACCCCTAAGAAAGGCAGTAAAGGCACATCTCCTATTATCTGTGGAGAAGTGCAACTT
This sequence comes from Puntigrus tetrazona, assembly GCF_018831695.1. Lineage (NCBI taxonomy): Eukaryota > Metazoa > Chordata > Actinopteri > Cypriniformes > Cyprinidae > Puntigrus > Puntigrus tetrazona. Next base: position 10,262,829 of record NC_056703.1, read on the forward strand.
AATTAGAATAAGAAAAAAAACACAGGTGAGAAAACCGTTGTCAAGTTCACAGTCGCCTGCTGGGCACCAGGGGCATGTTCATCAAGTAATGCGAGTCCTGATCTTGAAGTCCATCTATAAGTTTACAAGTTCGTGAGCCACAAACTGTTTCAAGCGCTCCAGGTACTGTCCATACAGCTCCACATCATTGTGTCCCGCTCCCTCCACCCACAGTGGCTCCACGGGCCGCTGGCAGCGCTCGTACAGGGCCAGTCCATGGGAAAAATCAATCACCTCGTCTTCCGTACCATGGATCACCAGCACTGGAGAGGTGACTTTAGAGATTTTATCAATGCTGATGAGAGAAAGAAAAAAAAAAAAAAAACACAATACAAAAAAAAATAATTAATAAATTGTTCTTTAGTACAATGCTGTTTAAAACATCATGTGATTTGTTCAAATTTTTTTCTGAGGTATCAATGTGCTTTTTATGTCATGCATCATGTATATTTCTTTGCCTGTATCATTTTTTTCTTCATTGAAGACAAAAAAAAAAAAAAAAAAAAAAAAAAAAACCTTTAATGAACATTGTTTTTATAAAACATTTATTTGGCCTTTCTTGTCTATCAGGTCGATAATATTCAGTAATATACATGTTTTAGGTCATTTTAACTATAAAACTAATTGCACATATCTGCTTTTTATAATGCACTGTAGATTTACAGCAGTCTCCAAAAAATAATAATAATAAAAGTCAAATGTTTGAGGTTGTTAGGATTTTTAAATAATATTGTAATAATACAAATATTAATAACACAATTGTTTTCATTTTAATATATATTAAAATCTAATTTATTCCTATGATGGCAGAGTAGAACTTATTATATTTTCATTATTATTGTCAATGCTTATTTTTTTTTTTTTTTTTTTTTAATATAAATGTCTTTATTTTTGTCTTTACTTTTGATTTTACCAATATAATGCATGTTGTTGAATAAAAATTTTTTTATATGGTAGCGCATGTATAAAATGAACATATTTGTCACTAGAGGGCACACAACAACAACAATAGCTAAGGGGCAGAAAACAAGTGAACCAACCAGGAGCCTTCTCCACAACATGGCTGCTCAAAGCAAAACATGTAAACAAACAGTGTGTGCCTATTTAGTATAAGGTACTTCACAAATTAGGGAAAATGAGACTGTGGTAAACGAGAAAAAAAAAAAGCAGGCAAGTCTAAAATAAAAGACAGAGACTCACTTGGGAAATGCGTCAAAGCAGTATGTCTTCTTGGTGTCAGGGAAAGCCACCCGCATGCCTGAGGTCAGAGGCGAGTGGAGGATGACAGCAGCGCTCTCGTATCGAGAGGCCAGATCCACCGAAGGGACTGTACCGATGCTCTGGCCATAAATGATCACGTTCTCTGGCCTGATCCCGTACCTAGAACACAACATTTAAGTGATGAGTTCATCCACGCCTACACGCTCTGAACAGAACACAATTATCATGAATCAAAAAGGTACAAGTGGCTTAACCTACTTTCAGAACCAGACAAACTGGGAAGCGGCCTTGGTGTTTGGTGGTTAACGTGAATGACGTGCTGTTCACATACATTATGTAACATTACAACGTGCCCAACTTAAGCGTTATTGCTTTTACAAAAAAAAGCATAGGTGTGAGCCAAAATTTAAGAGCCGATACAAAAACGGAGAATCATTAAATCAAACCTTTTCTGTGAGGCGAGTCTCCATTTCATTACATTTCATCAAGTGATTGCTTAAAAGGGAAGTTCACTTTCGATAAAAAAAAAAATAAAATACAGAGAAAAATTGTAATTTAGGTGGAAACAGATTAAGTTTTTTTCTAATGTCTAATAAATAAATAAATATTCACACATATACACTTTTATAATAATTATATTTTATTAGTACGTGAAGAAAATCTAAATAAAACAGTGAAAAAAATTATCAAATTTTTAATACAATATGCTTTCAGAATATGGTGATCAACTAAAGAATAGTGAACTTAAATGATGATGATGACTTGATTACCGTCTGTATTAAAAAACTAGTGCAGTTGCTTTCAAGGAATCCAGTACGATGCCAGAAACTAAGTTTCTCGGTTTCATTTCTCTTGTACAGTGATGCTAGCAGGAACCTTTACTTAAATCAGCAAATGACAGTGTGACCATGTACACCGTGTACACGTCCTATGCCTTATTTAAAGCGCATGATCGCTTATTCAACTGACTGCACTGCCACAAAAAGGGATGGAAACAGAAATGGCTCTAAAAGCAGGACATATACCGGTAATTCTATAGCAACAATTTATACAAACATGAAATTATTTACACTGCGCATTGTGCAGTTACACAGCACTGTGATGCGCTTCGAATGTTGCTTTCTGCTTTTTCTGTTCTGTAGCTAACACACACACACACACACACACTTGACTGCTGTCTCGATGGCAAACAAAGGTCACAGAACAGGCTTTAAGATGAAACTGAAAATTGGAGCTGCGTGACCAAAATAAATATAAATATTTACATCTGGGCACAAGCAGGTCTCATATGTAACATTAATCACAGTTCATACACATAAAGTGCACCACTGAGACCAATTCAGTCATCAATTTTGTCCTCAGGGATGGGGGAAAAAATAAAATCACATGATTCTACATTACTCCATGAGGTCATGTGAGAGAGGGTGGAATGTTCTGGAGAAAGAAGAATTTGTAACAGATTGACATTCTGTTATTTTCCAATGAACAAGTTACATTTTAAAACTCTTGGCACTGGCAATTAACAGGGATCAAGCACGTTAAGAAAATAAAATATTATTATTGTTATTATTATTTTATTTTTTTAAGTTCTATAGTACTGTTTCTATAGCACAACTCTTATTTTATCTGCCCAATAAAACAGTTAGTTTATCAAAGTTTTCCAACCATTATTCAAAAGTGTATGCATTTAAAAAGAGTATCACTTCAATTAACAACATTATGTATCTTGCTTAGGAACTTGTACCAGAGTGGCATTTAAAAAGTATAGCGTTTGCATAAAACCAGTACATCCATATAACTTTTGTTTTGCATCTTTAGACCTAGTGTTAAAGATGACTGCATTAAGTGAAGCATGACTAAATGTATCATTTACCTTTTTAGTTGTTTGGTACATTTACTACAAGTGTACACACACACACACACACACACACACACACACCTTTTAATTTGGATTGTTCTTCACACAAACCCATTGTATGACTTAAGAAGATATATAATAGTATCGTTTTTTCTTCCTCTTTCTTTTAGGGCTTGTCAGGCAGGTAATTACAAAACTCTGAGTCAGTGATGAGTTTTAAAAAAGTACTAACTTTACCTTTAAATTACATCTTCAAGGTTCAAAAAGGGTCACATGCTTTCAAATTTAGCAGAACTCAGATGGTCTGTGACATGACTTTTCTTAGTCAGTCAGTGTTAGAAAGAGTTGGCAGGTCGGCATCAAAGACCTAACAGATAGGTGGTGATAGGAGAAAATATTTTGATCTAATTTCAAGCTGCCACTTCATTATGTAAAACTATAAAGATAAGAATATCAACGCAATTTATCCCTATGGCAACAAATCATAAATGGACCATTGCGCTGATTAAAAAAACACGTACCAGATTACCTTTAGCACGTTAATAAAAGCAGCTGGCTGAAGGCAACTCTAAAGTGATACAAAACCTGTGGTGTGACACCATCAGGAAGTTATTTTTCACTTCCTGGGTAGACAATGTTGCAATGACTGCAATCGGGCCTGTCCTTCCAGGGCTCCATGGGAATCAGTTGCTAGGCAACCAATCAATATTTGACTTGGAGAACTGGCTGCTGGCACCTCCCCACCTCTCAGAGGAGCTGTGCTCCGTGAAAGACTGACAGCGAATTCTCACAGGCTTCATGAATGAGCTGCTCTCAGCTCTCATGCCCAAAAATACTTACAAGCACAATGGTCATTATGTCACTTCAGGAGGAAGGGGGGCACAGGGGTCTCATTCAGTACAGCTGCTACTGCCGCCTTCCATGGCCTTTCCTTTATGACATCAAAGTCATCGTTTTTGGAGGAGGAAGACAAAAGCCATTTCCTTTGCTTCTTCCTTCAACCGGAACGGTCCCAGACTTTTGGATGTGGAAGATAATACAAGTCGCCATCGTCTTTCTGTTTTGAAGACAAAACCAGACGGTTCTGTTTGGTAAAAGTTTACGTACGCCACCAAGCCTGGTTCCAAATACCTCTATGGAAACGCACACAAACTAGCTTACTGCAGTGGCTAGCTGTGATAACAGATGGTCGTATCCGGACCAACTCCTTGGATATGAACCTGGCCCAAGTCAAGTCATTCAGACGGTGCCAAAACACTGCATTGGCGTTCACTGTGCCATCCGCTTTTCTTGTAAATGCTTAAGAAATCTGTGTGTACGCGTCAGCCCCACCTGATGTTTCAACACTGACTCACCTGGCTGAGCAGACAGTTAGGTGTGGTTGTGCTACACTAAACAGAACACAGTACAAACCATCCTGATCTTGATAAGTGTGGTTTGGCAAGGCATATTCCCTGTAGCAGGGACTGTACGGACTGTGGAAATACAAAAACATGAAGCTTGACTGGGAAAATCACCATGGGCTTACAATGTATTAGTACCATACAGATTATCAGCCAATAGAGTCATTTCTCTAAAATGTAATGGTATTGAATATTTCATTATTTCAGTCCAATCATCTTCTAGTACCATTTTCAAATAACGGCAAAATGCTCTTTTGGTTCGTCTCTGACTTTGGCCTGAAATAAAAAAATAAATCTAAAATGCACATTTTAGATTTATTGTGGTTCTTTGGTTTTCTTGCTTCATAATCTTTAAAACAAAAATGCCATAATCCTTAAATCTAGAAAAGAGTTCAGTTCCAGTCCTGCTGCAACACACCCGTGTATAATTCTTAAGTCCTCCAGAAGATCTTATTAGCTGGCTATGGTGTGTTTGATCAGGGTTAGAGCTGAACTTGGCAGTAAGGTAGATCTCCAGGATTGGGCACACCTGCTGTACAGTCCAGTACGCTCTTCCGACATAAAAATCTAATTAATATTTAAATGTTCACTTATTTAAAAAGTAGCCGTTTAATAAGCAGAACAACTGTGCAGATGGTCAAACATCATCACAAAACAGTCCCAGGCAAAGCGATCAGGCCTTGAAGTACACATGGGACAATAAATTTTTCGTGATTGCAAATCATACATCACTGGCTACTCAACAAAGGGAAGTGCAATAAAGCTGATTTTGTCACTCAGCATGGTCTGATAAGCACTCTTGTCTATTGAGATAAGATGGAAAATATCCAAGGCAAATGTATTCAACAGACATCTAAAAAGGCAGGTGCTCTTTATGCATGTTCTTATAGTAACGTTTAATCCACCAAAAGCGGAATAGCCCTCAAACAAATCAAACACAAATGTGTGACTGTAAAAATGCTATACTGCAGCATTTTTTTTACTTTTAAAAATAAATCCTCTCAGTATTAAAGGTTTGGAGACATTGTATCATTATTTGAGCTGATATTACTTTTTTTTTTTTTTTTAAGTTAGCATTTTTCTCCCTCTAGTCTGGATTCTCAAGATCCCGCAATCTTCTATTTGAGCATAATTTAATAAAAAAAAGCAGGCAATGTTGGCCATCTCTGACAGAATGAGATTAAAATGCCAATTATCCTCCAGAAATGGTGGGGAAAGCACTGCACACAATGGCGGACTATCAAGCTTGAAAAGGACTAAAAATGTGTTTCTATGAATAAAGAAAAAAATCCCAGCAGGAGACACAGAAGATTTGGATGGACTGGCCTACTTACTCCTACTCCTCTCTCAAAACACGCTGAACACCTTACACAAACACATACGGAAGCACACAAAAGATTTAAAGTGAAAACAGCAAAAGTTAAATTCTTCAGAGTGCCAGTCAGACCGGTTTATCTACATGTTAATCTGAATCATGTGCTTGAGTGGGATGATCCAGCTTGAAATGGCAGTGCGTGGGAACATTAAAAGTGACCAGAAGAACAGCGTGGGACTGCTTTATGAGGTACAACCCAACCCTCTGGGATACGACTTGTCAAACAGTGTGGACTGTGTTCAAGAGCATCAGCTGGGCTTTCTGACACCACATGCATGCATGCACCCATACTTACACGGGTGCAGCGGAAAAGGCACGTGGCTGATTCACAAATGCGTCCAAAACATTAACGTGGTTACAAGCACAAAGCTTCTTTGTAGGTTTTTGTCTCTCTTGCATGAACGAGGACACTGCAACATCTTGCTACACCGAAGTACACGCAATTAACGGAACTAAGTTCTCATGACCAGCAACCTCAAAAGACACGCATACACAGAAAGACAGATAAGAATTTGGGGCACATGACAAACTGAATGGCCTTGAGACAGGCCCTCTATGTCCACAGTGTCAAATACTCAGCTGCCACTGGCAAAAAAAACAAAAACACAAAGCATTTCAGTCTGAGTACGCGTGCTATGAGGAAATGAAACTTTTCTTTGCGGCACACTTCAAAAAAAAAGCGCAGTCGGAATCAAAACATGACTCTTGATTTTCTGAGAGGCACAATTTTTCATCGTAAGCATTTAAAAGATGCACTGGACATTTGAACGGGGTATGGTGAGATAGAGGTAGAGGTTATACTAAGCAGAGTATATTCCACAAGCCCTTTTCACATAAACAATAACAACAGATACCACAGACCATACAAAACGTGCCAATGAAAACATTTCAGGTCTGGCCAGAACCGAAACTCTGGCTAGAAAAGCAGCACACTCATCCATTTGACAGATCCACAGGAAACAGAAAGTGGAAAACTATACATTTTCAAAACCGACTAGATGGTGGTTTGCCATATATTTCATAGAATATTAGCTTTACTTGAGGTTTTAAAAAATATTTTCTTGCACACGGATGAACGCAGGATCCCAAGAGGCGTTTTTAAAAGTCAACCTTCATTGAAAAAGTTGTAGTCGTTGAGAAGCGGCGCGGCTCTCGAATGTGTCCATTTTCAGTGCATTTTTACATAGGCAAACAACTAAAAAGCGAATAGTCGAATATCAGTGAAAACCAACCCCCGAGGAGCAAGTTTTTGAGTTCAAACACAGCTAGACGGAATGCAATGGAACAGTGTCAACGCAAGCTTTTAAAAGCTGAACTATGTTTAACCTAACACAGTGGTTTAAAAACAATAAGTTTAAAAAAAAATGTGAGACATGGAATAAGCTCTTTAAGAAATTGTTATCTTTACCACATAGCTGTCTAACAGCAAGTTAAAAATATAAGAATACATATACAGTACCAAGTTATTCAGTAAGGATGCATTAAATTGATCACAATTTACAGTAAAAAAAAAAAAAAATTACAAAAATAATAGTAATGCATTTCAAATAATTGTTGTTCTTTTGAACTTACTATTCATGCTAAAAAAATTGCACCATGGTGTTTTAACATTGATAAACGTTTCTTGAGCACTAAGCATATTAGAATTTCTGAAGGATCAAATGATGCTAAAGACTGGAATAATGGCTGCAGAAAATTAAGCAGAATTGTAAAAATATAAAAATTAAAAAATTAGATACACTTTTTTTAATCTTTATATTTTTACAATTCAAAATAACTGTTCTATTTCAATATTTTAAAATATATTTTTTCCTACTGAACTTAGATAGTGCTTTGCTTTAAACGGTGAAAACGTAGGTGACAAATACAAAAAAACAACACTAAAACAATACAATTACAATAAAAACAGTATCAGAATAGCCTTACCTTGTTCGTAGTGCGTGCCATGCAGCATCTACATCAGCATACAAATTCTTCTCTGAAGGCTTCCCTGAGCTTGCCCCGTAACCCGAGTAGTCATAGGAGAACACGTTACAGTTGATGCGGGAGCCCAGGCCAATGTAGAAACTGCTCATCTGACCCAAGTCTACAGCGTTACCGTGGGAAAACAGCAAGGTGTAGCGAGCGTTTGGAGAACACCGCACAAACATACAAGCGATTCGGTTCCCTCTAGATGTCCGGGTCATGAAGCACTCAATGGCGTCCTTCTCCCTGGCAGAGTACTGCCAATCTGCACGCTCAGAAAGGTGAAGGGTCCAGCGGCTGCCGCTCTCGTCACACATCAGGGTGTAAGTGGGCTCCGGTGGAAGGAAGGCCAGCTTGGAAGCTATTCTGCTCGGGCACGGTGGACAGCAGAAAAGGCAACATAGCTCACTCAAAGACAGGTGGTTCATCCTTCACTTGAGAAGAAGAACAAGAACACAGTAGATTGGAAAATGTGTTCAGTGGAAACAATATAATACAATACAAACCAGATGTATCTTTAAAAATTTTTAATTCTGTCATTTACTAACCCTCATGTAATTTTTAAACCAGTGCGACTTAAAACATGAAACATGTTTTACAGAGCTATGAAAATCATAGAGATTGATGGCAATGGGCAAACTGCACCATTAAAGGTGAAGCATCAAGAGTGTATATGCAAACAATATTTGTACAAAGAAGACTATAATAGTTTAAGATGGGTAAACACGCAGACCTATTAGCTATTCTCTACTGAAATAGTAATAGTCTAGTGGTCCAATACTATGGTTAAATGTGTCCTTGAATTGTTTGCACCCTTTATTTTTAAATAACTCAATTTTAAATGCGCATTTTGTTAGAATTCAATTTTTCTAAAAATATTTTAGGGTAAACATTTTAAAAATGTTCAATATTCACTCCAGCTCTGCAGCGCAGCCAATAGTTTCTATCTTAGTGCTAATTTGATGTCATTAACAATGACTCTCAGACTTCACCCTTAGGATAGCTTTGACGTGCGTGCTATTATTGATCAGATCACTTTATCTCTGAGTCATGGCAGCTGAAATCACCCTCATATTTTTGGATTCTGAGAAGAAATGTACAGTCTTCTACAAAATTTGAAAAATCCACATCACGGTTTTCAAATATAACCAAACAAAATTGTCTGGAAAAAGCTTCACATTAATATGAACTCCATACAGGTGACATGACATTAGTGTTGCACCAAAATAACCATTTAACAATTTCAACCAGCAGAGTGAAAAAAAAAACTATGACCCAGATCTGACCCTTACTGCATTATAATCAAATCCCCACCCTCGGTTTTATTAAGCAGGAAACCATCTTGTTGTTTGGGTGTTTTGGACTTCATTACACTGAAGGGAGAGCAAAAGCTAAAAAGTATCCTTACAATATTACAAATCACGCACTGCATCCAAAATGATTAGCTGAGGTTAATATTAATATATAACAGCTGTTTTTTTTTCACTCACTACAAGGTCTGATTTTAAATATTTCCCCCCCTAAAATATTAATCAAACATTTGGTCCACATAAATATTAAAATAAATATTAGAGAAAATAGAGGCATCTATTGTTTATTAAAACAGACGTATCTACTAAAAATGAAAGTAACGTTATTTGACAGCATCATCTACATAGTTTTTAAGGAATCAGATAACGACACTCACCTCAACTGAATCAAAAGTGTTTGCTAACTGAAATAAGCTTAGTTAACATTTTAATTCTATTATCCAAGGAGTGTAACAGCTTAATTAAAAAGGGTAAAGCGAGCTATTCGATTAGCATGGTCAGCTAATTAGCTAATTAAAACCTTACTCTACCTGTAGATGCTGGAGACGTTTGGTGAAGGCAGAAACGCTTTGATCTGGTGAAGTCACTGTATTAGATGAGTCAAATACGAGATTCCCTTTAAACGATCACTCAGTCCACTTAGCCAGATCAAGAGTCCCTCAAAAGCTGCCTCTGGTCCGTCCGATCTTATCAACATGTGGTCAGTGTTTCATGATCCAACGAGATCAAAGACTGGCGGTGTTAATATAAGCGTGACGTTAATAAATGTACCAGAAATTCTAATCTAATCCGTCCGGTGCGGGTGATCTCATCTCACTCCAACGCGTGCCCAAAGCTGGCTTTCTTCTGATTTTCTTGCGGAATGCCGGATATCAACGTCAACGTTGAACGCTCTAATAACCAATCGTATCAAAGGATAGACATGCTCGACCAATCACACGCGTCCTCGCTGCACACGGACGACGTCGAAAACACAATAACACGTTGATTAACGATTTTGCTGCCGTTTATGTGTAAACAGAGGTTATTATACATTTGTTGAGCGAACGAGAATTAAATATTAGAGCTCACTACCTTTAACGTCAGGTGTGTTTTGTGAAGTTGGAAATCTTTCGTTTGGAGTTGAAAAGCATTAGCCAATTGCTATTTACTTCCGCTATTTTCGCATTGCGTCAATGTTCTCTTTAACGTGTGAAGCCACGCGGTTTCTCATTTAGGCGTTTTAAACGGTTACTACGTGTATATATTACGTATACTTTGGGGTAAAATGAGTTCTCAAAAAGGAAACGTTTCCCGGTCGCGAGGCCAAAAACACCAGAATGTAACCGCCTTCAAAAATGACAAGTACGGTGCAAGCGCACAAGTTAAGGTAAGAGCGCCTGCTAAAACAAACAGTGTAGAATCAGACGTACATTTTATATCAGTTTTGTTTTCATAGCAGTTTATATATCATTTGCGCTATGTGTGATACTGTTTTTTGTGTTAATTTGTATGTATTTTTCTCTTATGGTGCTACCAGAAAGCCAAATCAAAGATTCACGATAGTCTGTGCCAGCGCTGCAAAGATGTGCTAGAGTGGAAAGTCAAATACAATAAATACAAGACCCTTACACAGCCGCGAAAATGGTGAGGGGGGGGATTTACTGCATAGCAACAGATGAGAGGCAAACTCCTCCACAATGAACCCGTTTCTCAAATTACGTTTCTCTGCCTTTTCTAGTGTAAAGTGTCTTCAGAAAACGGTGAGGGACGCCTATCATATCATATGCAAGCCATGTGCGCTAAAGCTGGAGCTTTGTGCAAAATGTGGGAATAAGGAAGAGATTGTCATCCCGTAAGTGGATTCAGGCCTCTTCTGACTGAACATGACTGTACAGATGTGTGCAAATTAGAAATAATGCACTAAATTAATATAACTGTATTTATGTATTAAGTGGATGTTGAAAGAATGTCCAGAAAAAATGCTGTACAGCATTAATTTGAGCTTTTGTTTATCTTAATTTTGTATTTTTTTCCCCTGCATTGACAGCTGAATTTTCAGCAGCCATTACTTTAGTATTTAGTGTTGCATAATCCTTCAGAAATCAATATATAATTCTAATATGTCCATTCGGTGCTCTGATATTATAGTTGCTCGATTATTAATAACAGTTAATTTTATTATCAATGTATAAAACTTATTTTTTGATGCCTGGTATTTTTGCGAATGTCATGAGACGTTTTTTTAGGATTCTTGGATGAATAGAAAGCTCATTAAAAGCGTTTATTTAAAATAAACCTCTTTGGTAACATTGGAACAGTGTTTTGTGGTAGTAGTGGTAGTATATCAGTGCAGCACATGTGCCATCTTGTGGACATACACAGTAATGGTACATTTAATTGTGGCTTAAAGATGTGCTGTCTACTGTTTTTGGTCTTCTTTCACAGTTTTTATTCTGTTAACTGTGTATTATTAGAAGCATTTCCTTAATAAGGTTAATTAAAATGATCACTGTCAGGTACTGTATGTTGAAGTCTATTACTATTCACTGTAACCATATTTGTTTTTAAATTAACAGTTGTGTTATAGAGGTTTTGTCATGTGTATATTATGTTTTTTTTTTATGTCTGCTTTTTGTTTTTTAGGCTTGACAAGAAGGAAGAAGAAGAGGTAGAGGGCACCAGCCAGCCAAGTAAAGGAACGAGACAGAAAAAAAGAGAAAAGAAGGAGGAGGACGACAACGACGACAATGAAGATTTTGATGATATGGGCTTTAGCAATGATGACTGTGATAGTGATTCAGAAGTGGAAGGAAATTAACATTTTAAAGTCTTCTGTATGCATTACCAGCAAACAGCTAAACTTAAGAACAGTGTCTCCAAGGAAGACTGGGGTTGGATACTGGACATGTAATCACCTGTTCACCCGCTGTTAATTGGGAAAGACTCCCAGGAGGTGTTTTTTTGTTTCCATTACTGTGATCTTGCGGGAACCGGCACAGTCATTTGCGGAAACCCGGTCTTGTTTTTTTTAATCACACAAACATTTCGATAGCAGTCATATTATTTATGAATGGCCATTTCACATTGGGAAGCTGTGTGAATTGAATGCGTTTCATAAGCATTTTTGTAAATTACAAAAAACAGAAATAGAAATTAAACAATTAATAAATGACCTACAAGCAAATGCTGTGCTGTCTGTTTAGAAAAAAACTGAATTACACTTCTCTGTTTTTTAGCATATAGATTTTTGTAAGAAATAACACGGGGAACCGCTTTATATATTAAGCTTTATTAACTACTATGTAGCTGTAACATTTAAACTAATAATTTGACGTCTATTTACATTTAAAATGCATGCATATAAATATGGGTGTAATTAACTTCAGTAATTACAGCTTAATTACAAACCTACCCATACAACTTAATGTATCCCTAACTTCACCATATCCCACATCAATAAACAAAATTAACATAATAAGCACATTTGTAACCAGTAATCTTTTCTAATGTAAGTAAATACCATTTAGATATCATTATTATAAAGTTGAACCATCACAGATCTCGCTTTTTTGAACGAAATAGGGTTTGGTGACACATGTTAAATCACCATGTGATATCAGAGGAAATCACATGAAATCCTAGGCAATTTTCAGGGAAATCTCATGTGATGTTTTAGGAACTTAAGAATTGTCTGTTTTGCGCTTTTTGTGCAGCATCTGAACCACCTGTGACCCATAGCTCTGGAGAACTTAATGCATGACAGCTAATACAGAAAACAAATCTAAGCTAATTTGCATGTGAACACTTTGAGGAACTCAAACTTTAATCTTGGATTCATGTCATGAGGTTTTTAGTCACAGTTCTGAAGCAAGAGGGGAGACCTGTAGTACATGTTTGACTGCTTTACCATCATGTGTCCAAATGCTATTGTGAAAATGCTTTCGATTGCAGAATTGTGCGCTTACCAAGGAATCATTTTAAAAGTAAAAACTAAAATCAATCAACCAATCACTTTTGTTTATATAGCACTTTTTACAATGCTCAAAGCACTGAACAGTTTCAAATAAGAGAATACAATCGTAGGGATGTATAATGACGAGATTAACCAATTTGTTATTAAATGCAGCGACGGCCTCTGTAATCCAAATAACGACAATAACAGCACCGCAAAGCTTAATGTAATGTCCCTAGCAATTAATAATCTAGCAAACGGGTCTATTCTAATATGAAACATTGCACATGCAATTTGCTCTACAAGTGTGTAATGAGAAACCTTTCAAAGAGGTTACTAAAGTAACTATTGTTCATTTGTGGTGCTGTTATGTGCTCTTTCATAGTCTCGAACATGCAATGCAGGAGGTCTTTCTACCTTCATTCTTTTAAATTTGCTCAGCTTAAGCAAAACATTTCACAAATGCTTTAATGAATTTGTTATAAAGGCAAATAGAAACTGAAACCAATACTATCGCTTAGCCGGAAGATTACACATTGCAAAATTTCATCTAATAACGATTGTTATTAATAACAGCCCTAAATTACAAGCTGATTGATATGTTATATGTGTAAATTATTATTGCTCGCATATATTTAATATTCCTTTATCCCAGTTTCTTATGATTCTGACAAGACTCCTATGCTGGACACCTACTGTACCCGCCCAATGAGAGTGTACTAATAACACACTATATACGTCTACTTATTTGTCATTTTATTATTATTGTTATTATTATTATAAACCTATTATTTGCAATAGCGAGTATGTAATACATTAAGATCAAGAGCACGGGCGGTGGGGTGCTATCACCAGTTACAGAACGTCCCAGCGGGCGCATGAGAGTTTGATTGGATATGCGTTATGACGCGCCCAGAGCTGTTGCAACGATTACCGGTTCACAATATCCACCTCCCAGAAATTCTGCAATGCCTCGTGTCGCGTATAAAAGTTCAAAGAATTCATGTGAGATGGCATTTGAAAATCCGGGCCAATCATGAATCGTAACGACGCAACCGCGCGCGTTGCGCACGTCTTTGGTGGAACGCTTGTGCACTCCACACCACGATCTGCAGTGGAAATACTGCAAAACTGTGTCTTAGGAGTCGACGATAAGGGCAAGGTTTGTTTGATGCTTGCTTATAATTTTAGAATCTCATTTTGATTGACTTTTTAAGATAAATGTATTACCACAGTGTAGTGTCACATAACGTACTAGCCTATATATAAAAATGCCATTAATTTGTAATGTACCTTTTTTTTCATAATGCTATTTTTTCCTTCTTTTTGAGCAGATTGCATTCATTGAAAAAGATCAGGATGTGGTCAGTCTTTCAAAAAAATGGGACTTTGAAACTTCAGATATTAAACGCCTTGGACAGTAGTAAGTGCATCAGTCTGAATCAATTGCAGATATTCTATAGTCTAACCTAGGTAAGTCTTGCAGTCGCTTTTGCCTTCTGAACAACCACTTAACAGGAAGGTAATAGAGCAAGGACCTTTGTGTAAACCAGCTTTGTGATCAAATTGTGTAATAATAATCTTTTGTCAGTGCCACTGCTTAATTTTACCTTTGCTCCGCAGTGAGTTTCTTATGCCCGGAATGGTTGATACACACATCCACGCGTCTCAGTATAGCTATACTGGAACTGCCTTAGACCTGCCTCTGCTGGAGTGGCTCAACACTTACACTTTCCCTGTGGAAGCCAAGTATAAAGACTTGGATTTTGCCAATAATGTATACACTAAAGTTGTGGTAAGCTCGCTGACATGGATTAAATGCAAACTGTAATAAACATAAAGAATAAGGTTAAGATGAGGTAAATCATTGATGGGACATACTGATATGGACGTAGAATGCATGTTAACTGATATAGACATAGATGCATGTTGCACATTCCGTTTGAACCTTATTGTTCATGTTTGGTATTGTAGAGAAGAACCTTAAAGAATGGCACTACTACTGCTTGTTATTTTGCCACAATACACACTGATGCCTCTCTTCTGCTTGGAGAGCTTGCAGGTAAACACACACACACACACACACACACACTAAATGCATTCCCAGTGTAACTGCATCTATGATGGCAAACACAAACACATCCTTTCTCTAACCTTTGGAATTTGTCTCGATTTGTCCTATCTTGTCTTAGTTCTCGATCCTGGCGGTCTGTTAAGTAACTGCATTTATGTTTGCTTTTTCATGTTATGTAAGAAGAGGTGTACTGTGACCTATCATTCTGTGAAGTAAAGTTGTAATTACTCCGTCTCAGCTTTAATATCACTTTAAAATCCCGTGCCCACTATGTTGCTGTGTCATTATCTCTCAAGATAATAAGTTCAGTTATTGATTTTAGATTTTGATATGCAGTATTTTGCCTCTTGTCCACCAGATAGGTTTGGACAAAGAGCTTTAGTGGGAAAAGTTTGCATGGACTGCAATTCTGCCGTTCCACAGTACAAAGAAAGCCCAAGTGAATGTAAAGAGGAGACAGATCGGTGAGTTTCAGGGCACCGTGTGACTGTACTGACACAATGGTGTTAGTAACCTCATGCAGAATGTACGAAATGGCTGGATTTTGGTTATAAATCTAATCTAAACCTCAGTCTGATCGATGAAACTTAAAGATATGATTGTGCTTCCTTTTTGTTTTTTGCAGTTTCATCAAAGAGCTTCTCAAAAAGGAGGTAAGTGTTACAGGAATTGGTGTTACAGTTAAATGATTTCAGGACAATAAAAGTATATTATCTGACTGTTTTAGTACCCAAATGTCAAGCCTGTGGTCACTCCTCGATTCGCTCCGTCCTGTTCCTCCTCACTGCTCACTGAATTAGGCAAGATCGCCAATAACAACAAGCTCCGCGTTCAGGTTTGTCTTCCTCTCACACGTTAATATCTACTTGATAAACGGTGATTTACAAACGTTAAAGAACATACAATTAACATTCATGTGGATTACGACATTGTTCACACAGAAGCTTGAAGTAAGGTATGATGACTAAGAGTTTTTGACTGACACGTGGCCTTAGTACTTGTTATGGTGTTTTTATGTTCATAATTCTTGTAAAATGTGATAATGAGGGTGTGTGTTCAGCTTCATGTAGTCCATGCTCCGCTGGCATTTCTAACAGAGATTCTGTGCTATTTTAACTTAAAATAACTAACTCGAAACTATAATTGCACTAATACTTTAAATATTATATAATGACGTTCTAAACTAGCGAATAATTAACAGTTTAGCTGCTGTAAAGCATGAGATAAACGCTAATAGACACTAAGTAAAATGATTAACACCTGTTTTTCTGCAATCATTAAACCTATAGAGTCACATCAGTGAGAACAAAGAGGAACTGGAGCTTGTGAAGACATTGTTCCCAGGCTGCAAATCCTACACTGATGTTTACCTCAAGCACAACCTGCTCACAGACAGGGTGAGCGGCATTCAGTGATACTGTACAACAAAGACTGATTCAATATATCATGTCTAATATATTATCATCGATCCATTTGTTACTGATTCACTGCATAATTTTGTAGATTTCAGAAGAGTCCAAGTGCGAACACGACTTGTCAGTCTTTTATGATTAATACAATGGTTATTGGAAAGCCTTATGGTGCTATGCATCTGCAGTGGGATGTTTGAAATTGTTACTTGCATTTATTTTTTTTGTTTTTAAAGGTGTATTAGGGAGGAACTCCTAGTGTAAAATCAGTTTGAGTCTTTAAAAAATGTGCAGCTTTTTGCCGGTTTACAGTTCTGTGAGTTTATTTAAAGGGATATATAAAAATAAATGCATATAAAGCTGCATATATGAGCAACCAGTATGATTTTATTGAAGTATTTTGTTTTGTTGCCATTATCCCTGTGGATGTAAAGGGCTTGCTTGTGGGCTTCTGAATCATGTGCTTTGTAATACGAGTTTGTGATCAAGAGTACGGTACACTGGAGTGCATTGTCATTTGTTTGAGCATGCAAATTCTCTGCTCTCAACAGATGACACTCTTCCTCAGTGATTCAGGACCAAGTGCACTTTTTCACCGTTTCTGACTTAAATGATCCTTTAATGATTTAAAGGAATAATTCACCAAAAAAGCGAATATTTACTTATGTACTCATGCTAGGGTCTTGCAAACTTGTGAAACAATATCTTTGATCATTTTAACCAAAATCAGAATATTTCAGCTTTAGGTTTTGGGTAACGGAGTTTAATTTTTCGATGGATTTGCTTGGCGAAGGATTCACCCGTTGCTATTCTGAAATGTGTGAAAAAGTTACGTTGCTCATAAAGCACGTTTTAAAACTGTTCCAGTTGTTTGATTAAACCACTGCAGAATCTTAAAAATATAGGTTTAGATTTGAGAACTGAATTTGGTTTTGTAATTAAATTATGTAAATGATTATCGCAGACTGTAATGGCTCATGGCTGTTACCTAACTGACGAAGAACTGGAGATATTTCATGAAACGGGATCTGCAATCTCTCACTGTCCTAACAGTAACATCTCGTAAGCACCTCAAGCCTTTTACGCTTAAATATCGGTTTTCTTTAAATATATTCTAATACATGTTCATTCTTTCGTTTATCGTCTCTTTTACCATCGCAGGATTTGCAGTGGCATGCTAAATGTGCGCAATGTCTTAAATCACAAAGTGAAATTGGGTTTGGGGACAGGTGAGGTTGTTTGACAGACCATTATAGACCGCTTTCTTAGCAAAAGCTTTAAAGATAACGAGCTAGACATCAATTTCCCGTCAGGTCCAGTATTCTGCATTTTATGGTTTTGTCTGTGCTGTCTGCAGATGTAGCAGGAGGCTACTCTCCGTCCATGCTAGATGCTATGAGAAGAACTCTGGACACGTCCAAGGCCCTGACCATCCAGGACCCTCAGCATAAGACTCTGAGCTTTGAAGAAGTTTTCAGACTGGCTACACTTGGAGGCAGCGAAGGTAAGATTTCAGCTCTCGCTGACAAACACATTTCGAAGACTTGCACAGCACCCTATATAAACTTATCTGATTGCTCTCTACACTCCCTACAGCCCTCTCACTGGATGATCAGATTGGAAACTTTGTGGTAGGCAAGGACTTTGACGCCCTGCGAGTGAATGTTTGCATTCCCGATGGACCGATCGATTTGTTTCCTGGTGAAGGCCCCAAGGTTCGACAGATCTACTGATCTTTTCTGCCCTCATACTGAAAAAAACAGCATAAATTAACCGTTTTTGGTTTTTTTTATGTTGTCATATGCAAACACACTAATCAAGTTGCATACGTTATAAATTCTTTAATGTGCTTTTTTCATGCAGGTCATTCTGGAGAAGTTTTTAAATTTAGGTAAGTTGCTATCAATTTTTTTTGAAATGCTTAAAATATCCCTTTAATTCAGTTGTTTATGTTTTATCTAAATCCTTATACATATTTGTTCTGAAAAGGTGATGATCGAAATATTTCTGAAGTCTACGTGGCTGGAAGACAAGTGGTTCCATTTTCAGATACATAGCTAGTTACTTTCTAGTTGTTTTTAGCAGAATTATAATGCATTCACTCAAGATCCTTTTTTTTTTTGAAGGATGTTACAGATGTATATTATTTTGTCTTTATTTAGGAAGTATTTTTTTATTTACATTGCAGCTTGATATAAAGATTTGTCTAATGCTCAAATTAAATTGCTGCCTTCTATTTCCTAGTGATGTAGATCATGAAAAAAATGTGACCAAATTATAAAATATATATTAATCACTGGCAAAATATAAAACAATAACCAATTGTCACCCTTTTTAAATTTATTTATTTATTTTTAATTCATGTTAACACATTGCAAATCTAGTATTTGTGACACTTCCTCACACACAGAGCTCTCGTAAGAGGCTTTTAGCTGTCTCTCTCACCTGTTCTTTCACTGTTTATGACACTTCTCAAGTAGGAACAGAGCTCTTGGTTATATTTGCTTCATGCCCTCTACGTGCAATCCTAACAATACACTGTAAATGAATCCTGAATGTATTTGAATTTGAAATATATATAACTATAATAAAAATGTATTCAATATAAATTAATAAATTAAATTGAGCGGTTATTATTTCAATCAGTGACGACATGCTATACATCTAAAATGATTTGAAACAGCATCTTTTAATTATTCAGTACTGTTTAAACATGGAGTTAAGAGACTATGCGTTGTTATATTCAAAGTTAAATTAATTGCAGTAAAATCACATAAATTAATGATAAATTTACATTACATTTGAACCAAATGTCGAAAGGTTTGATCATCTGCAGAATAATCGGTAAAAAATAATAACCACACGGAGGCGCTAAGAGACTGTTTTACACTGTAGATGTAACCACTGTCTTAAAGCGATGCTGTCTCAATCACACTAATGATATCAGCAAGGGAAAAATATGATGTGCTTTAGTAAATATGAGTCATATTTGTCTATTTTTTTCCAGTTTGTTCATATTTGAGTCCATTTTATATTAACATATCAGTAAACACGATTTATTTTTTATAATTTTTTATTTTCTGTTGATATGGTAAATTACTCTTTTTTTATGTTCTGAAACATTTTATGAATTAGATTATTTTTATGCCACGAAAATGTGCGTCTTTTTCAGCTGAGGTTTGCTGCACCTCAATGCCAACATTCCAGTTCTGAACTCTCTGTCAGTCAGGTCTGTCTTGTGCGTTTAAGAAAATAATCTGAGCACGTTGCTCAGCAAGCAAATCTCGTTGACTACTTCATCATTCATAAAATTACAATTATGATTAGTTTTGAGGCGTAAGGTCGCATATTATTAGCTGACGTATTGGTAGGACGTGCGAAGATGCCTCTTAAGAAGTAACCTTTGGAATAATAACACGAATTATGTTTATTAATAAAGCGATTCACCTGTAATTAGTTTCTTCGCCGAAACAGATTTATAGAAATACATCACTTACTCAACAATGGACTCTCTGCAGTGAATGGATGTCGTAAGAATGGGAGCCCAAACAGCTTTGACCTGTGCACATTTCCGGAATCAGAAAACATGACTTTTCGCTGCCCAAAGCTATGCATCACGGAACATTATTGTAGCTGGAAGCAGTGGCAAGAAGTTACAGACATCTTACTGACGGTTTTGTTTCTTACAAACACGCAGCCTTCCGCTTCCCAAAACGCTAACGGATGGATTGGAGCCATGCAGATTACTTGTGGATTTTGCTACATCTATTCTGAGGGCGAGTAGTGAATTTCCAGAACATTTTAACTTTTGAATGTCCCTTTAAATGTAAGACGTTAGCAAACGAAATGAACCTCAAAACTCGACGCTTTGGCGTTCTTGCCCAAGGGCTTGAACCGCAGACGTCTAGCAAATAGCATAAAGTGCGTGTCTCGGAGCGAGCGAGGGAGTGTGTATAAACACGGGAGTGAAAGACAAAGAGGCACAAAGATGGGAGAAAGACGGAGAACGAGAGGGAGGCATGAGTAAAGCGCATGTGAGTGGGCGGGGCTTCGCACGCAGACGCGGTGGGAGCATGTGAATGGAGAATGAGGCGAGCCTGTGTCATAGGCGGTGACGCCACAGTGGCCACCTAAAGCCCCGCCCCTTCCTGCCGCCTCTTTCTCTTTCACACAGAAATGCTGAATCAGTCAGAGCTGGATCGGTCTGGTTGGGAGTTTCCTGGCTAGACCACACAAGGTGCATTATATAGTTGTGTCAGACAGGCATGTATAAACACTTTAATGACACAACTTACTGAAATGGCATAAAGAACAGACTTTTGGCCATAAAATAGTTTGATATCACACATGAAGCTGATTGACTCGGTGAGTCAACGAGGTTCCCATATCTGCCATAATCCCCTCTCTTCGTGTAATCTGACAGTCTGGCTGAATGAATGTTCCTGTGTGATCTGCTCCGAGGAACACAAGCAGCTTTGTGAGCCACACCCAGACTCACAAGTTAAAGGGTGGTTTTACTCTCTGGTGTTAACTGATTACCATCTTCCCGACTACGCCTCAAGGAACAAAAGCTCGGTACACAGCAGGGAACTGGACGGGAACGTTCTGGTGAAGTTCAGAAAAGCAGAGCATTTAAGTGTGGCGTTTCCTGTGAAGTGAGAATTTTGTCGGATTAGAGCGTTTGCTTTGAGCGCGTGGTCAAGGGAGATTGTGTGAGATCACGGGCGGAACTCACTGCCCCGGTTCACTGCATCTGTCATAATCTGGTTAGACTTTGTGACAGGCCAGCCATTCTCCTTTAGTTTATTGTACAGAGAAAAAAAAACAAAAATAACCCCACTTCCCCCAAAAAACAACACCTAAAACCGAAAAAAAAAGTCAGCTACCCTTCAATTCTCATCACACATAAGACGAAACTGGAAACATTATAAGATTGAGCAGAAATGACACATTTAGCATTTCATAATGTTAGATATTTGTAATTTTGGGGAAAAATGAGTAAGAAAATCACTTTTTGCAGTGATATTTTTTTTACTAGTCATCAATATCGCTTCTCCATTTATTTATTATTGCTGATGACTAATTTTCTAATATTTGTTATATTTTTCTATTTTTTATTTTGGTGGTTAGAATCAGATTCTTACTTTTTTGTCGTCTACTTTTAGCCTCAAATATTTGTTTTCTTTTTGATAATTTGCCATCTTAAAACTTTTCGACGTACCCCGTAAAATCAGATTTAAAAACTACTTTTAAAAGTTTGTAAAATTCAGAAAATTGAACACTTTTATGAATAAATGAAAATAACTACATTTCCTTTTGTTTTCCACTATTCTCACCCCCCTCTCAAGATTTTTTTTTTTCCCCAAAACCTACATTTTCCTTATGACCACGTTTCATTCCTCCCGGCCCAAGCTCCATAATTGCTTTAATATGAAACTCTTTCTTTAAGCTCCTCTGTCTCGTGGTTCTGAGCTTTGCCCTCTTCTCCTCAGCAACAATTCACAACTGAGAAGCCAATTTACGCCTCTGACCGACACAAAGATTAACGTGGGAAGAACACGCGGAACTCTGTGAGAACCCATCTGCTCCCCCGCTGAACAAGTCCTAAGTCCTACGTCTTGCCTTTAATTCAGCCCCAGGTCATTTACTTTTTACTCGTAATACAAAGTTCTAAGCCGCACTGTTTTCCTGTTCAACTATGCCTTAGTACATCTCTTTGTATCCTTGGATGCCCCTCCCCCTGACGCATGTCTACACACTGTGGCGTAGGCATCTGCCCTCAACATCTGTCACCACCCGTCAGAGTGATGTCATCCGCCCAGACCGGCTTAATGCCCAGCCCCCTTTGTACAAACACAGAGAGAGCCAGAGTATGACAATAACACCCAATGACTGGACCAAAAGACTTTCCTTTAAGGGACAGAGATGCACTTTGAAGGTAAGACGGAAACAAGCATGTGTGAATATCGTGGGTGTTTGATCAAGGGTAACGCTGAGGGTTCACGTCAGCTGTTGTCATTCCTTAGAGGGTGACACACACCTCTCCAGCTGTTACTAGGTCAGGCAGGATTGTCAAATCTGCTTCGGCTGCGAGTACAGAAGTGCTAAAGGTTGTCAGGACAGCTGTCGCGAAAACAGGATGTCTTTGCGTCAGCAGGCGGGACAGGTGTGTGAAACGAGCACCAGCTGAAAAATCATTCAGCTGTCAGGAAATCTACGATTTGGGCCTTCTGCTGAGTGTTATTCAGTGTAAAAAAAAAAAAAAAAAACGCCTGGAAACTAACCCATTATGAGTATGATGTTCTGGAATTTCCCCCAAAATGACAACAGAACAACGTGACTATATATTTTCTCTCTGTATATTTTTTATTTACAATACTTTTTTCTTTAATGCCAGGTAAAAGGATTAAATGCAATACATAAATATGAACATAGTAAGGTGTTTTTCCCCATACAAATTTGCATATAACTAAAGGCTGAAATCAAACAGATACATACTCTCAACAAATACTTTTTTTCTTTTTCTTTTTTTTTTTAAGGAAACCTCACTTCCTACAGAAGAAAAGACGTTTATATACACACACACACACACACACACACACAAACAATACATGCACTCGGACTCACTTACATTACCATATGCAGACACACAAAAATGACAGGTGCATTGTAGGTGCATTTTATAACAAACAAATGTTTCACAGACTCAGGTCTGACTTTATGCTTATACTATTGCGGTGTTATGTCTATGGAGGTTTAGCTCATCTGGCTTCAACAACAGGAAGAAGGGCTTGTGCGCAAATTTCCACCGTGCGCACAAATACGCTCGCACGGAAACAGACTGTACCACCTTACAGTCCTATCAAACAGTCACACGTAATTAAAAATTAAACTCCCAGACATCGGACACACTGAAACTCAGAATAAAGGTTATTGGTTGTAGAATGTGAAAAAAAAAAAAGAAGTTGTCTAAAACAGACGAAGGGAAAAAAAAAATCTGATGAGTCTTAACCTTTCATTCAAAAACATGATGTCACAGTAGCAAGTTCACATTCTAAAATAATGCTAAATAAATGGTAGTATCGACTGGGCGGCCTCGCATTCCAATTGATTCGCTAGAACAGACTGTAATGATAAACTGCAGTTTAACAGACCAATACATGCTGCACACATCATCAGGTAGAGCTCTGACACGCCTCTTAAAAACCCGGCGTCAAAAGGCTGAACACTACTTACTCAGAAACTACACGGCCACGTTTTGGCACAGAGCATCTGCCACTCCCATTGCTCCACGGCGGGAACAGGCAAATCAAAAAAAACAATAATAAAAGCTCGGTTTTCCTGAAAGGTGTCCTATGCTTTAGTAAACAAAAATAATATGCAAGAATACCTAGCATAAAACACCACAAAGAGGAGCGGAAATAAAAACGGAGAGAGAAATTAATACCTATTAGAAAACCGAAATCTGTCAAGATCGTTCATGCATGAGCCTCAGACGGTACAGTTCTCTCGTTTTCTTCTTAAGGTGATAGAAAAACACAAGTCCGTTTTTCCAAGTCGTCCATTTTATCCACCAGTGTTCTCGGAGAAAGAGGGTAAAGCTTATATTCTCTGGATCTTATCGGCCACCACCACGGGATTCTCCTTACGGATCTTGGCGGCGGCTTCCGCCTTGTAGTCGTATGTGCAGTTGTGCTTGTCCGAGTACCGGTGAATTCCACAGAACAGGTTACCGCATCGACAGTCAAATCCTGTAAAACCGAAGAAGACGTAAGGCCTCCGATCACAGATATCACACCGATAATAGAACGACCAATCAACGAGTCTCACCTGTTAGGCCAACCCTTTTACGGCAGGTAAAGCATCTATTTTTTTTAGGTTTGGAGGAATCTGGGCTCTTGCCCTCGTCGCTGCCCTGAGCCACAGGGACGGGGGAGTAGGAGGAGGTGGGTTGTGTTATGACTGTGGGAAGAACGGAAAGAGAAAAAAAAAAGGTCAAAAATGAAAGCGTTGCAATGTGGCATGGGTGGATTCTGAAAGTAATCCCGAGAACGATTTCTGAGCATGGTCACAATTTTATGGGGCTGTACCCTAAAATAGGCTCTGCCACAAACCCCAAAGTCCCAGTTTCTGTCAGAATGATGTTCTTAACACTGCATAAACTTAAGACAGTCATCAGTAAACAGCTCACGCTAAAACTGGAGCAGGCCCAAAGACAGCTCTGTTTGCAGCAAAGTCCATTTTAGTACAAAGAACTGAGAAAAGAAAGCTTAATGTCCTAACGACCACAAACCTGACACTGCTTCTTTTGACATTCACACAGTAGTGTAAGGTCTTATAAATAAACACTTCTTGTATACTTGACTGATGATAATAAGTAAAAGAACAGATAAAGTAGTTGTCATCTTGCTCACTGCAGATATCTGAATATAAATTCAGACAGCACAGTTGTGGCCTGTTGACATTTCATGGGCATTTTTTAAAAGATTTCATTATATACACATTATAAAATCCCCCCTGAGACGAAGCAGCAAAACGGTGAATAAATATTGGTTTGTTTAACAAAATGATTAAGGGATTAGATATAATATTAGATTATATTAAAAAAAAGTTTAGCATAATTATTCACCAATTTTAAGTTTATTAAATTCTGCGTTCCAGAGATTGCAGAGAAATCATGAAAAAAATTATTGTAATTAATTTCAATTCTCAAGATTCATTTAAAACAGTAAGAAGCTGCATGCAATTTTGTGATGAAAATATTAAAATTACTTTCAAAAACATCAATCCCAGATTAAACCTTTTTTTTTTTAAAGTAGATAGCGCAGGTGTTTTGTATCAATAGCCAAAAATACACTGCATGGGTTAATATTATACATTTTTATTTTATGCCAAAAATGATTAGGGTATTTAAGTAAAGCTCATGTTCCATGAAGATATTTTGTAAATTTCCTTCCATAAATATATTAAAACATACATTTTGATTAGTAATATGCATGGCTAAGAACTTGATTTGGACTCAATATTTTGCACCCTCAGATTCCAGATATTCGAATAGTTGCTTCTCAGCCAAGAATTGCACTATCCTAACAAACCCTACATCATTGGAAAGCGAATTCATTCATAAGGACTGATTTTGCGGTCCTAGGTCACATATATACCCGCCATTGTATTTCACAAATAGAGGGGATCATTATGTTTGATGGTCCTTGACATGAAATTCTTTGTTGAACTAAACACGCTGCTTTAAAATGTACTTAATCACATTTCATTGCAATTACCTGGTTCAGCAGCCTCAGCTTTAGGAGACAGGGCCTTTTCCTCTCTAGAAATGCTCATTTCTGTCATCTGTTGTGTGACTGGTAAGGAGGTGGAAGGAATACTTCTGCAAAAGCAAACAGGTGGGGGTTTTAGCGTGCTCCGGCATTTCTTGAAACACAGGAGATCATTCAAACGTCAAGCAGCCGGACAAAAAAAAAATGCATTCCTTCCTTCATTCTGAGGTTTAACAACATACACGCACGTGAGGTACTCACTCTCTCATGGTATCTGTGCTGGGTGCAGGTGAAGGCTCTGCTTTGTTTATGCTGGCTTCTAGTCTCTGTATGGCGGAGGCCTCTGCTGAGGGGCTGCCAGCTGGTCCAACAGAACACAAAGACACAAATCACAAATAGTGCACAGGTGCAGCTCTAATACACTACACAAAAGGCCTGTGGCACAAAACAAGTTCAGCTTATTTACAGTTTCTCAGGGAAGACCCAACATTGTGCTAGAGCCCAAGAAAAGGATTAAGTTCTAAAACGGCTCAGAATAACATGCTATCACCGAGTTCTTGTGCTAAATGCTTTACAAGCAGTAACCAAGGCCTGTTACTGCTTTAGCAACTATAATGCCACGTTCTCCGAGAGGTGCAATGAATGAGAGCCTTTATACCATAGGATAACTACATTGTTTGTGTGGTCTGTAACCATAGAGAGTTCTATCTGGGAGGTTAGACAAACAGGTTAATGTTTCAGTGTGACTTACCCAGGGGGCTCATGGGACTACGATCACTGCTTTGCTGTCTGTTCAGGTGCTCCTTATAGCACACCGAACACATGCCATTGGTCCTGGGGTTGCCATAGAAACCACAGCCTGTGGTACACAGTATAGGAACGGGACTCTGGTTTGTCTCTTGGGCCATTGCTGATATAATCACAAAAGAAAACGGAGACAGAACAAGAGTGGTCTTGTTAACAATGACAGCATTGTGTTTGGCTTACATGCAATGAGTAGGGGACATCATTGTTTTAAAGGTGTACACAGTGGTTAATGAGGTATTCTAAACTATTGATATTAGATACTCAAGGCTGCAGTATCAGTATCGGACATGAAAAAGCAGTATTGAGCTATTCCTGGTATGTAAAACATGTTCATTATTATATTCTTTAGTTAACCCATTTTGTTTAAATGTACGTGTTCGTTTTCTTTGGCAAAGCATCATATGGTGCAACATAAAATCCAAACATTTGTTCCTTAAATCAAGTTCTATAAGATTAAAATAGACAGTTGACAACAAAGTTAAAACTATTTACACAATACTAACATACTAAATAAGCTTTTTCCAAGAAATTAAGAATGCTTACTGTTTATTAAAAACAAATCACATACTATTATTAGTAATTACGCCACATAGTCATGTGACCACAATATGGCGGCACCCATGAGGGTGACCCGCTCCACATAGAATAAAAGAGCTTTTTCTATAAAACTGTACATTTTATATTCACGTACATCACTGCAATGACATTTCACAAAACTGTGATTACTTACGTGTAACACGTTTCATTAGCAAAAAGTTACTTTGTGCACCTTTAAAGCTCAAGGGGTTTAAACTTATCTAAGGCTCTAAGCGCGGATACACAGGAAACCCCTCTATAATTAAAAGACCTTGTTTTATCTCGGCCAAAAATAAGACCAAGCTCCTCAACCACCCTCATCAGGACAAAGTAATTACAGTCAAGTCAACCGACTGACCAGACTAACACAGAGTTCTTCTCTTCCTAACCACCACATCCAAACTGAACTCGCGTCTAATCCGTCTGTCTGTATCTGTAAATAAAGTCTACACATTAAAGCAGCACGACACAAGCTCTCCCACTTAACCATGACTAACCAAACGAGTGGGTGTCAAGCGCGATATGCAATTTCAGGAGGCAATAAAGGTGAGACATTAAGCCTACATCTCTAAGCTGTCATTTTAAGCAAAAGAACCACAAAAGCCGTTCACGTGTTCAACCATGCGAGTCAAGGCACCAGCTGACAGACACCACGGATCAATACCAAAACTAGTGCTAGTCGATGCTAGCGGTTAGCACAACTTCAAACCACCACTCAACCGAGAATTCCAGGTCATTTATCCGTCTACATGACGGGACGGTCGTGTCCGGGATGTAAAAGAGCTTTCTGCGTCTTAAAGCCTGTCGAGCTCGCTATCTAGGCAGCATCGTAAGCGCGTGGCTATCTAGGCAGTCGGGTTACTTCTGTCGAATCTCGCGCAGACGAATAAACTGGCTGGGTTTGAGAGAACAGAATGAACCAGAACGGCGAGTAAACGCCAAAAAACGTCTCGACGTTAAATATCACGACAAATCCAAAGGCAAACATCGCGACTACGGAGCAGCACTGGCTTTGTTTAATCTTCCTTCTTTGTCCTTTTGCTCCAGGATTTCCTCTCCAGACAGACAATCTGTCCTTTGAACAAGCCTAAAACAAAAAGCTAACTGGCTTAGCCAGCTGTTCGTGCGAGTAACTAGTACCACGCAACACACAAAAAAAGCGAACAACTTAAACGAGATTTACACAGACACGGCACAATGAAGGTATTCCGTTGGGTTGCGTTTCAAGACCCATTACTGAAAAAATAAATAAAAAGGGAATTAAGAACAGATATGGCAAACCATTTTATGTACAAGGTGGAGAAAAGTTGGGGACTGTCCGTGTCTGGTTTTTTTTTGTGGCCAGGCGAGTCACGTTCTGGGGCTTGTGATGTTCACGAAGGTGCTGCTGACAACTTGGGACACTTTGTTTTTTAGGGACCCACCCGTCGAACGAAAAAAGCTCGATACCTCGAATAACCCTGGCGTTTATAGATCCGAGCTAGCGGTTTAACCCGGTGTGTTACACGTCCTGAATCGGTAATCGTTAATCGCTCCCTTTTCGGGGTCAGCCAGTCTTTCCGTGATCACATCGTCAAACCTTATAGCGACTATCGCCTAAAATAAAATCCACACAGACGTTTTAACGCTTACCTTGAAATCTTTTAAAATCTAATCGGTCGATGAACGTCGGTTAAAGAAACGGGAACTCTTCGAAAAGGAGTTTGTCTTCCTCCCGAGGCTTTGTCGGTGATGTAAATAAGTAAATTCCTCTCCCGTCCTCTCCTCCCGAGCTCTCCCTTCTTTCACTCTGTTTGTTTCCTTCTTTAGTAAAGGGGCGTGACTGATAGCGTCATCGCAGACAGGCAGGCGTTCATTGGCCATTCGACGCTCGTGGGCGGGGCGTGGAAGTCAAAGAGGGGCACAATCCACTTTAAGGTTTGCCACCTACACTGATGACGAAATCATACCTTCTTGATGAAAGTCTCCCGAGCCTGAAGACAACAACAAAGTCAACAGGCTCATAAATTCGAGTCTTGTACATTTAGTAGGTATTTATTGTGTTCTGTAGATGGTATTTTCACGTTTACCAGGTACTTTCAACATTTACCAGTCATTAGTTTGTGTTATCTGTCTCCCTCTGTTGTATCACAGCTTTTTGTTATTGGCAATGCAACTTTTTGGCATGTGTTGACACTCCGATGCCATCTTTACACCGCAAAGGAAGCACAGGAACCGCTTCTGAAGTGGTGCATTTACACAGACTGCATAATGTTGCATAGAGGTGTCAAAAACGCTTTTACGCAGGAACACCAATAGCAGAAAAAATAATGTTATGACATTGTAAATATGAAAATAGAAATGTTAAAGGATTCGTGGAAATATTATCTAGAAATTGTTAAATAGATTCAACAACAAAGTTTAAGAACAGCTTCTGTGAAAAGGCATCTGGTGTACATTGTGCACTGAAAAATTCTTGAGATATTTCCAAGAAGTTCATTCACTTTGTCACCTCTGTGCCCATTAATGTTGACGTCTCTCGTGTGTTTTTGCACTATATGCATAACTTGGCGTCAGTCAGCAAACTCTCACATGAACTGTGAGCCGGTGTGAGAGAGATTCCTTTCAGTGGTGTAACCCAACTCAGTGTATCCCGAGGGTGGCTTCGCACATAAGCAAAGGCAGAAGCCGCCTGGTTGTTTCTGAAAAGAAGAGTTTGAAGTGGAGGAGGGGGACGAGTTTAAAAGCTGCAAATTTAGGGAAAATAAACCTGTCTGAACTAGTTTGAGTTTCCTTTGTCACACAGTATGTGCTGTTTGCATGCATGCGTGTGTTGTGTTGTGTTGTGTGTGCAAATATACCGTACAAGAGAGTGGCTTAAGTTATTGCATGTTTTAGCTTTAATCTGATGTTTTTGGCGTTTCATTGCTTAAGGAAAGATCCCTTTCCATGTCAAACGTGAGGACAAGGCAAACAAACACCATGCGACTTTTGCATTTTTATTACAATGCGTAGATAACCACAGGTCACCCTTATTTAGACCAAAGTAAATGTGTGCAAAAGATGTTGCCTTATCTGCGTTCACTATTGAGCATATAGAACTTTATTGCATTTACATTATGCATTATGCATGAAGCTTTCAAATATCCATTTTGTGTATATGTGCTAATATGTTTTCCTTGCGTGCAAGCGTCTGCTCTTTATGGATCAGATCAAGAAGTGGTTTTGCATGTGATTTGGATACCATTCTTGCTTTTTTGGAGGATGGTTTACAAACAGATTACGTAAATTAAACCAGGACTGTGGTGACTAGTCAGTTGGATTTACTTTCTTACATTTACCTTTTTACAAGTGTAAGCTCCCAGGGTATAGAAGACGCAAACATTTTTCAAATGCAAAAATCATACGCCATAAAGTGTAATAATAGAAAATGAAGTTGCTGGTGCCATTGTCTCACATGTGTTGATCCGTAAGAGCATCAGAAGTGCATGAATACTAACACTCAGTGAGTTTTTACCTCATGACAGTGATGACCTAATGAGCTTACACTGCTTTATCTCCATAGAAACATCCGTACACAAATACTCGGCTTATTCTTCAAGAGGGGACATGAATGAAACCTGAATGATTAGGCAATATAGTAATTTGTTAATCAAAATGCTTTACTGCTGAAAGACTGTAAACGGTGAGGCAGCTAACTAAGAAAAGAAAAACGTTGGAAAATGTGGAAATGTAACACTTGATGCTAAAATAACTAAAGGTAAAGTAAACTTAAAAAAAACTATATAGACAAATAAAATAATAAAAATGACAAAACCCAAAAATGCTGAAACAACAAATTAAAATGAAAATATATCAAACTAATAAAATACTGACATTTATATCGGAGTTAGAAAAAACTAACATTGATATTTTAAAACGACACTGCAGTGAGGTATTGCTAGTATTCCCAGAGTGATGGAATATATTTAAATCCATAAGATGCTCTACTGAAGGTAGACTTGATTCATCCTTCAGTTATCCCACTTTATTTTGACATCTTCTTCCTGCCCTTGTAGTTATTTCAAGTATGCTTTCACTGTCTGTCAGTGCTCTCCCTCTCTACCTCAGCCTACCCTCTTCTTCCTTAAGGGAAATTTTGTTCATTTGCTCAAAAGTACCCAGTATTCTGGCGGTTTTTCATAGTATCAGTGTTTTCATTCTGCCTTCACATAGAAAGCTGCTGCTTGTAGCCGTCTACATTTCAAAATATGGCTTTAGCAATTACATCTCCATCTGTGCATTTTCCGCTTCAGCAAAATGTTTTTTTATCGATCCGTCTTCAGTCAAAGGCTGTACTGAATCCCTATATAGTTATAAACTTCACAGTTTTATTCATGTCTTAATTCAGTTTAAAATAATTTATCGCCACATATTTGTCGATCGAGCAAACATGCATACATGCGCGTATAATCCAGTCAGCAGGCGTGAGCTTGGAAATATTTAGTTCTTTATCACCAATGAGATTCAAACAAATAAACAAACCATGCAGCACCAGTAAATCCAGATTTAATCACGGGCTCAGTACTAAAATGTCCCTGTCACAAGTGTTTTGTTCCTGCCATGAGCGAGTGGATATAGAAGAGTGCAAAAGAAATGAATCATGCTTAAATATTTTCCAGACAAACCACTTTTTCTTTTCCTGCACGGGCAGTACCAAGAATACGGGCTGAATGAAAACGTGAGAGTAACAGGGCACCAGCCCTTCTATAAATATAAACCTTCATCCACCCAGAGTGTATTAAATATCCTGACTATAGGATTCTTCAGAGGAACAGAATGCAGATGATTGGCTCACATGATCACCTGAAGGCAGTTTAGTCTAATGACAGCAGTAAAAACTGTTAGACTGACTCAGATGAATGCTGCCAGCTCATAGTTTTAGTCATGTCTGTTGAAACTAAATGGCTCTTTATGTAGCCATTATGCGTGTACTGTACGTGTAGTTTAAATGTGATTGCAGCGGTCAGGAATTTTTGCTTCTACAGTTCTGACACTGTTAACATATATGAAAAACCTTTTTTTCTCCAAGACTTGAGAGGGGAAAAACAGCAACCTCCGTGGAACATTTTCTGTTTCTGTGATCAAAGGTACGCCAGTGGCGGAGAGAATGAGGAAGAGAGAAGAAGACATGCTCAGAATACAGTTACGGCCCGTGTCAGTTCTCCGAAGATGGAATCCCCAAACGGTGCCGCTAAACTTAGCCGAGGAAAACAATCTAGCTCTCTGCAGGGTGAGAACACAAGTACAGAGATAGGCACTCAAGCTCATGGGATCTCTCTCACACACACAAACATTGACACAATATGCACTGTATAAATTCAAATACCTGACTGAGAGGTTAATGTGCACAAGAAATGGGTCAAACATTGAAAATGCAATCTAGCCTGACATCATCTGAATTCCCCTAAATTTCTCATTCATTTTAACGGAACAGCCTCAAAGGTTTCTCTTCAGTGACATCAGGTGGTCAGGATGTGTAACAACAATGAAGGAATCCACAAAATACTGTGTTGTTGCTGTCGCATGCACTGAGCATCTACACTGCCATTGAAAATTTTGGAATAATTAAAAAAAAAAAAAAACAGAATATATTGTAAAATATTATTGCATATATATTATCGGTTTTATGTTTCATTAAACTTTAAAATACACCAAACTTTAGTGTCTCGTGATCCTTCAAAAATTATTTTATATGCTGATTACCTGTTGAAATGGTTGCGCTGCATAAAATTTTTCTGCAACCTGTAATATTTTTTTCTTTGATTGTTTGATGACTAAAAGGTCTTTACTATTACCTTTTATTCATTTGATCAATTTTATCCTTTCTGAATAGAAGTATTAATTCCTTGAAAAGAAAATTCCGTAAACATTTGAATTGTAATGTTTACTGTAACAGTAAAATTTCTGTTTTGAATAAACATTCTGATTTGTAACTTTTTTAATCTTTATATTCAAAATATTCTGAAAGAAGTATCACAGGTCCCCAAAAAATATTTAGCAGCACAACAGTTTCCAGCTTTGTTAAAAAAAAAAAAACAAAAAAAAAAAAAAAAAAAAATATATATATATATATATATATATATATATATATATATATATATATATATATATATATATATATATATATATATTCATCATATTGACACATGAGCATAAGAAACTTAGAAAATGTTACTGATAAAAAAATAAATCAGTTTACTATATACATTAATGCATGACTGACCTCTAGGGAATAGTACTAGGGTCACATTTACATTTTGGTTTCAGTAACATTTGTGGTATGGGGATTTTTAAAAAATATTTTCTGTGCATTTCCTTTAACATTACCAGATGCTTATCCAAAGTGACTTAGACTAATATTGCATTGATTTTTCTTGAAACTGAAACTGACAAAGTTTCACTTACTTATAAATACAACAGCATATCAAGATCTTACAGGACCCAGCAACTTTCCATTTTCTCTTTTTGCATACATCTAATATCTCTATTTCTACGCTTCTACCATTTTGTGGAGCACCATCCCACACCTCAGGCATTTACGAGTAAAATCGAATTTTTCCGGAGACCCTTCCAGACTTTCTGGTTTAAGTCTTTATTGTATGGCAGCTTTGGCTGTAATGGTTTAGCATGCCATGTTGTATTCTATATGTGTTCTTTTATAATCTTCATATCTGAAATCTTATTTTCTACATGAATGCCATTCCTTTAACATCTTATGGCTCTAATTTTACAATGATTGCACCATTTCCTTGCACCATTTCCACCTGAAGCAGTATTTAGAGTAAATTTTGCAGTATAAGTGAAAGTACAGCTCACAATGACCCTGATCACCCTGCGGCACTAATCGTCTCTTATATCCCTCTTTGCGCTTTCTATAGTCGGTCATTAGACCATCATCCTCTATTTTGGCTTGGTACTGTGTGACCCCCTTTCTTTTTGAAAAAAAGAGTCATAATTCTGTTGAATAATTCAAAGGGGGTGAAATTGAGAGGCTCTAGAGTTTCGGCTGGTTATTGTTCCTGGGCGAGGTTGCTGAATGCTAGTAAAAAGTGAACTCTTCATGCAGGGTACTCATCAGCCGCCAGGTTCTGTTCAGCCAGGGCATGGTCCACTGCTACAACATCATCACACACACACACACACTCGTATATGCATGGACACACACACGCAAGGTCAACCACATGCACAGAGTGAAGGCCACTCGGGAGGAGGATGCCACGGCATAAACTCATCGCATCAGAAAGTGACGGTAAAAAGACTGTTACTTTCTATGTCTTTTTTTTTTGGTTTCATATCAAAGTGATATTTTAATGTATTCATAATCATACGTGTTAAGCAGTGTTTTTCAGCATTTGAAAGTAAATGTATTTGCTGTTTAGTAATAATAATAAAAATAAAATAATAATGTGACATTTAGATTAGCAGCTTAGCGAAGACAACTGTACTTTCGCATTTCACATTCTGCCCTGAATATTAAATATTGATCATTTTTTTTATTCTGAAAAAAAAAAAGTTTGAATAGTTTAGTAATCTCAAATATTTTATGCTTGAATGTAAATTATAATTTTATAGGTAATTAATTTTTTTGCATAACTAAACCTATTGATTTCGGAATGCCTGCGTGGTCATGCAGCTGATATGAATTTTAAGTGTGTGTTTGTGAATTTATGAACATTGCTTTCATTCAATTGCCCTTTGACCCCTATGAGAGGACATTGACACTGAAGATGAAAAGCACTATTGTGTCTATTGTACAACACAACTAAGCATGTAATGACCCAGTCAGCACTTACCGGTCTGGTTACACTGTGGTCGCAAACAATACAAGAGACGCTAAACAGCTGCTGGGAACCCTACATGTCTGACCTTTCAGGACTTAACAATGTCTTCTTAATAATATCCCGAATTCACATCTTCCTTTTTTGTCTTATTTTCTGTTTCGTTTGCCGTTTCCAGTGAGCATTGAGGTGGATGAAGGTAAGAACGTTGACTGATTTTTGCACACTTTTTTTTTTGCACACAAGGTTTTATTTTGTACTGTATGGTAATATATGTAAAAATATTTTTGTAGGGAAGGATAATGAATTCAGCCTTTACTATGTGGAAATGGAGGAAAACTCAAAAGGAGGTAAGGAGAAGCAGACGACGCGAGATGGCAAACGGAGAAGAGAGAAAAATGGTGAAGTTAGCAGGAGAAGAGCTTCAGAGAAGAGAACTGAGATGGGTAATAAAAGAGCAGAAAAGAAACCTGAGAAACACCACAAAACAGCAAGGAAAGAGGGTGAGAAACACAGAAAAAGGCAAAGAAGAAGGAATGCTGATGAAGAGGAGGCAGAGGAAGAATCCAGCAAAGAGAAAAAGAACATTAAAAATGAAAGGACCAAGACGCTAAAACCGGAAGATGAGAAGGAAAAAGATGTGAAGAAAAAGAGAAAGAAGCATGTTAAAAATGATGAGGACGATGCAAATCCTCGAAAGACAAAACCGAAAGATTGTCGAGACGTTACCTTGAAGGAAAAGGAAAAGAAAAAGAAAACAAAGAAGCCAGAGACTACGTAAGTTTGTATTTTTTCCCTCACTCATTACAGTAAATTAATAAATGTATCATTAATATATTTACAACCATACTATGGACTAGATGATAACCTATAATGTTTGTTTAAATATGTTTACTTAAGTATTTTTTAGCTATTTAGTTTTTTTTAAATGACATTAGATATGGAACATTATTGCATTTGTTTTTTTTATCTTGCCTTATTATTAAACATTTTGCATTAAATCGATATATATAGTCAATTATACATTTACAAAATGCAAAAACGTATCTACAGTTTATATGTCAGCGTTTTTGTTTTGCCATAAGTATAATTAGCTATAGATATGTTGTATTAAATAAGAAAAAAATTCAAAGCAGAAGAGTTCCCATTTGTGGTTTGAGATGTTTGAGTCTCAGCATAACTCTCCCAGCTCAGAATCTGAGTCACAATCTGAACCGAACTCTGACTCCGAGTCGAAAGACAATCAGGCGGTGGGAGTTTTGGGGTCTCTGTCCCCAGAGGAGCTGGAAAAGTTAAAAGAAGCAGTGGACGAAAGGAAAAAGCTGATAACCACACTAAAAGGAAAACCCTGGCCCATGAAGAAAAAACTAATTGTCCTTAGGTATGTCCTGTCACTGCTGTTTTTTGCACATCCGTACACAAGCCTTCATGATGCCAGCGAGTTGTGTTCTGTCTCAGAGAGTCGCAGGAGTTTGTGGAGAAATATGAAGGGGCTTTGGGGAAAGGCAAAGGCAGGAAGCTGTACGCCTACAAGGTCATGATGATGAAGGTGAGGAGATGATCATTGTAAAATTGATGGAAATGAATACATCCTTCTACAGCTTCAGAGTCAACCTTGATTTTTTGTTGTTGGTTTTTTTTATGACTGTAATTGTCAGAAATGGACGAAGTTTCAACGTGATCTTGAGAACTTCAAGACTGCCTGCATCCCGTGGGAGATGAAGATAAAGGAAATAGAAAGTGCGATGCTTGTCACTTTAACCTAATTCCCCATTTTTTCCCTCATCTCTAAAAAAAACTCTTTTTATGTTCTTATAGGTCATTTTGGTTCGTCAGTTGCCTCTTACTTTATATTTCTGAGGTGGATGTATGGCATCAATATGATTTTATTTGGACTAACGTTTGGGTTAGTAATGGTTCCAGAGGTAAGAAAGTTGCATATTAAAACATATTAAAAATTAAACGCACAAAAAGTTTATTTCCTAAAATGTAACCAGTCTATCCTTCGATCCATCGCAATCTCGTTCACCTCGGAGGCTCTTATGGGAAAACCATATGGTAGTATGCCCAGGAAGACAGTTCCCAGAGAGGAAGAGGCCAGTGCTATGAATTTTGCAGTCTTGTGGGATTTTGGGGTAAATCTATATAATTATACACTACCATTCAAAACTTTCAGTCAGTATGATTTTTTTTTATTTGATAGAAACATATATAAGGACACATTCGATGCATCAAAAGTGATATTACAGATTTACATTTCTACAAAAAATATATGCATTTCAAATAGTTGCTGTTCTTTTGAACTTGAATCTTGACAAAAATGTCACATAATGTTCACATAAAAATATTTTTTAACACTGATCATTAAAAGAAATGTATATTATTAAATATAGAAATGTAAGCACCAAGCATAATAATAGTTTCTGATGGATCACGTGACACTAAATCTCCATCTCAGGAAAAAAAATGAATGAGAAACTATTTAAATTAAATTGTGCTAATATTTTACAATATCAATACTGTTGATTTTAAAAAATGCCATTGTGAGCAATTTCTTTTAAAGACATTACAAAATCTTACCAACTCAAACTTTTGAACAATACTATACTCACATAATTTACATTTGCATCCCTCACTCTTAAAAATAAAGGTGCTTCACAATGTTGTGAAAGAACCTTTTTTGTTACACAAAGGTTCTTTGTGGCAATAGAAAGTTCTTCGGATTATGCAAAGATGGCTTTGACTGAATGGTTTTTTTTTTTCATGGAACCAAAATGGTTCTACTATGGCATCATTATTTTTAAGAGTGTTGTCCAAAATTAGTTTTTGTCTCTTTCAGGGCTATGCAAAGTACTCTGTTCTCTTCTATGGCTACTACAATAACCAGCGGGCCATTGGTTGGCTCAAATTTCGCATGCCCCTGTCCTACTTCCTGGTGGGTGTGGGTACAGTGGCGTACAGCTACATGGTGGTAATCAGGACGTGAGTGATGACATCCCATATCAGAAACTCTTGTTGAGTCTGTCCGTATAGACAGTTTGCTGATTTCTTCACTCTTACTCAACAGCATGGCCCGAAATGCCAATGAAGAAGGTGGCGGAGATGACACCAGTTTTAATTTCAGTTGGAAGACATTCACTAGTTGGGATTACCTCATTGGAAATCCTGAGACGGCAGACAACAAGTTTGCGTCCATCACCACTAGTTTCAAGGTGTGTTTCTCTTCCACGTTTTGGATAATAAAAAAGTCTTATAATGTGAAATTAAATTCTGTGAAAGAAAATGTTATATTGATATATTATTTGATACTTTATTTGATATGGTATTATTCAATATTGTTTTTATGTAGGTATATTTTAATATACTGAAAAATACATAATAATTGCATAAAAAGTAGATGGTAATACTTTACAATAAGGTTCATCAGTTAACATTGGTTAACAACATTAGTAAACAAGAACTAAGAATAAATAATACTTCTACAGCATTTAGTAATCTTAGTTAATGTTTATTTCAGCATTTATTAAGCACTATTAAAATTACAATTTGTGTTTGTTACTGTATTTATATTAACATTATCGAAGATTAATAAATACTGTAATAAATGCATTGTTCATTGATTATTCATGAACATGTATCATTAAAACATAAAATATGTTAACAAATGACACCTTATTGCAAAGTGTTACCAAGCTGACAAACAACCAATTCTTTGTCATACTGATGACTGTCATATTCATGATTTTGTCTACATTGTGTTGTAATTTAGACTTTTTGCAATTTTATAATTTCAACATTTGTCCTAATGACGACTTACTGTTATTTATAATTCATATTTCATTCCTTATTCCATATATCTTTGCATTTTTCTTATAATTATGATTTTTCCAAAGCATGATTTATTTTATGTGTCAGAAATTAGACACCCGATCACTACTACATCTTTTCATGCAAAAAATAAAAATCAGACATATAATAAACAGAAATCTTAAGTGCACCGCATAAAAATGGCCCGTTTCATTCGGAAGAGTCCGAACAGGAGTGGAAAATGTTAATAAAAGACTAAACGATGCCTACTATTTTTGCCATTTAAAACATCAAATAACATCTCAAGTGGGTAAAAATATGTATTATTCTGGTGAATAAATAAATAATGCTAAAAAAGAATGATGTGATTCCTTTAATCTGGCCTCTACCGGCTTCATAATAAATTCAGCACATTAACAGGAGGCCATTGTGGAGGAGCAAGAGAGCAGAAAAGATGACAACATCCACCTGACAAGATTCCTTAGAGTGCTGGCCAACTTCCTGGTGCTCTGCTGTCTGGCGGGGAGTGGGTACTTGATCTACTTTGTAGTACGCAGGTCTCAGAAGTTTGCTCTGGAGGGACTGGAGAACCACAGCTGGTGGGAGAGGAATGAGGTCAGCTTCACGTAACGGTGTGCAACAGTAATCCTCTTGCCAATCAATAAAAATGAGTTTCGTGTGGCTTCACATGCCCTCAGGTGAACATGGTGATGTCTCTGTTGGGAATGTTCTGTCCGATGCTGTTCGATGTGATCAGCACTTTAGAGAACTATCATCCACGCATCGCCCTCCAGTGGCAGCTGGGACGGATATTTGCCCTTTTCCTGGGGAACCTCTACACGTTCATCATCGCTCTCATGGATGCCATCCAGCTAAAGGTACAGCTTCATTTAACAAAGACTAATTTGCTCACAGTCACATCTTCGGTCTTTCCTGAAGTTCAGAAAAGTAATGACTTCCATCATTCTAGCTCCCTCTGGCCACAGAATCGGTGTTAAATGAATCATCTTCTTATGAAGGTCATTTATCCTCCTAACTGTCACATATTTTGAAGAGGGCAGAAGAGGAGATTGTGAAGAAAAATATGACAATCTGGCAGGCTAACCTGTACAACGGGACTGTGCCTGATAACTCAACTGCTCCTCCGATCACAGTGCACCCTGCTGATGTTCCCAGAGGGCCTTGCTGGGAGACAATGGTTGGACAGGTACTGGGGAAGAGTGTTCAGTTTGAATTTAATTGTACAGCTCATTTCACAATAAAAATTCCAGTAAACTTAGAACTCAGTATGTCCCAAAGCAGAATTGAATTAGACCTACTAAAAACTCTATAAGAGATTTAGGTTTAGGATAACAAAGAACCTGTAGGAGGAAGCCAACCTCCTTAAGATGGGAGGCTTCTGAAGGGTGTCCTTACTGTGCACTAGTGGCACCGACCGGGATTGCAAGTACACTGACATTAAAAAGCCTTTTCTCAAACAATGCCCCGTCTTGGGCAAGAGGCTAGTTCTGACCGCAAATAGGCACCGGTTGAGCCAAAGTGACTAGTTTGGCCTGTTATAGCAGTTATAGCAGTTATAGCAACTTAACTGGCTAAAATCAATAATGCGTTTATAATTCTATGACTAAGTAAATTCTATGATTTACTTTTAATTTCAAATGTAATTTAACTTACTTTTTATATTCAGCAGCTAATGCATTAAATTGATTAAAAGTGAAAGTAAACACTTTTACATTGTTAAAAAAGATTTAAAAGATCTCAAGATCTCAAACTCTGTTGAGCTTTCCATTCATGGTTTACACAAAAGTATTAAGAAGCACAACTGTTCTTATTTTATTTATTTATTTATTTTTACAATTTATTCCTATTCTCAATTTTAGCAAAGCAGCATATTAGCACGATTTCAGAAAGGATATGTTACGTTGAAAGCTAGAGTTATGGCTGAATAAATTACATTAAAAAAATACATTAAAATGGTCAGTGTAATATTTCACAATCTTTTTGTATACAATATTTCTGTATTTTTTTAATTTTTTTTATTTCAGATAAACTGTGAGCAAAAAATTGTAAAACATTTCTGTATCAAAACAAACATTTAGTGTAGGTTTGAGCAAATAATACAAGATTAAAATTTGATGAGGATAAATGAAAAAAAAAAAAATCAACCATTACATCAAATCTTTAGAGCCTGACAGCATCTTCTGCATGTACAGGAGTTTGTTCGCCTCATCATTTCTGATACAATGACTACTTACATCACTCTTCTTATTGGGGATTTCCTCCGAGCCGTATTGGTGCGATTCCTAAACAACTGCTGGTGCTGGGATCTGGAGTATGGCTTTGTGAGTACCAACAACGCATGCAGTGTTCATACACGTGCTTTTATAACTAAACTATGCTCTCTCCATTAGCCGTCCTATTCAGAGTTTGACGTCAGTGGGAATGTTCTGGGACTGATCTTCAATCAGGGAATGATCTGGTAAGAATTATTATACTACGTGTTTTCTTGCCTTCCATAATAAACCAGTATACTCACCAAATCTATGTCTTTGTGTATGTGCGTATCAGGATGGGGGCATTCTACGCTCCATGTCTTCCGGCATTGAATCTTCTCCGGCTTCATGTGTCCATGTACCTGCAGTGTTGGGCGGTGATGTGTTGTAATGTGCCTCAGGAACGGGTCTTTAAAGCTTCGGGCTCCAATAACTTCTACATGGCCATGCTGCTAGTCATCCTCTTCCTCTCTACGCTGCCAGCCATATACACCATTGTCTCCATACCTCCCTCCTTTGACTGTGGACCTTTCAGGTTCCAAAATTTTGCGTATGAATTAGAAATGGTGTAGAGAATAAAGCCGTATAAATTCTGTAATTTGATGTTTCTGAAATTGGTTGGTGTGGGGAAAGCTTTTGTCTTAAATAACTTTTAGTAAAAATGAGAATTTTACAGTAACAAGCTGCATGCATGTATATATTTATACTTGTGTGTAAAATGAACACTGAATAAGTGAAAGAGTGATGGTTATGAGCCAAGTCTTGCAATGGCGGATCTTTAGCACTAGAGTGCAGCAGAGTACAATTTTCTTTTCATATTTTTTCTCCTCAAAATCAGAACAAAATACAGCTACTGTTAATTAATAGTTTATATATATATATATATATATATATATATATATATATATATATATATATATATATATATATATACACAAATAGAAAAGAACAGTTTTAATGATTCTCATGGCTAAGAAATGCTTATTATGTAAGCATTTGATAACCTTTTTTTGTTTTGATTTTTACAAGTTTAGAGTTTCTGCTGTTTTAGAAGAGAGTCTGAGAGTATTTTTACATTTTCCTGCAGTGGGAAAAACCGCATGTTTGACGTGATTCAGGAGACCCTGGAGACAGACTTTCCTGCCTGGTTCAGTAAAGTATTCAGTTACGCCTCGAACCCAGGGCTGGTGCTGCCCTTTCTTCTGCTCCTGGTGTAAGTTAGAATTTCTGAGTACATCAATGTGACTTTCCTGTACTTCTGTCAGGATGTGGTATTGAAATTGCATTTTTTTTTTTTGTCATTTTTAGTCTTGCGATATATTATCTGCAGTCCACTTCTAAAACATACAAAAGGGTAAACATGGAGCTGAAAAAGAAGCTTCAAACTGTAAGTTAAGTCCAAATGTCTGTTAGTTTTAAATGGGTTATGAAAGGTTAATTTGCTGACATGCATGCAAGGTCAAAAATCACTTTTTCCAAACCCCCTCCGTAGATTGCTTTAAATGAAATTGACCAGTGTTTGTGAGCTTTATATATATATTTTTTTATAATTTAAACCAATGTGAAAATATGCTAACATAAGGGCTTGGGATTCGTTTTTAAAATGACTCATTTTAATGATTCAGAGTTGACTCTTTCTTTTAAGACACAATAACTTTATACACAATGCACTTTCAGATTTAAAACTTTGTAGGATGTTTTCATTCACTTAAAGACGTATGACATTATGTAAACTCACCAGCAGATGGAAGCAGTGACATTGAACAACAACAACAAAAATTTAAGTAAAATAATAATAATAATAATAATAATAATAATAATAATTATTATTATTATTTACCACAAATATCAAAATAAAAAATTATATTAGTTCAGCTTAATCACTGGAAAAAATCCATTGATTCATCATTTATAGTCATGTCACAGAATTCTTTAATTTGTGTTTTACAGCAAAATGAAGAAAACAAGAAAAAGAACAAACTCGCAGCCTTAAAAGCAGCCAATGAACTGGAGCAGGCGAGGAAAGCAGGAGAACAACACAGCAACAGCGCCTCCGATTTGGGTGAGAGCACACTGAACGGGTCAAAGCTCCCATCAGTCAGTGCACAAGACAGCGGCTTGGAACCAATGCAGAGAAACTTTCCATTAATGCTGAAGAGTTAATGTGCTGTGTTTGAACAGCATGCGGCCACAGTCTTAAAACAACATGCCCTCGTTTCTGTATATCAGTGTTTCTGTGAGACCGCAGTTGAAAGGTCTTTCTGCCTTCTCTTTTATTCAGGAGTGAATGAAGAAAGCAGCAGCCTAGACGAAGCAGGCCAACACAAACAAGCTGGACAGAACGGTCGCTTGGTTCACCCTTCACGGAGTCAGCATGCTCAAAACTCTGAACCTCCCGTCTCATCGACCCACGCAACTACCAGACCCCCTGCATCTCGGAGCCACGCAGCATCTGGACATCTTCCAGGTCACCCACAGCAGCCACAGAAAAACTCTTACTCCAACAGGAGATAAACAGCACAGATGTAAATAGATAAACGAATCTGTATGTTGCATGCACAACATTTGGCACTTATATGAACATTTTTATTTCTTGCTGATGCGGTATAAATCCTGTGCCCG
The DNA here is from genome assembly GCF_018831695.1 of Puntigrus tetrazona. Taxonomy (NCBI): domain Eukaryota; kingdom Metazoa; phylum Chordata; class Actinopteri; order Cypriniformes; family Cyprinidae; genus Puntigrus; species Puntigrus tetrazona. The sequence goes on from NC_056703.1 coordinate 10,306,576, forward strand.
CAGCACATATCATGAATGTCTCAGAGGAGCTCAAAGACTTGGTGGCTATGTAACTCTAGAATGATAAGTCTTATCTCTGTGAAAGAGAAATGACTGCTCTTGTTACACGCAGGCCAAACTAGGGTCAGACTATCTCTTAAATTGTTGTTTTAGAAATATTTGCTTGATTGTTGGTTTAGTTGCCATTAGTTGCCTTTCATTAGCACTGGAGCACAGGCTCATATTTTGATATCCTTTTTTAAAATCTGCAATACAGAGTTGTTCATGCAAACTGCACACACAATAAAGAGCTGCTTTGCCATTGACACATTTGTTAATTTTGTAACCATTTAGTATAGGGACTGATTCTTTTTTGCTAACTAGTTGCTTATTATCCCTATTATTAACATATCAGCAGTTATTATTAATCCTTATAAAGCACATATTCTGCATGATTGTATTCTACAATCCCTAATTTTAACTATTACCTAAATTTAACATGTACCTTAATAACTATTAATAAGCAGCAAGTTTGGAGTGTGGGGCAAAAGTTGCAGTTAATGGTGTGTAAATAGCGAGAATTGCACCTTAAAATAAATTGTGACGGTTTTCTACAGTGGATCGTGGGTAGAAATACACTTCATCCAGGGCTACTTTTCCCCACTGTGGTGTGAGAAGCTGCAGACAATTCAGTTAATGAATCAAATTAAATCACAAACAATTTCAGAACTTTTTGCAAACCTGCCAATTAGATCAAAAAAATTCATTAGGAATCATTAGCTCTGATTCTAAAAAACACATGAACTGATTGCTGGAATATCAGGAAAAAGTATTCTCAGGTCAGCATGAGATACTGGGACACAGCAGTAATTTACTGGGAGCTCTTGTCTCTGGAAGAAGCGCATGCAAATTCATTCTATTTACAGTGGCCCTGAAATGTGTTTGGCCACACTTAAACAAGACAAGATATCTTTAATTTAAGGACAATATAAAAACCGATACAAAATGATTAAAGTGCCCCTATTATGGATTTTTTTTTAATGATCTTTCATGCAGTGTGCAACACAGCTCTAAATGAATAAAAACATCCTGGGTTTCAATCTGAAAGTGCACCATGTATAAAGTTATTGTCTCTCAACAGAAAGACCCGACTCGAGTCATTGAAAGAAATCTTTTTTTAAAAGTAATCCCACGCTGTTTTATGTTATGTTTTAAGTCAACATGAAATGTTAGCATATTCACTTGTTGGTCTTTTCATGTTGGTCTGAATGAAAATGTAAATTTATTCTTTGCCACTAGGTGCCCTTTTTTAAGTAATATAGTTGTACACAGAGCATGTCAACCTGTTGTTTGGTCCTCCCGAAAAACAAAAATATTAACCTTATTATTACTAATAATAGGGGCACTTTAAGTTGTAAGAATCACATTAAGTCAAAAGTAAAAATAAATCAAATAAGTCACAAACAAGTCATAATTTCTTGGCAGATTTCCTACATTTTAACTGTGACCAAAAATTGAATCTGCAAAATGCTTTTTAGGGCCACTGTAACAGTCAACCTGAAATGCATCCTTATCCCCCATAGAAAAAAATACAAATTGATTTTTAGCACTCAAGATTGACAACTTGGCCTTGTCCACCATTCTGCCTCTCCTCTCCATTTCATTGTTTCCCCACTCTCCAATCCATGCAGCTTTATCTTGATCAGCATGTCAAGTGGCCAACATTTCCATGTGCCGTACTGTATTCTCAAATCTGCTCCCAGTTCTTAGGGTGTCTGATGTCTCGGATTTGGCAGTGAAGCTGCATGTGGCTCATTTGTCAAGCCACGGCCCACACTGTTCTGTTTGGGGTTACGCTGTGTACCATTTATGTAAGGGCATTTGTTCCCAACCCACTACTAGAGGATAGTAAAAACGTTGAGAATATCATTGAACACCTTCTTTAAAGCTAGACTGACGAGACCTTAAAATCCTAAGGAATTTATGATATCTCTGCATCAAATCTTGACGATTACTTATTAGACAACTGGCACATAAGTTTCATTAGCATTGCAAATGCTCATACATAATTCATGGGCAGACTTCATTAAGTATTAACACGAGCAATTTGAGATTTTGTTCATTTGTTCATTTAGAGAGCCATTGTTAATTCGGAGATGCAGCTCTTTTTGAATTTATTTGACGTGTTTCGGAATATCCCGGGAAATTAAGAAAAGTGATATTTTAACAACTTCTAAGATCTAATAACAACTCATTGTATTGTGAACCTTGATGAGGTCTTCACAGTGTCATGTAGTATCTTACCTGCTGCCACCTCGGAGAAACTTCTTTTATATGTGGGACATCTGATCTGTGTGATTGTAGTTCTGTTACCGGACGTTATAGTAGTAGACCTCTTGTACATAATTAAGTCAAAACAATTACTGGTTTTCGGCAGCTGTGTTTGAGAAAGAAGGTTAGTTTCCTTAGAGGAGCCTGAATTTCCTGTCGATATGCTGCTTTATTTAAACCTATTCAAGAATAAAATGACAAATGCAACCATAGCTGAACATGGGTGATCCGTAGATTGTAGTTTGTTTAAAATTAAACAGTTCTGCTAAGATCCTAAGGTTGTGTAATGAAGAATTACGCCGTTTTCTCTGTGGAACCAATTTTATCCGCACTTCACATTATTTCTGAGATAAGCTAAACCTGTTTCAAACAATATGTTATTCCTACTGTTATTCATTTATTAAATCTAGACAAAAAAAATGCAGGCATTTATCATTAAATTACACGCAGCGCTTTATTTGTATTTTACGTATCATGAGAGATATTATGATTGTTGTCTCATTATTTTAATCTTTGATCTGCCCCGTATGCTGGCGTTTTGTTTCCTGGCTGTCACAGCAGGGCTTTAGATCTTGACTACCATTTACTGTAGTCAAGGAGTCATTTGATTCCTTTTTTAGGAGTGAGCAGCTGTTAACAGAGACCCACCTGACAGTCAGGTGTGTCATCCGCTCTAGATGCCTCTCAAGTTTGAATAGAAGGACTTAAACTCGAACCGGCAAGATGCCCCGCAGAAAAAATGATGTTGCGATAAATGTGGATGATGGTGAGTAGATTTTAATATCATAAGAGAACTTTGGTTCAGTGTGTGTGTGCTAATGGATCGTTTAAACCAGTTTCAGATGCATCAGTCTATACGCGAATAGTTTGGGTAACTAAAGTGTATGTAATATATTTTGAGAGTATAATGTAATTTAACATTTTTAACACTGTTATGCTGCTATGTTTACCTTATGTATACTTTATTTTGCAGGTTTTAATAATATGGTATACAACAGTATATCACTATTTTAATTATTGTGAAAGTATTAAAAATAAAAGATGCATTCAAAATCTTCAAAATCGTTAATATTGTGTGTGTGTGTGTTTTACAGTTGGGATGGACATTGATGCAGAATATGATAGTGGAAGTGATGGTAAGCTTTATAAACAATTATATATATTTTTAACTGATTATTATTTTAATATTTTTATTAACAAAAGCATTATTATCATTTATATTATCCGTTCAACACAGAATATAAAATATGAGTAACACTTTATTTTATAGTTACCACTGTTAGTTGTTTTTTAGAATGCATATTACTAGAATTTTATCCATTTATTAGTTTTAATTAAGCACATATTAAGGCCATATTCTACATCCCTTATCCTACCCAATACCTAAACTTAACAACAACCATACTAACTATTAATAAGCTTGGCTATTCTAAGTGTTGGCTATTCTAAAGTGTTACCAAAATATGTGTTTAGTTGTTTTATTTTAAAATGTATTGACAGCATGCACACGTTTTCCCTATATTTACAGGGGAATCAAGAAGGAGAGCACAAAACAGAAATAGACAGAAGCCTGCAGCTCGAGGAAAGAAAGCCAAGCCAGCAGATAGCGCAGAGGAGAGCGAGGAAGAGGAGGCTCCTCGTAAGAGAAAAGGCCGAAAGAAGAAGGAAGAAAGTGAGGAGGAGAGCGAGCAAGAGCAAAGAGGAAGAAGAAAGAAAGCAGTAGGTTCAAAGAAGAAGGCTGCCGCGAAAGATGACTCCGAAGAGGAGAGCGAAGAGGAGAAGGGAAATAAAAGAAGAGGAGGCAAAAAAGGAGCGACTAAGAAAGAAAAAGAGGAGGAGAATAGCAAGGAGAAAAAGGTGAATGGCAAGGCGGCGGGAAAAGGAGGGAAAGACAAACAGGATGATAAAAAGAACAAAGGCAAAAACAGCAGGTGCAGTATTCTCTAGCCTCCATCTCCACCTCCGGTTCGAATTCTATTGAATATTAAATTATTCAGTAGATTTGTCATTTGATGAATTTATAATTTTAATAATTTAACCTTTAAAAAAAGTGTATTTGAATTCCTTTTAGCAACCAATGTAATGCAGTGTTGTTGTCATGGACTATCCGTATTGATTTCAGCTAGACATTTTCACTCTTTTTTTTTTTTAATCTTTTGCCTTCCAACTGATGATCTGGAAGTGCTTTTCCATCCTGCCACTAGAACTCTTGACCTGACTTGACTAAAACTCATTTTATCCACTAAAACAACACTATCCTTTCGGAATATGCTATTAAATTGGACTTTAAGGATTGACTGCTGGGGTTTGTTCTGCAGCGGTTCATCCTCGGATCACAATTCAGAAGACGAGTCTATGTCAGAGGGAGAGATGGCCCGACTAAAAGAGGAAGTCGAGGAAAAGAAAAAGCTGATAGCGACGCTTCGTAACAAACCCTGGCGTATGAAGAGGAGACTCAAGTGCCTGAAGTAAAAACGGATTTCCTTCTCATTGCTTGTGCTGTGATTCTATTGGCTCAAGCGAACTTCATTTATTTAGCATGAGTTTCATGTTTGTTTATGTGCTTCATTAAAACTTACAAGCTGCTGTGCTTCTGCTTTCCTGCATCTCCGTGACTCTTAATGCACTTTAAGCTGATGTTTAAAGGAGCTCTTTCTGGCCTGTTTTAGGAAGCATGCAAGTCATTTAAATTAATATTAGTACGACATAGTGATTTTTAAAAGGCGACAAAAAGCTTTGTTAAAGAGCCAGCATCATCCAAAACGCTCTCGATTGTACTTTGCGATAAAACGCTTGACTCTGTGTCTACACCAGTGAATTCATTACCTGGTGGCCTCTGTCTGAACCTTTACCTCAGACTGCCCAGTGGAATTGACCAGTGTGGGTGACAGGTGAGAGTTTGGACAAGTGCCCTCAAAAGTTAGTAGAGACTGACACACTGCCCAAGAAAGCATCAGTAACATGGGCCCTGAGAGCTGTAGGGAAAGAAACTGTGTCTCAAGGGGACACTCACTTGGCAAAGCTTGGAGATAGGTAACTTCTGCTAGGTGAGAGGTATGTTACACTTGACACTGTTTTTTGCATGCTGATGTTTCTTGAGGGCAGTCTTTGCATGCTTGTTTGGGTGTAGCTCTCTTCAAGGATTCCATTTACAAAATGCCAGAAGGTCATAACGGCCATACCCAAACATTAAACAGATGTCGATATGGTCCGCCACAGGTCATAATGAGATGCTTTGGACAATTTGGCAAACTTTTTTTTTTCCGTACATCATTGTTCAGAATAATTGAGGTAATTTTTTTAATTACTTTTTATTATTATTATGTTTTTACATTTTCCTTGAATTTAAGTTAAAGTTTATTTATTTCAACTACAATTATAAAATTAAAATAGAAAATAGAATAGGTTTAATAGATATTTAATTTCATTTAGCATTTAATTTATTTTAAGTAACATGCTATTTCTGAAAGGAGTTAGTTCACTCAAAAGGGAACGTTTTATACTTCTGTGGAATAGAAAATAACTTTTTAATGACTTTTTTTTTTCATATAGTGCAAGCCATAAGCATCTAAAACACAATGCTGAACCCCACTGACTTTCGTTTTATGGACCAAAAAAATTAAAATAAATAAATAAAAATGCATTAAGTCATACAGAATTTAATGACATGAGGGTGAGTAAATGATAGCATTTTAATTTTGAGGTTTATCTATCCCTTTAATATCTATTTGGCCTGCTTTTGTTCTCACATATCTCAGTTAGTGAATGTATTCATTATTGTGTCCATCCCATCTGCACCATTCCCATTCATTATGCATTGATGAGTTAATTAATTGGCTGAACGCTCAAGTTACAGTATGTGAAGGTTGTTAGTGAAACATGATATTTTTTTCTGGTTGTATCTGGTGCTTACGGCACAATACTGAATGGTCACGCTGCGAAATACAAGCAGAAGCAGCCAGTAGCTCAGTGGTCTGGCCTGTCTACTCATGTATAGTAATGTGATGTGACGGAAACACAAGGAGAAATACTCATGCCATGAAATTAAAACAGAACGGTTATTTTGATAAAACAATCACAAGTCATTTAAAATTGCAATAAATCTGAGTTTTAATTCCATTTCAGTGCAATTTTTTTTTATATCACCTGGCAGAGAAGCCCAGGCGTTTGTGGAGAAGTTTGAAGGGGCTTTAGGCAAAGGAAAAGGAAGGAGACTCTATGCATTCAAAGTCATGATGACCAAGGTACAACACTACATATCCCATTATTAAAGTAAAAAAAAAAAAATGAATTACAATTTTTCTTTCTTCTTTTTTTTCCAGAAAATAATCAAATTCAATAGAGACTTTGAAAACTTCAAGACAGCCTGCATTCCCTGGGAAAGTCGGATAAAAGAAGTGGAAAGTCAGTCCATCTCTGTTTATTCCTCTGTGAAATCTGTATTTTCAGCGTGTTTCTTATTTTTTTCATCTGTTTTGTTCTCACAGGTCACTTTGGGTCATCAGTTGCCTCCTACTTCATTTTCCTGCGGTGGATGTATGGATTAAACCTTGTTCTCTTTGGTTTTATGTTTGGACTTGTTGTTATTCCAGAGGTGAGATGTAGTGCTATTATTATTTTTGTTAATATACATTTTATACAAAATACATTACCTACACTACCTATATTTCTAAAATATAATTTATTCTTGCCATGGCAAAGCTAAATTTTCAGCATTATTAAGCCAGTCTTTAGTGTCATATGACACTTATATTCTTATATACTGCTTTGGTGCTCAAAATATTTATTATTATTATCAGTGTTGAAAACAGTTGTGCAGCTAAATACTTTTTGGAAACTGTGATGCAGTTTTCCAGGTTTCTTTGATAAAAGGTCAAACAAACTGCATTTCATATGAAATACTTAATCTTTTATAACTACATGAATGTCTTTACTGTCATATAAAACTGAATGCGTCCTTGCCTAATAAGAAATGCAATCTCTGTCTTTCACTCTGTAGGTATTGATGGGTATGCCTTATGGCTCTATTCCCAGAAAAACAGTTCCCAGAGAGGAGCAGGACAGTGCCATGGACTTCTCTGTTCTGTTTGAGTTTGGAGTAAGGTTTTTTTTTTACTATTGTATTATTTGAAAAAGAGATTGTAGGGTTGCTGTTGTCTTATTCGTCTTTTGCTTTTTTACAGGGTTATTGCAAGTACTCCATTATGTTTTATGGTTATTACAATAATCAGCGAAGTATTGGATTGCTGCAGTTCCGGTTACCCCTGTCATATCTGTTAGTTGGAGTTGGGATATTTGGCTACAGTCTAATGGTGGTTATCAGAACGTAGGTCTACTGACTACATCTGCAGTTCTGTAAAGAATTTTACTCACTGACAGAGCTCTGATAATGTGGACCCTTTTTCTTTACTTTTTAAATTCACTTTGCTTCTTCTAGAATGGCAAGTAATGCCAATGAAGGAGGAGATGGAGCAGAGGAAGGTGCCTTCACCTTTTGCTGGAAGCTGTTCACTAGCTGGGATTACCTTATAGGAAACCCAGAGACAGCCGACAACAAGTTTGCCTCCACCACAACAAGCTTCAAGGTTATTGACAGTTATAGTATAAAACAATGGTACACTATTCTAAGAACTAAAAACCGTGTAGCTAGAATGATCTAAAACCATGTCTTGTTCCCTCAGGAATCTATAGTGGACGAGCAGGAGAACCTGAAGGATGAGAACATTCACCTGCGGCGTTTTCTACGTATCCTGGCAAACTTTCTCATCCTGTGCTGCTTGGGTGGGAGCGGATACCTCATCTACGCTGTAGTCAAAAGATCTCAGGAATTTGCCAAAAAGGACAGGAATGAATTGACATGGCTTCAAAAAAACGAGGTACTCCTCAAACTTTTTTTGTGTGTTTTAATTGGTAATAATAATACAAATTCTAAAACGGTTTCCTCTTTGCCCAGGTTGAAATTGTGATGTCACTGTTGGGCTTGGTGTGTCCGCCTCTGTTTGAGGTCATAGGCGAACTGGAGGACTATCACCCTCGAATCGCCCTAAAATGGCAGCTGGCCAGAATCTTCGCCCTCTTTCTGGGCAACTTGTACACTTTTCTGTTTGCGCTGTTTGATGAAGTCAATGCAAAGGTACGACCACAGATAGATGGTCTAGTAACCATAAACATTGTAAAAAGGGGATATTGCTCTATTTAAGAGTTTTGCGAAGAACCAAAGCAGTTATTTAGTAATCCTGTAACATTTTATGCAAATCACTTCTCTATTATTGTGTTCGCAGCTTGAAAATGAGAAGGAGATAAAAAATGAAACCATCTGGGCTCTTAAAGAATACTATGCCAACTACACCTTATACAATAATGTCACAGAAAACATTCCCCCTCCAAACATCTCCCCAGCTGATGTCATCAGGGGTCCTTGCTGGGAGACAGAAGTTGGCATTGTAGGTACCAGCATCAGCAATCATAATCAGAGCTGGGTAGATCTCTTACAACTTGTAAAATTGTTAAACATAGTCCATTACTGTACACATTTCAGGTAACATAATCAAACTACTTTTTGACTACTTAACTTATTACAATTTAAATAGGATAATGATGTACCGTATTGATATAAAAACACAAAGAGTAAGAAAATATATTCAATTAGTTGCATTAAACATTACCTTACATCAAGGTTTCCCAAACTGGATTCATAAAGGTACTGCAGGGTGTTAGTTAATTTAATGAAAAGCTAATTATTAATGAAATCATAAAAATGTACCATTAATATAAATAATTTTTAAATAACATCAATAAAAAAAAAATCAAGGGTTTTATTTAGATTTTTTTACCTGCAGTCACGTGAACATAAACAATTAAAATCTCAGGGGTGCTTTAAGTTAATATATTAAGTGAACGTTTAATAAAGCAACATTTAGTTTTTTAGAAATTAATTTTATCAGATATAATACTCTAGGTTTTATGCACCATTTCCTGTCCTTGCAGGAGTTTGTGAAGCTCACCGTATCTGACATCCAGGTTACATACTTGACCATTCTGATAGGGGACTTCTTACGAGCCGTGATTGTGAGATTCCTCAACTATTGCTGGTGTTGGGATCTAGAAGCTGGCTTTGTAAGTTCATCCTGACACCTTGCTGTTATTCAAGTTACTCACATTACACTATATAAACAAGCCTTGGTCCATAAAACAAGATGACCTCTGTCAGACACACCTTTGTAATTTTAAAACCTAGTTCTTGGCATTTTAGCCATATAGGGTAGATGAGCAACCTGACTATGTTTGTTATTTCACGTTAAGTATATGCTCTATATGGCTTTGCCCTATCGCCCTCACTTTCCTGTCACTCGATATAGGTAACATACTACTCACTCATCCGAGGTCAACTGAACACCATGAGAAGGTGGCAGGATAGGTGATAGGGCTGCTTTACAACCAAAGTCACAGAGAGACACACTACACCATTCAGGGCACTTAATTACAGGGAGAGGTATCTTTTACTGTGACTTTTATTTCTGTGTTGTCGCCACACAGATATTTACGCATATCACTGTGCTTTTGTGTTTCTCCAGCCGTCTTATGGAGAATTTGATATCAGCGGTAATGTGCTTGGGCTTATCTTCAATCAGGGAATGATCTGGTAAGTGGATCATGACAGTGAAAACACATAATCTCAGTGATGGGCAATGTGATGATTTCAAATATGTCTGCTTTGGGGTTTTTTTTTAGGATGGGTGCATTCTACGCTCCTGGACTGGTGGGCATAAATGTGTTGCGTCTGCTGAGCTCCATGTATTACCAGTGCTGGGCTGTTATGGCCTGTAATGTTCCCCACGAGAGAGTATTCAAAGCCTCACGTTCCAATAACTTCTACATGGGACTGCTCCTCCTCGTCCTCTTCCTCAGTCTCATGCCTGTGATCTACTCCATTATGACCTTACCACCGTCCTTTGACTGTGGACCCTTCAGGTAGCTCTTGAACATGCTGCAAACTATTGAAAAGACAAACTGGTTTAAAAAAAAAAAGCAAAAAAAAAAAAGTCAGTCAGATTGCCTGAACTGATATAGAATATTTCTTAAATCAGGAAGAAATATTTATTGTCCCTATTTATTCATTTTTTTAATTTGGAAGCCCATTTCGACCACATTAGTGGAAACATTAGTGTTTCTTGAATCATAATTATTACTGAAATTATGAGAAAGAATTAAGAGAATAATTATTAAATGAAAAGTCAAAATTAGGAGATAAAAAAGGTCATGAGATAAAAAGTTTAAATGAAAGCATATTGGGGCGGTATCCAGGATATGGATTCGATTGATCAAGGACTAGGCCTTTGTTAAATTAGTTTTTACAAACATGCCTATATTTATACATGTCAGTGCAAGCCTTTTTCAGTTTAGACAGCTCTAACATTTATTTTAATCTTGGATTAGTCTTAAACTCTGTTTGGGAAACCGGCCCAAAAGTCAAAAGTATGCCTTATTTAGTCATAATTATGACATAAAAGTTGACATAATAATCATAATTATCTCATAACTACCTCTTTATTTTAGTTATGATAACCAATTACCAAATTGATTTACCAAAGCATGATTTTGTATGTTGCGGAAATACCTTCCGCAATTAAAGCCAAAATAATACAGAAAATATTTAAAAACTTGGTATAAAAAGCCAAATGTGAGTGCCATTTAGTTCTTTTCGAACAAATATCGCTACAATTTGACAAGCTTATTTCATGTTGCTCCATCAGTATGGAATAAAAATAGATATTTTTTAAAAACTGTCATAGTTTTAATATTTATTTTTCTGTGAACTTAGAACTAAATGTTTTATTTATTTATTTTGAATAATGAATATCCTGAACAATATGAGATCCATGTCTTTCTACAGTGGTAAAAGCAATATGTATGCTGTGATAATGGAGACTATAGAGAAGGACTTGCCACCATTTATGGCTGATATCTTCAGTTATGCCTCTAACCCAGGTCTCATCATTCCTGCAATTTTGCTCATGGTGTGAGTAGCCACCTAATCACCTCAAGTATAAAGATAAATGTTATATTATTTAGCTTTTAATAAGCCTTTCTGTCTGTCTCGTCTCTGACAGGTTGGCTATTTATTATCTGAATGCTGTGTCCAAAGCATATCAGAATGCAAACATGGACTTAAAACGCAAAATGCAAATGGTCGGTAAATATTTTTTGCAAATGATAGCAAAGTTCCCTTACATCAGCACTGTCAGCAATTAGTTGTTGTTTTCTGTTCCAACATTAAGCAAAGAGATGAAGAGAAGAACAGGAGGAACAACAAGGACAGCACCAACCAGGTGATGAAAGACCTAGAGGATCTTATGCCCAACAAGTCCCTGATTCCCCCGCCTGCTGAAGAGACTGGTCAGTGGGCTAAACATCTCATTCAAATAGAAGTTCCTGTTTCTTAGACAAACCTGACAGTTTTTTGTTTGTTTTTTTTTACAGAGAAACCAGCTGAACAGCTCAGCAAGTCACCAAAGGTGACGGGCAAACCAGGTGCTGCAGCTACTGGGAAAGGGGTACATGTTCAGAAGGATGTGTCTTTGGCGGCTGCAAATCCCCGGGCTCCAGTAACTCGTCCACCAGGTCCCAGGCCACCCGGGCCTCTGCCAGGTAATGCCCGTGGTCCTCCACCAGGTCAAGGGATGGGACGAGGGAGAGGTGGACCACCGCCGCGAAGATAGTGCTTGAAGAATTCACAATGCAAGAGTGCAGTTTGGAACCAAGTCCAATTTTAATACCATTACACAGTAAGAACGACCTGTAGTTAATATTTTTTATGTTCAATGTAAATATTTTTGTGGGAAATGTATTTGTATTGCGTTAAAATATGTGCAATAAAAGGTATATGGCTGTACACGTCCTTGGTGGTTTATTCATAAATTAAATTCCAATTATATTGCTAACATATCAGGATTCTAGGATGAAATTTCCTAATGGGATTCCCTTATTTTGAATCTCCTTTTTGTGCTGAACATTTTATTAGTTGCCCATGTTGTTTCACTGAACATTGTGTTTGTGTGTGTGTGTGTGTGTGTGTGTGTGTGTGTGTGTGTGTGTGGTTATATATATACACGTATATTTAATTTAATTTATTTTATTTTCACTGTAAAATTACGTACCGTGTTGAGGAAAGCTGACCTAGAGTTCAGTCATTATTTCCCCTTTTCCCTTCAACCCTAGATTAAATAATTAAGCAGGTCAGCAGCCTACTTATATTACAGGTGTTTCGACTATGACAAATGTACTTCTACAGGGATAAAATTACTGTTGGTCCATTAACAAAGAGTAAGTATATTTACGTACAACTAAGTATATTTTTATTTTTAATTATTTGCGTATCGCGTATTGTTGTTGTTGTTATGACATAATGACTATCAATTAAATTATACCGCACATATAAAAACCGAATATAAGAAATAATATGTGAATATTATTAAATCATGCAAGCAGTCACGCACAGCGTAAAGTATTACGATATGTCATCACGGACACCTATAACTCTTTGCAAACCGTTTAAACAATCAAGTCAAAGTGTCTTTTCCCCCCTCGATTTGTGCTAGCCACTGTATAGTATACGCTCAGAAAGGTAAGCTTTATGACACTGCCATCGCGTGGAAATGAAACATTTTTTAAAAAATGATTTTTTTAAGTCTCACTGGCTTTAATTTATGCAGAGTTCATTCTTGCTTGTAAATCGATGATTTCGACGCCCCTCGCGTTTTTTTCTGCTCTGCTTCTTAGATTCTGTGGGCTGTGCAGTCACTGAGGCGCGCAGCCATTTTCGGCCGCTGAAACTTTCTGTGGTATTTTATTGCGAACACTGAATCTGTCTAAGAGTGGCGCCTAAGGTAAGATATTATGCATATTACTTTATTTAGTTTTGCTATTTGGCCTTTTCTCTTGTTCTCTCTTCAGCGTGCGGTTTGTTTATATTAACGTAACAACAGCAGTAAGGTAAACAATATGCAATATTAATAGCTGCTGTAAAGTTATAATTTCTTTACATCTTCAGAGCTATTCAGAGATTGAGAGTTAAGTTGTACTTTAAGCAGCAACGCTCTAAATAATAGTTATTTCAATATATCACAGTCATTTGCAGCGTCTGCTATGTATGTTGAGGAGATCTCCCACACCACTGGAGTGACTTTGTTCCTCTGTGCCTTTGCTCTGCTTTTGCTGGTTGTTCATGGTCGATGGAGAGAACCAAGGTGCTCCTTGCCCCCGGGTCCCACACCTTGGCCTCTTGTGGGAAACCTTTTCCAGATGGGAGAACAGATCCATTTGTCATTAACAAACCTGAGGGTTCAGTACGGAGATGTGTTCCAGATGAAAATGGGTTCTCTTGTGGTGGTCGTTTTGAGCGGCTATTCTACCATCAAGGAGGCTTTGGTACGTCAAGGAGAGGCGTTTGCTGGACGTCCTGACTTCTTTACCTTCTCTGCTGTTGCTAATGGCACTAGCATGACGTTTAGTGAGAAGTATGGAGAAGCTTGGGTGCTTCACAAAAAGATCTGCAGAAATGCCCTGAAGACCTTCTCCCAAGCTGAGTCCAGAGACTCAAGTGCTTCTTGTCTTTTGGAGGAACGTATCTGTGCAGAGGCCATGGATATGGTGGAGACTCTGAAGGAACAAGGAGATGAGGTTGGAGATTTAGGGCTCGACCCGGTTAAGTTGCTAGTGACCTCGGTTGCCAATGTGGTTTGCACTCTTTGTTTTGGGAAGCGGTACGCCCATGACGATAAAGAGTTCCTCACCATCGTCGACATCAATAGCGAAGTGCTGCGCCTCTTTGCTGCGGGGAATCTGGCAGATTTTTTTCCCATCTTCCGTTACCTGCCGAGTCCATCTCTGCGAAAGCTGGTCCAGTGCATTCAAAGAATGAATAACTTCATGGAGCGCAACATCAGTGAACATCTCATCACCTTCGACAGGGTAATAATGTTAAAATAAACTGGTGATTCCTGTAGAAATCTTAACATATAGAACATATGTTTAACTTCAAGAATAGATAAGCTAACTCTATATAATTTGTTTTTATGATCAAACTCTGCATGTTTTTATAACATAACGAATTAATAATGTATGTACTCTACTGTTAAAATATTTGAGTCGTCTTGAATCTTTAAAGGATTTATTTACTTTTAGACAAAAAAAAAATTCCTGATAATTTACTAACCCCCATGTCAACCAACAATATTCATGTCTTTATTAATATTCAACAAATTAAGATTTTTCTCTGTATGGAGGATTTATTGGGGTGTAGCAAGTTCATTGCTGCTTCAACGGACTTCACACAAGCTGAGGAATAAGTCTTATCTACTGAAACTATCAAATTATAAAATGATTTTTTTAAGCAAAAATTAAAAAAATAGTGCATTCACTTAATTAAATACACATATTTCAAATATTTTTGCAACATTGTACTTTACTGCTGAACAAAAGTTTTATTTTTCTTTAAAAAGTCTTGGCACCGAACATTTGAACAGCGTGTATTTTTGCGCATTGTGGTCAGTAACAATTTCATCGAAAATATACTTTGTTTCTGTGAAGTGTGTTTCAGTTTATACAAACTAAAATATTCACACGCGTAGCTGAATTTGATGTAAACATCCTTGAGGAAAGCACGCATGTATACTGTGCTTTGCCAGGAATAAGATGGATGCAGATGTGATATAAAAACGAGTTTAGGTCCACAGTTTATGTTTCCACATTTGAAACATTATGCAGCTCTCATACTCCTTTTTTTTTTTTACAGAATTGTATCCGGGACATCACTGATGCCCTAATAGCAATGTGTGAGGACAGGCAGGAGGAAGAAGAAACAGCAATGCTTAGCAACTCGCAGATCATCCACAGTGTCCTTGACATCTTCGGAGCCGGTAAGTATGAGTTAAGAGAATTAAGCATTAAGAGCACATGTGTCAATATGTTTTATAGAACTTTCAGACGCTTCCAGGGCTACAGTCCTCCTCCATGAGATGTTATTGTGCTAATAGTTTTGCTTGTTAAAAGCATGCATTTACATCCAGAACCAGATGTTTTTCTTGGCTCTGTTTTGTTGTCACAGGGGAGGCTCTTGAGACTGATCAGACCTAAAGTTCTTCTGAGAATTTGCTTTAAATGTATGTTTGTTTGTTTTTTGTCTGCTCTTGGCTCATTCTGTTCATTCTTGTTCCAGTTCATGCTTCTTGGTAGTTCTAGTTCATTAAAGAACATTTAACAAACACCAATGAGGAACTCAAACTGCTCATTTACATTCTTTCGGCCTGAGAATGTTGTGGTTTTTCACCACACACCATGTTTTCTGCCGATTTGGTTGCCCACTTGCTAATTGTGACATATGTCTTGAGGCTGTTTACAGATTTTGATCATAACAGATGCTCTTTTTTTCCATTGAAGGTTTTGACACGATCACCACCGGTTTGCAGTGGAGCCTTTTATATCTGATCAAGTTTCCAGACATCCAGGCCAAAATCCTTCAGGAGATAGGTGAAGTCTCAAAAGGGCCAATCAAAGCAATATTGTGTTTACTGGAAAACAAAACCAAACAATTTCCCGTCATGCATATCCCTTTCTTTAGCTGTGCTGCAGCATCCTGGGGAAATTAAATCTGCAATAGCTGTGGTTTGTGGTTTTTAAGTGAGACAGACACAGGAAACCAAAAATAATACACAATTTAATCCACTAATTTGGATGCAGAACTTGAAAGATGCAAGAATGATAGCGGATGAGGTAAATGTTCTTGCTGTGGCCTCTTATATTTTAGGTCACTTGGAAAATCAGGAACTTGCCATAAATAGGAAATGGTTTCGTTTAAATGAAATTATATCCACAGGGTTATGAAGTGACTGAAAATGGAAACATATGAAAGAAACTGCATGCTATTTGTGACCCTGGACCACAAAACCGGGTGCAAAAACTCAAAATATTGAGAAATTCGCCCAGAAGTTGTCCAAATGAAGTTCTTAGCAATGCATATTACTAATAAAGAATAATATAATAATTTTAATAATAGAATAATTTTTACTGTATTGTTTTTAGTTTTAACAATATAATACTAATTTTTATGGTAGGAAATTTTGGAAGCTAAAGTTTACCCGTAAAGCATGCAAGTCTTGCTTAGTGGGTAGATAGTATAGACAAAGTGGCCTTCATTCCCTCAGAGTTTAGTCCACTCAGTTGTCACATGACTGGTCATGTGTTGACGCCAGACTGCCTCTGGAACTGAAACCATTGTCTCATGGGAGCATCCTGCATTTGTTGAATTAATTTTGTTTTTGAAAGAAATCTTTCAGTGCTAAAACAGTTTAATGAAGTCCAAAATAATACAGGCAAATCCAGCATTCATATGGTGTTTCTTCATCTTCTGTTCTGGTCATTTATTATTTGCTGTATGTGCTTTCCTAGAAAGCCAGGTTGGTATGAACAGGTTACCACAGTTTAAAGACAAGCCAAACATGCCGTACGCAGTAGCTTTCATATATGAAGTGTTTCGTCATGCATCCTATATGCCTTTCACCATACCTCACTGGTGAGTCCATGTTTCTCTCTTTATGATAATGTTATTGCTATAACCATAGGACTGCATTTATTAACCACATTCCTCTTTTTGTTCTCCATCATGTTATCTAGCACCACTGATAACATAACACTAAATGGATACTTCATTCCCAAAGACACATGCGTGTTCATCAACCAATATCAAGTCAATCATGACGTGTAAGTATCCGGGCCATACTTTCCTTATTATATGAATTTATATAAACTTGGCCCATTAAACCAGTCATAAGAGTACATTTTTGAAATATGGATAAATAAGCTTTCCACTGACGTATTTACAGAATATCTTCATGTAGCATTATCTTTACTTAATATCCTAATGATTTTTGGCATGAAAAATATGTATAATTGACCCTTACAATGTATTGTTGCCCATTGCCACAAATATACCCATGCTAATTATAACCCATAATATAATGTATATACACACACACAATTGTTTTGTCTTTATTTACTATAAAGGGATATTTGGGCTGATGCTGAGGCTTTCCGACCTGAACGTTTCCTCACCGTGTCTGGCCATTTAAACAAAAACCTGACTGAGAAGGTAATGATATTTGGCATTGGAATACGCCGCTGCCTCGGTGACAGCTTTGCCCGTCTGGAGATGTTTTTGTTCTTAACCACCCTGCTCCATCAGCTGCACATAGAGAATGTTCCGGGGCAGGAGCTTGACCTGAGCTCTACATTTGCCCTCACCATGAAGCCCAGGCCCTTCCGAATAAAAATCTCAACTCGTAACTAAGCTGTATTTCAGATATTACATGTACACTAAATGGACCACGTATAAAATGCACCTCAGAACGGTTGCTACAAAGCTAATATTGGGCATCACTGAACTGCTAAGCTAATTAACCACTACAGTCTTCATTTCTTATGTGGTCTGTTCGGCTCAGCTGTTACTTGAATATTTGTTGTGTACTCTAAAGCATGCCCCGTCATTATTTCTGATAATACATGATAGCTAAGCTTCAGTTACTGCTTGTATTTTTAGCACAGATATTTGAAGTATGATGGTTTAAGATGTTAAAGTTGTTTCCGTGACATTGAAGGTTTAAAGAGGTATGCCTTTTGAAAAGGTGCTTTCTGTTAAATGTAAATATTATAAAATGTAAATATTATAAAATTACTATTAAATGTATTCTCAAATTATGTCAAGTCTCATACTAATGAACTCTGTCTTATTTTTAACATCAAGGAATGTACCTAATAGAATATAGAACAAAATTAGCATTTTTGACTTTGCATTTTCCAAGTTTGTGCAGAGAGCTGGCTCTGTTTCAGATGTTTTTGTTTCTTACACTAAAGCACAAGCTGGTATTGATGATGTAACAATCCCATGTTTGGGGTTTAAAATTTTGATCAAAAGTGAGAGTAAAGATTTGTACATTGTTAGAAAAAAAACTATCCTACAATGGCTAACGTAACTTATAGAGTTAAAATATTAAAATAGAAAACAGTTCTTTTAAATTGTAGTATTTCACAGTATTACTGTTTTTATTGTATTATGATAAACTGAACACAGGCTTGGTGAGTATGAGAAACCTTTATTATTATTATTATTATAAGAGCTCCTAATGAATGTCCTAATTAATAATAAATGGTCCTAATTCAAACAGCCATGTCGGTTATAGAAGTTTACATGTCTTCTTCCACAGGCTGACCTGATTTCAATTTTAAAATCACCTGTGAAGTAAAAAGTAAATAAAATGTAAATAACAAAATGTGTGTTAATAAGTTAAAAAGGCGTGATTTTGATCATGTGCACACCTCTTTCAGCTGAGCGATTTCCTTGCTGTCTACGTTCCTCTGAGCATTGTTGGTGATGGCTTTCACTCGAGTTGCATAGCTGTAAGACATAAACATATTTTAAAATGTATATAATTGTGTAAATACCTTAACTAAAGCCTTATAAATGCATTAAAATGTATTAGATAGCCTCCAAAACTATCCAAACCTAACTGTTTGCACTAGAAACCGGTTCATAATTCAGATAAAACCATTAAAATAACATAGTAAGACACACAGATTTTCAATATCAAGATGGGTAAATACGCTTTTGATAAAGTTAATCTGGGAGTTTATTATATTTTGAGTTCTGCAAACTTTAGGTTTACAGTGACACGAAGTTCACAAATATAAAACAAATTCAGTTTAATTCTACAGAAGGCAATAGCATAATTATTCAGTTAAGTTTGGTTCGATAGCATTGTCAGCATTGAAAAATATTGAAGCATTGAAATCTCTGTTTTTGTTTTCATCAGATGTGAAATTGAAATCGAATATGGCTCGTTTAGGGCTTAGCTAAAACCAGGATTAGGCCATAGTTCAATTAGGACATTTAAGTCATTTTTATAAACATGCCTTAGTAAAAAAGCATTACTGGTGTGCATCTTAAGACAAAACAAAGGCACAGACATCTTTTAAGATCAGTGAGTGCAAGCTTCTTTCAGTTGAAAAAGTTCATATTTACATTTAATCAAAGACTAGGTTCAAGCCTTGCCTGTGAAACTGTGCTGTCATTAACTTTTTAAGTTCTCACATGAGTGAGGTGAGAGTTTCGTCCAGGTTGCAGTCAGAGGGAGAGATGTTGAGGAACATGAGGGTCTTGGCATTGCCGCCCAGCGAGTCCTGCATGAGCTGGGTCAGCTTGTTGTTGCGATAGGGCACATGAGGCTGCTCCATTGACAGAGCTGAAATTACATCTCCAAGGGCACTCAGAGATTTGTTAATAGAGTTTGCCTCCTGGGGAAAAACATACACAAAATGTGGGACAAACTGATTGTTGTGAGAGGCGTTAGAAAAAGTCCAAGACAGAAGTTGGGAGTGAATAAAAAAGAATAATTAAGAAAATGTCTTTGCCTTAGCAAAATATGTTAAGAAAATAGCAGAAAAACTTTTCAAAGTAAACATTTTTAAATGACAAAACAACAGTCAAGCATTTGGACACTTTCTGATTCTCAAACTTTGTAAAACATTTTAATAATCATGTTCGGGTTGACGCGAAGTGTCCAAATACTTTCTGGGACCACTTTAAATCAGCTTTTATATTTTATTTGTTCCGAACAACCTTCAGCTGGTCATCTTTGGCACCAGTTTTTGCTGCTCGTTCACTTCCAGCCAGGTCCACCAGACTGAGCTTCCCGAAACTCACGCTCCCATTGGTCAGGTTCCGGCTCTCAATCATGATGCCAATGATCAGGTGAGAACGGGAGCTCTCTACATTCATCTCTACAAAGAGTTTTAATAAAAATAGAAATATCTCAAAATTATATATAAAAAATTCAACTTGCTCCAAATCTGCTATTTTTCAGGCAGACATACTCTCTTTTATATATAATAACCCTTAATCACTCATTCAGGCCTGTTCTCAGACATATTATACAGTAGAACTCACAGGCCTCCTTCTTTGTTACAAAGTTGGCTTCAATGCGGGGTCATCGCGTTCTTACCATTTATTCATACTGAGTGTAACTAAAGCAATTAATCCAAACCATTTAGCCGGACTCTTTCAAAGTTTCATTAAGCACGTACTTGTGGCTGCAATGTGGCGGTTTGCACAGCCCTGCTCAAATAATGCAAAGAGTTCGCCAGCGCTGGTGGCCTCTTTTGTCTCTGCTCCCTGGGCAAACACAAGCCCCTTCCTGTCCCTCTTAATTTCGATTCGCTTGCTGAAAGCTTCAGCGGGGCTCACAAAGAGATCCTGCAGGCGGTCGTTGTACAGCTCCAGCATGTAGGCTGAAACCTTAGGACGGCCAAAAGAGAGAAGTTTAATGGATATTGTACATCAGCACAGCTCAAGAAACACATGCTTAGTGTACCTTAAACTCAAATTTAGACTCATTATCCTGAATGATCTCAAAGATCTTGGTGAATGTTCTTGGAATGATTCCCGGGTTCCTTCGATCTCTGTCTCCAACCATTGTGAAGGTTTTCCCTGAACCCGTGTGGCCATACGCAAAAATGCATACGTTAAATCCATCGATCGCACACTGGATTAGCCTAGGAAAAATTTATATCTTAGCATCTTGGGGAAATCTGTCCAGGTGTCACATTCTGTATATTTTAAAGAAATTGTTCTCTAAAATACATTTCGTTATCATTTATTCACTCTCATTTCATTTCAGACCATACGAGGTCATTTGTTTTGTTAAACCCCTGAAACTGAACATAGAAGGCACCTCACATGGGCCAATATTATTATACTTTTATAGTGTTTTTTGTAATTTTGGAACTTGACAACCCTAGTCCTCGTTCACTTCCATTATATTGAATAAAGTGCCCAGGATATTCTTCACAAATTCAGTTTTTGTCTTCCACAGAAGAAGAAATCCATTCAGGTTTGAAGCCACATGACAGTGAGTAAATGATGACAGAGTTAAATTTTTGAGCGAGCTATTCTAATCCTTAATTTCCATGTTTAGTACGGGTCATTTCTCATCATGTCTGGGTATCACACTCACCCACTGGACTCCGTGAAGACCTCCTCCTGTGTGCACTCTGGGTTGAAGATCTTGTCAAACTGAAACTCACGAGGCCCTCGAGGAGTCTCCAGGATCACGGAGTAGTCATCAAGACAAGCGATGATAGCGTGACCTTTTTTTGCCTGTTCTGCACGACTCAGTGGCCTTATTCGACAAAATACTCTGATTTTACCTGTTTAAGACCAACAATAAAGTCAGTGATAGCCTGTTTGATTGCTGACTTATATTTAAGATTCTACACTATTTTACTATATTTATTATTGAATTTACGCCATCTCCTTTTTTTCATATATTTTTTTTTTGACAAAATACAATTTTGTTTTTAAGTAGAATTTCCTGCTTTTAGTCATTCAGTTGCATTCAGTAACAGAAAAGGTATTTATGTTAAAAAATATTTTTGTTTTAAACTTTGAACTTTTTTGAATCTTGAAATATGTATTTCCATTTCCACACAATAAAAGATAATAATAGATAAAATAAGGCTAAAAAATATTTTTTGAATGTTAGCGTGCATATCAATAATAATCTTCATTTTTTTTAATACAACTATAAAATACAAAAAAAAAAACAAAACCAAACTATGTCTGGGAAAGCATTCAAGGGTCTTGGAGATATTTGGCCCAAAGCCGCAGAATAAATAGTACATAACCACAAAAGGGATTTTTCAGTTCATGTTGTATCTGGCAACATTTCCTGTTTAAGAAACAATTTTATATCTTCAGCCAAACTTTATGAGTGTAATATGCAATACCTTTCATGTCCTCCACCATGTTGTAGTACTTTTTCCTCAAGGTTCTTTCAGTTGTGTAGTTTTCAATAATCTTCTTGTTTTCATCTTTGATTTGCTTCAACTGGAGAGACACACAAGGAATATAAGGCCATAAATGGCAAAACAAGAAAAAATGATCGCATGCAATTCAATCGCTATGACATTTTAGAGAGTCTATTATTAGTTTAGATTAAACACTGAAAGATGTTTTTCTTGGCTGCCATTACCTCAGCTTGCAGTAACAACAGTTGCTGCCCCACACTTTTATCAGTTTCAGAATTTAAGAATCCATTCTTTCGGTAATCCTCCTCAAATTTCTAAAAAAAAAAAAAAAAAAAAAAAAAACGTCATTATGGAGTGGGAATGAATGCAGAATAAAAGTGAGTGTGCCGTACCGTGACTCTTTCATCCACCTCTGCTCTCCATGCCTCGGTCGTGTCAGTCTCTAAGAATAACGCAGAAAGAAATAACCATATAAACATCTATAAAGAGACTATTCACTTACACATGTATTAATTTATCTCTTTACCAATGACAGTGGGTTGAGCCCCTGCTCTGATGCACTCTAGAGCCACCTGCATGACCTCATGATGGAGTAATTTGGCCTGTGAACCATCCCCCACTTGTGCTTCCACCCTGAGATATCATGTGCGATTCAGTTAGCAGCGTATATTCAAAGTTTGATAGATTAGAGTTAGTTCACCCCAACAAATAAAAATAGGCGTGTGTTTCGCTTACCCATCCTTACATATACATAGTTTCATAGGTTTGATGTTAGGGGTAGGTTTAAGGGTGGGTTAAAGTGTAATGAATGGGTCAACAGTGTAATTATAAATGTAAGTACAAAAATGTATTACAAATATAATTACATACAGGTATTTTTATATAAAGTACGACACAATTTTCTATCATGCAGTTTCGGCAGATCACGTAAGAATTGCATGATTAGTGACAATTAGTCAGCAGAAGTGAGAGAACAGTGTTTATTACTTTGGAAATATGGATATTTATCTATCAAAAACGCATGGATTGGTTACAGGAGGCCTTTATTCACCGCATATACACCTAGGATGGCTTGAGGGTGAGTAAAACACACGCTATTTTAAATTTTTGGGTGAACCTTTAAAGATATTGAGACTCTTTTCCAACATTTTCTGCTGTGCCTCCTCTTGTTCCTCGTGGCTCTTCTGGCTGGACTCTTCCACAGTTTGGTCAAGATTTTCTTTAATCTCTACCAGAATTTTCTGGTTGTCTTCTGCCATTTGGTCAAACTGCTGTTTAGCCTCTGTTAGCTCAGCGTAAACGCGATGAGCCTGGAATAAACAATGCAAGGATACTGTTTTGTTCAGTCATTATAAATTTGTAGGCTAAAAGTAAGATTTTGTTAGCAATTCGTGTTTTATTACTGTGTCATGTTGTGGAACAAAAACGTATTTCAGACGTATTTTTTATGCAATAAACCTGTTGTATAACAGCACTGAGAAGGTGAGCATATGCTGATTGTTCCACAGGATCTATCACGCGCTCCTGTCCTTCCATAAGGATTGAGATCTCTCGCTCTCTCTTCAAGAGGTTATCCTTCAAAATCTCCAGCCGAGCTTCAGCTCCATCTAGCGGTACATCTGCATCACTGCTGTCCTGTTGGCAGAACAGAGTCTATTCACAAATTGCTTCGCATCTGTAAAAATCGATGCCTGGTAAATAGCACAACATGTCCTGCTCGCATGGAATCTTCCGGTTTATATTCTTTACATCTGGAATTTCCTACCTTTTCTTCAGATGTATTTTCTGGTTCTTTTTTCTCTTGAATGGCCTCAAGCACCTCCTGGACCTTCCCCATCTCTTCTCTGGCCAAATGCAGCTCCTGCAGTGCTGTCAAACAGACAGAGACTCAAATACCATTGCCTATCAATTACATCTTATTATTTGTGTTTTTAATCTCATAAACAGCGTACGATACTCTTACTTGATGCCTGGTGGTTGTGAAGGAGGTCCAGTCGCGAGGAGAACAATTCCATCATCTTGTTCTGTAAAAGTTTCCACTGATGCTTTTAGTCTCTCTATAATATACTTAAACAACAGCACATATATATATATATATATATATATATATATATATATATATATATATATATATATATATATATATATATATATATATATATATATATATTTGTGTGTCACCACCACAATCTGATACCTTTTCTTGATCCCATGAAGCCAAATCCTTTTGGTTTCTCTCCTGAAGCAGTTTGTGTTGCCCCTCAA
This sequence comes from Puntigrus tetrazona, assembly GCF_018831695.1. NCBI lineage: Eukaryota > Metazoa > Chordata > Actinopteri > Cypriniformes > Cyprinidae > Puntigrus > Puntigrus tetrazona. The sequence goes on from NC_056703.1 coordinate 10,331,005, forward strand.
GTTTTTCATTTAGATCCTCTAGTGTCTGAAACCGGGTAAATAAAATATTACACAGTAAAAACAGCCAGATGACAGCAATAATTCAGAAAAATTTTATAGCCTACTATAAATGTCACTAAGATTGCATCGTGTTCTGGTTTAGCCCCGAATTAGTAATTACATGTACCGTGTTCAAGTCAATGAGAATTTGGGAAATGAAGGAGATAAAACCAATTTGATGATGCTTGTGACTCACCTTGACCTTCTCCTCCCAGTATGAGTTTTTTCTGGCCACCTTTTCCTGGTAAATTTCTAGGATTCTCTTCAGGGTGTTGAGCTTATTTTGATAATACTTCCTCATTCTTAGAACCGTTTTTTCCTACACAAATGAATATGTTTAAGCATGGATAAAATCACAATGTAGTTGCTGTTCATCTGACTGAATGTTCAGTACACAAGCGTATCACCTGATTCTCTTGTGATGCTGTGAGAAAGTTCTCCTCAAGTTCTTGAATCATCTCCTGATGTCTGCTCTTCATTGCAATCATATCATCTCTTATCTGTTGGTACGGTAAGAGTCATATAGACTAAACTAAAATATATAGTGGTCCTTTTATTTTTTAAGTATAAAATAGTTTACCATTAAAGGGTTACTCCACACCAAAATGAAAATTTAGTAATTAAGCTGCAATGTTGTTCCAAACCTGTAAAAGCTTAGTTTGTCCTCTGAACACAATTTAAGCACAATGTTTTATATAAAAATGGGAGGTTTGTCAAGGTGCCATTGTCAAGTAATGAAAATCATCTTCAAAGAGACCCAGCTTTCCTGCAAAAAAACCCCTCAATTTGTGTTCCGAAGACGAATTAAGCTTTTTAAGGGTTTGGAACGACATGGAGGTAAGTGATTAATGACAACATTTTAATTTTGGAGTGGAGTAGCCCTTCAAAGCTTTTATTAAAGCCACTTAGTAAGTCTTTTTTACCCACAATATCACTCGCAAAAAATTAATTACTATGACCACATAAATAAATTGAATTATAGTACTGAATTATGTCTGGTATGATATTCGAGTAACACCTTTATGGTTTGGTGTTGATGAAGAGGTACTTGAGCCTTACTAATGAAGGTACCTACATCAAAAATGTGTAAAAAGCTGTTATAGTTGCGTGCATACTAAACTTCTTAAATGAGTACATTTTAATGCTAACAGCTCTGTATTGGGCAAAGTGAATAAAATGACTGAAGGTGTGTACTGGAAGCTGCTGAGATTTGTCTGTTGAGAACTAGTATAAATTCTGGGTTTTGAGTTGTTCAAGAATGTGTGGTCATGAATGGGCTTTGAAGAACCAACAGCACATGACATCAGATGAGGCGTCTCGTTCCCACCCTATGGCCCCAGGACAACAGAGGGAGTGACGGACATGTGACTAATGCAAGAAGCAAACCTAAACTAAAATAATGCATCACTGACCAAAACACTCTGGTTAAGGTTACATCTGCTGGATAAATCTATTCATAAATACAACAAGAAAACAATGCAGAGTGCACAATAGTGCTTGAAGGAGTGATATCCACATACTTGGGTTATGCATAGCTTGGCAGAGTCATATGGGATAAACATCTTGACATCCACTGGAGCCTCATCTTCAGGATGTCTTACACTTGCACTCATAGAAGACATATTGGGTGCTGTGATTAAAATCACATAGAATTTAATACATTTCAGATCAGTCTTCAAGTATGCCCAATCTCCACTGGCGGGACCTACCTTTTCCAATGCGTTTTGGACGATGGTGCCGGTCTGAGCCGATCCAGCGCTTAAACGTATTCCATTTGAGTCTACCTTTCCTCAGCCATGAGGCCTCACATTTAGCTGCACCTTCAAATATTAACATGCAGTTACAGTGACATTTAACTCTTCGAGCTCTGTTGGGGAGTCTGGAGATTGTTTTACAAAGCCTCAGTGAGCAACTCCTCTACATGGGGTACAGATCAGTGACAGTCTTTTGTCCAACACTGATATGCCAAACAACAGGGTGCAGTAAATGTAGCTTACAGTAAAAGGGTTTATTAACTAGACTGATAAATGGGGTGTATTCATCTTATATAGTCGGACACACAAACACATATCCAATTAAACAATACCATTCAAGTACAAAAATGTATTAATTTGTCTTTACATTTTTTAATTCATTTTTAAATATTAATTATATATGTTTACAGTTTTACATATACATTACAAATACATGCACATTATTTTACTTTTTAATTATTATGTATTTATTTTATTATATATTAATTTAATTAAACAAGGTTTAATTAAATAGGCAATTAAGTGAGAGTTGAGCACAAAGTAATTACTGCATGCACTTTATTAAATGAACAATTACATAACTATCAGAATATTCCACAATAACACAGAATAAAGCTTTTAAACTACCTAAACATGTCTGTGCATGACAAAACACATTTATATATATACCTTGGGTTTGTCCACCAAAAAAAATTAAATTCTGTCATCAACTACTCACCCTTCTGTCATTCAAAACCTGTATAATTTTTCTTTTGTCTGTGAAGCACAAAGGAAACTATTTTAAAGAATGTCAGTAACCAGGCAGTTTTGTACTAATGAAGTCACTGGTTACCAACATTATTCAAAATATCTCCCCAAAAAAACATGGTTTGGAGTAAATGATGACAGACATTAGACTATCTTTTTAAGTACTCAAATACAGAGGTTATTTTCACTTCTTTTTATGCAGTTTCTTCTTGTAACATTTTCAGTGGCATAAACATCATGTTGAAACGCTTGTTCCGGATGTGCTCGCTTAAAAAGACAAAAAAGAAAAGCGTAAATGAATCAAACATTTTTTTTACAGAAGATGGTTAATGTGCCTTTTTTGATGTTTTATGAGTTTATAAAATGAGGTTTAGTTTTAATTAGATGAAGTTATTTTAGATACGGTAGTATTAAGATTTCATGAAGGTTAATTAGGTGTTAGCTTAAATGTCAAGAAAATATTAGACAATATTTAGAGTTTGGGTTATATTTAGATTCTGCTAGGTGACAAGAACATTCAACCCACCTCTATCTTTCTCCTGGTCTAGATGTGTATTATGGATGTTGCATGGTCTACGCCACTGGACCTCTTCTCTCAGATCAGGAACGCTGCCTGGCAGTTCCTCTGAGGACGCAACGGGGTGAGAAAGTACCACTCGGGTGGAGACCACTGGATCATCATGATATCGAGAAAGGTCAGTGGTCTCCCAGGCACCTAGAATAACAGAAAACACTATTTATAAACCAAAAAATGCTACTGCCTTTGAAATAAATGTAAAACTAATGCTAACTTGATGAGATTCCTACTTTAATAAACAGAACGCTGAATACATTTTAATCAAGAAAATGCGACTGGGATATAAATTTACATTTGATTAAAAAAACAAAACTATGAGGGCACCACTGATCTATATAAAACACTAGTGTCTGATTACACAAAACTCAAGGGATGTATTAAGATGAACGGAAGGAGTAGGCACTAGTGTGAATGTGATATTTACTTACGTTGTTTTGCTGCTGGGGCAACAGTATGGTTACGTAACTTCCTGCCCATGAAGTTCAAAGACATGGACACATTTTCTGCTCCGGAATTGACATACATGATGAGTGTTCGTATCTCTGTTTTGTTTGGAAATGATACAAAGCACACATGTCACGTTGAGACATTGCAACACTGTTTGCAGGTTACGCTCAGACGTGGCTCTACACGATACCAGCAGGATTCCTTCACACACACACACACACACACACATAACCATGCAAGCTGAGCAATGCTGCTCAAAAAGCTACACGCAACTCAAACAATAGCCTTTTCACAACAAATTTTAGAAATAGTCTCTGTATTGTCAATCTGACTGAATACATATTTAATAAAACAATAAAATCATCCCCCCAGCGTAATGTTAAAAAGTATAAACCTTCATAGCATTTTGCTAAGCTGTGAGGGTGTGAACACTCTTTTTGCTATATAAACAAAAGCTACCTATACCTATAAGCTAATAGACAGAACAAATTTACATTGAATACATTTCGGTGAATCACATAAACATTAACATAATCAGTGAAATCATCACTATTTAGACTTTAAAAATCAGGAAGAAATCAGAAGATCAGAGCGATTACCTGGATTCAGGATGACTCTTGACTGGGGTTAGTTGCAGGAAGACCTGGCTGGCAAACATAATAGAGAAAAACTGGAAAGATGCTTGTATTTGTGAGGAACCAAACTCTCAACGCTTGTTAAATATTAACCTCAGTGGATGAGGTTTCAGGTGGGATTAGTTTGCTTGAATGGCCGGCACAAGCTACAGACTGTCATCAGGTTTCCAATGTGTGAGATAGAGATTGTAACTAGATCTAGACAGGTCTGTCCCTGTAGTACAATGCTAATGGAAAACCTGAATTGTGTATGTTTATCAGGTTTGTGAATTACTGTCTTGCCTTAATAATGTATTTTTTTATGAATTGCGAACCATATGATCCAACATTATATTGCCATGACCAGCCTGGTATATGTCCCCATGCACTTGTATTGTAAAAAATAAATATTTTATACAGTAATTTGTGGTTTTAATTAAATTAAATCTGTAAATTATTACAGGGTTTTAATATGTTTAATATGCTTAGAGTAGAAAAAGCTGCCAATTGATTTATACTTGTTGGTATAAATCCAGTTGATTTCATTGAGTTGCACAAATGTTGAAAATCATAATTTAATTCATATGGAGATGACAACTAGTAAATCAACATACCTAGTTGTGTAAGCGGATGTTTGAACATCAAAAATTCTATATATTAGATGCATGTTTATGTCAAATAAAGAAACTGATAGTTTAGAGGTTCACATGATCAAGCATAGGGTGTTAGGAAACACTGGAAAAATTTAAAAAGCAGAGAACATGTCAAGATCTGTTTGAACAGTGTTAGGTCAGTCCTGTTCCTAAATGCAAGTTCTAACAGCTCTGCATTCATCAAAAAACAGCAATGACTGGCTGTATCTTTGTAGACCAATCAATGTTTTGTCTAAGGAATGTGAATTGATAGGTATGTTGTCTCATTGTTGTCATTATTCGGTTGGAGTGTTTAAAAGAATGAAGTAGAACTGGAAGCATTGCTTGTCTCTTTTTGTTCTTCAGTGGCTTTTTCCAATGATTTTTTTTTTTTATTAACCAGTTGTTCAATCTGATACCTTATGTGCTTTCATATCCACTGAACCCTGATTAAAATATTGCTCAACACAGTGCGTTAACAAATGCCAACAATTGTGTAAAACTGTCTACATCTTGCAAGCTTGACGGCTGGTAGCCAGCAATCGGAGTCTTCACAGTGTGTACTTTTGGAAACAGCATCTCCGGGGAACAAATACATTTAGAGAAAAGATTTTTAACACGATTTTTATCAACATGTTGTTGTTACTATTGTTGTTGTTTTATTTTACTTTATTTTATATTGCTCGCTTCAGTACTTTGGGATAAAGCTTGCTGTTTTGTTTTGGGGGTTTTTTCCCAGCTGCAGCATAGTTCATTGCATGCATGTGTAGACACATAAATGTTTAATTGTAGTTTTACACAAGGTGGCTCTGTTGTTAACCTGCTATGAAACGCTTAGACAATAAACCCAACAGATATGCCTTGAATTTGTCAGGAAGACAACTCTTTGCGTCTAACTTCATGTTCAGGCGTTGCATGAGCCAAGACAATGGCTGTCTGCTGATACTATTCAAACTGGCTGCCATGCCAGTGGAAAACAATGCTCCCTAAAAATAACAACATATGCTAAATTTTAAGTGAGTTGGTCTATGTGATCATATACTGTCTAATAACCATATATGTTGCACAATTCACCTGTGTGTCACCCGTGAGTGTACATGGGATGTCAAGTATGACCTGTAAATATTTTTTTGTCGTTATTATGGTGTGCATTTATTTCCTTTTACTTTAAAGTATGGTCATGTGATCTATGAGGCCATTCAAATCATGTAAAATAAAACAGCTTTCATTACGATGCTGAAACTAATCTTTTTAGATGTATTTAAACACGAATTCTTAATGTTATTTTCCTTTAAAAAAAAAAAAATAAATAAATACTGATACTGCACCTTTAAAAAAAACATGCACGATGCAGCCCACGGTTTTTCTTTTTGCGTACCATGGAAGTGTTTAACAGGGGAAGGAGGAAAGCGTACTGCTCGAGTCTACGCCCTGCTGTAGCTCAACAGTTCTGCTGATGTTGCTAGGTGTGGTCCTGTGAGTATAAATACAGCTCAACTCTCTCCTCCTGTTTCTTGCTGTGCTCTCGGTGTCGGTAAGTGGAAAGCTGGGATTTTCTTTACTTCTTACACGCTGTCGGTTTTTGGTTAAATGTATAATTCTTGCATATTTATAAGTTGTTTTTGTTTACTGAGAAGTAAATGCAAATGAGAATGAAAGTCTTTTTTTAAAAAGTTACTGATGAAAGTTATGCAACAACGTTATGCAATGGTATTGCTTTAAGAAGTTATAGAAAACTTTGCACGCTATAAAAATTCCACATCCAGGTTTTTTTCTGAGTTTAACGTTCGGTTCTTTTCATGTATTTGTTGTTCGTTTAAAATGCCAGATTCATTAAGATTCGTGCCAGACAACTTGGATGATTCATTCCTGAAAAGTGTACTGCTGTTTTGATATGTTGTATGTATTTTAATATATTCCAATGTGCCTTGTAGGTTGAGCTGTTGACTTCCAGGTGCCAAGATGACTTTAATTTCTGCCTTTCTTGAGCAGCTTGCCTATCAGGGCATGAAAGACAACACCGTACAAGACATCACAGTAAGTTTGTTCAGATTTCTGGAAAATTTGAGCAGCACCAGACCGAATGAGTCAGCCATAGGAATGTACTCCACTCCCCATTCTAGCCACTTTCATTCTGTTAAAGGGCAAGAGCGTCAGTATTTCTTAGTTTCCTTCCTAAAAATGACTTCTTGAAATTTTTATTGGATACATTTCTTACACTGGTCTGCTCTAAATTAGTTTAAAAACAGCCCACTGATAATCTTAAAGGGTTTTTAATAAGCCTCTCTCGTGTCTGTAGGAGGGGCAGGGCACAGTAAGGCCTTTTGCTCAGTTTAATCCAGCTGCGGATGCAGCTGTGTTGGACAAGGCTATCAAGACAAAAGGTAGGTATATGAATGCTGAAAAGTGAAGATGAATAAAATGCATCTATATCTTTGCATTCTGCAACTGTTTGCTCAGTTTCTGCACGTTCTCAGGTGTGGATGAGGTTACGATCATTGAAACGCTAGTCCGCAGGAGCAATGCCCAGCGCCAGCAAATCAAGGCAGCTTACCAGCAAGCAAACGGAAAGGTATAACATTCACTGGACCTGATATAAACGCATCTTTACGGTTTGGATCCTCCCTCACCTATCACGTTTTCTCCTCTGTGCAGCCTTTGGATGTAGCCCTGAAAGCTGCTCTTAAAGGTGAGCTGGAGGACGTGGTTCTGGGCTTGTTGATGACTCCAGCCCAATACGATTCCTTTCTGCTCAAAGGTGCCATGAAGGTAAAATTGACTAGATCTAGATATACTTCATCTTTTCGCTCCGCGTTTGGTCATAACTTAGTCTTTTTCTCTTCAGGGACTGGGCACAGATGAAGATACACTCGTTGAAATTTTGGCCTCCAGGACCAATAAAGAGATCCAAGATATTAAACAGGTTTACAAACAAGGTAACATTAATGCTAATTATCATCCAGTCATCCTTTAAATCTGTTTATGGCATAAGCGTCCAGTCTTGCTTCTGTAGGGCCAACAGTTTAGCCCTAACGTGCTTTAACACACCTCTCTGAAAGTTTCTTGTAATCCTGAAGATCTTGCTTTGCTGGTTTAGGTGTGTTTAATTAGAGTTGGAGCTAAACTCTGCCCCCCCCCCATAAACACTTATGATTTATTGTATACGAATACAGTGTATGTATATGTATGTATGTGTGTGTGAATGTATGACTTTATTGATTTATAGATTATAAGAAGGATCTAGAGGCGGAGATCAAGTCTGAGACAAGTGGAGATTTCAGGAATGCCTTGCTTTCTCTCTGCAAGGTTGGCTTTGCTCATATAGTGTTTCTCAATTCTGCCCCTCCCAGTACTACATGTTTTGGATGTCTTCTTATCAACATCTGATTAAACTTACTAAGAGAGTGATTTGTGACTTGAATTGGTACAAAATGTTTTTGCTCCTTTTTGTTAAACATTTTTTTTTTTTAATTCACAGGCTAACAGAAGCGAAGACAGAATTGTGCAAGATGACTTGGCTGACAAAGATGCCAGGGTAATTAAAGGTGTATTGTGTGTATGTGGTTGGTCATTTTATGTACATTTTCGTTTTGACCTCTGATTCTGTCTGTAGGCCTTGTACGAGGCAGGAGAGAAAAGAAAAGGCACAGATTGTAGTGTGTTCATTGACATCCTCACTACAAGGAATGCTTGTCACTTAAGGAGAGGTATGACTTCCTTCACCTCGGTTTTCAAAATAAGTAGTGAACGTTTTTCTAATTCACTTTAGTCATAATCTTTTATTTGTATTTAGTTTTTCAGCTGTACTCGAAGTACAGTAAGGTGGATGTCGCAAAAGCCATTGATCTGGAGTTGAAGGGTGATATTGAGAACTGCTTGATTTCTGTTGGTGAGATGCTGAAACCTTTTTATCTGTCTATCGCATTACATGTTGCACTTCTAAATGGTATGACATGCTATTAGTTCACTGCAAACTTTTCTTTAAATTGCCGTAGATGCTCTCTTAGATGTAGGGCCCTATGAAATACGTTTTTCTTTTTTGTTTTTTTTTCTGAAAGAATTGTTTTTTGCACATTTTTATTTAATTTTTCTTAATCAAAAAGCATGTCTTAATTCATTAAAATCATGAAACATTCATTTTCACATTAATTTATTAAATTATATGTTTAGGCCCTATATTTCACGTCTAATTATTTGAATGCATAAATAACTTTTAATTTATAAAAAAAAAAATCTTAAAGTAGTCTTATGAAATAAAAGGCATAAAACTTTAATTTATCTATGATTTGAGCAAAGTTTATTTTTTGGCAAAGGGGTTTTACTAATTAAATTAAAAATTTTTGATTATTCCTTAATTACTTTATATATTACATATTTATTTTGATGGGATGCAGTGAATACCTTTAAAGTTCAGTGTATGTGATGTGCAGCTAGTTTTACTTAAATCAAACGGTAAAATGCTCTCAGAGCAGTTCTGGAGATGTATGCCTGTTTATATCCTCATTTAGTAAGACAGCAGCCTCTAAAAACACTGCGTGCCTGCTCCATTCCTTAATTTAGGCATGCAGAACATACAGGATTCATATTTAAATCGATTTTTGCGGCTTAATATTTACAGATACTAGTCTATATCGCCATTTGATTTAAGTGTAACGACCAGTTTTTGATTAGTTCAATAAAAATGTGACCGATTCCGTAACATTCCGAGTTAATTTTTCATTGTGACTCTTCTTTTCAACAGTGAAATGCTCTGGAAACAAACCTGCTTACTTTGCTGAAAGACTAAATCAGGCAATGAAGGCAAGTGTAACTGAGAATCTAATGGATTCTTTTAAAAACGTATAATGCAGCTGTTTTAAATATGCAATCTTGCCTTTTCACAGGGCTCTGGTTATAAAGGCAAGATCTTGACCAGAATAATGGTGGGCCGCTCTGAGATCGACTTGGCCAAAATCAAGCAAGAGTACCAGAGCAAGTTTGGCAAGAGCCTCTACCAGGACATACAGGTAAATGTCAAATTTTAAATGGTCATCATTACACTCTTCAATACAGAAACATTAAGTATTATACTGTATAGATTCTTTTGTTAAAGATTGTGTTTTCTTTGTTTTAGGATGACACCAAAGGAGACTACGAGACGATCCTGCTAGCACTGTGTGGCAATTAATTGGTGTCTCTAATGAATGTATACATATGAAGACTTGCCAGCATACCACTGGCTATCAATATATTAATTGAACACCCCGTATAAACAACTGTAGTAAAATGAGAAACATTTTTGATAAATAAAAACTTGACTAAATGTATATGTCTGCGTAAATTCGTGCAAAGCTTCTACAGTGGTGTGTTGTGAATGGTGTATCTATTCATTTTTAAAGTCACGTTGACTCAAAAACAAACAAAAAACTTGCACAAAATGAAGTTTATTGACTCGGTGGTCACAGATCTGAAGGGGATCGCATACGCGTGTCGTGACAATTCTCAAAGGTAACAGCTCTCAAAGGTAAGAGGAAAACTCAATAAGTGGTCTTGCAAGAAGGTCAGCCAGTCGTACAGAAACACGGTTTGCTGCAGAGTGCGACAAAGACAACAAGGTGGTCCTGACTTTTATACCTTGTCACACCCCTCAAGGTTACAAATCTTAACAGCTGTAGTTTTCCACACATGAATAGGAGAGAAAGTATCACGGATTGGCTTTTTTTTTTTTTTTTTTTTTTTTTTTAAAGATACCTTCCCAGTATAGATGACCATCCTTCTCCTTATATAGTATAGTATAGCAGACTCTAAAGGTCATGTCTTGAAGGACTGGTTTTGTTCATTGTTCTATGATTTGTAAATCAACTTTAAGTTTCCAAGGTGCTTTCATTTTTATATTTGCAGTCTCCTCACTCTCTGTCATAAACAATGTGCGTGTTAAGTAGGCATTCATGAAGGAAAAAATGTCCTAGGTTCGCCTGTTTGCAGGCTTACAATAAAAATGTATTGTAAAAAGGTTTTGCAAATGTTATGACCTTTTTGTTTCAAGTAAAAGTTATATTTTATTTGGGTAAAGCTGCTTTAATGTTTATCAAGGAAATCTATCGATCTAACTAATTTTAAAAAAACAACAACCCTGTAACAGGGTTTAACCTGTTTAACATGTGTACCGAAACATTTACCACAAAAGATTCAGGATAACAAATTAGAATGTGTGGCAGAAACATGTTTGACGGCATCAATGGGAGTGGTAGGAAAAGAAATAAACTTTGAGACTTTACACTACTTACTCCACGGCCTAGACTTGCTGTCATGGCTGCCCGGCGCTGCAGTACCGATGTTATGAAGACAGGTGGCGCTGTTGATTTCTGGCTGTGAGCGCTCTCGAGGGCTGTGTGCTGATTCGTCAAAAGGGCGCGTGACGTCAAGCGCTCGCGCGGAAGTACCGAGGATTGGAAAATAGAGGTTATGCTGCATAGAGCACAGCGGGTGAAGGAGACGTTTACCTGTAAATACAGTAAGCTATTTGCCGTACTTGAATTGTGTTATTAGTGCATTTCAATATACATACTTTCTGCTGTTCTTAATCTCTCCTGCAAGTCTCTCTCAAGTAAAACAGGCTGTGCTGTGACAATGGAAATGAACTCTGAACTGTAAATGAAATCGTTCTTGAATATTTAATTCTCGAATATTTATATTTTAGTGTCTAGCTGTTTGGAGAATGTATATGATACGTATCTAATAAGAATTGCCTTAGTTATATCGGTTATATCCAGCTGCCATGAATGAAAAACAATGTACAATTGAACCTCTCAGCTCTCTTTGCAATGCTGTCTTTTTAAGGCAAGACACTACTGGCAAACCATTTAGTTAGTTTTTTTTTCATGCATTTGTCAATTTAAAGATTCTGGTCTATTTTGATTCTGTGTCTTTCAAAGTAGAAAGTAACCTTCCAAGATTCTTTTTTTACACTTTTTATTTTATTACACATCTATTTGCGTCTAATTTCACATACAATGTATTTAAAAGAGGTGTTCTCACAATGAGCTTTTTTTTCTTGTGCAGAAATCAAGAGAAATAATTTGTCAGAAATATTCCAATCAACAGCGCTTCCATACACTATTTTCAATAAATATCTATTTGGAAATATCTCCTGTTTCACTGAGTGATTTAAAAAAGACACCCCAACATATATCCTCTAAAAATACCCTTAACTTTAATATGTCAACCAAACGAAAGGAGGATTTTTGAAAACCTGGCTTTATTCTGGTCTTGAAATGTAAGCAAATTTGTGCGCATTTAATTAGATAATGATAGATTGTTTGCACATGTAAACATAACATTTCAGAAAACTTGTAGTACAGTTATTTTAATACACTATGACATTTTCAAATTTCAGCAGAATAATAAGTTAACATGACATAAGTTATATAATGTTAACTTACGTTGCCAAATCCATGTCAAACACTATACTTGTGTTGCTTACAGAGTACAGCCATGAGCTGAGGCTCCCCAAACCCGCCTTTCTCAATGATGAACGACAAACTGGTGTTCCTGGGTCTCCTTTACTTCATCCAGGGTATTCCGTATGGCCTGCAGTCGTCTTTGCTCCCGGTGTACCTGCGCGGTGCCGGCCACTCCCTCACCCGCATCAGCCTCACCAAAGTCCTCTATTTCCCCTGGGTGCTCAAGGTAATCTGGGCCCCTCTGGTGGACCGGACTGGCACCAAACGCTGCTGGTTAGTGGGCACAGTGGCTGGTCTGGCTCTCACCTGTTTGGTGAGCGCCACCATCTCACCTGATGTTCAGTACATGGGCGTAGCGGGCTCCCTGCTCGCTATGAACGTGCTGGTATCAGTGCAGGACATTGCGGTGGACGGAGCGGCCGTGCGGCTGCTCAGGGGGCAGGGGGAGCTGGGCCTGGGAAACACAGTGCAGGTGGTGGGGTATAAAGCTGGCTCTGTGTTTGCTGGAGGGGGGCTCCTGGCTGTCATAGATGTTGCAGGCTGGGGCTGGATGTTTGCACTGCTGGCCTGTGTTTACGGCGGTGTTGCTCTGTTCGTGTGGGGAGCGCCGGTGTTGGATGGAGAGTCGGCGCGGGGACAGGGAGAAGGACGGAGAGGGTCAAAGGATGTGATGCAACCCTGGAAGGTGTGGAGGAAGCTCATGTCTGTGCCAGGAACGCCATGGACGATGTTCTACGTTCTCACTTACAAGCTAGGTAAGATATTTGTAGTAATTTGACATCAGATATATCGAGTTAAAATGATTTGGACATCTGTACATGTACATTTCCCACTGTACTGAACTGACTACATTCATTCAGCTAAAAAAGTTTGACTTCTCCATCACCAGACAGAACAGCAAAATTAATAAATTCATAATACATTTTTTCCGAAATTTTATAACTTTCCTTCTACCCCACTATTCTGATTGTAAGTAAATGTGATAAAAATGTTAAAAATTGTTTGTGCTCTGACACACATTTTTATACATTATCACAATAGTGAGGTGATTTTTTATTTGGATTTTTTCCCCCTCCAGTTCATTACCATAACTGACCATGAACTTGAAACTAAGTTGTGTGTTTTTTGTCCACAAGATGGCAGTCTTGGCCTTTTCCATTCTTACTGTCAGATTATTCTCAATCAAGCCAAACGTAAGAAAACTATACAGAGTTTGGTTACCCAGTTCAGTTCAGAACATCTATACTGGATCTAATATTGATATAGATTGATATCTTTCATTTTACTGTGCACCAGTGTTTGACCACAAACCTAACCTCTGTGTCATGATCTAAATCAGAAATAAACGCATAAATAGCGGCTAATGAATCACTTTCAATGAGCCGAATGTGGTGTTTGGCACCAGAAGGGGATTATGTCTGGATTAGAGTCTCTTTGTGTCTGTGGTATTTTCATTGAAAACTGAATTTAGAAATATGTGCTGCACTGCTTATGTCAATGCATTTAGTTTGTGCTTCATTTGACTGTAATATTTTGTTCAGAACAATTTAATCAGAAAACTAAGCTTTTGTGTGTTATGTGTCTCTGGCAAAGAGAGAGAGGTGGCACTGTAATCGGATGAGCTTCAGCAGACGGGACAAGCGACAGTCCCCCTCTTAATCTGTCTTATAAGGTTTCTCCCCCGATCATCATCATAATCACTATTAAACAGCACTGCGGATGACACAAACTAGTTTACTAATGCACTAACATCTTAAAAAAGTGTACACTGCAAAACATAATTTTCTTAATATTGCTTTACAGTACAGCTATATAAACATCTTTAAAATAACACATGTTTACTTGAAACTAATTTGCATGAGATATTAGTACTTGTTTCAGAGAATTTGTCGTTAAGTTTCTTTTTCTTTTTGCATTGCCAAAAAAATCTTTTTTTAATCTCAAACTTTTTTGCATACTTTGTGCAGTTTATGCTTAAAGCCAAAAACAACAAAAAACTATTTGCCAGTGGGATAAGAGAACAAACTTTCAAGAAAAATTCAAAACTTATTCTCTAGAAACAAGTCTAGTAAATATTTTATGCTGTTTTGTTTCTCATTTACATTTAAGTAAGTTTTATTAGGAGAGTGTACTTTTTCTGAAAAACAAAAACCCAACAAAACAAATGTATTGATTTTTCTGTGTTTCTCAATAAATATTATTACAAAACAACACATTAAAACTATTATAATATAGAAAATGTGTGCTTAGAATCCACCATTCCTTTATGCGGTCGTTTTTACTTTTATTTATTATGTGATAATACATTTTACATAGGAATTCTATAAGGAAAATCAAAGTTCCCTGTTATTTACTACAGTTTTAACTATTGTTGCATGCATGTGTGTATGTGAATTTATATATACATTATTAATATTCACAGTACACACACACACACACACACATATATATATATATATATATATATATATATATACATTACAATTAGGTGTGATTAATCCTTGCCCAGAAGTGGTTTTAACACAAGGTTGTTTGGATTGTAGAATAATGCGTCTTACTAAGATGACAAATCAGTCACAGTTTGCGTCAAATGCATGTCTATTGCATCACAGGTTGTTACCAAAATGTGTTATATACATATATTCTCTCAGCCCAAGCGTTGATGAAGTGTGATGGGGGGACAGTGGTGGGATGAAGGGGGCTGGGATTGGGCCAGACGTGGAGCTTCCCTGGGAAGAGTCCAGCTGGAGGCGGGAGTGTTCTTGTGGGGGTTAAAGTTGGATTCTCTATGGGAGTAGAAAGCCACTTTTGCTCGTTCTCTCTGTCTTTCACTCTCCTTCTCCAACTGTATATATACACATAACACACACTCATACACACATGTATATCGCCTGATGCTGCCCTCCCTCTGTCCCTCACAGCAGGGGCCAGGGAACAGAGGGGTATGTCGGGGGGATGGAGGGGTGACGCGAGCAGGAGGCCAATATTTTCCAGAGGGAACGCAGAGGACTGCAGGGGGGATGAATTAATGAACACCCACCACATGGTCAACTATGAGAGAGAGTGAGAGAGAGAGAGAGAGATGGTGGGGTGCAGGGGGCATCGGGTATGACGAGAAAACGCGTGAGTGATGGAGAACACAGAATACCAAGAAAGAAGATGAGTAAAGTATGTGATGTCTTTTAGTTGACCTACATTGTTTCCCCATTGTCTGGACCATTGTGTAACTCGGGTGTGAACATTAAAACGCATTCTGTTTAGATATGTGAGCTTACAGTACATCACACGTTGAATAGGATGCGTCTCCGTTCCCTATCCATACCACCGTATCTTCGCTCGCTTTCACATAGTTAACGGTGCAAATGATAGTTCTCCATGCTTTTGTTTCGTCCGAACAATTATGTCATTGTGTCACAGAATGTAAAGGGAATAACCTAGACCTTTGCGGATTCTAACCTCAGAGGTCCATAGAGACTTGGTACGGGGCTTGTCGTTGGTTGAGGAGCATTTACAATGGAGTTGTGTGACCTGCTCAAGTACACACAGATGCAGATACAAACGGCATAGTGACCTACATGAATTGGGAGGGGCCCAGGTTCCTCAGGCTGTTCCCATGCTGAAGACTCTGGGGACTTATGTATCGTAATGCTGGTTTTAGTCAGCATCTCGAACAGTTTTGAAGTTTAGTTGAGGTGGCGTTTCATTTAATTGCATCCTCATGTTGCTTCAAAGCTGTATGGCTTCCTACCTTCTGTGGAACACAAAAGATGAATATTTGGAGAATACCTGGACTTGATTTTTAATGCAAAAAACAACTGAGAAATGGAGCTGTCAAGATTTACAATTATTTTTAAAAAGCAGTCCATTTGATGTGTCCACTGTATAGTGAATCAAACTGATTCTCGAATTCTGCTTACTGACATTTAACAACCTACTGGAAGAGGGAGATCTCGCTAAATCACTTGCCTTTTAGTCTGTCCATCACACCAAACTATTATAAATCACGTAAGCTACTGATAGTTGCTGCTTTTGCTTTTCCTTATTTATTGTTATTGCATGTAAATAATTGGTATATTCATTTTTGCTCCACAGAAAAAAATTATAGTTTGGAACAACACAAGAATGAGTATGAGACGATTTTCATTTTAGTTTGAACTGCTCTTTAGTAGTAATTCTTATCAGAATTTCTTATTTTTAGGAAATGCAATGGCAAAAACTTAAAAATGAGTTTCAAACTTCTCAATCACTACCGCACAATTCTAGTGTAGTTTATTACCTATTTGCTGTCATAATCGTTCCATTTCATCTGAATCTATTTTCCATTTTTGTCTTCATTGGTTCCCGTTATCTATCGTTGTTAACCGAGGTGAATAGATAGCATATTTTCTCTCTCTCTCTCTCTCTCTCTCTCGCTCTCTCTCCCCCTTTCTCCTCCCAGTGCCTCCCCTTTTCTGCTTTCCTCCACTGTGTTTTTGTGGATGTCTAATGAAATCCCATGTGAAATGGACAATTGTTGCTCTGAGATTATTTATAGACATAAATAAGCAGCCTTGTTGTTTGTTTTCAATCCCTGCTTAAAAAATAATTAGTTTGAAGCAGCGTAGGAGAAAAAAAAAACTGAGGCAGAAAGCTGAAGCGTATGTTCTAGCACTACATACGAGACGATCAGCAGCATCTGAACTGTTCAGTCATCATCTTTGGTGTTTTGTATGTATTTACACTTCCATGTTGACACAATGTGCACAATTTGTTTGCAGTGTTCCCTTTACATGCATTTTCAGTAGTTTTTATTGTGGTATTTTAGTGGAAGTCCATATACTGTTTTTCTATAAGAGTATATAATTAAGAATTAAGTAATGGTACTAAAGTGTAGTTTAGAAGCCTTTGTTACTGTGATTTTACTTTGGTGATTGGTGGCCTCTGTGGTTTTACCCATGGTTACTATAGTCCTACTTAAGTAAATTATGGTTATGCTGGAGTTTTTAATTCTCATTGTACAAACTGCAAAGTGAATGTGACTGGCTGCTATGTGTTCATACTTATATAAAACAGCATCCCTGAACGCATTGGACCTAGGTGGCAAAGCTGCCTTATATGAAGAAAAGATGCGCTGAATGGGAAAAAACGAGTCCCGTTGTTCGTTGTTGCCACCACATTACAGACTTTACAACATCCTTTACAAATTTAGTTCTACTGTCAGACTCAATCCCCCACAAAGAAAGCGATGTCAAAGCGTTCACGTGGCGCTGTCAGCGACCGTAGCAGAACTTCGACAGAAGCGTCTGATTTTTGATTTGATTTTCTGTTTTTGTTTCACACCGGTTTCATCCCGGGGACCCCGGGAGCGCAGTTTCTTTTTGACGGCGGTCTCAGAGCTGTCAGTCAGCGGGCTGTCTCGCTGTCGAACTGAAGGCAGACTCCATAAATAATGACAATGGCGTTAAATAATACACGGCGGCGGGTTAGCGAGGCCTCTGTGTACCTGCGATCATGCAGCGACGCAGGACTCTGCGCATTTTCACTGGCAGCTTTTGTTTTTGTCACATTTGTCTGGGTTTAAGTGACAAACGCTCAGAAAAAAAGTGACTGGAAGGCAAGGACTCGAGTGTAAAAAAACGTGGCCTCTGCTCAGGTTCACTTTTTTTCCCATTCTCAGATAACAAGTGTCTTGTTTTGACTAAGTTTGTGTTGTGATCTGTGGATATCTTTAGGAGTTTAACACCAGATTTGAGAAAAGTCTGATGCAATGTGATAAGAATCAAGCACATTTTCAATAATCTGCTCAGTTTTCTTGGTCTACTTGTTCTCTGTCTGGAAGTACGTTTACAATCACTGAACTGTGTGTGTGTGCTGATGTAATCTTATATTTTCTGAACAGGTGAACAGGGGGCCATCACCATGTTTCCTCTCTTCTTGCTGGACCACCACATGACGGCCAGAGAGCTCGGGGTGTGGAACGGGGTGGTTGCCATGGCTTTTTCCATTTGTGGCTCATCAGTCGGGGGTTTCTTGCTCTCTCAGTACAGGTAGGGAGTGTGTTTTGTTTTTTTCGGTATTAAAACGATGGTGAAACTGAGTTTGTTCTAGCTGCAACACCGTTTCCAGCCAAGTCACTCTTTGCCATTAATGTTGCAGGAATGGCGTTAGAAGACTTTGTTCTTTGGATTTCTCCTTACACCTTTCTATACCCCCTCTCATGTTATCGGTTTCTGTAGCCCACCATCTCTCTGTGAAAGAAACGCGGCCCTTTTCTTTTTCTCAGTGTTTTCTCACTATATCTCTCCACCCATCTCGGCCCCAGGCGTGAAAGAAGGAGAGAGAAAGCGATAGAGAGTGTGTGTGAGAGATAGAAAGAGAGATAGTAATGGAAGTAAACACAGCCTTTTGTGGGAGCTGAGAGTAAAACAGGCTCAGGTGTGAGCTGAAAGGCCTCCAGGATGCATAAGGTTGGACTGCTTGAATAGAGATATACTTGTTGCTGATACGTTGACCTTGTCTACTGACCTGAGACCGGTTTTTACTAGTTATGTCATGTAATCGTTAAGATAGGAGTTAGGTTGTCTAAACTGTTCCAAGAGCAGCCCAAGTCGCTTATCTTCCTCAAGCGCTATTGACTCATGGGCCCACACACCTGTTAGTGTGCTCAGAGAAGGGCACGAGAAAGAGGATTTTTGGAGAAAGACATGTGCAGGGGTTCTGTCTTTATTTCATTCCAGACTTGAGGGCAGACATCCAGTCATGTATCAGAGTTTAAAATGAAATGATACTCTTCATACTGGACATGTGCCATTTTCTCCAGGCTGGTTTGCTTGTGGCACCATGAAACAACATGCATTTTAATGCAGTTTTACAAACCACTGGAATGCATTACATGAGCTGCAGCACTTGACTCTTGCGTTAATGTATACTTCAGTTAAAATGATGTAACGTTGGTCTATTAAAAGACTTTTAGTCTACTGTCTCTGTGAATTATAATTCTCTAACCATTTAAACAAGTATTAGTGAGCTGATGCAGGATTGCAAATTTATTTCATTCATCAATCTAAAAGTTTGGGTCAGTTTGTGTTTATATTAAGCAACACGTATATATTTTTACATTTATAATGACAAGAATGAAGTGTCCATTTTAGCCTGCCTTGTTCGCAGAAGCTATATACTCTAACTCTGCCCACCAGCGTGTGATTGGGCTAGTCAACATGACAAAAGATAGTGGTCAATGAACAGCTCCAGTGGCGTATTTGGTAAAGCACGTGCCACTGACCTGAGTTCACATCTGTATCCCAACTTTTTTCCCTCCCTTTTCAAATCTTATATTATATATCATAAAGGTATTTATTTTCAATAAAAACCAAGTAAAAAATCAGGTAGTAAGTATCAGGTAGGGACAGGGTAGGTGTAGGGAGGGCTTTATTGTCCCAATAAGGTGGTAATATGCAATGATCATGATCATGTACACTCAATAAGTAATTATTGCATACAGTTTGCATATCCTTTATACAATTGACTACAATACCGAGGTGCAGACATTTGCCACTATTTGCAATAAGTAGTATAAATAACAGAAAATCCTTCTGCTTTATCATAGTGTAAATGGAATCTATAGCTATTTGCATTTAGGGCCAGATTTACTAAACAGGGCTGGTAATCCATAAAAGCACAGCTAGATGGGGAAAATTCTGCAGGTGATTTCCTAACAATGCACACATTAAAGAAATTAACATTTTTCATAATAAGGAATTTTAATAAGATATTTTAATAAGATAATAATAAGATATTTTTGTTAAAGATATTTCACTTTTCTAACCCAGAATTTAATTGAGAGGTCCAGTTCTAAAACGTACATATAAAACTCATAACTTGCACTTTTTAAGCAGTGCACATATTCTCGCATAAATAAACATGCCTTCAAAATACCAGGTGAGTGTGCTTAGTCCTAAAACATGATAAAATCAGAGACTTAAATATCCGCTCAAATCTCCCTTTTTTTCCCTTTCTCTGTAACCTCTCCCTCTCTTTTTGGTACCTTCATCTTTTTTCTTTCCTCCTCCTCTCTTTTGGTCTCTTTCTCCCTCTCTACGCTAAAGGCAGTGTCAGTGAATGGAGAGGAATGTAAAGTTTCACACGCAGGGGGCTCGTTCATTCGACACAGTCGTGCATTCAGGCCTTGCTTCCCACAGATTGGGTTTCTGCCGTTGTCTGTTCAGGGCCACTAAAAGCTAATTTGGACACTTATCCCGGCCCCATCTGAAACGCTTGAGTGGCCAAAAACTGACCCCCATACACTGATCGCCATCAGCAATCTGAGAGTACGAATCTTATCGGGCCTAACTGCTCGTGTGATACGCCTGTTTTAGACTCGTTTTCGATCTCTCGCACCCTTCTCTCTCTCTCTCTGACTTGCTCGTTTTTTCTCTTTAAGACTGTCTGTCTTTCTTACAGCTCTCTTTCTCTCTCTTTCCTCTCATCTGAGTGAAATATGAAAGAGTGTTATTGAGTGGATGCAGGGAGGGTGTTTGCATGAGAATGATGGCAGATTGGCTTTCTGTCTGACCGGCTGCTGTTGTTGACTGGGTTCATCTAGATCTAAAAGGCTGGTTTAAGATGACAGACGATTCCTTACTCTTCTCTTAAAGTCCAGTTGACCTTTACCCGGATCTCCTTCTCTCTTTCTCGACGGCTTTCTATATCAGGGGCATTAGAGTCTACTACACGAAGGACACAATTTTTACAACCTCAACTCATTTTAATGTAACAGTTACGCATTTCTTATTAAAAATAGTATCATGTGAAAAGCAGCACTGTAGAAGCCGTGACTCCAGACCCTGTATTTGATTGACAGGGCCCTCGGGGTGTTCTGATTGGAGCTGGGAGAAATTGAGGTGTGTGATGGTCACTAATTAGTGGGGGGTTAATCAGCCTGTGGCTGTGGATCTTGGCGCGGTATCGATTATGTCGTGAAGGAAGTTCCCCTGAGGCATTCTTAACTGTTAATAGAGAATCAATTAGAGTGTGTAAGCAAACGCACTGCATGTACACATGTGTCTCAGTGTGTCAGTCCTGTGTGTTTGACCTCTCATTAATGTCCTACTATGACTGATCTGTAAATTAATTTCCCTTAAGTTTGCTGTAATAAAATATATATATATTTTTAGTGCTATATTTTGGTTAAATATATGTGTGTGCTGTATATATTTATTATGTGTATATAAATACACCCACATGCATGTATATATTTTAGAAAAATATCTTATATTTCTATATTAAACATTTATTTCTAATATAAATTATATAAAAATATAAACTTTTATTTTGAATGTGGTTAATTGTGATTAATTTGCATTTGGTTATGTTATATTATGTTATATTACATTGCACTACCAATTTTTTTAATACACTTTTTGTAAAATGATAAACGTCTTTCCCTCGCACCAGTTTGATTAACGTGTCCCCAACAAACAATAGTATTAATTTCTTAAATAAATGAACTGTGATGTATATTACGTGACATGATAATGCATTATATTGGATATTTATAGATTTTGAGATAATATAACTGGACTTTCTCTCTTTTATGTCCTCAGTATTGGCATGCTAATGAGACGTGTGTTTATGATGCGGACTGTCAGCATGGTCTTTCAGAGCTCACTTCTCGTGGTGCTGGAGCCCTCGCCCTTGATGAAAGGTGAGAAATGCACATACTTGTACAATATACAAACATGGTATTTTTTACCAGCATTGGTATTGGTGCACTTATTTAATTTTGCAATTCAATAAGGTACTGCTCATCTATATGCTTCAATGGATTTATTACTCCCTCTCTTGTGGGTACAGTTTGTTCGTAAGAGTCAGATAGCTCACCTGTACGTATGTATATATAGAAGTGAAACTGACCTGCTCTCTTCTGGGCTTTCTACTGTTCTCCTGCATTTAAGCATGCATGGGGCCGTCTCTGGTTGCCAGTGTTTTCCACTGACAGGTTAAAGTGTCCATTTCAGCACCTTGCACAGAGTAAACAGGTGTGAATAAAACTCTCAAGGCTGCATTAAACAACAGCATGTGATAAAAACGGATTTATCATGAATGTCAATCAGACCTGCATAGAGCTCTCTGCTATATCTGAATAGAGACGTAAAAATGTTTCAGATTATTTAAAGGTGTTTTGTTTTATTTTTTTAATCAATTTAACTATAAATAAAAATAGTAATATAAAGTCCAAGCACCAGAGGCTGATATCTCACCAAAAGCCAAACTTTCGTTATTAATCCAGCCTTAGATCAACATTCTCTCTTTTCTTAAAAATGATCTTGAACCTTTATTCTACGAATCTTCTGTAAGGTTAGATGTAGATACGTTCCGTTAACCATCTTCGTAGTCTTAGTGCTTGGATTCAGGATTCAAGCTAAATTTTATACATGAGCTGTATAGAAGTGATCATTCAGAAGTTATGTCAAACATACTCTCTCCCGGTTCAACTTGCTTAAGTGGATTTGCGTTTCTGTTTCTGTCTGCAGAAGCCAACTCTATTTTACCTTGAGTATTCTCACGACTCACTTTGATAAATGAATAAACCCATATTCAAACCCTCTGCCTGTTTCTCTTTTTTTTTTCTCGTGCTGTCTCTTTCTCTCACAGGTGCTTTGAATGTTTATTTAATGAAAATAAAAAAAGGAAATGGGGAAGCTCTTGCGTTTTAGCTGTTTTACTCAGTATTTTTGCCACTGTATTACTTCTTCCCCAGGATGTCGTTGCTTTTTAGTCAAGATGTTTTTGTCAGCGAGCTTCTGTTTGACAACTCCCTCATCTCTCCGTCTTTCTTATTCTATCTCTCCCCGTCTCTCTTTCTGCCGCTCTCCCAAACGAAACGGAACAAAGCAACTCTGTACCCCGTCTAACCCCCCTCAAAAAAAAAAAAAAAAAAAAAAAGATAAAGTTCTGCAGAAAATATTTTTCAATATTGTATGAGACTGGATGCCTCAGAAGAGCTGATTTTCCTTCCTGTGGTTCCTGGGTAAGTAATGGAGAAGTCTTGTTAGGCAGAACTAAACATTTCCAGTGAATAATTCAGATGGAGCTGGATGTGAAAGCTTCATGATTTTTTTTTTTTTTTTTTTTTTTTTTTTTTTTGGCAAATGGGCTTCTGGTAATGATTGATTTGAGATTCATGATTTTTAGAGGCATTAATGGTAGACTGTCTGTCTCATGCTCTGGGTGGACGTTACTGTGAATTAAATAATCAGCTTCAAAAAGGCCTCTAGACACTAGATCCTAAAGTGTCAATTGGGGCATCATGTCAGATTTGAGCGTCTGTTAAGTTTAACTACTAGTCGTTTGACATGGTTCTGTCTGCATAAATAATAGTTTGTGAGGGCTCAGTTTAATAACTGGCAAGTTCTGTACCTTCTAACATATGTATGGCATTGTTGAGTATAAGTAAGCACACACTATAAGACAGAAGACTATCTCTCTTAATACATTTAAAAATTCTCAGTTTCTTCTTTTCTGTCATGTTGGTGCATTGTTTTCCTGTCTGTAAGTCTACACACTGCAATTTTTTTTTTTGCCTCGTTTTAGCCAAAATATCTAGACATTCTTAAAGAAGGAATTTCTTTTCATAAAAAACAAGTCAAAATTAAGAGAGTGTAATAATCTGCCAGTAGGTTAAGCAAAATAACCGTATTTCAAACAGAAAACAAAAATATTTTTGCTTACCCCATTGGCAGATTATTTTGCTTGTTTCAAACAAAAGCTCACATAATTTTGACTTTTTTTTTTTTTAAACAAGGCAATAATTTCCTGATTTAAGATTTTTTCGATCAAGACATTTTAGATATTTTGGCTGAAAACAAGACAGTGCAGTGACAGTTTTTTTTTTTCTGTCATTTCAGTGTATACTTTCCTGACTGTTTGCAAAGTTCTGTTTTCACACAGGCATATCAACTAACAAGAAGAAAAGGCTTGTGGTTATTTTGCACTGATTTACACAGAACATGGGGCACTTACTTTCTTTCTAACAAATTGTTCAATCTCGTCATTATAACATCCCTATCATTGTATTCTCCTATTTGATACGGTTCAGTGCTTTGATACAATCAGTAAAAGCGCTGAATAAATAAAAGTCATTAATTGATTGATTGAAAAAATATTTATTGCATTTTTGGACTCATTTGCTTTTAAGTTTTGTGATTTTGTTTTGTTTGTTTGTTCCCAGTGAGATTTCATATGCATTTCAATAACTGTCAAATGATTGGCTACCAAATCGAACAAATCAGAATCAGAATCAGAATCACTTTATTGCCAGGTATGTTTGCACATACGAGGAATTGATAGATGATAGATGCATTGGACTGCCAGAGGATTTTGGTGCCCTCAGCCCATCTTTAAGTTATCTTATACTTCCAGAATTGAGAAATGGGTAGAAAAGCTTAGTTTGTACCTGGCTACTTTAGAGCGCTAAGCACCAGAAAATACAGCCACAAGAGCAACTTCTTCCCACAGGCCATCTTTCACATGAACAGATAATACCATCAAATCTTCAGCACAATATGTCAGAGACATTATGCATTTTTACTCGGAGTATGTAAATTCAGAGTCACAGATTGAAACTTGAAGACAAGAACACAATGCTTTGGGCAGTTTTGTATTAATGTGAATTGTGTCTTCTTTCCTCCTCAGGTATGGCAGTGCTGAGTCTGAGTTTGCAGCATTTCATAGCGGGTCTCATCACCACTCTGACGTTCACCACGATGATGAACTGCACACAGAGAGCTGAGGAGAGCATACAGGTACCGCACATTACGCTCTTTAACTGACCGCAGCTCTTCATGCTTCCTGACAGATAAGAGCAAACTGCTTAGCGGCGTCACACGTGTTCATCCAAGGTCAACAGCGTGACAAATGTGCTGTTTCTCTTCAGTTTCAACAGTCAAACTCTAAAGACAACAAAACATGCATCTTACAGTTTTGATAGTTGTTGACAGGTAGAGTTTCACAACAGGCCGTGAGCTGCAGAAAGCCTAAGAGTGTTTCCTGTCTGCCATATACGTGAGCACATCACAGCAGTCAAAAGCTCATTTATCTGTCAGTCAATAGCTCCTCTCAGAGAACTGAGCAGTTTTCACACTCTCTTTAGCTCTGCACGTCAACCCATTTCAACTCGTCAATCACCTACAAAGCATATGCATCAGGAAGTATATTCACATTCATAGATTTTACCTTTTATTTTTTTATTTAATTTGTCGAGATTGTATATTTAGTTGTAGAAGTAACCCAGTGGTTAGTTCACATGCTCTGACATACTGAATTGCAGTGTTTTTGTGAGCAATGCAATTTTTAGACCGTTTTGTGTTATTTCCCGACCCTGTTCCCAAATCTTGAAATTCCCTACTGCATTTTCTTCTCGAGTAGGTCTTAACAGTAACAACTTGCACATCAAGGCTGCATTTATTTTGGTCTAAAGTGCACTAAAACAGTAATTTTTGTTGATTTGGTGCTCAAGAGACATTTTCCTTATTACCAATGTTGAAAATAGTTGTGCTGCTTAATATTTTTTTTGGAAACAGTGAGATGTTTTTCCCCAGATATTTAATAAATAGAAAGTAAAAAAAAAAAATGTATATATATATATATATATATATATATATATATATATATATATATATATATATATATATTATTCAAAACTGAATTCTTTTACATTTTTGGATTCATTTTACGTATCCTTGCTGAACTAACATGCTAACTCATAATTCATTTATTTAAAAAAATAAAATAAAATAAATGAAATGAATGCAATTCTGGTGAGGCTAGGAGTTATTTACGGACCCATGCATTTTATTTTTAATAAATTTATTATTATTATTTATTATGCAAATCACAGCTATTTGTTCAGCTAAAAGTGTTTGTCTTTATTTAATTTCACTTTCAAATCTATAAACAAAGATGTCTTGCAGTTCAAATGTAGCCTAATCAATGTGTTTTGTTTTGAAAGTGCATGGACATAAAGCAGCAAATGAGTCTTGTACAGTATATAGTTTGCAAAACAAACCTGAATCAAGGTGTATTAGGTGTCATTTTATTCTACGTCTACGGCCGTTGCTTCAATGTCACATTTACAGTGTAAAGACATCTTATCTGTCTATCAATAAACAGTCCATCCATACCAGCTCTATTCTTCACAACAATCAGCTCTCTAGTTTGGCCCACTAATCTTGTGTTGCCTAATTTCTCTCCTTGTTAGTTCATTTGTTCATTCTTTCTATTTGTTTATTTATGTGTCCCCTAGATGATAAAGTGTAGTTCTCACTGTTCATAGATATCTCTCCCCTCCCATGTTCTCTCGTTTCAACCCCTCGTTCATCATTGACATGATGGTATTGTCCCGTTTAAATGGGCCTGCGCTCCTTGCATGTGATCTTTCACTGCTCTCTCAGCTATTTGTCACTCCATCAGCTCAATACGTGCTGAATTAATGGCGCTAACGAAACTCATTAAACAATAAGAGAAGTGTATGTTTTCCCTCGGTCTCTAAGCAATTAAAAACTTCAGTTTCACATTCTGAGGAAAATAACCAGGAGGAGGATTGCAAACTGTAGGTTAATTCAGATGTTCCTATGACATACATAACGTAGCGAGAGCAGCTTGTGTGTGTTTGTGTGTGTTTGTTTTAAGGTGGTTTTAGCCGACCGAAAACCGATACTGTGAATGTTTGTGGAAAGGCCCTGGAGGGAGAAACTGAACACCTTAAACAAGTTTGTAGGAATAAAGGTACTTCACTTAACTTTAGTGCTGGGGCCATGTGAAGGAATGGACTTGGCTTTGCTTTCCCAACTTGTGGGCTAAGAGTATGGAGACAGTCTCTGGTGTCCAGACAGGAGAGAGAGGGATTCAGACTGCTCTTTGATCCATCGGTTGGAATTGTTTTGATGTGAGGCAAGTTAAAAATTGATAAATAAGAGTCATGTTAAAAAGTCATCAGCTGCTTTGAAAAGTAACACATGTGAAAGGTGAAAAGCAAACATTTTCAGTTGTGTACATGCTTATGTCGCTTACAGCAGGAGCTCATTTTAATTTAATTTTTTTTTCTCTCTATTGTTACCTCTACCATAAATACTGACTATACTGTAGACAAAAAGTGTAATGGTATTTAAGTTAGGCAAGCAAAGCATATTGGTTATCGGACAATATTGTAGAAATTATATAGGGTTTTTAGTTTATTTGTATTTAATTTTCATGATTTTATTGTGCTTGATTATTTTTACATTTTAGTTTATTTTTAGTTACTAAGGCATTTTTTTTTATTTAAGATTTTTTTTTTTATTTTAAGATTAATTTCAGTCAGTGGAAAGGATTCATAAGAGTTTTAGTTTAAGAGTTTTAAGTTTAACAAGCTTAACAGTATTACGTTGATATCTACATTTGCTTGTATTATTTACCATAAGTGTTTTTTTTTGTAAATTATTTATCCAAGATACTGTAGAAGTAATATGAGTTGAGTTCTTTATCAGCGGTAGCATGTAAAATACTGGGCTTTTGGGCAGATTTTTTAAATGAATGCATCCTAATATAAAGATCACTTGCATAATTAAATGCAGGACATTTGCTGTATTTGAAAATATTTCATAAATCAGTGAATGAACGGCTTGTTTCACACTGGTAACATTTGAATCTAGCCTTAAAGCAAAACACATTTCCCTTTCTTCCTCTATAATTTACTGTTCCTTTTTCATTGTTTTCACAAATCATCCAAAGTTAATGCTAAATCACATTCTGTATTTCTCTCTCTCTCTCTCTCTCTCTCTCTCTCTCTATATATATGTTCAGGCCACCCACTACAGTTTTCTGGCCACACTGGAGGTCCTGGGGAAACTGAGTTTTAGTGCCCTGGCTGGAGGTATGGTGGACACTGTGGGCTTTCCCATAGCCTTCATCCTCTTTCTCTTCCTCACCTCCAGCAGTGCCCTGCACGTGTGGAGAGCCACAGAGACTGGCGTCCTGAAGGAGCAGCTCAAAGAGCAGCCACAGTGACCAGAGTTAGCCTATGAGAGAATGCGTATGTCTGGGTGAGAGAGGGAAATCAAGTCTTATGTTTTGCATAAGATACTGGTGACCAAATAGCCAGTGAAATGATTATGTTGTTTTTATTTGTATTTATTTCTAACTCAACCAGCATTGATGTGACAAGAGCCACACAAGCACTCTCACTGTAAGCCAGTACCTCTCTGAAAAACACTGCAAATGCTACATTGCAACTCTACAGTAAATTAGCTTTAAAGGTACTTGCTTTTCATTAACAAGTCATTCTGAATGGCAAACGGACTGAACTATGGCAACACTGTGCACATGTCGTCTAGTCTGCCTGAAGGACAACAGTCAATCATTTAAACGACAAAAGGTGGTTAAACTATTACATTTGATATACAATAACAACAATTTTACTGGTTACAAAATAACATATAATGGTCTAGTCTAGTTTGGTTTAGTTATACATCCTAGTCATTTGAACGTTTCATTATATACAGCATGCATTCGCCTTAGAAATGCCTTTAGTTTTTAATCTGATGCCCTCTGACACCTTAGATACAATTCCATCAGCTTATTGACCAATCAGCAACACTTTTTGGGGCAGTATTAATATTAAATTGCTACTATGCTTAGTGGAGTGCATTTTTGTATTCTAAATGCAATACTTAAATTAAAGGGGTCATATCATTGAATGTTCATATTTCATTTATTATAGGTGTATGACGAAATAGCGCTGTACCTTTTTACAGTATTATTCATTGACTCCCATATGGTGTTTAGAGACTTTATTCAAAAGTACTGCTACAAAAGAATGAATAAATAAAGAGTTAAAGCCTTGGTTATTTCCTGGCTGTGAAGGAAAGTCCTCATCCTTCCCAGTATTATTAGGAAAAGCGGTCCAGCAGCGAATGTGATCAAACTGTTTTATATTTGACACATCAAGATGGTCTTTAACATCTTAAAGCCGCATCAGCAAAAATCAAGGGCCGCAGACGGTCATGAAAAACTTAATCAGGACTGTTTTGATGCAGAAAACTTGTCTAGCATTGTAAATGGACCTCAGGGAAAAAAAATTGAAATTGTATGATATGACCCCTTTAATGGATATGAATACTGTACATTGTAACAGTTAAACTCATCAAGCTCATTTTTTGAGCCGATACATGTTTGTTTGAAACGTTTGTTTTTTGTATGAGTTGTCTGCATTTCCTATGCAATAACACAATTATTCACGGTTATTACATACAACTTTACTACTCATATATAATAAAACTGTCAATTGCCTTATTATTATTTTAATGACTGCAAAGCCAAAACATGTTGAGATATTGTTGAGACTATGTAGGCATACACGCTGGATGTCAGTTTAGGAGGGGAATTCAATTTCAGTTGCAAAAAAAAACTAAACTAAACAAAAAAACAAATCATCAAATGAAACCGCAGCTATACATGTGTATAGTGCAGTTACAATATATATTGTCCATTCCTGTTGAAAGCAGAATAGCTTTTTTTTTTTATTATACTCAATACATTATAGTATAATACAATAATGTAGCCAAGTCTTCTTTTTGCATTTGTTTTGTTGGACAAATAGATACAGATGGTCCCAATGAAATACTACATTTTAAAAATGGTTACAAACTGAACTCTTATAAGTGGAAAAGCTATGGTTATTTTGTCATTAAATCATCTGATAAGCAAAGCCCTTAACAAACAAGCCATTTTTTGCCATTTTAGCTTGAACTAAAGGATAAAAGATCAAAATAAAAGACAAAAATAAAATATATTACCGAACCCAGAGTGTGTCTGTGCTTTTATGAGTTTACCAGAAAAGAATTTCCAGCCTAGTCAGCCTAGATTTAGTCTGTGTTATTAAGAGATCCTGGGCAATACAACTTACCCTTAGTCTTTAGAAAATCCAATATTGTCTTGTGTACATTTATTTTTTTATACACAGCTCTCAAGATTAAGTATTTCCCCCAGATGGAGCCTGGAGACTATCCCCAATAAGACGACGTAATATCATATGCTGTCGATGGGACTGAACCATATCCCTAGTTTATACCGTGACACTCTATACTCTCCCTCACCATGACAGAGAGATGATTCTTCCCGGACTGTCAGAAGGATTAGGAATCCTTACGTAATTCGTGAATAGACCTGCGTTTCACCCTTTCACTGTGACATTATTTCCTGGGTGGTTTAGCTGGAGAGAAAACACAAGGAAGAAAGGTTGGGAACGTCTTCTTCACACTCCACTTTCACAAAACCACAAGAGACCAAAAACTGGTTAAACGGTGTGTATGTTTACATGTGCCAGCTACAGCGGGTTTTTGCAGAGTCGTCAAAGTATAGCTTATACATTTTCATAAGATGCAGTTTATAGTTTTTTCAGTTCTTAATCCAGATACAGGCTGCTGTTATGAAGTACACTGTGACGGAAGATCTGGGCCCACAAATTTTACCAAGACTGAAGCACATGTCATTCACGTATATCAATGCAAGTATTCAAGTATATGTCCCCTGTACGGTGGGACATATTTTGGAAAATTTGGCTATGCTTTTAGCTTTGAAAAAGAGATCAGTACTTTCAGCTCTATTTAACATGTTTTCAAAATATCTGTTGTAAATTTACGGACTGTTTCCCAGACTGTGAGAACTCATTTCCACAGTTATTAAGAGTTTATAGGTAGATTTTTGATCGTAAAAAAGAAGTATGAATAATTCCACTGAATACCGCCTAGTTTGTTCAGCTGTATCTTCAAACAGTTTTCTTTTTGCTGTATTCTCCTCTAATTAGCCTTGAGCGTGGAATGTGTCCAGTTTTCTCATCTACGGATGAGGAACGTGGCCGTCAACAGTTTTTAAGGTAGCAAAGCTGTAGTAAATTGACTTGTCTTACCTAATAGCAACAAACAATAGGTATGACATGAAACAGACCTCAAGTTGTTTCTTGTGCTTTTCCCAGGCATTGAGTTTCCATTTTCTGGGAGCAGAAAGAAGCATTAGAGCCTCAGGTCTTTGGGAAATAAGCTGAGAAGAGAAGAAAGGACACAGTGTAGAGTGAGAAGTAAAGGGACAGTTTGTCTCGTGGTGTCGATTGGAGACAGACCCCCGACTGGGTCCGAGAAATTGGGAGGAGTTGTCCAGCTGAGTGAGTGAGTCCAGAGACTGTACAGTCACCGAAGCCCATTCTGCAGCTTTCTGTTTCAGCCTGTCTTTGCATGTCTCACCCAAACCTTGCCCAGTATTTTTAACTTGAAACATAGGCGTTCTTAACCCATACATGCTTATATTGTGACTAGTGTTTTAATATCATTGAGATGCAATTACAGTTTTTATTCATATTTTATTTTATATTTTATGCAGTTTAAATGTTTTTATTTTAAGTATGTATGTGCAGTTATCTTTATAGTATTATTCCATTATTACTTTATTGCTTTTAGCAACTAGCTAAAATCAAATACGTTTAATAAATGTGTGTGCGTCAAAAAACTGTAGTTCAGTTAACAATTCAAACAGCTTATATTATTATATATATTATTTCAAAAAAACTTTTTTTTCTGTTTTTAGTTAATTATACTACCTCTGCTTTTGACATAAGATATCTTAAAATGTTTTAAATATTTCTGAACCTGTGTGACATTTTTTCTTCTGTGATTTGATTTGAATTCATGGTAACACTTGTTAACTACAAATTTTTCTTCAATAAATTTTTAATTCGCTGCTTATTAATAATAAGGTTTTTGTTAAATTTAGGTATTGGGAAGGATTAGTGATGTAGATTAAGGTTATGTAGAATAAGGCATTAAAGGGTCAGTTCACCCCAAAATGAAAATTGCTCACCCTCACATCCTTACAAACACATGAAAAAATCTTCAGAACACATATTGAGATATTTTTGATGAAATCAGAGCTCTATTTGTCCCTCCATAGATGGCAAAACAAATTAAATTATACCAGATCCAGAAACTTAGTAAATACATTGGTAAAACGGTCCATATGACATCAGTGGCATCAGTGAGAATACTTGAGTTGCGCCAGGAAAACAAAAATGACATAATTTACTCAACCATTTTTCTCCCCCAAGTTATGTCTTCCACCATTTTGGAGTATCACAACGCATGCTTTCCCTTGACCATAAACAATATATATTATGCGTGCGTTTTCCCCCGAACGTAGACAACACTGATTACGTCAAATCCGTTCTCAGTGGAGAAGTAAAAAATAAAAAAAGTATTCTCGTAGTGTCGCAAAAGTTGAGCTACTGATGTCACATGGACTAGAAGGTCAAATAGCTTATAGATTTCATCAGAAACATCTTCATTTGTGTCGTGAAGACAAATGAAGGTCTTACAGGTTTGAAATGACATCAGGGTGAGTAATCATTGACAGAATTTTTATTACCATTTAATATGTGTTTAATTAGCACTAATACATGGCTAATGTTCTAGTAATATGCATATGAATAAGCAATTAAAAGGTGTAACTGTAAAATGGAGTGATACTGAATATATTAATTCATTTATTCAGACATTCAGTCATTTGGACCCAACTGACTTCTTTCTATGTTCCAAACAAGAAAGCCAGTTTGGAACACCATGAGGTTGAGCCAGTAATAACAGATTAATTTTATTTTTGTGTGAGCATTTCCTTTAATAGCGTCATTACATCTGAGCTTCATCTAAGTTAACTCTATCCCTACAGTCACAAACTGACCAGCCCTCCCTCCCAACGGTGTGCTCAGTCCCTATATTAACAAGCAGCCAACTAGCAACCTCATCATGCGCGTGATAAAGTTTCTTTTGTGAGACAAGGGCTGATATTGCAACATGTTTTAATATCGACTAACAAAAGTGTTTTGTGGAGCCCCCGAAGGGAAGAGGTGTTGGCTTTTTCAGCGCAGCTTTTTATGGGCAGGCCGGCAGAATGCGCTGGTGGCTCTTTGTCTGGCAGGGAAACCCTAGCCGGGAGGTGCGGACTGAGCGCGGAGCGGCGGCATCGGATAACCACGCATTTCCTCTCCTGCTATTTACCGGCCTTTTGTTTGTTTGCCGAATGCGAAATATATACATGTCGCCAGATCAGATCTGCTTTCCACACGTTGCCCCCTCTCTTTGTTTGGTTTTTTATTCATCATCCTCCTCCTCTTCTCCTCCTCTTTCTCCTCTTTCTCCTCTGCCTTTGCAAACTCTTCATGCGCTGTCAAAAGTCTGTGCGCATGTTCTGGAATATTTCTGACTGAATTTGATAACCTTCTCAGAACTGTTCAAATATCATTTACATAATGCGGCCTATTATTTAGGAGGTAGAACGCTTGCGTTTGTGTGCCAACATCGCAGAAAAGGTGTTGTTGTTTTGTTTGTGATGAAGAGAGACGGGTAAGCTTGAGATAACCTAAAGGTCACGTTGTCGCTGTTCAATACACGAGATGGAAAGTATGTTGAACAATAGCACTTTTAAAATCAGATGTACTGAATTCCCAAAATATTTCTCCACTGATAAAGTACAGTGGGATCCAAAAGCCTGAGAATGTTTTCGATAGCTTGGTCATTTTACTCGAAAAGCTTCAGTGACTTAAATGGTCTGTTTTTTTTACACTAGTTACAATCATTTCAGTCTTGTTTTCTTTAAATGGTTCGTCATTTGTATATATCTAATATGTGCTTCAAAAGATGAAATAATCTCTTCAGACTCATCATATTTCCCTGGTAAAAGGAAAGTTTTTTTTTTTTTTTTTTGTTCCTTCTTTAACCATGTGCCCACACTATAATCACATTCAGCTATTTTTACCAACCTGACTTTAATCTGCATAAATATTCATAGGAAAGACAAGGGAAATACATGCATAAAGGCTCAGTCTGTCAAAGAGGGTTGCGCTCCATTCAAAACTAAGTTGAGAATTTCTTTTAAATTTCATGAATTTGAATTGAGACATCAAATAAATGTACAACAGCAATTTGAATGTTAATACGTTAACATAATTGAATTTTATACTAATGTATATAACTATAATTTTAACTAGAAAAGTGCAGTGTTGCTCTAGACGAACTGAATTGACTTTGAGGTTTATAAGGGTGATGGAAGGACTGATGGACAGACAGAGATGGGCGGATAGACCAATGTATAAAGTTTTGAGAATCTCGGAAGAGAAGATAATGAATATTGCTATAAGAAGCATTTTCAAAGCACGTAACTGATTATCTTTGGCCTGATGACGGCACTTGGTGTGGACAAGGAATGCTGGTCGAATCTGATGTGTTTATCACACTTGTGCTGGTAACGTGAAGGGGCTGCAGAAGCAGGTCTGATCTGATGTGTAGGATAATGGGAATGTGTCTGTGTCTGCGTTTGTGTGATGGGTTGGGTTGTGACAAGCTGCCAGCTCATATGGCGTTGAAGCAGAGTCACCACCGCCTCACCCCTGGCTTCACTCCACTGCTCTCCCCTCCACCTCGTTTGGGCCATTACTGCGGTGGCAGCAGAAGCCCGCAGACCTCTCTCGTCCCCATCTCATCCCCCTCTCTTTCCCCCTCACTGCTCCCACTGTTCATCCCCTCCCTCCCTCCCTCCCTCCGCCGTGTCCTGTCCCTAAATCACAGCGTTTCTCACTTACCCCTGCCTCCCGGTGACATCACTGCACATTCTTTGCTCAGAGTGTGGAGCGGGGATGTTCATCGGACCACGGCAGCGTGATACAAAATACTATTTCTGTTCGCTTCGTCGGGCCGGCCATTGTGGCGTTGCTGCTCGGGAAATGACAGGCCAAAGGGTGCTTTTCAATGGTGTGTTCATTAAAAGTAACTGCTGCAAACTCGATGTGACATTTAACAGAAATCTGAGAGATTTAATTGTTGTTAATTTTAGTGAAAATATTCTATTCTATTCTATTCTATTCTATTTATTTATACCGAAGCTTTCAATCCAAACAGTGCCAAAACTTTGACTATAAATCTTGCTATTTGCCCAAGCTTATATTAAGTCTTTCAAAACCTATTTAATACAATTATACAAATACATTTTCCTCTGAAGACAAACACGCAGTTACACACATGCATACACACACACACACACACACACACACATATATACTTACACTTTTTTTGTAACCAGTAACTATTAATTGCTTACTCTATTGCCATTTTCTCTTTTATTCACTTTTTTTTCCTTTTGTGGTAATACCCACCACCAACGCATTTTTTTAACAAAAATAATATATAAATAATACTAATTAACAATAGCAATTATACATAAACTATAATAATACAAATAATTATTTTAAGTCTAAGCTTTTGTATGCCACAGGAAGAAATTCAGGACTTGTAGTCTTTATGTATAGTGCATTATAAAGGGTTATTACGTGGTGCAATGCGTTATAATTATTCATAATGTGTGTTGTAATACACAGTTTGACAATGAATTGATAAGTGATTTAATGTGTTAACTGGTCATAATAATTCATGAGCTTGTACAATGCATTGTAAGGTGCATTATAAATGCAATAAAGCTACTTATATTGTTTTATGCATAAAGGCTTTAGGCAAAACGTTACTGAAATTTATATGGTTTTCAATAACATAATTGTGAGTACGGTGAATGATGAATGATAAATGTTTATTTTTGGTTAAACTATCCAGTAAAAAAAATGTAATCTGTGGTCATATTCAGTGTTGTGACACTGAGAGAATGTGATTTTCCATTACTCTGCTAGTGGGCTAAAGCTGCTCAAGTTTCTTTTTATTCTCACAATAACACCAGTAGAAAAGGTTAGGGATTACCTGTTCACAGTAGATCCCAATTAGTCATTATAATGGCCTGAATTTTATCTCCTGTCATAAATCGCTACGTACAGATTACTGCAGGCTTCAATTAGTAGTCAGAAATTGTTTACAACTTCTATAAAGCGATTGATCTTTCTAACATCTTTTTGTCCTGCCACACTGCCCTTTTCTGAAGACATAAATGGACCTCATTGTCTGTTTCTTTAACAGCCAGATAGTGGCTATGTGAGAGGAATGCAGTGCTTGACTTTCTAAAGTGATGACCCGAAGGACATACCAATGAATGTGGAGATGACAGTGCATCCTGGGATATAATTGGATACTGATCCACAGACGTGTTAGGATGATGAGATGGAGGAATCATGAGCTGTGTCTCAGTGATTATAGGACGGCCTTGCCAAAGTCGCTGGTTTTATTTCATTGGCATAATTCCTTCCAAAGTCAAAAGGCGATGATAAATCAAAACATTGCGCCATGACTTATCCTTCAATGCCGGATTTATGAATCCTAATTTGTTCCATACTTAAAAATTTATGATTGTATATTCATGAAAATGTTTGTGTTGTATCTTGTCATCTGCATACTAAGTATGAATATAAAAATTTGAGGGTCAAAAGAGACCTTGACAGAAGTGACAATTCACTCTTTAAAAGTATGGTTTACCCAAAAATGAAAATGCTGTCATTAATTACTCATTCCAAACAGACAAGACCTTCAGAACACAAATTAAGATATTTTGTTAGAAATTTATTACAAATTAATCTCTCTTACCCTCCGTGGAAAGCAAGGATCCCAAACGTCGCAACGTTATTTACATTGTTTACGTTTTGATCTGAAAGTAAACATATTCGCATACATGCATTGCATACATTGTTTATGTATGTGATACTCTCCCAAATGGCACTTTAGGGTGATGCAGAGGCGACAAATTGTTGAATTTTTGGGTTTTTTTTGCACACAAAATATATTCTTGTAGCTTTATAAAATTACAGTTGAACCACTAATGTCACATGGGTTATTTTAACAATGTTCTCGCTATATTTCTGAGCCCTGATTGTGTTAGGATCCATGCTGTCTGTGGGAGGGCCAGAGAACTGTCGGAATTCATAAAAAATATCTTAATTTGTATTCCAAAGATGAACTGAGGTCTTACTGGTTTGCAACGGCATGAGGATGAGTAATTAATGACGGAATTTTAATTTTTGGGTGAACTAACCCTTAAATGACAATCATTTGTGTTGTTCTAAACTCATGTAGCTAGTATAGTTATATATAGCTATATTATATTAGTAACATTAAACATCAGATTTTGTTTAATATTTCAAAATAATACATTTAATAATACATTTATAGAAAAAGTAATATAACTTTAATAGTATTATAATTTTATTAAATTTTTTTACCACATACAATTTTTTTTTTTCTTGTATCCTCCAACTCTTGAATATATCAATGATATTTTCATGAATATGTAGGTACTTTTATATCTAGCCCATTTTATATATCGTATGGCTTCAAAGGTCTTTGAATAATGCTGACCACTTTTTATGATGTTATTTATTTCTTTTTATTTTACTTATTTATTTGTGATATTTACATGAATTATTATTATTGTAATTTATTTATTTAGGATAATCCGATGCAGGTTAAGACTAGGCTTACACGGGGCTTTGCTTCTTCACATTGAAGCATTACTGGTCAAAACAAGGCTTAAATTGTGAAGTGGCTCAGATCTCTGGCAGCGCTGTCTCACTGATACAGCCCGGCAGCAAGAACACAGAGAACTGTCTCACTGTGACTGGAGGTGTGAGGAGTGGAGGTCTGTGTGAAACGACAAACCATGTCCACTCACATTTCTCTCTCTATAAGCGTCTAATACATTTCTGAAATGTGTTTGCTGTTTGTTTTGTTTGCTAGGACTTCTTACTGAACGACTAACTGAAGTTCCAGCCGAACGATACCATGTAAATCAAAGCGATTTGACCATGTTATTAATTGAATTACCGTGTTGAATGTGATAGGGGTCGGTATTGAAGAAATGTCCTGCTTAAACTGATTTGGACAGTGGTGCTCCTCAGTGATGGGAAGGAGCCTTAATTGGGCTAATCAGAGGGCTTTCAGTGATCTGCTCGTTAAGAGAGAGTGCCTTCCTGCTCCTAATGCCAATGAATAGCCTGCCAAAACTATAAACGAGAATCACTCAACTGCATCACTGGACCTAACAGAAACCCAGAAGAAAAGACCAGGCGTTAAATTCAAACATTTGATTGAGTGGTCAGTCTTTGGTCATCTGTGTGATCTCCTCCGTGTGAGAAAGTGTCACAGGTTTGGGTGGTGTTATGGGTAGTCAAGCAGGCCCACATGGAATCGTTGCCTGCAGATTTTTACAGAACTGACCCTTTGCTAAGCGCCACTGTCCTTGGTTACTGTTGCTAACAGAACATCCCATCAAAATGACCTAGAGATTTCTATGAAGTGTGTGCTGATAAAGTGGTAAAAATTGATATGATAATCTTCCAACGTGGGCCGAAATGAACTGTGACCAAGCAGTTTTGCCTTCTGTTGTTATTCCAAGAAAATGTTAAATTGCTTTAACATTCAAAAGGTCAGGGTTTTTCATGTTTTCGAAAGACGACTTATGCTTTCCAGGGCATTAACATAATCACAATATTACTGTAAAATTTTTAGCATTCAAAATAATTATATATATATATATATATATATATATATATATATATATATATATATATATATATATAAATAATATATATATATATATATATATATATATATATATATATATATATATATATATATATATATATTTTTTTTTATGGATTTTGTATAGACCATGATTTTTTTTTCTTAATTCTTAGATGAAAGTTCAAACAAACAGAATTTATTGGTCACACTTTATATTACAGTCCAGTTCTCATCCTTACAAACCATTATACATTTACAACTTTTGTCTCAATGAACTCCTAACCTGCTGCTTATTAATAGTAAGGTAGTTGTTTAAGATTAGGGATGATGCAGAATAAAAGATAGGGTAAGTGACTTCCTTTCATTAACAGTTAAGTGTTTTGCACATGCCCTGCCCTGTATTTGTTTCTAAAATAAAATACTTTGGCTAATTTTTTCTTTAGCTGTAATAATAATATCTCTGTTTAAATCCATTCTACAGGTTTTCCCCCAAACTTTTTCTGATAAAAGTTGGCTTTCACTTGACTCCAGGTAACTGTGAGAAAAATAAAAAGTGCATTAGCGCAGCGTAAAGTGTTTAAGAGTACAGTGACTCGTCATGCGAGCATCGTTCTGACTCGGTGGGCTATTGGTGTTGAATAAGACAGCCCCTTTGTCTGGTAATGAGAGAGAAAGTGCGTCTAGAGATTACCATCTCTCTGTCCTCCCTTCACCTCCATCCCTTCACCAGCATGCCCCTCCCCCATCTGCCCACACTCATTAGGGCCCTAATTGCTCTATATTTGTGTAAAGTGTTGAGTTTAAAGAGCACTAGCTGTAGCTTGGACTGTTGGCTGAAGGGATGCCAAATAAACAATAAGTGTGTGGCAACGATTGGACTGGTTGTCTGGTCCTTTAGTATTCCTATTAAAAAAAAAGTCTGATCATAATATTGTGGAAAAACATAAATTTTGCAGCAAGTTTTGAGGTATGCAATTTTATGTTTTACAACATTTATTAACCTATTAGAACATGTACATTCACTAAGATTGATAAATAATGGAAAATTTTGTATTTTATGCTAGTATATAGTATTAACTAATGCTAACTTAAAAAAAGTTATACATAAACGTAATAGTAAACATACCAAATATGCAATAGGTAAGATTTGTTTTTTGCTGTATGAAGTGTATGTAATAACTCTATTGTGTTACTAACATTAACACTAACATGTGCTTGTTCATTAAAAATTAATTATTAATAAATTAATTTGGCGTATTACCTAATTAGCTATAGCATTAGCTCTCTGGTGCTTGCAGCATAGTGGACAGAAACGTTGCGCCAACACGTAATTTCTACAAATTTTGTGCTTTCAAATGTGAAAGGTGCAGTTTTTTTTTTGTTTTTTGTTTTTTTAGGATTCCCACGTGTGACGTTTTCGCCAAGACAAAAGAGTGTTTCATGTTCTTGCACTGTAGTTAGGGATGTTCCCCTGCTGATACTGGGTCAATACATTGTTTATGTAAAACAAAAGGATAAATGTGATGTCGCGTCTAGACAAAATGCAAATGAATGTTGATAAACCTTTGTTTACTAGCGTGTTTTTCGAATGCACACAAACAAATTGCATAAAAACTTCTTTATGATTTAAAATGTGCAGTTATGGCAGTTGTGAATATTATGCAGCAAGTTTCTGTTTAGTTCAGTCTGTATTTTAGTCTGTTTTTTTTTATTAAAAAACCATTAGGATGAATTAGTTTGGATCCACAGACATTACCCATGATGCCTCAGAAACATAAGTGGTAAATCTATTAGTCAAAACAACAACAGCATGCTCTTTTAATTACTCTGAACTTTGCCCTTTCTCTTTTTCAGTCTGCTCCTGTGACACAACTAATAGTTCATATCC
This sequence comes from Puntigrus tetrazona, assembly GCF_018831695.1. Taxonomy (NCBI): domain Eukaryota; kingdom Metazoa; phylum Chordata; class Actinopteri; order Cypriniformes; family Cyprinidae; genus Puntigrus; species Puntigrus tetrazona. The sequence goes on from NC_056703.1 coordinate 10,371,649, forward strand.
CTTATATGTGAGAGGAGGATGTGACAGCATCATCTGGTCTTTCTTTGGCATCCTGTCTATCATTCTCAGGTTTCACTATATTGTCTCTTTGTACTCTGCAATGATCCACAAGCCATTAGAGACTCTCTCTGTCCATCATCAGCCTCTGTCTCTTTGATAGAGCTTTTCATACAGACAGCTTTCATTTCATACACGCTAAATGCGCTTTTTACTTCTGATAACTTAAGTACTTCTACTCTAGTTTAGCATAGATCGTGACTGAAGTGACCGCAATCCAGAGCTGGCTACATCTTCTTTCCTGAGCGCCCTGATATCGATGAAGGGGTCGTGAAATGTTAAAGGTCAGGATTGAGATGTATGTGTCTGTCCAAAGCCTCCAAAGCCGTGTCACACAAATGCTTCATTAATGAACCAAAAACATGACACTTGACATTTTTAACACTAATTACCAGAGAGTAGAGAATGGTTGTAATACATTTTATTTTAATTCTTTCCTGTTTTCTGTGCTATTTAACGTATATAATTAAATATTATATTGTATCTATTGTATAGTAGGAGTTTGTTTTTTAAAGGTTTATTTCTTAAAAAATGCAGTAAAAATATAGTAGGTGTCGGGGGAATTGTATGTTTTTATTTATTATATAGTTTGGCTGCAAATGTGAGAAGTTTGTGGAGTCTCTTCATCCGGCAGACCAAGGATCAGAAATAAGCGAAACATATTTGAAATGGTTGAAATGAAAATGTTACGGTTCACCCTATAGCCGTCCTCAGCCTCCCCTGTTTGCGTAAGCCTTCTTGAAAATATAATATCTAACCTCCAGTATGAGAACAGAAGGTTTAGATGTAATTCTGGGTGTATATTGTCCAAGTTTTTTTATGATGAGTGTTCAAGAAATACGGTATTACTGGCAGCCTTTTTTAATGAAACATCTGTGCTCATATCCCAGCCGATTGAAAGCTCTTTTATCATCTGGCCTCAGAATTATTTAACACAATGACTAAAAAATGGCTGGTCAGCCTTAATGTGGTCTGATCGGGGCTTTGCTGCGGCAGCTAATATGTAAGATTGTGTGTGGCTGAGCAATAAATGTGAAAGTTATCAGTTGGAGACTGAAAATAAGGCAAAGCAGACATTTATTTGTCGTGACGGCTGACCATTATCTATCTGTTTAGAATGGATTCCATCTCTTGTCATCTGAGAAAGATGGTCTGAGTGTTGTCACTTTTCCATAATTAATATATTTTCATAATGGCAAAATCAAAGTTTGTGGAGTCTCTTCATCCGCAGACCAAGGATCAGCAGGACCCAGCCACTGTAACTAATGTCAATACATCTGAACACCCCATAGCACACTCAGCATCCCTGTTTGAGGATACACCTTCTTGAAAATATAATATCTAACCTCCAGTATGAGAACAGAAGGTTTAGATGTAATTCTGGGTGTATATTGCGGATGATGAGTGTTCAACTCATACGGTAACTGCTTTGTTTTTAATGAAACATCATATGTCTTTCCTGGTTGAAAGCTCTTTAATCATCTGGCCTCAGAATTATTTAATCTGACAAAAATGGCTGGTCAGTTTCTGATCGATGCTTTGCAGATCTTAATACATTTGTGTGTGGCTGAGCAATAAATGTGAAAGTTATCAGTTGGAGAGATAATTGGTCAAAGCTCGCTTTATTTGTCGTGACGTTTGGATTATCGATCTGTTTAGAGATGGATTGTTCGGTCTCTTGTCATCTGAGAGGAAGACGGACAGATGGCTGTCATGGCATGAAAGTTTCACATTCTCATAATGATATTTATCAAGCCTATAAACATCAGTTAAGCAGCTCCCAGCCACTTAACTAATGTCAACTCATCTAAACCCCAGCACACACAGCAGGTTGTACACTCAGGATCTGATATCTTCTATAGGATGTGTAAGGGTTCTGGTTTGGCTGGAGAACTTTTTTAACTCAGCATTAACTGCTTTGTTTTGCAACAATTTATGTCTTTTTACGTTGAATATGTAAAGTCCAATAATACAATGTTCTGCACATCTCAGTTGCTGAGATTGTTGTGGAGATCTTAAACTAGCAGACGCCAATGATGTTAGCTTTAATACATATTTCAGGCACACTTGTATTCGTTAGTTCCTCTGACTGTGATACCGAAACTGATTTTCTCCTACAGTACCTTGAGCTATTGTTCTTGATGGCATTAAAGTTTCCTTCATAAACCACCTGCGTTTTACTTTTTTGAATTTGTAGTGTTCATTCTTTGTTCTTTAAATAATTGGAGGTTCAGGGCTCTGCACTGCATTTAATTTAGTAGTAAATCATAAATTCAGGGTGCATTTGAGTTGTAATTAGTGTACAGGTAACCACTGAATTTATCAGCCTGAATATGAAAGATCTTGTTGTAATTTGACTTTGACCATTTAACATTCGATGTTGTTACTTTAAAAATTGTGTAGTGTATAAAGATTTTTTTAAAACTATTCAGAGTTAGACAATGAGCCTTTCTATCTTTCTATCTATCTCTATCTATCTATCTATCTATCTATCTATCTATCTATCTATCTATCTATCTATCTATCTATCTATCTATCTATCTATCTATCTATCTATCTATCTATCTATCTATCTATCTGTCTGAACTGTTTTAATTCATCAAAAGTCCTAAAAAAATATGAATAAAATATTATGCAGCACAACTGTTTCCAACTCCAATAATCAACATATTAAATTTAGTCTGACACTGAATACTGAAGTAATGATGATGAAATGTCAGCTTTAAGTCACAGGAATAAATTATATTTGAATGCTATTAAAATAAAAATATTAATTATGAACACAATATTTAAATTTGCAATAATATTTCACAAAATATTTTTTCTCTTGTATTTTGATCAAATAAAAAAATAAATGCAGCATAAGGAAAAAAGTATGAGTCTAATATTAACCTGCCACGCATCAAATAGGTGTACAGTTTTGGGCATTTTGCTAGTAATTCTAGCGTTTACTGTTTTTTTTTTTTGCCTTTACATAGTTTACCGTAGTTTACCAATGCCAGGTATAACAAAAAGTTAATTTTGGATCCTAAGTATGTGTGACTGTCTTCAAACAGTCTATGCAAAATTCATGAGAGCATGCCTACGTATCAACACGTGTGCCAATGTAACGTCCCCTAACAAGAGGCTATACCCGCCTCTCTCTCTCTCTGTGTTTCTGTGCTGAGTGCCTAACTGTAGCTGACAGGCAGCAGCTCATTAAAGAAGACGCTCATTTTGTTTCTCTGTCCGCCAGCGCCCTGGGACTCTGCTGGAGGGGGGGGGAGGCTGGGACCGGCTGCCCCAAACAATGCTACTGTTTGTCCGTGACAGGACGGCCTTACATCCATAGTTGAGGATTTGGTCGGAGGAAAGGGGGAGTGTTGGGGGGAAGGGGAGTGTGTATGTGTGTGTTTAGGGGGGCTGTTCTGTACTCTCCTGCACAAAGATATAATTAATGAAATGGGCAAATGGTACGAAAAATTGGCTCTTGAACATTCAGTGCTTCACTGACGTTACTATAGAAACGATAGTTTTTGTGTTTGTCCGTGTGCGTGAGATGTTAGAGACGGCTGAGTGACTGTGTTTTTATAAGTATTTGTCTTTATAGAGATAGACCACTCTAGTTCGTAGATAACTCGGGGAAATTAAGGAAAATATGAAAACAGAATTTTAACGGTCATACTCTCAATGTACAAAGGTTTGTATAGCTATTATATCATTTCAAACTAGTGTTGATGTTGTGCCGTATGTAGATATTGGGAGATACTATAGTTTTAAAAAAATAATATAAAAATTTGCATTTGTTCTGTTGTGCCAAGTCAGTACCATTAAAAAAAATAATAATAATTATAATAAATAAATAAATAAATAAATATATATATATATATATATATATATATATATATATATATATATATATATATATATATATATATATATATATATATATATATATAAATATATAATATAATATATATATATATATATATATAGATTGGTTTTCATTCTCACATTCTTAATAATGCTTCTCTTGCTGAAAGTTTTTGTTTTCAACTTAAAAAGAAACAAAAAAATCTTCCAAGTTGTCAAGTTTGGGTTCATTTGAGCTTAAGGCTTTTTAAATGGGTTTTAGTACTACATTCATAATTATAATCGAGGTAAAGGCTATTATGATTAACTTTTGAGTATTTTGAAGTGTTTAATTTTTTTTTTCTTCTTTCATTACAAAAGTGCATTATACAAGTGCTTAAATGACCCTCTACAAAAATAGATGATTACAGAACAAGTGAAAACAAAATTTAACCAATATAGAAATAACATCTAATATAAAGTTCACACCGGAGTATACTGCTATTTTAATGATATGTAGCCTATGTCTTATTGAAAAGTAGACACATACAGTACATGCTCACTCATACACACTTTTTTATTACCTGAAATGCTTCATATTTGGAGCTGAGAGCTCAGCATTGTGTTCTCAGTGTCCCTGAGAGAGCTCTTTGCCCTGCGATTAACAATGATTATAGCCTCTTCACTTCCTATTGCTGGCGCACTGAAGATTTTAATTTGTAGTTTAATTAATTTTAATGACATAACATTGGGCTCGAAGCACACATAAAGAAAAGGATTGAACTGTACAAGAAAACAAAAACATCACAAGTTCGTTTCTGAGGGTTTTATGCGCTTATGTCTCCGCGCAAGTTAAATGAATTAGATAATGTTCATTTATACGGAGGAGCTCTTCTCGTCTGATGGCTGTAGATGTGCGTAAATGGGTTTTAGAGGACAGCATCAAAGGGATGTAAAGCAGGCTTTTAATTAACTACTCCATGAGTCAACCAAGCAACAACAACAAAAAGGAACGAATATTTTCACAATACCTGAAAAGAGCCGCAATATGTAAGCTGTTGCATGCTATTATCTCAGCCGTAGTGCAGAAACTCTCATTTTGCAATGTGTTAGTAACAAAAGATAATCGATGGGAGATCAATTAGTGGCGATGAGAGATGGACAGATGTCAAGGACAAACCCTGAGAGCCAATCGATTAATGAGGGGGAGTTTCAGCTGGGTTCCATGGATGGTGTTTGTTAGTGTTGATTTATTGCATAATGACTGCCGTCACCCTGAATGTATGTTAGTGGAAATGTACCCAACCCTCCTTCACAATTCACTCGGATGATTGTTTCAGTTTTATTTATGTTTGGGGTCTTTTATATAGCGCAAAGAAAGCAACTGTGAGCGGCGAGGTACAGGTATATGGCCACTCTGAAATTTTGGGCTGAGCATCTGGAGCTGGAGATGGGTTGTGTTTTTAAGCAAGTTGGTCTAAAGTTGTGTCCTTTGGTGTGATGTGTTTGTCTTTGTGTGTGTGTGTGTGTGACAGATACTGCACCCTCCTCTGTTCCCCTCTCCTCTCTCTCTCTCTCTCTCTCTCAGCCCCATGAGCCAAAACAACAGGCTCCAAACAGCTTGAGCCTCTCCTTATCAGCAGAAAAAAGTGCCCCATTTTCACAGCTTTGAATCTGACATTTTTGGCACATTAAGTATTGGACATTAATAAATTAAATGTAATGAAGTGACATGAAAGCAGAACAAGTCAGATGGTACAATGCAAAAAAAGTAGAAAGGGAAAGAAAAAAAAAAACTTTCTTTAAGCTGCAATTAGTTATTACTTTTTTAAAGTCATCTGAGAGTGTTTTTCATGTTCATTTATTCAGGCATATAGTGAATAATTAAATGGCCAGAGATGTAAGGAAGAAATACAAGTGAAGTTTGTGCCAATAAATCCTTGTTTGTGGACATAAACCCAGGATCATTTTGAATTCATTCTATTTGTCGATTATCTTAATTGGTCAACCAGAGGCTATTTTGCAGCATTGAAATAATCATAGGCATATTCTGGGTTGGATTAATATTTGATTCAGTTTTTATGTTGCTCGTCTAACTTATTTTAATACCACGTGAACAAAGTGAACAAAAATAAACAGATAAATACACAGTATAATAAAGCATAGAAATCAGTGTTGTCTTTCTGAAATCATTGCGCATTCAGAATTATAGTATAATTGAAGATCATTGTTTTCAATGTGTTAGTTTTTTTTAAAGTTATTGTTTAACCTAGTCAGAATAACTGAAATGCGGTTTGATTGAAATTGGACTTCACAATGAAATAAAAAAAAGGTTTTTGTAATCTGTTTTTGCAAATGAATTCTTAAATTCTTGAAATCGTATAGCTGTATAGCTAAATGTTAAGGTGTGCACATTGAGTCCTAAATTCTCATGAAATTTTTGCATGAAAAAAAAGAATAATAATAATAACTTTACGTTGTGTCAATCACATTTAGACACTGCCTCCAAAACCTCAGTTTGGACCAGGTTTGATTTTCAGTTTTATTCACATCCATAGTGAGCATTTTGATAAGAAAGGATGACGAATGCAAAAAAAAAGAAAAGAAAAATTCATAAGAAATTAGTGTGCGAGGTCCTGTATTATTGCTGTATTATTATCATTGTTACAAATTTGTATTATTTATTATGAGTACTTCTTGCAAATACATTTCCTTGTATTACTGTTGGTTACTCTTATTAATAACAACAAAAATAATAATTGATCTTCATTTAATAAAACAATATCACTTTTAATTAAATGTTTTTATTACAGTAACACACACCACTTAATTCTTCGAAATTGTATTTTCCAATTTCATCAAGAAAAAAAAAAATACAAAATTCCAATTTGTTTACAAAGCACAAATTAAATCATCTTGCCAAACATGAATTGTTTATGAAGCTTTATAAGCCTGCAGAAGTTTCTGTGCATATGGAGCATGTCAGTCAGCTACAAACTGAGGGCGTAAGTTTAGGAGGAACTGGGTCTAAGCCTTTGGGCCTTTGATTGGGAAGGATGGGTGGATGGAGAGAATCGTGGGTAGGATATAGACGAGAGAGCCGGAGCCAGGACCGGACCAGCAGCCCTCCTCTGGGCACGGGGATCGGGGAAGTGTGTTGATGAAAGGATGGGGCTGCGTCCATAGAGGAAGCGGAGGGGCGGAGAGATCAGGTCAGCACTCAAAACGAGGGAACTGCGCGAAATCAACTTCAAAAAAAACAACAAGAAGAAAAAAACAAATAAACAAACACAAAAAGAAGCAGTAAAAAGGAAAGAAGAAACAGAGGCTCCAAGGTCCTTTCGCTAATTACCAGCACTTGCATTTATTAATAAGGTCTAATGAGCACTTTCTCAATAGTTTGTTTTCCCCTAATATGAATATTTCCTTTTCATTAACATGTTACATGTGCATGGATTCTTTCCAATGATCACACCACAGTCTCTTCTTTCCCAAATGTGCACCCGCGTGTGTTTATGTCAACATTAAGTGCAAGACAACACGTGAGAGTTTGTCGAGATTACAGATTGTTCTTGTTTTTGCAGTTGTGTATTATGCGCTCAACTCTTGCTATAAGTCTCAGTAATGTCAGAATCACGTTATTGACGGAGTGAGTGGGGGTGGGGATCCCATCCAAGAGCCAAGTTCAGGCAGATGGTTTGCCTTTAAACTGCCTGATTGGAAGCATGTAGCCATCATTAAAGGTACTAATTTCAAAAAGAGTCCATATTGTACACATGCTTAATTAATCAGCCCCTGGCTTGCCTGCTAAATCACCACTGCTGGTTCTGTACTGATATAAGCTATACACGATCACAAACATCTTGTTTTATCCGATCAGGAGGTTGTGGATTTATGTTTGTGCTTTAATGAAGTATCTTCTGGTCCGAAGCGTTCATGAGAGCAGCATCATTGAAAGCTTTTGTTTTGTTTGTTCCTCTTTGGACTGAGTCTATTCATTGCAAGGGTTCAGTGAGACTCAGAGAAAATTAGGATGGAAGTTATTTTGGGACTGTGCAAACATGTTACTCTGTATGTGTATTCTACAGTATGTTACTACTTCACTAATCAAATTCAAGCTGTTTTCAGTACTTCACCATATAGCTAACATACCATTCCTTTTTTGTGTGTGTATATATATATATATATATATATATATATATATATATATATATATATATATATATATACTAAAAGACTAAAAGAAGTCTCTTAGGCTCACCAAAGCTGCATTTGCTTTATTTAAAAAAACAATAATAATGTAAAATAAAGATTACGCAAACTGTTTATAGGTTTAATTCCTTCGGTCTTCGGTGTCATATGGTTCTTCAGAAATTGTTTTAATATTCTCAGTTGTGCTTACAACTTGCCTTACATCCTTGTTACATAAAGGTATTTATTTATTGTACTTCAAGCAACATCCAATTGCAAAAAAAAAATAAAAAATCATTTAAACAAATGGATCTTGTTGTTTATTTTTTGTCAAAATTTCATGGGTTTTACTTGCATACTTTACAGGAAAGTATGTAGGAATATTTACTGCCAATTTATAAATATTTAATCGCTTCCCAGAGAACAAACAATTTATGATGCTGTCAAAATCAATACAATATGACTAATACATGATGCATTATATTCTGGAATGACAGCTAAATTGTGTAGGAGTGTGTACATCAGTACTTTCAGTTGATATTACAGTGGAGTAGAAAGTAAGGTAGACAGTACAGTAAATAATCTTTCTGCGTGAGCAGGCTGGTGTTGGTGTGTACAGTAATTAAATCCAGTCTGAGGAGAGAGTGTGGAGCCGGTGCCAGCAGGCCTGGTTAATCTACTGTGCTCTCTGCCTGTAGGCCGCTTGTAATTAGTGATGAGTTGATTGGTAATCTGGCCTCTCCCGGTGCTTTATCTGTGGCAAGTTAAGACGCCCGTCTTTAATCTGGTCAGCCTAGTCTGCCTAGCGTGTGCATGTATACCAATTGAATTGGCTGAATTTTAATCTCACCGACCTCCCCCTCGCTGGTGTATGGTCTGTCGTCGGGTGCATGCGTGATGTCAATGATCTTTGCGAGATTTGGGCATAATTAGTGATGGACGGTTGTTAGAAGTGCGTCTGGTAAATAGAGCATGTGCGTTTATGCAGATCTGGCTGGAGTCGGAATCGAGCTCGGTTTCCTCATTGCGGTTTCGTGGAATATATATTTACAGGTGATGGAGCGCAGGTGTGGGCTCGGATACGCCCTCGTCGGCTGGCTCGGCAGGACACACAGAAATGTTACTAGGTTGCAAAGCTGAAACAATGATCCCGGAGAGCAAGGGTGGGTCCCCTCTCACCCTGGGACCGTATAGAGCACGAATATATTGTAGCAGAATAATGAGGTAACCTATATACTCTCGTTGTGTCACTCTAACCTAATTACTGCTCAATACACCGAGAGCCTACGTGTAACGCTGATATAGCCGTCCACTTCTCAGCTTCATTACTTTGCCACCTGCTACAGTACATGTTACATGGGACTCACACACATAGCTCCTTTTTTCTATGGAAAGATGTTGTGTGGATTTTTTCTGATAAAAGTGTTTGTATGGTCTTTGTACTTGAAGTGAACTGTCCGCTCAGTATGCTTTGTATATACTGAGAGCCTGAGGGCTATATTTATTCAAATTACGCTTCCACTAACTGCCTTGCAATTACCTCTTGTCAAATGCAACCTGGCCTAATAAAAATATGTACCTCTGTGCACTCTTTGCGCAACGCCGTTTTTAAGGGCCTTACTGTAGGTTTCATGTCATTTCAACTTCCTTTCATGCAAATTTGAACTGTTTTGTTGAACCGTAGTTACGCGGGATTCAAACGGAGCTCCTCGCCTCTCAAGTACGTCTCTGTGCTGCCTGATTTATCGAACAAACCTACCGAAAACCCATAGATATGATAATGGATATGTGGGATGCTAACGTTCAAAAAAATCTGTTTTCATCTTCTTTTGGAGTCATAACATGGTATTAAGTAATTGTGCGAGAATTACTCTTTATTAATCCTTATAAAATATGCTCCAAAACAACAACAGAAACCATTTTTAGTGGTTTTAATGGTTAAAAGTTGATGGTTTGTAATGTTTTAATGGTATTTGTAGTGGAAACCATTAGAATTACAATCCTTCCTTTTCTACTATCTCCCACTTCTGATTTCTGAGAATGACCACACACGAAAGCCCATTATAGAAATTCAACTTGGGAATCTTATAAGCAAATGAACCGTAATGGTGGGAATTAAAGCTTCCCTTCGGCGAGTCCTGGGGGCCTGTAGGAATGTAGCTTTGCGTGTCCTTTTCTGCGCATAAATGTTAGTGCTTCTGGTCTGAGACTCAGAAATGCTAAATATGCCCCAGTGAGGAGAGCGTGCTGGCATTTGGAGTTTTAACACTGCATATACTTACAGCAGAGGGTTTTGCTGTCTTTGTTCATATTTAAATGGATATCAGACCGCAAACAACACTTTTGTAGGCCTCTAAAGGAATCCGTAGGCTGAGGAAGGTGTGATGTTTATTCTTGATCTTATTAGCATCCGAATCTGTCATGTGAAATTTAAACCGTGCAAAAAACAGAACAGACATATGTCACTATTGCATTGCTGCGATGACAGTTTCACGGTTTATACAAAGGAAAACAAAAAGCCCAAATGCATCTGTAACCAAGCAAGATCTGAGACCTGTCATGTTAGGGTACAAATAAAGATCTATTCAGGAGGGATTTAAGAACACATACTTAACGTTCGGTGGTAAGTCCCCTTATTTAGTGGAGTAAGATGTGGTAGGTTTTTTTTTTGCTTATGCTGTGCTTTAGGCAAAGAGAGATGAGACAGAGATAAAACAAATATACTGAACTAAGCCATGTTTTGCAGTATATACTGGGTATTCGGATGTTTGTTATTTCATTTTCTGTTATTTATTGATTTATTTAGTTTAGTTTACTTGTTTTTTTATCTTTTTTTTTGCAAGAGTAAACATTTTTCCTATTCCAAGTATTTATCCACATTTCTAGACAGTTAAGCAAACTTTCTAAGAGCCACAACAGGAGCATAAAATGGAAATGGAATGGAAACCTCAAATATGATCATGTTTTGTCAGATTTCATAAATTCTGATTTTCTTATCAAAAATGCATTTTGGAGAATTATTCAGTCTATGGACTGGACTGAAAAATCCCAACACAAAGATTTCTCTTCTATTATTTTTAGGCTGAAATAGCTTCTTTGCCACATGTATTCTTGGATTACAAACAATACTTTTATTATTTTTTTTTTCAGTTTCTCAATCAAGCCAATGTTGGGAATCTCTTGCACTTAGTTGCAAAGTTAACTTTAAGTGACCAAAAAGATCTAAATTACTCTGGACCTTTTGGTTAGTTAATAATTTGGTAAATAGCAATATAGAACTTTGTCTTCTGACCTCATCTGTCCTAGCTATGTAGTGTCCAGATGAGTGAGAAATTATAACTATCCTGTGTCTCTGTCAGCATTTAGGCAAATGTAGTTAGTGTATACATTGCTCAGTTTATGTCCTACTTGTAGAAAAAGACAACTGACATGATTGAGGCACTTGACAGCCAAAAATGACGGTGCAAAAATTTTTTTATATAAACTGTGTATGTGTGTGTATATATATATATATATATATATATATATATATATATATATATATATATATATATATACACACACACACCCCTGTATACATTTTGGTGTATTAACATGTACTTATACAAACAGCAATGGGTTTGCAGATTTGCGTACTTTTACAGATTGTCATGTGCATGTGCATAAGGTTAGAATGGGGTCAAAACAGAGATTTATATACAACATGTTGGACCTGCAGGGCAAAACAAGCAAGCAGAAGGTACAAAGAGAAACAAGTGTGGAAAGCTTTTAAGTTGAACAGAGTGAGCTTTATGTGGAGAAATGTCTAGACGCTCAGGAGAGTGATGCGCTCCACACTCCAGCAGGCCAGCAGTGAAGCCCTGGTCTGCCTCTTTCAGCTCAGTCCTTTCAACGCAGGACTTCTGCATTATCTGTCTGTCAGCCGAGGCCGCCGGGCAAACTCTGCACACGCTGGGTGGGGGTGGGCTGCAGCGGCCAGAGCATCTCTAGCCCTGAGGCTTAGGGATTGAGACTAATTCAGCATCAGATCTGCAGAGTTTGACTCAAACCGTAGATCTCAGTTTACTAGACTATTCCACAGGGTTGACTGTCATTCTCTCTCTAAAACGTCTCAAGTAATTTTCTCTTACGGTTGAATTCTAGACCTTCGGAAGGCCTTGATGCTTGGTTCACTAATTCAACTAAAAAATGATATACATGTGTTATTTTCAGTAACACTTTATTAGAGTAACAATATTTTAAGAGTAATTATAATACAGAGTAATTACTTAATTACGTGCTTAGTAGTAGCTGTTGTACTTAAATGAAACAAAAGTTACTTACCATGTACGTAATAGGGACAGGTAATAGGGACACAATATAAAATGGGAGCCAATTTGGTTTATATAAGTCGCTGTGTAACACTAACTCAGATTCAGCCTGTTACATGTAGCTGCATATTACGTCTATATAATTTCAAACCGTAAGTAAAGACTGTTCCATAACTTAGTTACATGGTAAGTATGCATTTTGTTTCATGTAAGTACAAGAGCTACTACTAAGTACTTAACTATAGGTATAGGTTTGTTCACTCATTCCTGTAGTTAGGATTTGTAGATTCATATTTGCCCCCACTACTATATGTATATCATTATTTTTTTATGTTATAACTTATTTTTATTGGATCACATTTTATAGGATTGTAATTTATTGCCTCACAGAAGAAACTGATAGAAGTACTGATTTTAATATATATAGTTTTCTTTAAATCTACGGTTGCAGTGATTCATCTCAGCATCTTCGTTTTAAATCCCTATTTGAAAAAAAAATCCCCAAGGCTGCTGAAAAAGTGGGCGGTCACTGTTGTATTCAGTCAAAACAAACAAGTTATTTGAACGGATACACCGTTATATCGTAGCTTTTGCACTAGAGGGCCTTTCTGGACATATAAAGCGAAGCGCAGAAAGAGTAAATCAATCTGAACAAAATGAGGCACCCTGTGAGATCATCCCTCGCTGTAGCCTGTGACTGAAGCGGCATCTGCCCAGCGTGACAGGCCGTTGAATATTGTGGGGTGCAGATCTATAAGGTAGAGACCCCTTCTGAGTGGTGAGTCCTTGACGCAGCAGGAGAGTAAGTTCCCACTCTCATGATTGGAGACATCCATTATTGATGATGTCCTGATGAGATTAATCAAGCTTGAGAGTCTTTTTCTTCCTCTTTTCTATTTTTTTTTTTAAAATCCAGAATCATGTTGAAACCAATAACAGCGTCATGACATCCTAATCGCTGTGTAATGAATATTTATATCCAATGGAAAATGATGCGTTCCATATTCATGACCTTTCTGTTTTTGTTTTGTTCTTTCATCTATCAGGGTTTTATTTGATTTATTTATATTATCATTGAAAGTGTACGTTTCCGAAGGACACTGAAGTACTGCATACGGTTGCGTGTTAATGCGTGCGTTCTTTCATTCTTGAATGAATCTGTGCGTTACTGATTATCAGATTGTATTATATCTGTTTGAGTTCTTTGCTTACTCAAATATGATACATCTTTCTGTTTTGACACAGCAACAGCCACATGCTCATAAATATTATCTCGCAAAAATAGCTTCTCATAACTATACATGCTGTCCAAACACATCAATTACATAAGCTTGCTCTTTCATTTCATAAAAGACAGAAATAAAGGGCCTGTCATAAAAATACATGCGAATACATCCACATTCATCCTCAGTTAATGTTATTTTTGATCAGGGCTGGAAGCTTCTGTCTTCCAGTCTTTCCAAGTAAGCTATGAAAGACTTAACTATTGCAGCAGCACTTGGTTGTGTGAATTATTGATTTAGACACATTTTTTTTCTATGCAGTTCTTCCTCAGCCATTAAAAACTCTTCTCAGAATCCCTTATCAGTTCATTCACAAGCTAAGCATGGCGACAGTAGAGATTACAGTGTATCCATGTTAATTGGAACTATAAAACTAAAATAGTAAAGTAAAATACTAAAAGGCCATTAAAAAGTATTTTTTTCAGAAATATTTTAGTTTTAGTATTGTTATTTTCCAACGTAAATGCTTTCTCCCGAACACTTAATGAAACAATTCAAAAATGGGTGCATTAGGATTCATTTATATTTATACAAGTGAATGGTATAATAAAATTTATATATTTGATCAAAAACAGTGTTTTTGAAACCATGCTATGGTCAACAATATGAGTTATGTGATGTACTAATGCATATTAAAAATTCAGCCTCTAGGAGCTGAGGAGAGTAAGACGTTTGTTGACGTTTGGTGACCAGTGAAAGGTCTCTGTTAGCCTGCAGTGTCTCTTTAAGCACATATTTAAATGCAAAAATGCAGATGAGATATTAGAGCACATAAAATAAAAATATTTTGCATATATAGTACATGTCCGTTTTTAGAGCCAGGAGAAAAGGGAAGGAAGAGAAAGCTGTAGTCAGTAGGTTAATGATCTGTTTACCTTAAAGTGATATTTCTAAAAAAAAAATAAAAAAAAATAAAAAATAAAATAATAATAACTTAAACAAATACAGATAATTTACAGTTTATTGAAAGTGTGTTTATTACATAACTTATTAAAATGTTGCTGCTTTTGCGAGATTTTGTGAAAACTTTTAAACTTTTTCAGCTTTTATTTTTTTCTTTTACGTCAAGAAGAAAATATCACAGGTTCATTGAAAGTTATACATTCTTGATCACTTTTAGTCAGCTTTATCAAAAAGCCATTGCGTCTCTCAGCCATTGCGTCTTCTCAAAGTGAAAGTAGCTCTGATTCGCTCAAATGGATTTATCGACTTCTGTTCAAAAACAACATGGGAGCTTGTCGACTTCTGCAGAAAGACGTGAACTTGCAATGCCTTGATAGTGGACAATACTGGCTTTTTTGACTGAATGTTTTTAGGGTTCTGATTGTGCCATATGTGTAGAATAATGCGTGGCAATCAGTTTATTTTTTGAAGTGGATGAAAGTTTTCCTTGGGTAACAGGAAACACAAAAGGTTTGATTCTGGCCCCTCTGCCCCAACAATTTGTTCAGTGCGTGCCCGTGCGTCTATGTTTTTGTATTTGTCTATGGAAGGTGAATGGATCCCCTGCAGCAGTGTGTAATAACCAGTGTGTTCTAGGTAGGGGGTACAGAGGGGGAGGGAAATGGATTAGATGAGAGCCATTGCAGGACATGGTGTGTTAAAGATCTGCCTCCTGGCTTTCTTAAATCTCCATCGGTGCTTCTCTCTCGCTCTCTCTCTCTTATGCATTTGTCCACAACAGTGGCCGTGAGCTGCAGATCCCCTTGTTCGGCCGAGAAGCAGCTCTGTCAATAAGGATACATCAGCGGTTGCAGCCCATAGAGGATCCACCCATTACCCCCCTCTCTTGACTAAACACACACTCACTCACTCTGAAGCTACACTGCCAGGGGCTTCCATTAGTCCCACCACCTGCTGTGCCACGGCCCCCCCAAACACGCACAGTCACTCTTTTTATTTTTTAAAGGGTCTCAAAGTGAACTGTCCATACAGTATCTCTCTCTCTCTCTTGTTTTCGTCCTTTCCGATATTCAAGTATATCTCCTCTCTTGAGCACTTATGCACAGGATTTTCATCTTCCTTAGAAGGAAATGAGTAGACCGAGACAGAGAGGAGAGAGCGGCGGTCCCATCCCTCCTGCACCCCTCCCTCTCTCTTGGACTCACCGAGCGAAGACAAGGCGATGCGGTGCAATTATTTTAATTGGTTGTGACTTCTTCATTTACATGACAAGTGCGTGCACATCCTGGGAAACCGCAGTCTGCTTCTCCATCAGAAGAGACCCCTCGGTCAGCGTGGGACACTGGGCTCTGGAGGTCCTGAGGGGGGCGCGGGGGCGAAGTTGCGGCTTTCTCCAGAAAATCCCACAGTCCGCTGGCAGACTAGCGTGTCCTATCCAAACTCGGTCTAGTCCCACTGATTTGTCCCACTGTTGGATATCCCCGCACCCTAAGCTTTATTCTTAAGTGGAGAAAGTTCTCATTAGGGCAGCAGTCTGGTGCGATACTGAGTGCTGTTAGTTTACCCATACAAGACTGCTCAGCTGTATCCTTATAATTACAATCAGTTTGGCTTGCTAGTGTTTTCTTTCTAGAAAATGCATTGTTTTACACCCCTCTTTGGTCTTGGTTGATGTCCACCATACCGCTGTCAAAGTTCCCGTATCTGAATGAATTATATTTAATGTCAAATTTGTACATTAAAATTATTTTTAATGTTTATTATTTTAATTAGTTTTCCAGATGTTCCGAAATCAGAGCAGGAAAATTATAAGCATTTTATCAAAAAGCCAACACTATTTGCTCTACACAATGCCAAGTTTGAGCTAGAGCAGTGAAATACATGTTATTTTATGCATATTTTTTATTTTATTCTATTTAATAATTTATTTAATTTAATTTATAGAAATTAATTGATTTAAACAAAATAATGGACATTTATTTTAAATATATTTGTAAATATTTTTAATTTAGAAAAATGTACCATCTTCCATAAGCATTCTTTATTCTGGACATGCAGTTATGTGTTTTATTTCTTGATGATAATGCATATAATTTCATCGTGGCTATTATATTTGCCCTATAAAAGCTGCTAATTTGTATAACTAATTTGAACAGAGAGCTCTAAGAGATTCTCTCCGTAATCACCATTTATTATAAGATTGTAAGAAATTAAATCACATGCTGTATTTACAGTTTATCAATCATCTTTTCTCATGTCAGCTTCCTGGAAGAGAATGGACAGAAAGTCATGCCATGTCAGGCTTTAGAAAAGGTTTGTAATAGAATATTACAGTACATTCCTACCAAGGGGACTTAAATGAAGGACAATGCTTTCAGCTTGTAAAGAGTTGAAAAATGTAAAAAAAAATATGTATGTAAGATTGAATTGCTCTTCATTCACACGAGCCTTTATGGAAGAAGCGTTATACTGCTTTACAAAAAACTTAATGTACTAAGTTTATATTCTCACATACCTTACAATAAATTCAAGTTGTTTTTTTTATTATAATATGGTAGATTGTTTGATTTAATCTCATGAATTTACTCCACAGTCCAAAAAAAAAAAAAAAAAGATGTGATGAGGAATGAGTGTGTAATATCATGCGTGCGATTGTTTGGAGCAGACTGTCTGTAACTATCCTCGCTCTAGGTGCAAGTTTGGATTAACTCAAATGAAAGGAAATCAATTCAGTTTGGGGACTCCCAGGGGTGTCGTCTGACTCTGGCTCATGCGTACGCCACCATCAAAACATGTTGGCAGTAAAAAGCCGTGTCTTCACACAGACGCCACAAAGCCGCCTTTGTGCTGCATGTGAGGGAATCTTTTAAAACAGGCACTTCATAAACGGAATAGCGAGCGATACAGAACTTCTCTAGTCTACATTTTCAGCTGACAATGAGACGAGAAAAGCACAATGTGAGTGATAGGAGCGAACAAAAGAGTGGTTTTCCCTCACAGAGACGCCGGTGCTGCCAAATTTATGGTCCAAAACAAGAGGCAGATGAAATTCTAGGCTGGTGTTTGGGTTTGATTGGGTCCGGTGTGGAGTGCAGCTGGTCTGTTCTCACGCCCCGCCGGGTGTGTCTAGAGCGGCTGAGGGAGTGGCTGTCCCACACACAACACAGCTCTGAACTCTGAGTTACCTGTCCCACAGACGGAGCCAGTTTCACACACAAGACCAGGCGGATAATGTGTGTGATTCGGGGTCATTGCAGGTGTTTCGCTTTTTATTTGATTTTAAGAGACTCTTGATGGATGTGGGCCATTATAACTGCCATTCGGGACTCGTCTTCGCTGTCTGACACGAACAAAAAATGACTGTGAAACAAAACTCGTGTGCGTTAGCTTATGACAGTCTGAGGGGTGGGGGGTGGATTTGTTAATAGTGTGATTTATTCACACTCTATAAACTAAATTGATTCTTAAGGCTTCGGTCACAAGGCCAGATCCCTTAATGCAAGTTTCTTTTTCTGTTTCACACACACACACACACACATACACACACACACTACATAAACTACATCGACATAAACTATTAAAAATGTATCAATCTTAATAATCCTAAAAAAAATGTCCATAAAATATTAAGTAATAAACTATTACCTTATAGTAATATTTTGCTACATTTTATACATAAATCTTTAGCAAGCACTACTGTTCTAAAAATCCTTCTTTTGAACTTTTGAACAATATATATCACAAATATTTGCAAGGATTTTATTTATTATCTAAAAAAGAACTATAAGAAGTTTAATCTTCATTACCATTTTGCTTGTTTAATGTGTCTGAAAACTGTGGTCTCTTTCTTATAACATCATTTAAATATAACTATAATTAATATTGTATGTTTATTTATTAATTTATTATTTATAATTTAAGATTTTTATTATTTATATCTCAAGTATCTGGTCTAAATTGAATCTCAAGTCAATTGTTTATGGGTCTTATTTGAATATTGCATGTGCGAATGTTCGACTTAAAGTGACACTTCAGCCAAAAATGAAAGAACACATAAGCATGCATGGTCACAATTTATTTTAAGGTATTAACAAACATTTAACTATGACTTTTGCCTCAATAATTTGCTGCTTACTAAGAGTTAGTACGATAGTTGTTAAGTATTGGGTAGGATTAGGCATGTAGAATATGGTTATGCACAAAAAGTCAAATATTCCTAGCACCTTTCTCAGACAAGGAGGAGTCACAAAGTGCTTAAAAGTAAAAAAAAATCTAAATAGGTTAAATACCCGCTGTACAATTACGACCAAATACCACAGAAATTCAATAACAGCCAAACCATATTGTTAATTAAAAGCTTGTCCAACAACATGCGTCTTTAAGTGCTTTTCCTAATCATCTGAGAACAGAACGCAAGCTGAATAGGAAGAGGATCATCGTTACAAGCAAGATCCAAAAAAAAAAAAATGAATTTGTGATCACTAACAAATGCAGCACTTTACGTGCTAATAAAGAGGCAAAATGTTAATAACAGGCATACCAACGAGCAACTAGTTAATAGTGAAAATTGGCCCCTATTGTAAAGTGTTACCAAATACATTTTTATCAATGTTCCAAATGTTTTTTGTTCATACAATGAAAGTCGGGGGTCATTTTTGGGTACAACGCTCAGACTGAAGTGTCTGGCTTTGACTGCACATCATTACTCCACCACCGAGAACACCTGAACCGGCTCTTTAAAATGCAAAAAGTGTGCTTATATACAACACACGCCTGGATATATGCCCAGTTATAGCTCTGTTCTCCATTATTTGATCGTTGTTTGATGAATTACTGCAGCCATGATTAAAAGAAAATATACACAGTAGTCTTTTTAAAAAGAAAATCCATTTACGACTGGCTCTCACATAAAAGGGGCAAGCTTGTTTAGTGAATTCACACCAGAGTATGCGTGTCTGTGTGTGTGGATCACATTTATTACCTTGTTGGTTTGTTTGATTGTCCATAAAGGGACTTGAAGATTTCTGGTGTTCTCCATTGTCTCTTTCTGTCATTAAACATGCCTGTATTTTATTAGCTCGGTCCCAAGCAAGGTCATTAATTGCAGCTGGGACCTGGGGTAGCCCAGCTCCACTAAGAGGTGAGGGAACGAGAGAGAAAGAGAGTGCGAGTAAGGAGGGGGAAGGATTGTTAACGTGTTACGGCACAGGCGTCTTCTGAGATTGCCTGCTTGATTGCTTCATAAGGACCCTGTGGCACACAGCAATTAGGAGCCGCAGACCCGAGGAGCACTCCGATGATTTCGCTGAGACTCTTCCCGTATCAGTCCAGCAGATCGGCACACTCAGCCTTCCCCTTACGGAGCGAGAGTCTGAGGAACGGGGCGAAAAGAGAGTTTCGGGAGAGGTTAATGACATCTAGAGCAGGGAACATGTGCTGTGGGTAATTGGTAAACGGTGGTATAATGAAAAAATTATAAACGTTGTAATGACTGTGCTCCTGTGAAAAGAGAAGTGAGTGTTTACACTGGAGAGGCTCAGGGTAAAAAAAAAAGAGGATAGACGGAGAGAAGCAGAGAAAGAGGTGGAGGAATGGATGAAATGGTGGCTGGGTGCAAACAAAGCAGTGATACTGATAAGTGTGAATCTTTGGAGTTTAATAGAAAGGCCTCTGGCTGTAGGAAAGCTCTGAGGATCTATTATATGCTCAATTATATCAGGACATATATAGCTACAAATAGTGTGTGTGTGTGTGTGTGTGTGTGTGTAAGCAGTGCTCTGTGGTCTAAGTGTAGGAAGTATGAGGATTGGACTGATAGAAGCGCTGCCATATGATGCCACACACAGTGACGTTATGTCTTCTGTCCTGCTGAAATTCATAGTTTTCAGTCACGTGATTGGCTCGAAGACCTGGAGGACAAAACATCCATTGCACTGCCGCACAGGCCAGTCGGTTTTCCACCTGTTTCAAGCCACAAATATTTAGCTCACCTCTCAAAAGAAGAAGAAAAACAAAAATATGTGAATATGCTGCAATCTTTACACAGCACCCACCGAAGTACTTCAATCCTTCGAAAAAGAGGGATGTTGTAAACTGCACATGGATTAATGCACGTAGACAGTGATATTAAAAAATCCAAATCAGTTTACGGCTTATTTATGATGACAAGCAGACGAATATGAACTTAAATGTCATGTTTGCGGTTTCTGTTTTTGACAATTATACCTTTTATATATATATATATATATATATATATATATATATATATATATATATATATATATATATATATATATACCAAATCAATTAATTGGATTAGACTAACAAAACTTTAAAAAAGTTCAAAAGTTATGACATGCATTTAGATGGCTTACTGACTAAAGTTTG
Organism: Puntigrus tetrazona; assembly: GCF_018831695.1. Taxonomy (NCBI): domain Eukaryota; kingdom Metazoa; phylum Chordata; class Actinopteri; order Cypriniformes; family Cyprinidae; genus Puntigrus; species Puntigrus tetrazona. The sequence continues at coordinate 10,392,611 of NC_056703.1, forward strand.
TGTCAGTAACAACTATTTCAAACTGCTCTTTAACATGGTTTCTGTGTAGAGCTGTTAAGTACATTTATATTTGCTCTTTCAATGAATGCATTGTGGAAATAGCTATGTAGAGTTTCCCACAGGCAACAGTATGAATACATCCTTTAGATAAGCACTTTGGCAAATCATTGTGTTTTTAGAGGTGATTACTCAAAGCTAAGTATGAAGATGATGGGACGCCTCATTGATAACCACCAGAGTGACTCTCAGGCATATAAATAAAACACTACATCTGTCTGAATTATGCAACTGCTATGGGTTTTGAAAGGGGTACTGAAGGTTAAGAAGAGGAAATGACTCCGAACAATGGAAGACTGACAGTATACATCTTGTTCGCTGTACTATTAAGACACAATATGTTTAAACATTTTCCGATTTTTTTAGTGAGGATATGATTATGTACATTCCGTTTTCTTTGCGTATGTTGCCTTGGCCCTGTTTGACTTTTGTTTATTTTATTTTACAAGAGCATTTGAAGATGTAAGCAACCACAAGCACTTGCATTGGAAGTAATTGTAGTTTGCCACAAATTAAATGAAGTGTGATGTGTGTTACAACTTGGTTGGTCATTTCCAGTTAGTAAGCTCATCTCCATGGGCGTTCCGGTATCAGTGCCGGGGGGTGTCTTTCCACACCCTTCCCCCTCCCTCACAAATACACACCCACATACTGCTGCACATAATTGACAGTGTGTTTAACCGCAGCTGATGAATGCCCTTGATTTCCCGTGTGTCCGAGGCACAGCAGGAAATCAAGGTTGTGTGAGGCTGACTCGAATGTAACCGCCATTCATCAGAAGCAGGAGGATGTGACGGGGGGATGACCCAACCTGTACCAGACACATCACGCACATTTCACCAGGGCAAAATGAATAAATTACAGTGAAAGATCTCAAGTTCTTGAGAAATATTCCCTGAAAGTGAGTTTATTGTATTAGCTTTACATCGAAATCTCACCAAACCAGTGTTGTTTTCAATGCTGGATATTAGAGTAAGGCTTTATTGTCTTGTATTGCATATCTCATCCAGTTATTTGTACTAATGGGTCCAGCTTCAAAGTGATGGATTACCGTCGATTTCAGACTTGTATTTCTTATCATAAAATCCCATCATTTTCAGATTGCTGCTCTTCTAGAGATTTGATAAACCTAATAAGCTGATGTTTTCGCATGTTTATGTACTCAGTTCAGTTCCTGTAATGTCAATTCGGAAGCTAAAATGAACGTTCAGATATGAGTTGAATGAAACTTTCCCACATACAGAATGCTAAAGTTTACAATGATATTACCTCTGGCTTAGAAGGTTTCTGTGAGTCGACAAAGAAGATCTGTAACAAAAGAGATCTAATGCACAATGGGGAAAAACTCTAGCAAACTAAGCAAGGCAAAGTTAACTGAGAATCATTTGAATAATGCTCAATCTAAACTTTGTTTTTTATTAATTTATTTATTTCCACCTTTTTTTCCCCCTAGATGCAAAAAAGTTGCACAGAAAGTGAAGTGAGCGCAGCTCCTGTGGCTTGGGTGGCAGAATAATTTTCTTTTAAAAATATTCTTTATTCATGTGTTATTTGTTTATGTGGATAAATTATTAAAAATTTGCTGGATTTTTGCAAAGGTTCTAGTTTGCAGTTAATGATCCCCCTCCATTCTCTCCCGATGGGTATAGTTCGTAATTTCCTTGAATATAAAAGCTGCATTATTCATGTCTATCGGCAGACCACATCTATTAATTATGTCTTTCTTTTTAGGTGCTTACATTTTTACAATATGTTTTTTTTCTGCTTCAAATAGGACCAATAACTACATTGGAAGTGACCGCTCAGTAAGGTTAAATATCACTTTAAAAGTTTCAGTAGTTCGTCAGGACATTAGTTTTAAAACGGCGCAAAAAGCAAAAGAACAGAGAAGAAAAGAGAAAAAAGAACACAGGGAAAGAAGGAGAGAGAAGTTTGTTGAGAAACAGAGATGTAAATGCCCCTGTTTAGTAATTTATAGATGTGGGAATTGAGTGAGAGTCTCTACAGAGTCATAAACTATTGATGTGTCTAATCTTTTAGATCCTGCCAACATAATAATCATGATCTGGATGACAGTGAGAGGCAGAGCCACACCCACTTCTCCCCCTCACCCCCACAACAAACACACACACACACACACACACACACACACACAATCTTTGCTCTGTTAAAAGCCGAGCATTGCTAACGCTACACATTTCTAGTAAAATCAATGAACACTTCACCCCACGTTAGCTGCACAAATGTCCTGCAGCGTTAACCGTTTGCAGCGTTTTTGTTTAAACTAACACTCTTCTCAACGCTTGCTCTGCAATGGAGTTCGTAGCACATTTTAATGAGTCATTTGCACAATGACTTTTAAATAAACTTAGTTTATGTATCACGGCTGCCCCATATGAAAGAAAAACACAAATGAGATCTCCTTTAATATCTCAACTGTTTCTCCTGGACAGAAATTAGATTTTGCTGCTTCTCCTGCTTCCCTGAGAAAAAAAAGACCAGTTACGGAAATTTCAGAAGACATCTGGATAAAGTGAATGATTTCAGTATGAACTCACCAGTGTTTTTTTCCCAAGAGCAAAGTAACTGCTTCTTTTAATAGGAAAAAACTCTGATAGTTGATACCCAAATGGTCAAGCAATGGTCTAGAACAGAGCTTTACTTTTAGTGAGGAAAAATATTTTTCATTAACAAGGAGGACAAGAAAAATTGATTATTTTGTAAAAAGAAAAGCAACACAATCTCGACTGTACTCGTGCTTTTTACTCACAATATATTCCCTCTCCTGATTGAAGAGGTTGTCTGGTCGAGTGTGTGATTGGTTTTAATGGTTTTAATCCAAGTTTTTCCTCTTGTTACAAACAGAAGGAAGCACTGCTGTCTACCATTATGTCAAAGATTTGGCTTTGATCATTTGTGAGGTCTTTAATAAAGAGAGCCATGAATTATAGAGAGTAGTTTACATCTCATAGCTGCAAGGTCCCCTGTGGGTTCAACAAGGAGAGCATCAGTCTGCAAAAACAAATGAAATGCCTGGTCTTTAACATTTGACATCAGCGATTAATTATTGAGTGAACACACTATTGTTACAGGAACAACAATGACATGAGAACACATATTGTCCTGGAGAAACATGGCTGAATTGGTGTTGTTTATTATCCGTGTGTCTTTGCTGTGGGCCTCTTTGGCATGTTCAGTCTTGTCCATCAGACAAAAGAACTGAAGGTCATTCATGATTCTGACAGAGTCTGATCAGTTTGGAGTCTGAGTCATATGTAGACTATTAGCATCACTGCAGGCCACGACTTCTTCAGATTGGCCATGTTTTTGTGCTGCCTTTTATCCCATCCATCCATCAATCCATCCATCCATCCATCCATCCATTGGTTAATTGGTTAATTATCATTTTATTATCACATTTGTATATTAACATTTAGGTAAAAATAAAAATACTTTTTTTTTTTTTTTAAGAATTTTTAATTTAATCATCGTCTTTTTTATCTTCTCTAATTATTCCTATACATTTGTAAATTGAGCCGAAGTGCACTAAGTGTGTTCTGTAGTTTTTATGGTTAGCTCAAAAAAGACTGATCATGTTTTATAATTGTGGTTAATGCACTATAAAAAAAAAAATAAAAAAAAACTTGAAATAACTTGTTACCCTGATGCCTAAAAATGTTTCGATTAGTCAACTAAAATATTTTAGTTGTCACTTAAATTGACATTAGGTAACAAAAGATTTTAAGTGGACTCAGCTAAAAGATTTTAGGCAACGGGGTAACAAGTTCTGTCAAGTTGAAACAGTTTTTTTTACAGTGTGCAAAACATAAATAGACTGATAATGTGCTGTAAAGGCCATAGTTAGATGTATAAGGCCATTATAGCAGCACGTGGAATCAGATCGAAAAGAAATTAAGTTAAATCTTATTTGTTTTGATGTGTGCTCAAAGAATACAGTCTATGGCATGCTTTATTTTTTTTCTCTCTCAACCTATTCACAACTGAAATATTTTACAATTAGCTGTAGATATCTAAAAACATTTTAGGTGAATTAAAATCAAACATCATGACCTCAATTATTAACTGTGAGTTTTGTAAATATAGTAGCTGTTTTATACTCGATGGAAGATGAGAGCAATATGACCCCCATCCACCCCCACCACCACTCCACCACTCACGAGGTTTGTCTCTTTTTTTCCCCCCAGTCTTTCTTTTTCTGTTTTTCATCTCTCTGAAACATAATAGAAACTCTTTTCTACACAGTGATTATATGATTTGCTCTGCTAAGGCCTGTGTGTTATTGTCTATTAATGGACAGACAAATTATATAAATGCATCTCAGAAATAATGGTGCACAATGGCTGATGCATGTAATAGCCGTCAGTGTGGCAGCCCAGCGGCTCGTCGTGAGCGAGCAATACAATGTTCCCCAGCTTGAACAACACCGGACGTCTACCTCTGAACCCACATTACTCATCTGCTGATAAAGATAGGGGGATAGAGACAAAACAGGGAGGGGACGAGGGATGCGCTTGCACATGCAGGGTCTCAGACCTTTGTTTTTATCTATATTTTATTTAGACTTTGTTTGCAAAATGACAAATGAAATATGCATAGGCTGCTTGAGCTCTTAAAGTTTAATGGTGGATTCGGGGGTGGGGGTTCGAGCAGGAGGGCAAAGCCAATGTGGGCAAACGTGAGACTGACAGAACAGCATTTTATGGATACAAGGAGAGAAAACAGAGAGGGACAGGAAAGAGATGGATGAATATCCTGTAGCCTAATGAATTTAGAGAATAATAATCTTTTGAACTGCCACACTCTCACTCACGTCGTTCCAAATCTGTATGGCTTTAATTCTTCTGTGGAACAAGACTTTTGAAGAATGTATCCATACAAAAAAATTAAATAAAAAAAAATTGTTATACCTATTAGTTGCTTATTAGCATGAATATTAGCAATTTATTAGTGCTAATTACGCACATATTAATGTCTTGTTCCAAATTACCTCATTCTACATCCCTAATCCTACCCAATACTTAAAGTTAACAACTACCTTGCTGACTATTAATAAGCAGCAAATAATGAGGGAATTGAGGGAAAAGTCGTTTATAGTTAACAAGTGTTATCTATTCTAAAGTGTTACCAAAAAATATAAATAAATAAAACACATTCTTCAAAATATCTTTTTTTCAGTTCCACAAAAGAAAGAGGGTCATATAACATAGTGTTAATAATATAAAGAGAATGTTTTGCGCTGGTTTTATTGCATACATGTTACAGTGGAACCATTGATGTTTTTTTTGGGGTTTGGCACATTTTTTCAATCTTATTTTTAAATGCGTATGGGTGAATAAATAATAACAAAACTTTCCATCCCGAACTCTACGCCTTTAGGGTCTTCTAAAAGGTGACGGAGATATCATCTGGCCTGCTCCTAGATTTGATCTTGGTAACACTATCTGGTGATAATGTGAACATTTTAACGTGACCTGTTATATAATTATAGCTATATTTTGAACAAATGAGGCACACGGTCAGGTAAAGTCATTCATGTGGGTATTAATCAGACCGGACATGTACGGTCCAATTTTTTATACTTCCGCCTCCTTACGAATTTTACAACACAGTGTCATTTTTGCTCTAGGCTTTGCATGCATGACCAAGCATGCCTGCTGTAAAAGAGAGTGGATGCTCGTAGCTCATTGTAATCTATAATTAAACCTGGCGCTAACAGCTAAGCTCTAAACCTACACACAGATCTGCTAACGGCTAGCTACCCTGGCAACTGCGCTACCGTAGGAGTTGCATGATGGGACCTGACAGCACCGCCCGGGGGTTCCCCTGAGAGGGTGGAGCCTACCAAGGTGGCAGCAGGGAGGGGCACGGCGTTTGAGACAAGCAGCCAGGCTTCCTGTTAAAGAGTACCACTTTATTCAGTGGAATTCTTGATATGATCACAGACGCAGCAATTCAAACGAATATGGATTTGAAAAAACATTTTACACAGTCGTGTCAAAATGTTATGCCAGAAATTGGATGATTATATCACTGACTTGTGCACTCAGATGAAATGAAAATGAAATGTAATCAGCAAACAGACAGAATATTCCGAAAGAATATAGTCTCACGCATGCAGCGTGCAGTCCACGTGCTTTAATGTGCTTTGACAGGTCATTTTCCCTTCAGCTGTTTCTCTCTAACATTTGCATTTGATTCATGGTTTCAAAATTCAGACGCTCCTTTAACAATGTGGGCACCAGCAAGCTACAAAGGGCATGGAATCATGGGACATTAGGTGAATTATTGCCTTAATAGCTCTTCTATATATATATATATATATATATATATATATATATATATATATATATATATATATATATATATATATATATATATATATATAGATAGATAGATAGATATGAACAATCAACACCTTTAAATGAAAGATGTTGTACCTTGTAACTTCTTAGTTATGCTGCAGTAAGAGGGTGAAAGGTCACTTAGGGTTTTTCCATTAGTGAGAAAAAACTGTGTCTGATAGCCATGAATAAAATATTGTAAAGTATGCCAGACTGTAGCTTTTACCATCACAACCCATGAGAGACGAGAAGGAGTGAGAGAGCAAGTGAGAAAGCGAGAGTTGGGGGAAAGAGAGGAATGACGGATAACACACAAAAATCCATTTTTAAAGGCTTTCGATTGCATTTTAGTCATCAAATATTACATTTGTTTTTCCATCAAAGTTCCGAATGTATTATTTCTAACCCTCACAAAAAAAGATAATCAATTTCAAAATCTGGCTATTTCATAATTAACATTTTTTTTAACAGAATGAAACCATTTTGCATTTTTTTAGGTATTCATTGAGATTTAGTATGACTATGAAACTTTTGGTACTGACATTTAGATGACTGATGATTTTAGTCCCCAGAATTACCCCTCACAGACATGCTTAAAGTTACATACCGTTTTATACTTTGCATAAATTAATATTTCAGCATTATAGTTAGAAACTAGCCTACGTTGCTAGGCAGATTGGGCCACCAGATTTCACCTCCGCTCACTGAATATTAGCTGTGAATATGAGCGCTATTGTACACTCACTGTCCACAGATCATTTTGTGGGTGAAGAGAATACATGTTGCATGCACTAACCGCACCGACTGAGTTTATGGACTGATATTAGGTGTGACAAGCAATGATGGATAGTGTGTGATGACAATAATGGATGGAGCTACAGTATCTTTGCTACAGTGATGATGCATTTAAACAAATCAGTCAGTTAGATATTAATGCTAATTCAGGATGTGCTACTCAATTTTATGGCAGCTCTGTTACAAGTACTTTGCCTATGCACCTCTTTTTTTACATAAAAGAGCAGGTGCAGCCGTTCTTATATATTGAATATATTGATATATTCAATGCCCAAGGCTTCAGTTGTCGCTTACATTTGTTTTAGCTATACAAAAATAGTCTGTTATGCTGCATGATATTTGTTATTGTTTTATTCTAATTTATTATAAACACACTATTTTATTTTGGCGTATTCACAGAAAATTGCTTATAATTCTTTTTAGTTTTGCTAAATAAAGTGAATAGTTTTTCAGTTTTTTCCCACAAAATAGTTTTTGTACATTTGCAGTATGAAAACTTTTATCTCCCAGCTTAAAAAAATGTTTTTTGGATAATTGGTAATTTAGATTTTTTTTTTTAATTCTCACAATTATGACTTTCTTCACGTTATTAATTTTTTTTTTGTTTCTACAGTTTTTTTTGCTAATTTATTTTTCTCAAATCCGACTTCTCCAAGTTACAAGCTTGTTTATATCTCGCAATTCTGATTTTATATCTCACAATTCTGACTTTTTTCTCAGAAACGCAAAGGGAAAAACTTTAATTATCAAGTCAAAAAGTCGCAATTATGTTTCATCTTTTTTTATCCTCTGTTAGCTTGCGTGGCATATAGAGAAAATCCTGGTGTGAGGGTTGAGTGAGTTTGACAGATACATCAGCAGAGTGCAAATGCTCATATGTGTCTCACCTGGGGCATCAGAGGAGGGTGTGTGCAAGCAAAACTGCACAGAAACCATCCCTAAATTTGCCATGCATATTTGCCCGAATAGCAAATTTCAATGGTTGTTTTCTAAGCTGTTAATGATTAAGACCCCAGGATGCCCCACCCTAATGTAAACATCGCGTGGCATTTTAATGACATTTTGGCAAATCAGACAATGCAAGCGGTTTGTGCGCAATCTTAGATAATTCACTCTTTTGCGTGTTAATGTGTGTGTGTGTGTGCACGTGTGCAGGCGCTGTTAGCAGCAGAGTTTTGACTGTGCTGGTCAATGTGCACATTTCTGTGACTTCATGCCCTGAAGACTGAGTCTAGACACGAGCCAGCCAAGCTGCCCTGATGACCTACATCCCACTATTACAGCCATCATTCCATTCACAGAGAGAGAGAGAGAGGGAGAGAGAGGGGGAGAGAGAGAGAGAGAGAGAGAGTGAGTGCACAGGGGGAGAAGAGATGGGGAAAATATGAGAGAGTGGAGGGAGAAAGGACAGAGTGATGTAAAAACAGAAAAGTAGAGTGAAGCGTAACAATAACGTGGAATTAAACAAGAAAAGAGAGAGAGAGAGAAACCAATACAGAGACCACACTTTTGTAAAATGGGTGGTTTAGGTTAGTTTTAGCCAGAAAATTAAATTAAATTAAATTGAAATAAAAATCCTAATTAAAATTTGAAATATTTTAAAATTTTAATTAAATATAAATAAATACAGCTGTATGCTTTTATGGTGTATTTATTGTTTTGTCTCCATCCACTTTCATTGTAAGTGAGAGTGTGATGAACATCCCTCAAGACCTTTCCATTTTTCCACAGAAAAATATGTTTTGACGATGCAAAGTGTGAGTAAATGATGACAGAATAGTATTGCTGTTTGGATGAACTGTCCCTTTAAAAATCAAGCATCCCAACAGGAGAAACAGCAAAGAATATGAAACATGACACAATCGGAGGCAGCAAAAACACAACAGCCTAACTCTTGTTTGTAGGAAGCCAAATGATGAAGGGGGAAAAATGCACTTCAGTTCAAGTCACATGACCTATTAAGTTCAAACATATAGTATAAAGAGGACATATTTCACCCACGTTTTTCAGGCAAGGATAAAGGAGCCAGACTCAGACTGTCAAAGAGATTTTGCTTTTCTGCGTTCAGTTTCTTTACGTATTGAATGAGTCAGTTGGACTGTGCTAATGTGTATTTGTCTGCATCTGCTTATGTGTGCGTGTGTGTGCGTGCATGCACGTGTGTGTGTAAAAAGATGTTTTCGAGCATGCAGAATCAGACAAAAGTGTGTGCGGTTTTGGGGCATATGTTAAAGCAGACATAATACCGCAGAAGTAAAGGCTTACATCCTGTACATATGGAGACACCCCCCCCACCCAGCCTCCTATTTCCTCCACTCACAAATACAAGCGTTCGAGTAAATATCTACTGCGAGAGACATTGCAAGATTATGAGAGCGTTTGCACTTGAAAAATAATTCTGTATGATGTCGCAAATTTGTTTATTCTAGTTATCACACCATTTGTCATGTTTGCAATATCAAAAATGTCAAATTTGCTGCTGTTGTTCCAGTGAATCAGCTGTATACATAATAAACATGCGCGCATGTAGTTTGTTTCAATAAGAAAGCTGAGTAATTTTCTCCATCCCTTTATTATCTGTCTGCCTCCCCCTCCTCTCCCCACCAAACACACACGCAGTTGTTAGAGTTGTTGCAACTACTTAATCCTCAAGATTAACGATTGTACCTCAGCTGAAACAAAGACAAATTGAGATGACAAATGATCTGCCTGGCAGTCGGCGTCACAGAGAAGAAAGAGAAATCAGGTAGAGACAGAAATACTTTTATGGAAACACAAAACTGACTCTTGTTATGACATACTCTACAATTCAAAAGTTTGGGGTCAGCACAGCATTTATTTAAGTAAAAATACAATTATACTGTAAAAGTTTTAAGCGTCATAATTCTTCAGAGTTAATGATTTTAATATTTTAAATATTTGTGATGAAAAAAGCTGCTTTGTATTTTTGTGGAACCCAACCGTTTTTGTCCAAAACTTGTATCAGTATTTGCATATTAAAAAATAATTACAACCTCACGTAGTCAGATTTACACGCTGCCTCTGAATCTTTCGTCTGTCATAAAAAACTTAGCATTGCATTCAATTTTATGTGTTTTCACATCTGTAGCATGCATTTTGATTAAAAAATATATATATATTATGAATATGAAAAAAAAAAGTGAATATGGTTACAGTGTGGGACTAAACTGTTAACAATCTGTGTGATTAAGACTAAATAATTGCAAAAAAGTTACTTTATTTTTGGGAAAAGCTTTCGGATTATTTGTTTGCAGCTACTTGATTTGATATTCAGCATTTAATTCAATGAAATTCAGACATTTTAAGTCTGGATTAAGTGTCCAAATATAACCTCTGCCATTGCTTTATAAAGCAGCTGAATTTGCCAGAAACAAAAAAAAACTGAATTGATCAGGAACATAGTATAACAGTCTATGCGTTTGTCTTGGTGTTTACATGCTTGGATGTTTTCAGCATCATCTAATTGTCTAAAAGATCATTATCACCCAGCAGATTATAGTATTCCTACAGCCGTCATACGCTAAACTGCTTATATACATAATCTTGGATGTGTGCACTAAGATTTGATGTCTGTTGTGAGATGGTTGGTATGGTCGAGTGCCCTCTAATCCCTCTCCTAGACTCAGGATTAAACCGGCCAGGGCCGAAAGGGAGGGAGGGAGGAGTTAAAAACAGAAGGTCTCATCACCCCCCATCACTGTCATTAGAAACACACACATGGCACACACCAGTCCCCCTCAAACTGCCCAGCATACTCTTCCACACTACAGTTCCAGTGAAGATTAAATAGTGACTGGGCAGACGCTAAGAGGATCTAGTGAGACCCCGGCTCGGGTGGGCGCCTACATGATTTCTGATGGGGTTCAAACATTATAGCAATAATCAGAGGGCAAAGGTCAATGAGTTTCTCTTTGGAGATGATAAAAAACGACACAATATCAGTTCTTCAATCGCTGTCTTCAGACAGTGCAAACGTTGTACCGCGGTTGCATCACTTACATATTCCTCGCTACTTTTATGGTATCTATATCAAGGATGATAAAAGAAAGACATCATCATCCTCTTCCTATGGCTCTCAGAGACTCAGACTCTCTCGAGAAGCCCCGTAATCCTCCAGCGGCCCAAGCTGTCGGATGTTTGCTACAGTAAATATGTCTCTGTTTGTGCGTTTGTGAGTCTGGTGCCCCCCACATCCCTACAAGCATCCTGACACTACTGTAATTTCTGCTCAACTCTGGCAACAAGTTCCCCTTTGTTTCCTGTTTGGCTCGTGAGACAAGCAGTCTGTAAGCCTTTCTATACTCTCCCAGCCGAACAATAGGGAAGCTATGCAGCCTCTCCTTTGTGTCTGTCTGTGCTCTTGTATTGTAATGCTACTTTATTTGTCCGCGTAGCCTAACTCTCAGCTTGCGCAGGCAAGATGCCCATCAATTCATTAACTTAATCTGTTTTTCATGAGCAAGCGATGGAAGGCGGGAGGAAAGGAGCGCTGGAATCCGTAACGGTGTTGGGTTTTGTTTAAAATCATGCCAGAAGATTGGGATTGGTCAGCGGCCAAACGTGTTGAGTTGAACGGTGACAATCTGTGGAACTAACAAATGGCAGATAAATGGCAGACATCAAAGAGAAGAATGCGATGTTAAAACACGGGGAGACTCTTTGAAAATGTGCACACGACAGCAAGTTGCTCATCAGAGAAGAGAGAAACTTAGTCTCACTCCAGACAGCCAATAGTGTGTGAGTGTGTTTTGCGTGTTAGTGTATATTGCATCAGTGGATCGAGTGAATAATTCAGCTACTGCAGGCGTATGTTCCATTACCTCAGCCCCTCTGACTTCAGTCTTCAGCCCCTGAGGTGGCTGTACTGCAGCCATTAGCCTTTCTTCATCAGACACTTCCTCTTTGGGGGTATAGAGAGGTGAAGGTCTCCCCCATTAGATCCGTCCCTTTAGATTCATAAATTGGAAAGGCCAATTTGAGATAATGGTCCCTTAAAAATGATTGCACGAATCAAGTATGTAGGTGTGAATTATTAACTGCGAGTTATGTCCGTGGATGAATAAGGAATGTTAAGTTAATGGTGTATATCTGTGGTAGACTAAGAAGTTCTGAGAAGTGTCGATTTGTTTGAACTTGGCTTATGTAGGACACAGAGGTCACACTTTGACACAGAATCCGGTCGCTTCGGGTAATTCGAACTGCAACAAATGAGGATTTGAATTGGATTGGGATTTTTAAGGCACAACTAAATCACGTTCCACGTCGGCTTCTTATCATCTTGTGGAGGTTTATTTTGCGATAATAACTGTCTGACTGTACATTATACCACATATTTCATAACTGTACTCACCCAAAGCTACTATATAATAAGTGGAATAAGTGGTCTAATATACAATATTGCCATGGATGGCTATTCTCTAGGTGGCATGACTGACTAACCAGCATCGAGCAACATCTTGTCCAGCTACTGCCGTAAATTAATCTGACATTTGTAGACGATGTAGCAGCTGGACTTTATGTTGAGTTATGCACTTATCATTTTCAAAAGCAAGAATCGTGCAGTGTTTCTGTACAAAAGTCTCTCTCAACGTATCCGGCATCAACATTTATTAGGCTCTGAAAACTAAATCAGCAGGAGAAATAATTTTGAGAGTTTGCCTCAGGGCATATGTGCATATTCTAATGTGTCATACAAAAAACTACACACTCAATGTAACATTAGTTTTAATATCTTAATAGCTTTGTTAAGAGAGAGTGAAGGAGGAAAAAAAGTCATGGATTAAGAAAAAAATCCAATTAAAATCAACTGATTGGCAGACTTCTGTGCTATGTTGATGGGAAGGCAGTTATATTTTGCACGATTGGTCTTATTAAGAGCTTTGATGAGAAATCTGCTTATTACTTGCTGATACAGATGAGATGGGCTCCAACTTTATTAGTCTTGCAATAAAATTATAATACAGTCCCTTTGGCTTTATTTGGGCCATTTTGACATCCAGCTGAAATGATTCCATATACTAGATCTGATCATTTACTAGTGTGCAAAACTTAGGCCATCTAATTATATAAAATTTTAACCATACTTTGGATAAGTGATCTGTCAAGGGTTATAACGTAATAGTGTATTTAATAAAAGGTTCGAAGAAATTGCAGCATCCCTGTAAAAGTGGGCAGTTTAGTACGAGAACAAAACTGTGTATAAAGAAACGGTGTAGATTTAATATTTAGTTTGATTGTGTGTGTTTGTGTACGTCTGTATATCTGTGTTTCAAAGCATTTGCGTGTGTATGTGTGTGGAGAAGTTTAGTGATCTTTTCCACTGCCATTTTTCAAGGTGACACGGCTCGGCTCCTTCAGGGCTTTCTTTCCAATTCTTTTTGGGATTGAAATTATGATGAAGTAATTTTTTCCCAGAAAATTGCCTCTGTCACTTGTGGTATCTTTCTGTAAATTTCTCAAGTGTATTTTTCCCCTGTCTGTCTCTCTCTCTCTCTCTCTCTCTCTCTCTCTCTCTGAAAGCCAATGTCATTCTCTCTTCCGACTCATTACAGCGAGGATTTTGTCTGAGATTCAGCATGTTGACATTTGACATGTAGATTTGCAAGGGGAGACAATTATCGGGTGAACTCTGATCTACATACATAAATATCATGTTGAACAGTGATAGAAAAGAGATTCAAACACGACCGCACCTTACTCGTGTATATATAACTTAAGAAAAGCATCATGTTCTGTAGGCCTATATGGTATTCAATCAATTTCCCAGTAAAATGTTCTCTTTTTTTAAAAACACCTGCTTGTTTCCACAGTACAATATAAAGGCATGTGTCATTTGAGAGTTAAGGGGAATCCCTTTGAGAAATAGTGCCCTAATTTTTATTTTCAATGGAAAGTTATCCAATTATATTTAAGTTAACTTCCTGATGGTCGATTCAAGGACAAAAGAGTTGCACAAATATGCTTTAACCTTAAAACCAGGGAGATCTATCAACTCATTTAAAGCTTCTATCTTTAGACCTCAGTCTTGTCTTCTCTCAAAAATAATGACTAACAGTGAGGTGGCCTGACCAACAGTCCAGTTATTCATTTGTGAGGAAAACTATGTACTTATGGGAAATAACATCACAATTTAGACGTTTTTGAGCTATTCTGTTTGACAGCAGTATGCGATGTAGACCAAAGCAAAGCAATAGAAGGGAATACACAAGCTTTGCATAACAAGCTCTTTTATTAAGCCTTTGTATGCTGCCAAATATGTTTACCTTTACTCTGACTAGTTTTCGGGCACCATATGGCTGCATCTGTCTTTGGATCATTATTTTTTTTTCCTGTAGGTCTGCTGTAAATCTGTAGCCCTGGAAAAAAGAGAAAAGGTTCAAATTGTGATTGTGAGTCAGACGTTTAATTCTGTTTGTGATAAACTTTGTTAAATAAAAACATTGCAATATATTGCATGCTGATTTCACAAAGGTTACACATATTTCTTTTTTGCAACACTCAGGCCTTTCCTGAATAGCCAGAAAAAGCTTTTTGTTCAACAACAGTGCTGTCACTCCAGGACAGTGCCTTACAATCTCCAATGGACTGGTCTGGTTTTATTGTCATGCTTGCTTTTTGTCATTACATCACAATTATGAGTTTGTTCATACAGGGGAAATGGAAAATAAAAAAGGAGGGGAAAGAAATGTAGGTCAGTGGTGATGTGCTCTGGGCAGCTAGTCTCTTCCTTTCCCTGGATGGGTCTGTAGCTCAGTCTCTATCTCCTCCTCCCCCCATACACACACGGGCAGTGGGCAATTTCACACTCTCCTAGCTATTTGCTGTTTAAACTGTGGATGAAGTAGTTAGTAGATGAAGCTGAAATTTAAAAACAAATTAAAATTGGTTCATCAGCCATATGTAAAGAAATATGAAACCATGCCATGCTATTGAAAAATATTATTTTTTAAAATTATTTTATTCTTGCTTTTTGCACCATAAAGAAAACTATAATTAATAAGTTATTTTTTTACTACTTCATTACTATTTTTAATGCCTGATTTGGCACCTGATATTTTGCACACTGAAAAAAATTGTCATTTACTACACATTAATCAAACATTTTATAGATTCATCTCTGCTGACCTGGTAGGCCAGTGGGTCGTTGATAAATATAGTAGCCTAGCTATCTATTCTATTATAGCTACATTTGAGGTTCAACAGTTAGCAATTATACTATACACCACAATCTGTCCTATAGTGTGACAGAAAACAATAAAAATAAAAAACTCTAACACTAAAGATGGAAAGGAATGGGATGTTGTGTCTTTAAAATGGTTTTATTCTCTAGATAAATTCTTCACATCGTAACATATAAAAGTTGCGTTTTTTTATAGACTCATTGTACTACATAGATTTTAAAAAGAATAAAGTACATAGTAACTAAAGTACATCAACTTTAAAAAGTATCTCAACATTTTACTCCGTTTACTCCGCAACTCATGTGAAACACTCAGACAAACTACCAAAAATAATAGCTTAAGTTCTACTACCTCTAACTGTAGAAGCAATCTACAAAAAAGGAAAGAAACGAACTAAAAGGTAATACCATTATAGGTTAAGGAAGAATTTTTTTTTCATATTTTTTTTTGAAAATGAATAGCAATGTCTGCGCGCGTCGCGCTGGCGTACGCGCGGACCGCACAGTGTCCGTCTCTGCTTAATGCCGCTGAAGACGCCAGAAAGTGGGCGGAGCGGAAAGTGTCGGTCCAATCCGGGCTGCCGTAGCCTGCTGCGCGCTCTCCCGAGCGCTCGCGGAGGCAGTGAAAACCTCCGGTGGGTATATGCGCTCGCAGATGTCATGTGAAACCCCGCATGCTGGCCTTACCGCACAACTGAAGAGTCCGAGCACCGCTTCTCGCACCTCTGGAATGGTTTTGCACAGTAGTCTCCCTCTTTGAAGAGACCAAACTTCACCACCGAGGATTTTGTTTTTTTACTCTGGTTTATGTTTGTTTCTTCATGACTGACGCGTTCGGGAGCGAGTCGCCACCACTATGCGAGGTAGGAATACAACTGTTTGTGACAGCTCATTTGAATAATCAAGTATAGGGTCTTTTTCAGTTCTCATCCCACAGTCCTGTCCCCGCAGTTTGTCCATCATCCCCGGTGCTGTCTGTTTCGTAAAGTCAAACCAAAGTCAAGTGGTTCATACGCGGTCTATGATACAGAAACGTGACTCATTAATGTGTATGTGGAAAAAATATATTTGTTTTTGGTCAGCTGTGTTTCATATTCATCGGAGCAGAAGATACTAAAAGATAAAACTGTAAACCGCACATTATTACCAGTTTAATGTTAACGTAGACTTCAGTACTTCAACTTTACTCCAACTTTACAAACGAATGCTTTTAATTTATGCGCCTATATGAAGACGTAGCGCTGAGTATCTTACTTAAATCTTGGGCGTTTCATTTAATTTGCGCGCACGTGAGAAATTGCAGCTTCTTTTGACGGGTTAGCAGGGGAAAGAGTTGCACCGAAACTTACCCGTGTTATTTTTATTCATTTATTTATTTAAGAGACGTGTGGGTAGTGTTTTAAAGCAGACCACCACGGTGTGGGTAAAGTGGAGTTGGTGTGCGTTCTACTGACCCATTTCCGTCAGTCAGGCGCCGCTGCGCGCTGAAAGCGTCGAAGTGCAGCGGCAACGTCCGCGCGAGTCCGGTTGATACGCTCGTGGAGCAGCGCGCGCTCGGCCCATCCCACGCGCTCTTCGCGGACTCTTTGCAGTCACACCTGTAATAATCCAGAATTTAAAAAAAAAGCAGAGGTGTTTGTAGACTTCAAAAAATACGAATGTGTTTCAATAATAACGTGTAAAAAAGAATGCGGCTTGGACCAATCGGAACACTTAAGTTCATGTCGTAGTTTCACATATTTGGAAAATATGTATATTTGCTTTTCATGTCTGCTGTGGTAATGTTATAATGATGTTTTAATTCCCATTTTAGATCGCGGATGCTAATTTGAAATGTTTTTTAATATTTTTAAACATTTAAAAATGTCCAAAATCACGTTCGTGTTGACAGTTCACGGCCAGGTCTTTTTCATGGCATTGGAATTAAATTATTATAGATTATTATAAATACATAAAAATGTTGAACTGCTAATTAAATACGAACAATTGTTTGCATCAAAACGTATTTTGTGTCAAACAACTGATTGGTTCAAATACATATGCATTTATACCGTAAGCAATCTTCAGCTGTTTTTTTTTTTTTAAAGCAATTTTCGTTTCATATTAAAATATGTAAACAAATACAACACACAATGCACGCGCATTACATTACACGAAACAACGCGTTCTGATTTTTTGTATGCCGACTTATAAGAAGGCTGTCCGTTATCTGTGAGGTTTTAGGCAGCTGTCTCTTTCGCCTTTTCGTTTGGAAAGAAGTAAGTTTAGTTCGCGTGCCCTGGGAAACACCAAAAACTCAGTTCTCCGTCTCTGTGTCACGCCCCCAGAGCACCTCTCTGCTTCTCTTTCTGTGCCCCAGAGGACCGTGTCAGAAAGAATCACATCAGTATCAGGGGCCTCTCACCGACTCTCCGACGCTGGCATCAGCCTATAGCGCGGGCCTTTTCGAATAATCCAACTTCTTCGCGAGCTAATCTTCTTACAATCTTGTAAAATATCCAATTACTTTTTGGGTTTGCATGGGCATCAACGAACACACGAGCCTGATACAGAATTTTAGACTAAAGTCTACTTGTGTTCTGTCGACAAGACGGAAACAATTGCTGTTATTTGTTTTAATTAGTTACGGGATTAATCCGTTTAAAGGTTTTTTAATTATTATAAATTTAGCTTTTTATAGGCCTATTTACGCTGCAATTTGTGAGTCTCTCCGGCAGAAAAAAAAACATTTTACTCGGTATAATGAGAAAAATAAAATACCCTAAAACTGTTGATTTAGATAGGCTAATAAAAATGAAATATAGTTATTAATAATTTCTAGTTAATGTTGGGTGTTAATTGCAACACATTCATGTTTATAATTAATGTATGTGTTTGTTGATTCCACTTTTAAGCTGATTATGGACGTGCACAACAGAAAGTTGTTCTTAAAGGGCCAGTTCACCAAATCAAATAGAACTCATCATTTAATCAGGTTTATGTTGTTTCAAATCTAAATGACTTTTTTTTCCTTCGGTGGTTCACAAAAAGAGATGCTCATAGTCACCATTCAGTTTCATTGCATCTTTTCAATCAAGACAGTGATGTTGAAGGAGGCTGTTATTCTACCCAACATCATCTTTCACGGAAAATATTATTTTAGAGGAATTCTCCATTTGAAACAGCTATGATTTTACTTTAAATATTAATTTAATCTATTTTGTTTTATACTTATTCCTTTCTGGGTTTGCGAATATAAAATATTAGTTGCACATATATTTATAAGAGGTAGAAAATTATACTAAAAGTGTTTTTTATTGACTTGCTTAACTAGTGCACTGGTTAGTTGTTTGTTTGTGCGTTCGAGGGTGTCATTTGTGTACTCATAGATGTGGCCTATTGGTCAAAACATTTATCAGGTTGCTTCATTGATCAGAGATGGACTTGCAGTGGGTTCCAATGCATATATCTGATGGACTGTGGTACCCAATCTAGTAACTCTAGCTCTACATCCGCTCTAAACCTTGTCTTCTCCATTACAGTGCACGGTGCTGCTTCGGGGCTGGTGTTAGTTTTCCCACAACTCTGTCACACGCAGATCACGTTCAAACTGCATTCGTACGCACACACATACACAACACCTCTTGATTGCTTGACCCTCGTTTGGTTATTTGTCTTTTAAGAACAGCAAAGGAACGTATTTGGCTTGCGTGCACATCATACCTGGTCATAATTTCCACAAATGTCTCTGCTCGTTTCAGTTCTTGCTGCACCCCTGAAACTCTGAGCCGCAGACACAAAGATAGACAGTTACGCATGAACTCCTAATGCCAATAGCTTTTAGCATCACATTGGCTTCCAGAGTGAGAGGCCAGCTCTCCATCGACCTGCTTGACGTTGCGCGGCTCAGCTCGCAGAAGAGCAGGATCAATATGCATGGCCTGCTCAACCATGAGCTCGATTCCAACTGTAAACTAACATAAACAGCGTATATAGATATTGCAGTTGTGTAAACCGGAGGATCCGTTTGATAAATCCCATCATTGTATGTGTGTAAATATATTTCTTACCTAAGAATTTTTTTTGTTCATATAAATGTTTTTTTATATTGAAATTCTGGGGCGGATCAATAAACACAGCATTGTTTGTTTGGCTGACACCATACACATGACCACATCGCAGACATGGATTACGCATTGCAAATCTCTAACCAGGCAGTAGGCCAATAATAACTAGGTAAAACTAGCAATAACCAGCCGCTGTTGCTACATGCAGTTTTTTCAGTGCATTAAAAAGACAGTAACGTCTTGGTATAGATATAACCGTGAAACTGTGATGTGAGTCTATCTGAACTTTCACCAAGCCAAGGTTTATATTTGTACTAATATCATCTGGTCAGTTGTTCGTTGTAGCTGCTAGTTTTTTTTTTCATTTTGCTTTGCTGACTAATGGCTTGTACTTACGTAACCTGTGAAAGATTACGCAAAGAAAACCAAGAGATGTAATCCCCTAAAGTGAGGCAGAAACGGAGTTGCACAGCCAGCACAAACCTAATCCATTTAGTATGTTGCGTTCTTTATTCTCCACTCAGTTTTATGGGCCTTTACGCGTTTAATAATGAAATCTGGATGCAACATGATTGTAGATCCGAGTTTTCCTTCTAGCTGAGTACATAACGTCAGCCAGATGTCTTGACATCTATTTCCGAGTGTGAGCGTGTCGGCTTTTGTCCCCTGTAGTGTTTTTGTGAACGCGCCTTTCTTGAGTATCGACTGAGAATGTGTGGACTAGAGTGTGTCATCTGTTTGCTGAGCCCTTGTTTGAGATGGTTGAGTGTGCATGAGAGAGCAGCTCTGAGAGGCTGAACTGTAAGGCTAAACATGTCCGTTTAATGTTTGCATTTTGCCCTCCCTGCGGTATTGCAGCAGTGGCATTTCTGCATGTTTTCTCTGCTTTGCTGCGCGTCGGATTTATTAGTTCTCTTCGACTTGTCTCACTCTTCGCTAGGTGTTCATTCATTCAGTAATGTGCGCTTTGGAAAGTGGCACCTGGGGCTTTTGATATGGTGCAGGAGGGAAGCTGACATCACTGACATCATTCTCCAGCATGACAATGATGTTACATGCTGAACTTACGGTATGAATTTCAGAGTCTTTTTTTGTCTGTAGGGTTTTTTTTTTTTTAATCATGCTGGTTTCGTCCAAAAGTCAGATTCGGTGTGATATATAGTGTCCGGAATATAACATACGAGGCTTAATAGGCTTACTGTTCCACCTCAGGCACGGAGGAAAGAGAAACTTTGTCTTACCCTTTAGAAAGAATTAAAACACATAGTTATGTAACACTGAAATCGGATCCAGAGTAGAGCTTTCTCTCTCTCTCTCTCTCTCTCTCGTTCTCCTTGTGTGGTGTATGGGTCGTGTGCCCACTGCTCACCGTTAGTCTCCACTTCTTTCAGTTTCAGTTGCATCAGAAAATCTGTTTGCACAGACTTATTTTGTCATACATGTCAATACAGACATGTCCACAGCAGGTTCCATAGAAAACACACAAATAGTGGGGTCCAAAAGTCAGAAACTACTAGTGCAAGTACTTTATCTCCATTGTTTAAAACAAAATGTTTAATTACTTAGTTATCAGCATAATTGTTGTGATAAATTCAACTGAAAAAAAGTATTTCTACATTTTGTCCTTTTAAGTTTGTGTAAAACAAGCAAGAACATTGCCATTGATCAAGAGAATCAGATGGTCAATCAAATTTACTTATTAACAGCCTGTTTGTTCATAATCCGTATTCATTTCCTTTTTTGTTAAATCTAGTATGTTCAGCGACATTTAAAGTTCAGTTAATATACACAGAAATCTCATTAGCTCAGATCCATTGCACCTCCACAGTCCTCCTCTGTGTTTAAAGGGTCTTGACTGCATACGCACTCGTACACAGCGAACTCTTTGAACCAGGTTTTTAAAGCATGCTAATGTGATTATATCTGTTTTAGGAATCCTCTAGCAAAATTACATTAGGAACGGCATTGAGAGGAAATGTCGAACAAAAAGGTGCGTAACAGAAATACTATTTGTGCAAGCTTTTGAAACAGAGGCCCTTGAAAGAGATTTAGATGAAGAGCAAGAATGATCTTAGAGAAAGCTTAAGGATACTGAGATGGAGTGATCAAGGGAGATGAGAGAGACAGAGAGAGAGAGAGAGAGAGAGAGAGAGAGAGAGAGAGAGAGAGAGAGAGACTGCGCTCTCAGGTGAAGAGAGGCCTTTAGATTGTGATCAATTTGCTTCTTTCAGAGAGGGGCTCCTGGGGCCACTTTGGGGAAGGACCTCGTTACATGGAATTAAATTGTGGCCTAAGGCGAGCTATTACCATCCCGTCCTGAGAGGAAAGCTGTAAAGAGGCATGCAGAACACACACACACACACACACACTGCGATACACCAACATTTAGAGAACAGACATTTTGATGAATATCAGGCCAATTTATGACTATAAATATAAATCTATATTTAGCTGCTGAAAGCACCAGACATTTCCATACACTTATAATGTGATAAAAAAAAAGTTGTGATGTACCAAACTAATAAATGTATAAGTACAGATGAAGTTAGCTGTGTGAAGCGTTCAGGTAATTACCAAGGGTTTTTATAAAAAAATAAATAAATAAAAATAAATAAATAAATATATATATATATATATATATATATATATATATATATATATATATATATATATATATATATATATATATTTATATATAATCACTTCATTTCAAAACTACCAAGTGAACCATATTTCAAGTTAGCCAACAAAATATTTTTCACAGTGTATGCTTTCTAATGCATTAAATGTGCTAAACTCCTTGACTATTTTTTTTCTTCATTGTGCATTCATATTTACTTCTTTTGACCAATCGTGTAGGATTATGTAATTATGAAGAGAGAAGAGTGAGAGAGGACACTGTCCAAACACCCAGATATGACACAGCTATGTTACCCTTAGGCTGAGTGACTTACTAACCCACTTTAACAGTTTACACACACAAACACACATACAACACACAACCCATTGGGCCACAGATACAAACCTTGTTCTATGAAACCTCTGCGTGCTACAGTATACTGTAGCTTTCAACCAGAAACAACCTATAAATTCTCATAAACAAATGAAGCAATTAGCTTACTAGGTGTGTGTATATATATATATATATATATATATATATATATATATATATATATATATAATAAATATAGCCTAATAAAGTGTTTTGTGTCATGTCTTGCTGATGGCTTATTAGAGTGAAAACACTCATTCATTTCAACTTTGCACATGCAGACATGCACACATACACACAGTCAGTGTCTTAAAGAAAGTTCAAAGGTTGATGAGGTCAATGAGGCTGTGTTGGTGGAGGGCGGGCAGGTCATGAAGGTCAGACTGATGGAGCCTGAGTCCTATTGTGCCTAGTCAATGGTTACACCCACAGTATCAGAATTGACTTCCACACAGTTTCTTAATTCTGTTTCTTTTCTTTTTTTATGGCTTCCAGCAGTTCAGTTTTGTGAATGTCTCTGAGAGAAAAGATGCAACTGTTCATACTGACAGCCATAAAATGATAGGTGGTCACGAGTCTCTGTTTTGTTTGTTAGTAGGGGTTCTTGCTTTATCTCACTATATAGTTTAAGTGCATGTGTTTTTCACCTCTTAGAGAAACACAACAGGTTAATAGGCTAAAAACGAAATAATATTCAAATTGATACTGCTACAAAACTCTGGCAATATATTACAATATTTCCTTTTTTTGTTTTACAAATGGTCCCCAAAACAAGTTAAAATTCATTTTTATGATATACTAATTAGCAAATATATATGAATTACTCAGAACATATAATGTGTAAACAAAAATACAAATTAAATATGTAAATTAATCTTTATTTTTAATCTTTAATTAGTTTTGTTATGTTGTTTGAGAACTTGCGTGCAAAGTTCTTGGTTTGTGCATGTTTAGTGAAAGCTGAGAGGACAAAATGAGGAAAAACACTCATTTTGATTAAACGTCTTCAGTAAAGTGCAAGCACTGCTTATTCAACATTTAGTTTCTTTCGTGGTTGCTACAAAGTGTAATTTGTTAAGGAAAGCTAAACATTTGATTTTCGAATGAAAAAAATACCTTATATTTTTTGATGTTTACCAAGGCCGTACACAAATATCAGATCATATGAGAACGATTTCTCGTTCAGCATGTGATGAGTAATGGACTGGTAAAAATGAAGCTTTACCATCGCAGAAATAAATGTTATTTTAAAAAACATTAAACAAGAAAACAATTACTTTATATTGTAATAATATTCTACAATATCAATGTTTTATTATATCTTATAGCCTTTTTGAGCACAAGAGACTTTCAGAAACATTAAAACACTTTTGAATGATATGAGTAAACAATTTACCATATTTCCCTAATAATGATTTGCAATAACAAGCTTCGCTATTGCAGTGTACAGTGACTGGTTGAACATGTATTCTGTAATGTAAGATATATGTTGTTTTATATTCTTCAGATGTTGGATTTGTGCCAGCGTGTCCCCTTCTGTAGCCTCATTGAGGCAGCCAATCACATCTCAGATCAAAGAAGCCTGAGTCTGGCACAGCTGATGACAAGTCAATGGGGAAATGCCTGCAGCCTCATCAACAAATACATATTATGCATTAGAGATAAAATCCCAGCAAACTGTGGCACATACAGTAGGGAGCACTTTCTAACAGTCATTCTTTCATTCACACACATATAGAGATGCATATACAGCCAGTTATTTTATTTGTGCTGTGAAACAATGAATGAATGAATGAATGAAGCATTTATATTTAGTAATCACATAAACATTTCGTTTACATTATATATGTTTGTATACTGTATATATTTATTATGCACATATAAATACAAACACACATATATATTTAGGGCTAAAGATAAATATATATTTAATATATTTCTATATAACATAAAATATAAGAATATCAAGTCTATACGAGTATATAAGTACATACATGTAAATATTTTCAAAATATATACTTTGTGTGTGTATTTATGTATACATAATGAATTTACACAGTGCACATACATGTTATGTAAACAAAAACTTATTATTAATCTTTCATTTTGGTTTACTAATTTTCTTTTGCATTTTTGCTATGCAAGTGTTTGATTACCAATTTTAGTATATGAAGTTAAACTTTAAAAAGAAATGTTGCAGCTAGCTTTAATTAAAATTGTATTTATCAAATTTTTATTTTAGTTCAATATGTATATGTTTAGTTTCTGTTAACTCTAATAACTGTGAGTGGGGTAAAGTTATTAATATTATTGCAACCGTCTTTGTTTGACATAACATAAACAAGGCTGTCAGAGAGGCATCTGAAGGTCAGTGGTAAAATTAGCCTATACGAGCATAGAATACAGTGTGAGCAGGTGGCACAGATGGCTTCACCAAAATGACCTGAAGTGTACCGCAAACCCAATTACTATATGATAATCTATAGAGCGGGACATGCAGAACACATGCATCTGAATGGATCATTAAACAAACCTGGGTTTCAAAACAATATATGCTAATAATAATTAGCTCATTTACATGACTTACTTGAACCGGAATGCTAAGGATTTCACGTCAAGGATTATATCAATGAGCCAAGAGACTGTCCGGAAGATTAGTTATGCTGTAGGAGTTTCATACGGATGGAGTGGGTTGTTTGGCTGTTCGGCTGAACGTAGAAAAGCTGGTCTCTTGAAAGCTTGAAGACCTGATAGTGCTTTTTAGTTAAAGATAATGCAGGTGGTCAGATACATAAATCAAAATATTTTAAAGGACCGAGTGGCAAAAAAAGAGGAATAAAAGTGGATTTCCCTGTGGAATTGTCCTAATTATTTTCGTAGCAATACACAGTGGGATCAATGTTGAATCAGAATGCTAATGTTGCTGACAGTGAAAGCTGTTTAGTAAGTGCCCAGGGCCTTCATCTCAGAGTCCTTCCCTGAAGGAAACAATGTAAAACATAGATGAACACCACATGCTGTCGCAGGCTGCCCCTCTGCAACCACTCCCCCTTAGGCCACTGTCAATCTGGACAATGTGCCACCTAATGTTGACGAGCTGCCATTACACCGACCTTCTCACCCCAGCTCACTCCTAGACCTTCAAAAACACACGCACTCTTCCGTCTGCGATGGACAATCTCCAGAATTTCCAGTGCAATCGCGTCCTCTAATGTCTGTCTGCATGAAAGAAACATGGATTGTCGACATGCTCACAAGTGTGAGTGCTGAAGATAATCTCCCACCTACACGATGTATTAGTATCACTGTTTAGCATATCCCAACAAGGCTTTGGAATATCATTGGGCCTGATGCCAGATGACAAAACAACATCTTATCATATGCATACAGGCAAGATTTACAACAAAGACTTCAAATGGCCTTCCATCTGCAGGCTAAAATTAAAAGACGGCGACATTATCAGTACATTCACCTGAAGGAATGCTGCAAACAAGGTTTGCGGGTATCATTGAGGCAACTGACAAATATCATCAGCATCATTATCTTATCAAACTTGTACACAAAAAACAGCAACACACACGAAAGGAAGCTGTTGGTGCATTACTCTGAAGTTATATATCCATCACATTTTTAAGAGAAAGCACAAGTGATTATGTTATCATTTAAATTATGAATTACTACATTATCGCATTGTGGGTTATGTTGGTGCACATCTGTCATCCAGACAGCTGCTATCGACACCAAATATTTATTGGTGTTCTCCGGCGTGTACGGGTGTGTATGCGTTATAATAAATTAAGTTACAGGGGTGCTCATATCCACTTTAATGAAGCTAATTAAAGAACTATTTAGAGAGAGAGGGAACTACTCCTGGGACAGAAAAGAGCTTCATATCATTAGGAATCAATTATACAATCCACGTGTGTGTGTGTGTGTGTGTGTGTGTGTGTGTGTGTGTGTGTGTGTGAGGCTCTTTTTTCACTCACAAATTAAAGGACTATTTCACAAAAATAAAATAAAAATGAACAAATTCTGTCATTATTTACTCATCCTGATGTTGTTACAAAGCCATATGACTTACTTTCTTTGGTTAAACACGGAGTAAAAATGTAATATTTGAAGAACATCCTGACTCCTCTTCTCCATATAATGAAAGCGAATAAAGTTGTCAAGTTCCACAATGACCAAAAAAACACTTGCATAATGTTTTCATGCATTACATTTCAACTGAAGCCATATAAAATTATTGTAAAGACTTTTTATGAATAAGACTATAATAAAGGCTATTATCGTATGTCCTCAAAAGTCTTAAATATACTCTATAGTAAAAAGTGTTTATATGTATTAATAATACATTTATTACATTTTAGATTATTTATTAACATATATACTGACATACTGCTTGCTGATATAAAAATGATCAACCTTATAAACTGTATATATTTTATTTATAATTTTTTTGCATGATTGCACGATCTTTGAAAAAATATTAAAAGTCTTTAATTACAAGATATTTAAAGTATAGCTGAAGTATCCTTGAAATCATTCCACTTTAGCACAATAAAATATACTTCAGTATATCTTTAGTTGGTCTTCAGCACTACTTCTGCACAATTAAAGTGCATTAAGTACAACAATTAGTTGTTTTAAATGTAGCAAGTATACCAACAGTACAATTGCAGGGTATTTTATTAAGCACATAAGCATTTAATTGTATATGTGGTTACCTAACATAAAATAAATGTATTTCAGATTTTCTCATTGTTAACCTGAACTTCTTAAACCTGATATGGGTGCGCTGCTAAGTTGCACTTCCTTTACCAACACAATAAGCTTAGAAACGTTTTTCCAAACGAGCCACTAAAAAGCGCAATGGCAATTAATTAATCATTAATTAATTGCATCCCATAAAGACTACATTTATAGTGCTTTTTCATTTCACACATATTTATATGAAAAGTTTTGGATAATGAGGGTGAATAAATAATGGCAGAACTTAATTTTTTTTCGGTAAACTACTCCACACTCTTTTATATGTGCTGTACAAACATTATTTATGCATATATTTCTGCGTTTACTTCCCACTCAGTAACTTGTGTGCAGCTAAACTGTGAGACTAGCATGTGCGGTATTCCTCAGCTCCTGTCTGTCCTCGGCTAAGCCTGCAGGGCTGAGCTCCTCTTAACCATGGAATCGCCAGCACTGCACTCCCTTTCTTACGTAACCCTCTGATAGGCCTAACCCTTATGCGTAACAGCGGACAGCCTGCGAGAACAACCACATGCTTGTTTCTGCGCAATAATAGCGTGGTTTATGAATGTATAACGTGTACGCTAATTCTTATTCCTTGCTTCTGATGCTTTTCGACAGATGCAAAATGCACATGTATTGGTGTAGTTAAACAGAAAGCAAATTTGCAAATCTCTAATGGTTTTAGCCACACTAAGATGTTAAAAATCTAAAGAGATAGTTAAATCCATCGCTAACAACCCTCTAGGTTTTTCTATTTACATATTTCATCTCATCCTTTTAGGTTTTTAATCCCTTATGGAAGTCAAATCAGTATAGGTACCACAATGACAAATGTGCAGCGTCGTTGTATTGGTAGGGATGGCGATGACATCATGTCCTGTTGGAATGTCACAGTGGTGTGGATGATTGCTTTGACAGGCAGACTATACAGGCCTCCTACCCACAAACCCAGGGAGGCTGTGGTCGTCCTGGCAACAGTGACACAGACACGGACGTCTCCTTATTTCATATGACAGGTCTACACACACAGGCCCTCTGGCCATTCTCACACAAACAGACACATCCAATATATTCATTCAGACCCAAACACACTCATACTCAACCCACAAACCATTTATCAAACACTGAATATATTTTCTTCTGTAACGCAGTCGTCGATTCAAATTTTGACTTGATAACAGTAACTAATTCTAACAAGGCATAAACGCACATAGCATGGCTTTTTTATCGATGGTCAATACAGCCGTGGCCTTGCAATCCAGCGCCCTGATTTTAAAGTGCTATAAATAACTTCACAGCTGTTGTGTGCAGTTTAAGGTTAAAGGAGTTTTTTCCAACACCATTTTTGTATAAATGTGTTCAGGTTTCTATGTTCATTTGACCCAGTTTGGCTCTGGCACTGGTCAAAGTGGGTCACAAGAGGACCGGTCCAGTGTTCAGAGTCTGGGGCCAATGGCGAAGGACTCACAGTCCTCGTTACCACACATAAAACCTGAAGATTTAAGTACCAGTGCATTTTACACTGCTGAAAGCACCATTCTGTATTATTTGGCCTTTAAAGTAAGGACAGGGTGTGCTAGTTTTTCTTTTTGAATAACTATTTTACACGTCTTACTGTGTCACCGCAGATGGTATTATTAGTGTCTCAAGATGCAGTGATTAGAGAATAATTAATAGTCCTGAAGAGCCCTAAAAGTGTACATAACTCATTCTAATGAAGTACAATGAAAACACTCGGGAGCATTCTTAAGTTTTGATGCAAAGCAGATAAAGGTGCAGTTATTTATATAGGAATATTTTTGTGGTATAATGTCCGTAACCGCATCCATCCATCCGACTTTAAAAACAGTACTATCAAAACCAACAAAAAAACATAATATGCAAGTGCTATGACAAGTCTCATTTTGCTTGATGTAAAAGTAAAAGTAAATCACAGATAGTAAAGTTGCCAAAAAGACATTGAAATAGAAATATATGGAAAAAATTTTTTACTGAGGTATTTTTTGTGGTTGTTTCCTAATTTAAAAACCATTAGTCTAAGGCTGAACAACCTATCCCAGCAGACCACTAAAATGTTCTTTCTAGATTTTTCCTGTTAAAACATTTAACTACAATGTTGAGCGTTGAACGTCACTTGACCAAACCCAGAAAACAGGTCTTTGAAGCCTTGAATTTGAGTAAAATAACTTCATATTTAACAAAGCATATGCAGAACTCTTGAACTAGAAACGACGAGACATGTTTAACAGAATACGTAACCAGCGGAGTCAATTGAAGCTGACATTGCCATGGAAACGACCTTGCTTGTGGTCCCTGTAGTTGAGGGTCATTGAGGGCAAACACCCACCCCCATGACCACCAAACCCACAGAAGCTGTGGCTTAAGTGTGCTATAGTCTGAGACAGAAAGAGCTACAGCCCAGACCTGCCGCAGCTTAACCAAACAGCACTAGTTAATGTATATGTGTATGTGTGTGTGTTAATCCCATTACATTGCCGAGGTGTTTATGTGTGTACATTTCATTTCATATATGAATGAAACGAAACAAAACAAATTTCACAAAAGCAAATATTCACTTATCATTCATGAAACGTGTACGCATAGTATAAATACAAGACACACACTGTTCAGCCTGTAATATATACACTAGTCAGCCTGTCTGAGTTTCTATTCTCACAGTCAGATTAGCAGCGCACACACATAACTAGAGATGCACTCACACTTCCAAACCTCTGAGCTTCACACTGCCGTCTCGAGTCAGGTGTGTGTTTGCGTCTACAGTGCTTCTGTCTGAAAATGAAGACAGATGTTGTAGGTAAGAGGACATTTCTGGTATAAAGTGGTCTTAGTTTGTTTCGCAGTTAAAATGTTCACTTCACATTCAAGCAATTACAGTAATATTTCATTTAGCTCTTTTATCGCAAACTGCTGCTCTTAATAATGAATTTGGCTGAATTTGCGCTTTTAAGTATTTTGTCATTTTTATTGGTAATTTCATTTTTTTTAAATGTGTTATCAATTTCCTGCAAACTGCAGAAACTCACAAATGTACAATTATGAAAAAAGTTATGTAAAATTATTGCACATATTTATATGTAAAATTTAACCAATCTGGAGTCACAGCTCAGATGTTATTTTGTTTAATTGATTTATGTGTATAAACTAATATTACAGTTCAATCTTAGAGCATGAAACGCATTATTGACATTATATGACTTTATCAACATTGAGGTCAGTTTTGGTAAGTGGTACTGTTTTTGCATAAAGCTCACTTAACAGTTCTTCTGCTTCTAAACTATCTTCTGAGACTGCGGCTGCGTTTGTATTTGTTTCATTAGCGAGCTGCTTCGACTAATTGAGTGTTTCTATAGTCCTTAAGAAAACAAAATTTAAATGCAAATGTACGCGAATAAAATTACTCATAACAGTAAGAAGTACCGCATTTGTTCTGTTTTGGACATTTTTTGTGTCATCACATAGGCAGATGTGAATTTGCGTTTCAGTGAGGAAAGATTAATTGAGAATTGCTGCATCAGATAAGCCAGTTGCGAGCAGGAGAACAAGCATGTGTAGAAATAATTTAGGATTAGATTGGGTGGCTAATCTCTTTATTGTGAGTATGCAGTCTCAGCAGGGAGATGGGTTTCTCTCTCTGTCTTCCTCTCCCTCACTCTCTCTCTCTCTCGCTCTCTCTCATTCTCTCAAAGGTTTTCTATCTTATTTTATCTTTTCTTTTACATTTTCTAGTGACACGTGCAAGAACAGAAGGGAAGGTTAGAGCTGAGCCTCACGGCCATATATTTGTATTTGGTTCCTCATTAGACAACTTGCCATATTCTGGTTATGTAATTCAGTGTGTAGCTTGCTTTTGCCTTTGCCTTCGTACATGTGCGAGGTTACTGTCATCAAGGAAATCTCTTGAGCATTAAATGGATAATGGAAGAAGACATTTTGACAAAAGCACTGGTGAGAAGCCATTCTGCCGAACCTGAGAGAAATGCATCAAGGGGTTTGGACTTTGATTCACATCTCTCAGCTGGTCTGTTTCTTTTTCTGTCTTGAAAGAACCACACATTACAAAATGTCAAAGTGTCGGGACACAAATTTAAAGGGTACATCACGGTCCACTCTATTTTGCTCTTAAAGTCAAGGTGGCCATTGTGTCACCTGAGAGGAGCCCTGATATGCATCCCACAGTCTTTATCAGGCAAATAAAGGCATATGGTTATGTAACTGTATTTTTGTTCATTTCTGTCTGTTTTCAGCCCAAATCGAAGTCATACCATGCAAAATCTGTGGAGACAAGTCATCAGGCATCCACTATGGAGTCATCACATGTGAAGGCTGTAAGGTCAGTGGAAGATGTGCCTGTTTTTCTGTGCATTTGTTACTTATCATCCAGGTTTTCCTGTCATCCATGGACTTTAGCAAAAAATCTGCACAAAAAAAAATCTATATTTTCTTTTAGAGGAAAGCCATGTAAGCATTCTTAAAACAAGATAAAGTTATCCAACGCAGTTTAACTCTTAACTCACAACTTAATTTCAAAGAATAAACCATTAACAATGATAGATTAGATATATTATATATATTTAATAATATAATTCATTTTATGTAGGGGTGCCTTTCAAATCACTCAAGGACACCCTACACTCCTAAAAATAAAGGTGCTTCATAATGATAAAAGAACCTTTTTGTTTTACAAAAGGTTCTTTGTGGCAAAAGAAGGTTCTTCAGGGTAAGATATGAAAGGTAATAAATAGATGTTTTTTTAAAGAACTTTTGACTAAATGTTTATTTGTGGAGCAAAAAATGGTTCTTCTACACCATCACTGTGAAGAACCCTTTTAAGCACCTTTAGTTTTGAGAGCGTATAAAAATAATGCACAACAATACACAAAAGCAATTATCATATTTAGCACATTTACCATAATAAGGTACAAATTACTACTAGTTTAATACTTTAAAAGTGCATATAAATACCTAAAATGTACAAATTAGTACCTTTGGTAATAGTGACAGCCCAGTGACAGTTTTGTATTGACTAATATTTATGCATGTTACGTATCTAAATGTTCTGTTGTTGTGTCCACTGTAGGGTTTCTTCAGACGCAGTCAACAGAACAACGCGTCCTACTCCTGTCCCCGACAGCGCAACTGCCTGATCGACCGAACAAACCGCAACCGCTGCCAGCACTGCCGGCTTCAAAAGTGCCTGGCACTGGGCATGTCCCGGGATGGTAAGCAATATATTCTTCTTTACAAATGAACAAACTATTCAGCAGCTTGCTTGTCGACAAGCTGGATTGATCTGATTGATCACCGTAAACCTGCACTGATCTCATTCATTTTCTTTCGCCCTCCTCCATATCAGCTGTTAAGTTTGGCCGCATGTCCAAGAAGCAGAGGGATTCTTTGTACGCAGAGGTTCAGAAACACCAGCAGAGGCTTCAAGAGCAGCGGCAGCAACAGACGGGTGAAGCGGAGGCCCTCGCCCGTGTTTACTCTTCCAGCCTCACCAACGGCCTCAGCACCCTCAACCATGAGATTGGGGGGACGTACGCTAACGGTCATGTCATAGACATGCCCAAGGGTCAACCCAACGGCGCACCCGGAGGCTACTACGGAATGGACTCCACACAGGCCAGCCCGGATCAGTCAGGACTGGACATGACTGGAATGAAGCAGATCAAACAGGAACCCATATACGATCTCACCCCCGTTCCCAACCTTTTCACCTACGGCTCCTATCAAGACAGCCAGCTAGCACCTGGAGTGTCTATGGGGGAATTAGGTACAGAATTATGCTCACGGTTCAAATTGAAAATGCTTTCTAGCAAACACATTTATATTGGTTGCAAGACGCAGTGGTCCTATATTCCTATATTTTTTCTTTACCAGACCGAATTGCACAGAACATCATAAAGTCCCACCTGGAGACGTGTCAGTACACAGCGGAGGAGCTTCAGCAGCTAGCCTGGCAGACGCACTCCTACGAAGAGGTCAAGATGTACCAAAGCAAGGTGCGAGGTCACTCCCTTCATGAGCAAAGAGCTCAGTTTACATGATTAAACACTTGCTCTGTCTCAAGTCGTACAGTCATTTACATGCTTTTACACCTGGTGCTGACTCTCACATCTCTCGCCCTTTAACTCCGTACTTGGTTCCCTCTTCATAGTCAGATTGCACGCTTGAGATCAGAGTTCATTAGAGTATCTCAGCCCCCTGGAGCTGATCCTATCCAGCTTTCTCACTGATACGGAGAAAAAGAAAAAGCGAGAGAGCTAACGGATTTAGCTAACGAACACTCAAAGCACAATAGGGGAGGGTGCCAGACG
This sequence comes from Puntigrus tetrazona, assembly GCF_018831695.1. Classification (NCBI taxonomy): domain Eukaryota; kingdom Metazoa; phylum Chordata; class Actinopteri; order Cypriniformes; family Cyprinidae; genus Puntigrus; species Puntigrus tetrazona. The sequence goes on from NC_056703.1 coordinate 10,426,153, forward strand.
TACTACAAGCCCTCTTCATTTCCCTGTGTCAAATGGATTATGGGTAATTACCGAGAAGCCCTTTGAAATAGTGCCTATGAAGATTCGCTATACAGGGAGAGAATTGCAGAGCTCACAAAAGCAATTTGCTGATATCACATTTTCTGTATTCTGTGTGCTCTGAAAGGATGTTTCATAAATGGGAAACTACAAATTCTGCCCTTTTTGTCGCGATTTTTCATGAGTACTGAAAATTTAGTCATTACTTTTTAAAAGTAAATTAAAAGAGTCAGAGTGCACTCTTCAGAAGAGATAGGTCTACATTAATTCAGGGAAACTGCTTTGTTCCAACTCCATTTTTTAAATATATTAGCAATTTTTATTTGGCAAAGTTGCATTAACTTGATCAAAAGTCATAGTAAAGATAAAAAAAAAATTTAATGAATAATGTTCTTTTGAATGTTTTCTTCATTAAAGAATCCTGAAAAATATGACCGTTTTCACTGATACACTGTTGATGATGATGATAATAATAATAATAAATGTTTAATGATCACCAAATTAGCAGAATGTTAGAATGATCAGAATGATTCACAAAGGATCAAAAGTCTACTGGCTACTAAAAATATGTACAATATGTAATTATATTTCACAATATTACTGTTTTACCATGTTTTTTCATCATATAAAAGTAGCCTTGGTAAGCATAGAAGACGTCTTTAAAAAGTCCTGACTTCAAACTTTTGATCCCTAGTGGTATTTGTGCTTTCTTGAAATATTTTTGAATTATAATAATTCAAATATTTTCAATGCATTAAAAAAAGTGCAATTACTGCAATTATTAACAGAGAGAAGCATGCAAGAATTCATCCTGAACACGTCACAGATGACAAGCTTATGCATGAGGCTTATGTGTGTGTGTTTCAGACACGGGACGTGTTGTGGCAGCAGTGTGCTATACAGATAACTCATGCCATTCAGTACGTGGTAGAGTTTGCAAAGCGCATCACTGGCTTCATGGAGCTTTGCCAGAATGACCAGATATTACTACTTAAATCAGGTAAGTAACAGCCGCTGCTAAATTCTTTTGTGGCTCCACACTATGAAACAGAATGACCAACAGTACATACACATACCATATTGCTAATTACGACTGGTCTTCTTAACACTTTTCTTTCATACTCAGGGTGCCTGGAAGTAGTGCTGGTCAGAATGTGCCGGGCATTCAACCCCCTCAACAACACGGTTCTGTTTGAGGGGAAATATGGAGGCATGCAGATATTTAAAGCTCTAGGTACAGCTACTTCCTTTTTGTCTTGTATTTTCTGCATCATTTACAAAAAGTACATATGTGAAATGGTTAGTTCACCCCAAAATGTAAATTCTGTCACTAATTACCCTAAAGTTGTTCCAAACCAGTTTCACCTTCATGCTTCTTTGGAACATAAAACGTATTTTTGATGAAATCTGAGTTTTGATGAAATCAAGTAACTAAAATGTTCAAGGCCCAGAAAGTTAGTCATCAAAACAATCCACATGATATTGTGCATGTGTTGTCAAACTCTCATAAATGCATAACCAAGAAATTGTTGAATAAAGTCAATTATTATTGTTTTCTTATACTAAATCTATTCTTGTTGCTTCATAAAATTAAGGCTGAACCACTGATGTCACATGGACTAATGTAATGATGTTATTACTACTTTTCTGGGCCTTGAACATAGTAGTTGCATTTTTGTCTGTGGAGGGTCAGAAAGATCTTGGGTTTCATCAGAAATCTCTTAATTTGGGTGCTGAAGATGAATAAAAGTTTTACTGGTTTGTAACAACACGAGGGTGAGTAATTGCAGAATTAGAATTTTTGGATGAACTAACCCTTTAATAATACTGCATTAAATGTAAATAATTATTAATAATTTAAGCTTGCAATCTGATACACTGTATTGACCTCCTGCAGGCTGTGATGACCTGGTCAGTGCAGTGTTTGACTTTGCCAAGAGTCTGTGTTCACTGCAGTTAACGGAAGAAGAGATTGCCCTGTTTTCTGCTGCCGTGCTCATTTCTACAGGTCAGGCCTCAACAGCACCTTTAGTTGGAACGTAAAGATGTGCTCAATGAGTAATAATGTTGCCAAATCAACATTTACTATCTTTATTTAATAAAAGTACAGTCTGAGTCCTATACATAGAAGCGGATTTCTCAGCATTCCCGCAGTGTTTTCACACCAGCGGATATTAAAAGATGATTGTTTTGCATTTCTAGACCGGCCGTGGTTAATGGAGCCCAGGAAAGTGCAGAAGCTACAAGAGAAAATCTACTTTGCCCTGCAGCACATCATGCAAAAGAACCATCTGGACGAGGATGCGCTGGCCAAGGTAGGACGTCTCAAGTGACCATGACACAGTTCAAGCAGGGACTGATCACATGACTGATGTACCTCAAATAGATCGCTGTTTCATCATGTGACCCTTATTTCTCTGTACCCCGTTCTGCAGCTGATTAGCCGGATCCCCACGCTGTCGGCTCTGTGCACCCTCCACACAGAGGAGCTTCAGGCCTTCCAGCAGCTCCACCCAGAGACGGTTAACATGCTGTTTCCCCCCCTCTATAAGGAGCTTTTCAATCCTGATGCCGCTGGCGTCATGCCCAAATGACCGCGCACGTTCACACGCACACTTCGCAAAGTCTTTCATTCAACAACCGGAGGCGTTGCAGAGGATGAGCACTGTGTCGCAGCATCCGCAGATTTTGCAGCCACAAAAAAATGAAACTCTAGGAATGTCCTGCACTTCAAAAATCCAACTCAATTTCACCGGTACAGTCATAAGAATGTATATATGCGCCAGCAGCAAAAGGCGCCTTCCGTTTGACCAGAAATGTACAGACTTTAGGACAATTTAAGCTGTCTTTAAATTGGGTAAGTTAATTTGTTTGACTTTTCTCGCTCTCTCTCTCTCTCACTTTTTTTATTTTACACAAAATATTGTTCTATTGAAATGAGAAGGTGGGGAGTGCATTCGAAATTATAATGTAGTCTTTCTCTAGTACAAAGCGGTATTCCAGTATTAAATCTTGTTCTGTTAATATTTTAGTCATAATTTAAAAACAACAGTGGTCTGAAAGACCCGTACCTTGTCTAATTGTAATTTTTCGTATTTGTTTTGTAGTTTTACCTGTACAGAATATGTGAAGTTGAAACTGGTATAAGGTTAACGGGGGACTAACTTTGTTTGGCCACGTTTAAAAGCCTTGTCTGGGCTATGTAGATATGTATAAACGCCACCACAACAATAATCCTACAACTAAGGATTTTGAAGTGGAAAAATAATTGATAATAATTGATACTTTTCCATACAAAAGTATAGAGATATATATTTTACAAAAATTGTATGGCCGATTACCATCTTGTCAGTCATAGCTGCAGTTTCTGTAACTGCTAAAAAAAACAATCTGGTCAAACGTGACTTCACGGAAAGCCCTCAGAATTCTTTGAATCTATTATCCTGTTTGCTCTAAATGCCTCAAAATGCTGTTTTTACTGCCACACTGCCAAAACTAATATAGCACTACTGTAGTTGAGCTGCAGCTGTTTGTCTGGGAAGACAGGAATCACTAGTACAGTACATGACCATTTACTGCCAGTGATAAGAAGTTAAACGTAACTCTTTTCTGCCACATTCATACATCATTCTCTGACTTTAGCAATAATGCCCAGGACAGGCTGGGTCTGTGGTATTCTTAACTTTATGCTAAATGTAAAGCACTCATCCTCATCAATTTATTAACTGTTTTTTGGACAATGCATAATTCAAGGTAAAAATCAGTCAGTTGCAAAAATTAAGTTTTATAAAGAAACAATCATGAAATTTAAGTAATAAGGTGGAGCTGACTAAATATTTTTTTTATACATTCTATTGGAATTTTAATCATGATTTAGAACTAATCCTGAAAGATCACAATCAATTAATTCCTATATAAAACTAAGATCCCAGTGGATAAACTGCAATTTTACATGTTCTTATTTATGTATTTATTATTTTATTTATTTATTAACTTTTTCAACAAAAAGTGCAACATTTAGGAATAAAAAAGGAATATTGTTCCAATTCGGTAATTGTCTTTGGATCTACCGGAACAATTTTAGAAACAATCTGAGCAAATATGACAGCATTACCAGTCATTCTTAAACAACCACAGAGAAGTTTCCTATAATTCAATATTGCTGAGCATCCTTAACTTGCTGTAATCCACTGTTTGTAAAATCTTAATGCAAGTGGGATATGACAATCATCTTTGACTACTCATATTGCAGGATAGAACCACAAAATGCAGCTACTATAAATTAGGGTACCTATTAATTCTACAAAGGTAGTTTGGGTTTGGACCCTTTCGGTCCAAGGTAAATCTTGTAAAGTACCAACTCATACCACCAGGTGGAGATACTGAGAGAGCTTTTCCCCCTTCTCTTGACCTGTACTCACAGGATGTAAAGCCATATGTCAGTTTCTTATGAAGGAAAAAACACAAACACGCAAGCTAGGAGTTGACATGCGGTTATACCGATCAGTGAATTTTTAGTAGGTCTTGATGCATTTATATTTTGAAATGCACTTGAAAGCACTTAACAATGAAGGATTAATAACTACAGATGGTATTGGTATTAAAACATGCACAAATGTAGTCTGCTGAGAAGCAATTATACTACCTGTTCAAGTCCTCCTACTGAACCAAACGCTCTCAGCCCAACTTTAGGGAATGTTTCCAGTTCCTTCAGTGTCAGTTACCTGTTCAAGACAATCATTTCTGGGTGCATTTTTTCTTGGCACCCATCTCAGGGACTTCTCTTTTAATGTTTTTAATAGAAAGAGAGTACTATTTAAAAAAAAAAAAAAGGACATTTTTAGGGAATAAAATACAATCACAGCGGTTTCTTCACATACAAAACCAACCCAGACAAGGCTTTGGTGTGTGTGTGTGTGTGTGTGTGTGTGTGTGTGTGTGTGTGTGTGTGTGTGTGTGTGTGCGTGTGCGTGCGTAAAGCGTATACCCACCGTTGAGAGGTGAAACAAGCTTGACTGTGGAGAAGGCCTCGCCGCACTGCATCGCTTGTTGCACATCCCAGCAAAACAGCTCTCTCTCTCTCTCTCTCTCTCTCTCTCTCTGTAAATATCAATGTGCAGCAGTGTACTAGCAACGGTGCCTGTGCTCCAAATTAAAACGTTGTAATTATTAAGCATCTCCTGAAATGAAATGGATTTTATGTAAGTTAGATTATTTATACAGGGCATGAATAAGCTGCTCTCTATCTATTTCTATGCTCATTACAGAAAATGGATTCAGTCAGAAATCATTTTAAACTTATGATGAAGGTTTTTTTTTCGTATTAGACTGTGAATTGAGGGCGAGAGGAATTTGTATCTATATGAGAGGTTCAACACTGTTAGGTACTGTAGCAATAACTGGAAGCATTTACTACAGTCATCTTTGCATTCTAAGATTATTTTTTATTTTATTATAATTATATTATTATTAGCCTATTGTTCAGTTATTCTTGCATGCTGGTTCATAATAATGAAACCTTTGGGCTTTTGTGTTTTCTTATGTGTTGCTGATGGAGGGTGGGCAATGGGGAGGGGGTGGAGCTGGGCTCGGGCTTTTTATTCTGAATGTTTCTGGGGTGTTGACGGAACTCAACACACCCTGTTCATTCTTTTCGCGCACACAGACATAAGCACAAAGTATTTCTTACTGTGTAGGAATAAAACAAGGGCACAGAAGGTCAAAACGTACTTTTACTCAAGCGCGCGGAATCAAAGCTTAAAGACGCCGGTGGTTACGCACTAGGGGCGTTATGGCGGGAATTTTTCCATGAGGACAATTCTATTATGTGGGAGCAACAGTTAGTTAATGTCTGTTTACTACAACTTACCCGAGTAATAACATCTGGGGTTCTGTCAGATACATCTTGAATGTAACTTTATCGCCCTCGTGAGGTTTGTTGTAGCCGCTAAAACCAGGGCTGTCCAAACTCGCTCCTGCAGGACCGGTGTCCTGCGGAGTTTCGCTCCAGCCCTAAATCAGACACACCTGAAGCAGCTAGTCAGTGTCTTACTAGGCATGTTAGAAACTTCCATGCAGGTGTGTTGAGGCCAATTGGAGCTAGACTCCGCCGGACACCGGCTCTCCAGGACCGCGTTCGGACAGCCCTGCGTAAACCAACGCAAGGGCTCGCGTTGGGAGTGCGTCGATTAAGCGCTTGCGTCTGCGTACTTTGAGTATGTGTCAGCTCCTAAAAAAGCGACCCCGTACCAGCAAACCAGCTATAAGTATAATTAAAAAAATGTAGATTTGTGCATCTTCTGAAAGCTAAATATATAAGCTTTTCATTGATGTATAGAAAATACATTTGTTAGGATGGGCACATTTTGAAACTATTTTAAAATAGAAAAAAAGGAAATTCAAAATATTGAGAAAGTTGTCGATGAATGACAAGTACTTATTACAAAAAATACAAAAAATGCTCATGGAACATGATTTTTAGGCTACTTCATATTCTAATGAATACAAATTTGATCCATACAATGCATAGTTGGCTATTGCTGCAAATATACACATTATACCGATGAGTGGTTTTGTGGTCCAGGGTCACATATTAGCAGTCTCTTATACTTCCGCTAATTGAGTTATATCAACTACATTAGTCCTACACTTGAAATGAAGGAAACGTGTCTGTGTGTGATTTTGAGTGGTATACCCACATGTGACAACAGACGGCTATTCTACTGAACACTACTGATGCATACTACACATTTCAGTTTTTCCCCTTTTCTTTTCTTAAATATTTTGTTAATTTATGAATCGGAATGTGTCTGTCTCCCTCGATGAAAAAACAACAACAAACAAAGGTAGCATCTGTTACCAAAACCCTTAAGACTGTATGCGTGCAGCATCTTTTTATGTACTAAATATGTAAACATTTTTGTTTTCAAGTGCCATAGCTAGTGTGAAGTGAAGCTGAATGGCATTACGGGGTAGATGCTTTACTGTATAAGTTGTTTACTTGAGAAGCAATCAAAAAGTGGAATTCAGATGCAAGTGTGAATATTCAAACAACCAACTGTTTGTTGTTCATGGAGAACGGGCTCTGATTGACAGAACTTTAGCGCATGTCCACAATACAAATAAAGCACATGTAGCATGGGAGGGTGGGGGCTTCTGTTAACTTGCCAACAGTTTGAGTGTGTGTGTGTGTGTGTTGTATGTACTGTATAAGTGAGTTGGACTGTAAGACAGTATAGAAATGAATGGTGAATAGCACTTTGTGTGATGGACTGAATACGTATGCATGTACTCGTTTGAGTCTGGGGGGGTGGGTTGAGCTTGATGTGCAAGCATTGTGAAATGGACATGTCAAAGTACTGGTTAATCGAGACCTCAAAGTGTCTCCTCCATGTTGTATATACTAAGCGAAGGACTTAAGTGATTTTTGTTAAATTCTATATTTTATGGCTTTTGTAGACATTTCTTTGTGGGATAAAAAAAAATAAAGAAAATTTTATGGATGCAATTTGTCTTCATTTCATTTTATTATCGAACAGTCGTGTATTCCAGTATTGAAACATATTGTAAGATTAGAGTGATCTTTTGCAAATCTTCTATTCGTAAACATAAACCTCACTACATTTGTTTAGATTTATGTTTCATTTAGAAAACTGCCATTGAATAAATTGACTTCGGCATCGGACACAGAATGTGATTTCTGCCAGTGAAGTAAGAAGTACACACTTACAACTAAACAATTAAACATAAATGTATCTTTTTAGGATGTTTACTTTTTTCTTGAAAACAGGCCGAACTCAAAGACAAAAATACTAAATTACATTTTGTACTCAAGGGGCTCAAGGACTCATATTTTTATTTCTTTTTAAACATAAACATATATGTTAAACAATGTTTACACCATTAGTATGTAAACTATACACACATGAATAATAAAAGAATAAAAATTTTGAAATGGAACACTGTCTTCCTTATGAAGCATCATCTACGACCAATGCAAAAGTAAATGTTCTGTTACTTTGAGCAGCTCTTTACAATTTATATATATATATATATATATATATATATATATATATATATATATATATATATATATATATATTCATTCAGTCAGTAAAAACGCGAATAGGGATGAGAGACCGAAACAGGATGCGAACAAGACGATCTCCCAGGAAACTGAGTCTGCTTCCAGGTTAGAGGTTAAACTGTGCTGCTGGTCTCAAAGGCAGATACCGCCTTCTTTTGGCTGCCGCAACTCCTCAAATCTAAAAAGCCAAACACAATATACTCAGTTGTGATGCATATTCATAATTTATCACAGAGAGATGCTTTTCTTATGATCCGAAATGAAATTTGTGGATTGTACATGAATAATTTGTTTTGATTTGATGCAGTTCTTGGAGAGGACGAAGACGAATAAAAAACAAAGCACCTTTGAAATATCAAACAAATGTGGCGGAGTGGTTTTCGTTTGTTTGTTTATTTTTTATCCCTGTACTTCTGAAGCAAAGCCTCCCTCTTGATACAAACAACAGGCATCTCATATGTCTTCCATGAGACAGTAATTAATATCTAATCAAAGTCAACACTCTCTAACGCACAAAGAACTATTAAATATGTAATCAAAGAGAACACTCCACATGCCACAAAGGAAACCACGCCCCTCTTCTGCATGCCTTTGCTGTCATGGAAATGAAATAATTTCTGCCTCATTAGAATTTTTTTCTAAACCTTCAGGCTTAATTAGATGGCTTTTTCCTGTTCATTTTGAAGTTTGCTCTTTTCAAACGAACTATCACATCACTTCTAAAGTTGGGAACCTGGAGGTATGCCATGTGGACGTATCTGCGAGAGCTGCCACTGCAGGGAATGAAAAATAGAAGAGTACTGAAAGTTCAACCCTCAACCTGTGACACGAGTGTTACCTCACCTGAGAGACCGAGCTTCTTGCAGCAGGAGTTGCAGGTGTGCTTGAGAACAAAGCTTTGGATTGCATCATCACCCAAATTGGCAGGTCCAAACGCCATCTCTCCAGAGGAGCTACAACAGGAGCGAACTTTACTTAGAAGCAGCGTAAACAAGCGCGTTGAGAAGCACAAACCTTAGCTAATACATTGAAGCGTTTCAGATGCTACACATTTGTTGTGCCCGTTTACCTTTTATCATCAATTCTGATCAGTGAAGGGTCTGTGAGGTCCGCTCCCACACCTTCAGCCAAAAACAGAGAATCGATTCAGCATCAAAACCATGCAGGCACTTAGAATAAGCCCATCTTATACCTTGTAAATCCAGCACCAGCAGTTCCCTGTTGGTGTACTCGTATGTCCAGTGAGAGAACGCTAGTATTGCTTCTTCCAGACCAGTGGAGGGTGAGATCTCCTCTCCTGTATTATTGTTGTATTTTCTGAAATGACCGCTCATGTTCTTCTCAACAGTCAACCACTGGCCGTCAGAGCGCCAGTGCAGCAGAGAGACATCCAGAAACCTGCACACATACGCACGCTTATGTATACGTAGCCATGAATTTCTTGATAATAAGACAGAAGAGACTTATAATGCTGACCTAGGACTGTAGGGCACAATGCTGGGTTTAATTTGGTTGAATCGCTGCATGAGTTTCTGTGCTGCTCTCTGTTGTTGGATTTCCTACAGGGTGGAGAGAAGTTGGTCAACAACAACAAAAAAGCAGAGAACAATAATGAATAATAAAACCTGCAAAGTGATATATAATAATAAATATGGTATATAAATAAAAATAATTTTTTAAAATTTTAATTCTCTAATGTCAAAGGTTTGGAATTTTATACAATAAGGCGAAAATATAAATATATTTTTGCAATTTAAAAGAACTGTTTCCCATTTTAATATATTTTAAAATGTAATTGGCATAACAATTTGTCTGAAATCATTGAAATATGCTGATTTGGTGATTAGTCATTATTGATTATTATTGGAGCTCAATTTTTATTGATTAAATTATTATTGGTGCTTATTATCAGTGCTGAACCCTGCATAATATTTTTGTAGAAACCATGACTAGTAGTGTATCGTGGTCAAACCTGTTACTCAGCAAAAACGTAATAAAAAAGAGATATGTTTTTGGACACTGCTTCTCGGCTGTTTCTGAATGATAATGTGACATTGAAAATCAAAGTAATTGATTCTGAAAATTCTGTGAAGAAATTTACAGTTTATTTACTTAAAATGTAAAAACTGTACCCGCAGACAGAGATGAAGTGAAGTGCTGATCGGGAACACTTTCTGCCAGATGCGAACCACCTCTGGCCTGAAGGCTTTCACCACATACACTGATCCCAGCTTCAACACATCACCTTCAGCCCAGGTACACACCACCTTGGTGGCTCTGCGCAGACCCCCATCCAGCACCTCCTGGTGGGCTAAAGGCTGAAGAACAGCTGTACGTCCGTGCTGAATCCAGGTGGAAATTTTAGAGGAATGATCTTGAAGTGAAGACCCTGCTTCTGTCTCTTCAAGCGTATAAATACAAACCTCAACACCACCTGTACAGGGCAGAGGACATTTATGCAAATAACTAAATCTGGCTAACACTGGTTAAAATGAAAATTATGGTTTAATTATTTACCCAGTAATGACACAGGGGTGAAAGGTATAGAGTGTGCCAGTCTCATAAGGTTGTTTCTCTCCATTGCTGAAAGGAAAAAAACACCAAAAGAGATCAATTGTATCTAGAGAATAACAGAAACAAATATAAAAGCAATAATTATTACGCACCTGAGAAATGCTGGCCTAAATCTTCAGTCAACTTAAATGTAGAGCCCTTTACTAACATCAGACACAGAGCACACTAAAATCAAACCCATGCAATTTACTCACAACATTAACAGTATAACCCATAAAAATACAAGCAACTTACCTTCTTGTGTCATGCTGCTTACCCTACAAGTAGTAGAGAAATTAGGTGAACAGTTAGAAACATATTCTCTTAGTAATTAACAAGTCACATCAAATCAAAAAATGAACTTACGAGGGTCTCTGACTGATAGACTTGGCCCAGCTGCTTAGAAGTGGCTGCCCGGAGGTCACCGTGTTCTGAGGAGAGGTCATAGCATTCGGCCCATCAAATATCTCACAAACAGAAAAAGAAATCACCTGATGTCAGCTATGCAGGTCAACTACGATGGGCCTTACCAGCCAAGAAGGGGCCAATTTTGTAAAATCCACTTGGTCAATATCTATTAAATAGAAAAAAAAGTATCAGAGTGTTATTTTGCAGGTTGTTTCAATTTCATTTCAGGTAAAAAATCCAGAAATAAGCTGAAATGTATCTTTAAAAATACAAATTCTAAATAGACTGCTCAGTAGCTTAATATTTAGAAATACAAATATCATTATTAGAATTTCAGGGTTTCAATCAAGATTTTACATTTGCTTGCAATGCAAAATGACATTACATAAGAAAATGATAAAAAAAAAAAAGTAAGCTTATAATAACAAGAACAAATATCTGGCAGCTTAATTCAAAGGGAACACAGGTTTCTATACCCCATTAACGGCTACTTTTTCTTGTTTTAAACATAATCTCACTTAACTGAACTGGTCTAGTTTCATTGTCTTTTTTAATTATATGCATCTTGATTCAAGGACATTATGATATTTGTTTTGGAAAACAAAACAATAACGAAGAAGATACAAATTTTTGCAGCGGCTGCAAAATTTTAGCAGCACGACTGTTAATTTAAGACTTTATGCTCCGATTTAGCCCTTAATTAGTGAAGGGGGTATATTAAAGCTGTTTAATACCTTTTTTAGACCTGCAGAAACCCTACATTTGCATCCTAGTTTGAAAACATACTTAGCTGGGTCAGACTGACTGAGGTTCTGAATCTTCGGTCAAACAGGCCTTTTACTTTCCTCCTCACTTTTTGCGTGGGTCATACTCATGCATGCATCCCCGTGTTTCATCTAGTTTTACCTTAGAGACAATGGCATAATTTTTACCATCACTAGGTTCTGCTTCAAATTAAACAGAAATAGAAAGTTGTCTTACATTCTCAGAGGTTCCTGCTCTGGTCTTTACAGACTTCTTCCCAAATGACCTTTGTCTCTTAAAGATTTTAGATAACCCTAGAGCCACATATATCAATGGATTAATTAACACAAATTGAGATGAATATATAGTGTGTGGATATGGTTTGCATCCATAATACCTCTCTGGTCATGGCTGTGTTGGGGAGGCACCAGAAGTGTCATTCTGCCGTGCTCTGATGTCGAGGCATCAGGCATGGCCATAGTCTCCACGCTGGCCGAGAGCGAGCGGCTCTGCTCCAGATCCAAGGCCCATTTCCTTCCTAAAAGTCCTTGAGGTCGTGTGAGGTGTCCAGCATCATCAAACCTGTAGAAGGCCGGGTTTCTGATCCCCACTGATCGATCCCCATCACTGTGGGAATCTGTAAGCAGGAACGTATGGCTGGAAGATCTGGACATTGTATGCGAGTCGTCCTCATCATCCTCTTCCTCCATGGACTCCTCATGGCTGGGCTGAAGCTGTAAGTCTCTCATTAGAGGCATGGTGGGAGAACTGGCACGTGATGGCTCCCCAGATCCATACATTCCCTTGTCCCTCCATCCAACGCATATTTGAGGTAAAGAGAGATGGCATACACTTTCTCTTGAATCGCCACGCTGTAGGGGCCACCTAAAACTACACTCTTCTTCTTCTGGGCTTGCCAACATGCATTTGCTCCTGACCTCAAAGGGTCCAACGCTCGTCCCCGGTGGCAGCTCCAGGGAAGGACGCTGCCGGCCAGGCCCCAAGCCTCTGAGTAAGGAAGGTGGCATACTGCGGTAGTGCTTTGGAGACGGAAGCGCTTGGCTGGGGGTGACACTTCCACCAATGCGGAGACAGCAGCTGTGGGACACTTGCTCATGCCGGCATGCAATTGGCTGGCTCTGACCAAGACGGGCCACCTCTTGCTGCTGGTTGTCTGTGGCTGAGAGGAAGTTTAGAGTGTCGACTGCTAAAGCAGACAAGTCCTGCAACTGACCCAAGTGACTATCTAAAGTGCGCATATTGTCTTGGATGATACTGATCTTCTCAGCAACCTCAACTAATATTCCAGCCATCTCTTCAGCCCTAGAAACAAACACCATAGACATTACAGGTAAACCTAATCATTTAAAAAATGGAAATTCAGATGCATATCTGTATTTGCAAAGTTTAATTATCTGACAGATTGACTAGAAAACAAATGATGTAACTTCCTGCTACATCAAGATGCACTCACTTGTCAGCTGCGGAGCGAATCCGGTTGATTTCACTGCCTTGTTGACTCTCCTTTTTGTCTCTGAAATATCCAGCGACACACTTTTCTTCAAACTCACGCAACTTCTTCAGATCATTAGGGGCCAGGAGTAATTCTGTACACAAACCAACAATACACTTAAATATGTGATAGTACTGTGTATTAAAAAAATTAAAACAAAACAAAACAGAATGCTCTTTTTTGTATTGGATCAACCATTAAAGCAGATTCATTTTTATGCAAAAAATTTTATGCAAAAATTTTCATTTAATAGTATAAACATTTTATATTCTAAATGTTCATTAAATACTTGACACTGCTGCTAGATGTTCTTTATTTGTGTTTTCTTGTTGCAGCTGTTATTGTAAAATACATGAACGCTACATGTCATTGTTTACTTTTCCCCTTTTTTTTGGTTTTGTAACAATTCTGTCATTTATGCAAGAAATGTCAGTTTTGTCACAAGACACAAAACAGAGGGCTATGATGGTTCATAAAAAATTCACACACACACAAACTTACTCAGACCAGTTTTTCCACGTTTGGATGCCTTTCTGTGCTTTTGCCACATTGAGCTGAGGCACAATGTAACATGACTGAGAAGGATGAGGGGGGGCGGCAGCCACGGCTTCTCCTGATATGTCATGATGTAACGATAGCGGTTGTATTTCCACAGCTTACGGGATATGGAGCTCATGTCAAAGTAAACATTGCTGTGAAGTAAATAATAATGCAAAGTAGGTTAAACCATCACAAGACTCAACAATACATCAACACCAACTCCTGCAACAATCTTCCACTCTGGATGCAACGGTGCATGTTAGTCCATCATCTCACCGGAACAAAAATCATCACATTGGAAAACAAATGAAAGTATAGGTGCTTGATGCTTATGCAAAGTCATAAAGATGAAGTGCATACTTGAAGAATGCAATGAGTACATTGACCATGATAATGTACTGAACAAAAAGGTAAACGGCCTGCAGGAAGGGGGTGAGGAAAGCTCCAGGGACACAGGTTTCAGCTTTACTACATGCTGTCAAAATATAGCATAAGACAACAAATGTTATTCATAAAAGTATATCATTGTAATAATAGAGCAGATCGTAAAACAAGAGTAAGCCATAACTTGACAACCAAAAATTAGGCAAAAGGTTTGTTTGTATCAGATAAACTGGCCAGATTGAAGTGTCCATCTGACTTACTCACCATCAATCTCTCCAGCATAGACCTCCCCAAAGATCATCCAGTAGGGCTGAAAGACTACATCTCTGAGCAGATTCCAAGATGGATCCTCATTAGGGGACAGGATGGACTTCCTGGACGTGCCAAAACTGACCAGCACAATCGCCATTATGACTACGATATAGAACATGTTGCTCATCTGTGGGAGTATATATACACATTTTAAGTGATATTTTCTATTTTTTGCAAAACTTATCACAGTATTATAAAACAACTGTACAAAAAAAACACAACAGCAGCAAATGTTGCATATAGACTGTGATTATGTATTGATGCACACCATTTTAGTGATCATGGTCAAGTAGGGTCCTGCATGCTGATTGACAGCAAAAAGGTCCAGAAGCCTGACAGACCAGAAGATAAAATCCAAAGAGTAGACAATGTGGCTGGCTAAGCGTGTTTCTTGGCGCCACCGGAGGGAGACCCCGACCAGGAACAGGAGGATGCCCATGAAGTCATTGATATTCCAGTACTCACTAAACCACACCTTCAGCTTCTTAGTGAACTTCCTGGGCTCTAAAACCAATACCTAGAAAACACATGGCACCTATTATCATAACAGCACTCTCAAGACATACTATGTCAATTAGTGGCTCTGAGCTAATGGGTTGTGATCTAGTTGTGATCTAGAATTAACCAACAGGTTTGTTTTAAAAAGGGTCACAAACCACAGAGTAAAAATGGCAAACGAAAAGGTCAAACACATCCCATATCTGTTGTCATTGATTACAAATATCCTGCAATCAAAAGTACAGTACAGTGGCACAAATTTGAAAAACCTAGCTAAATTAGAGATGGAAAAGTAGGAAATGTCAAAATATCTGACATATATATGATTGAACATTAGGAATAAAATTTTATATGCACAGGAAAATGTTGAAATATTAAAATATTTTAGAAAATAACTAGTACATTTTAATAAAGAACTCCAAAAAAATAAATGCACAGCGTTTTTTATTATTTTATTTGATAAAGTATTGCTTTTAAATATTAGCAATGTTTTGTTGCTGATTTAAAGGAGAGGCTTTTTTAAATGTTATACTTAATTTTTCTTTTACATTTACTTAGAGAGAACCAATAAACAACCATTCAAACATATAGTCAAGGTCAGAACTCTGTTAATAATTCCCACAAATGCACTGCTGCTGGGTTGATAGATAACAGTAGATGGGGAGTCGGAAAGCCGCATTCTCAGGGTCAAGCTTGAGAACAGCCTAATCAGAAAGAGATAGCACCTTACTGAAGACCTTTGGAATCCAGCTTGGTAAAGATAAGACATTTCAAAGACATACTTTCTTTAATTGCCAGAACAGCTGCAAAGGATACTAGGCCAATTATTTGCAGACACTGATTATCTCATACTGTATTTTTTTTTTAACTACTGAAGAGGGGTGTGATTTCAAGGGCACTCACCTCTCGTGCTTTCTCTGCTGCCATGGTCAGGATGTAAGTTATGACCAAGCACTCCTGAATGTTGGGTTTCTCATCCAACCTCACCAGCACAGTATAAGAGAACATCATCAGGAAACCCAAGAACGCCATCTGTGTGGACAAATCAAACCTTCAGAGAAAGAAGGTTTAAAAGACAGGCAGCTGGAGCGAGAGGGTGTGAATAGGTTAAGTGTGGTGGAAGTGGAATTAAAGAAAAACCTACTGTGTGAAACCAGAATTTGACCACTGGAGCTGTATAGAAGTCATACACCTTTCTGGTCCAGGGACAAAGACACCTGCTCCCTCTCTCCTCATCACACTGAATCTAGAAAAAGACCATTGTCAATGTAAACTATGTAAGCTACAATACAGAGAAATAATATTAATGCAATCGACCTAAATCCCAGAGTGAGCATTTAAAGCAGCAGATGACAAAATTCTCTACATATATATACATATATATATATATATATATATATATATATATATATATATATATATATATATATATATATATATATATATACACACACATATATAAATATGCATGAAACAACACATAAAGCAAGGGGAAAGCAATATTTTTCCAGCAAACTATCAACATGCATTCTGAGGGGTTCCACCCATAGGTATCTATTGAAGCTACTAGTTTTTCTTCTAAATAAATAGCTTTGTGTAGTTTTTACAGTGTGACCGGTGTTGTTTGATTCATAAACAAATTACTCAAATTACTTAAAAAGAGTGGTTAGTTTCTAACTGAATGTGCTCACTTACTACAAAAACATGTTTGGTGTGTTAGCAGGACTGCGAATGTTTGTGAATGCTTAGCGAGTGGTGTCTGTGTAGATTCCTTACTGTATTTGCTGCCCCTTCTTGCTCTGATGCCCCAAGGCTTCCTGGGTCCCACCCAAACTGCAAGGCTTCCTGGGGCTGAGGAACGTGGGACATCTCTGCCTGACTCTTAAACTCTAGCATCTGAATGGCCGCAGGCATCAGGATACTGCCAATAATCTGGGGAGAAAGGATGTGGTTTTGGACAAAAAATAAATAAATAAATAAATAAATCTGGGTCACAAATGTGCTGTTAAATGTCAAGAAAAAGAAAATCAAAAGAGTTCAATCTTTGATACATATTTCACAAATATGTTTGAAATATAAGATCTTCTGTTTTATTGCTTGGAAAATGTGCACATGAGTCATTTCTTGTTTTTATTTTGGGCTCTTTGTTGTGCAATTACTCCAGAGGATACAGCTTTGTAACTGCAGAAAGTAAATGACAACCAATTAAAAATGTCTAACTATTGTCCAACTATTAAAAAAAAAAGTTTATATTACCTTTAATGTGAAAAATGAGGATTTTTAAATAAGTTACACTTTTTAGATACAATCATTTCAATTCAACACACCTTGAACCAGGAGTTCTTGCTTAAGTTGAGCCGGCCCATCCATAGGTCTGTGAGGAGCATCTGAGTGCAGTTGTGAGCCACAAAGGGGCTGAGTCTGGAGGAGACTGCCATTTGCAAACACGTAAAATTACTCCAGTCCTTCATCTCCCAGGTCAGGAGCTTCATAGCCATGCGTTCATTCTCTCTGAAAGCCTGATCCAAGAGATCTACAGCCAACTGTCCAAACTCTCTAAAAGATCAATACAACGCAAAACATTGCATTGTTTTAACAACTTCTTTTATATCACTAAATTTCAAATTCAAAATCTTTAAACACATCTGAATCTTTCAAGATTCAGTTACTTCTAATCCACCAAACAACTCCATTAAACAACATTTAGCTACAGTGGCCCAGTAGTGTTCAAATTAACAATAAAATCTTCTTTCCGTTGTGTTTGCGACTTGCTTCTATAGTGTTGCAGCTTATTTCCATTTTGATGTACTAATTTTGTTGTGCTGTGGCTTGTTTCCATTCTGATGTGCTAATTTCATTGTGTTATTGAGACTTGTTTCCATTGTGTTGTGGCTTGTTTTCCACCATTTTGCACTAATTTTATTGTATTGCATCTTTTTTCCATTCTGTAGCGCTTTGTTACCATTTTATTGTGCTAATTTCGCTCTTTTGCGACTTGTTTTCAATGTGCCATGCTAATTTCATTGTGTTAGCGACTTGTTTCCATTGTGTTGTGATAATGTTGTGTTGTCTTGTTTCCACTGTGCTGCGGCTTGTCTCCATTGCGTTGTGCTAATTTCATTGTGTTGCGACTTGTTTCCATTGTGTTGTGATAATGTTGTTGTGGCTTGTTTCCTCTGTGTTGTGCTAATATTGTTGTGTTGTGGTTGTTTTCGTTGTGTTGTGCTTATTGTTTTGCATTGTGGCTTGTTTCCATTGTGCTAATTTTGTTGTGTTGTGCACTACTGGGCCACAAGGTGTTTGTATTACAAGCTTTAGAGTGAGGCAAAACACAAACTGACAGAGAGTTCTTCTTCAGCTCCTCTGCCATGCTGTCACCCATATTGCTCTCTCTGGCTTCCACTGCCATAACACGGTAAAGCTTGCAGGCCACAACCGCCCTGGCCATAGCCTGCTCGCCATGCTGCCACAGGAACATCGCCATCTCTTGCCGATGCTTGAGCACTGCCCACACAAACAGGTCGTTAAAAGTGCATAAAAACTCGGGGCTCGGGGTTGACTTCACGTCCTGAGGCGCTACCACACCCTCCTGCAAAGACACAATTCTGGGTGTTTTTAATAAATGGAATGATTGTGAATGTATTTATAAGCATGTGACTTAATATTGCAGGTGTAAACAGAATGGAGATGTTGAGAGAACCTGGTGTCTGCATGGTCGAGCAGTTCTGTGGAAATGGGAGCGAGATGCAGAGGTCTCTGGAGTTGAAGCAGCTTTCCTGGCTTTGCTGAAAGGGCTGGATGTCTCCTTACCACCCTCCTATCCCAGATCAAAAAGGCTTATTAAATTAGAAATGGAAACTCACTGTCAAAACACAGAAATGCATGGATTACTGGAAAAGAGAGCAGACCTTAGCTGGGTTATGAATGCGACTGTACATGGCTCTGAAGCTCTTGCGTGTATATGTGCTTCGATATGCTCCACCAATTAGGTATTCAATCACCATTCCAATGTCAATTAAAGATATCCTATAAACAGCAGGCAGACGAGTCTACAACACAGAAAATGCTTATGGAAACACCATTTTAGGCCTCTTGGTAGATTGACAAACAGAGCATTTTAAATCTGGCCTATAATAAAAATTAATGAAACAGAATACATTCTGGGGTCAAGAAAAATATAGCTTGGAGTCTGAGTAAAATTATTTTATGTTTTGAAAGACGTCTTCAGTACTCACGAGGCAGCATTTTTCATATATATAAAAAAGTACAAAAATGTTGCAAAATTTTTATGTAAACTAAAATGTATAACTGTTTCCTATTTTAATGTATTTTAAATTAAATTGAATTACTCTAGTCTTCAGTGTCAAGTGATGCTTTAAAAACCATTCTGATATGCGTATTTGGTGCTCAGTAACTTAAAGGAACTCCTATTCACCTAGAGTTAAACAGTTGAGTTTTATCATTTTGAAATCTATTCAGTCGATCTCTGGGGCTGGTGATAGCACTTTGAGCTGCAGCTTAGCATAGATCATTGAATCTGATTAGACCAGTAGTATCTCACTCAAAAAAGAGTGATCATTTACCTATTTAAAACTTGACTGTTTGTATGTGGCTAGGAACCATACTCAAGGAAGTTCACTGCTGTACCATGCAGTGCTATTATGCAGTATAGTTCCTAACCATATCAGCCTAGAAAATATCAACTTTTCATTTTCCGTCAGTCTTAGTACACAATGTAACTATAGAAGAGGCAAGTATTAAATTGGAAAAATACTCTCTTTTGTCATTTTTGAGCAAGATACTACTAGTCTAATCGGATTCAATGATCTATGCTAAGCTATGCTAAAAGTGTTATCACCAGACCCAGAGATGGGCTGAATGGATTCAAAAATGGTTTTCAATTATAGGTGAGTTGGAAAATTAGCCTATTTTCAAAAAATCGTGGCGTGTTCCATTAATTAATTGCATCTATATTGCATTTTGGTTTAATGCATCCCCAAAAAATTCAAGCAATAACTGCCTGTCTTGCTGTTGACAACCCAGACAACAAAGAACAGAAATACCTTCAAGGTTGCACTTCACACAAACCTGTTTGGCATCCTCAATGATGTGTCGAAGAAAATGATCTGAGGAGCCTTTATGCTGGAAAATACAAATGATTTATTATAAGAGATATTATCCTCAGAGATACTCGCTTATATCAGAGACAAAAGCTTCCTGCAAGTGGGAAATGGGCATTACTATATTGTAGAGCTGTTCCAAACGAGAAATGGTCAGGAAGCGCCTCATGGTCATGCCATTCTCAATCAGCAGCCTCACAAAACTGACACGATCCATTACCAATGCATTCAACATGGTCTGCTCCAGAGATCCCACCTATCAAACCCAGCACTGGATTATACACGTCTGCTCTAACTCATAAATGCCTTAATTCTGCCTATAAAAATCATAGCTGTACCTGCCATTGTTGTCCGTAAACCAGAATGTTGTCCTTTGCCACATCAGCTCTGTCCCAGGCCAACGTGATATTTAGCTGCTCCTCAGGGGAAGCTCTGGTACCTGCATTTTCATTTTTTGGTTGAACAACCACATTAATCCAACATTTAATTAATATGATAACAATATTACATACCTCTCAGTGATGTAGTCAGGATTGCCACATCTGCCTCTTGAAGGTCCTCAGATTCAGAGTCAAAAATGGTGATCTAAAATGAAAAATCGTCTAAGTATGACCTCATTAAGAAAATCATTCCGTAAAGGAAAACGAATTTTAACCAACACAGATGGCCAGCATTAAAACAGATTTGTAAACTAGTCGCACTGCTGTGGTGTCATGTTCAATATAGCCAGCAGTTATTTATTTTGTTTGGTATTAGTATGAAACCACCAGCATCCCATGCCAATATATAAATGCATGTAACTCTATAAGACACCCAGAGGAGATGTTCTTCTCTTAACATGCCTTTGGCATTTCGTCTTCACATGAGTGATTCATACCCAATCAAAGAATCTGTGTGCCTGGGGACCAAATTAATCCCTTCTACTCGATTAATATGGAAATACGTTTCATGCGCCATCATTCCAATTATTCTGTTCTCTCTCAATTTAGAAGCTCAGAGATGTGGGATGGGTGTGGTAAACTACAACATTCCGTTTGATGGAGGCTTAGCATCAGAGCTTTCGGCGTAGTGACAGAGACCGAAACACAGCAGGCATCTTATCACACAAAACAACCAGTGTTTACCGCCAAGTAGGAGGAGAGAGGAAGAAGACAGAAGAAGAGGAAACAGCCAGAGAAATGCAGAAGGGGATTTGAATATGTTGCACTAGGTTCACAGCTTAGAGGACAAGAACTTTGCTGATGAGTGAAGAGTTCGAGATTAAGTTGAGACTGACTGGTATTTCCTGAACTGACGATTAGCATCTTCTTACTGATCTGTATCTCCCGAAAGAGAGTGAAAATGTCTTTTAACATTTTAGTTTACATTTTGGTTTAAGTAAACTATAATAACCACGATGAGCACATGACTAAAGAGGTCATTCGTCATCATTCACTATATTTTTCTGTAGAGTGACACAAGAGACATAAAACCAGCAAAGCTATGTAGGAAAGCAGTTGTTTGGACGATGGTCAATGGCCCTGTTGAGCAGCCATTATACAAAAATTTGTCATAATTGAACAATCAGGGTCATGGGGTCCAAATAAAGTTATTAAACTTACAAGCTCTCTATATTCCATGCATTCCATGAGTATGCTGAAAAGTTCAGAGGCCTCTTGTATGTCCACAACAAACATTTCCTGAATCCTCAGCAGGACATCCTCTTTTATATCGGAATCCAACTTTCTATGACAAATAAACAAAACATGCATACAGAAACAGGTCAAACTATTCAATATAAAAGAACACAAGCAATATCTAAATTCATGTACACTTATGTGGAACATGCCTTTCTACTGCTGTTTGTTTGTGTATTAAAGCCAGCAGATCTGCAGCTCTGCCTGTTCCTTCAAACACCAGCACTGGCACGGGAGAACTTCTGCGCACATACTCCAGCACCACTGAGAGTACGGCAGGACCCCCTTCTACTACAACACACACTAAGGGCACATGATGAGGAAGCCCTAAAACCAACACACATGCACATATATACATCAGACATACGCTTATCTTTTATTTCAAAAGACATGTCACATTCGTAAGAAAGCACTTACTAGGGTGGATTTTCTGAAAGTGTGTATGTCTTTCTAGCCTTTTCCTCAAGTCTATTTGGCAACCTGATTTACCCATGGTCCCATCATCAACTAACAGGAAGTGTGAATGCATGCCGTTCAGGCTGGCACGTTTACTCAGAGGATTGCCTAGAGCCTGGTAGTGCCTTAAAAGCTAGGACAATACAGCCCAACATCAGTACAGCAAAACCAAAATACAGAAAATATAAATAGAACATAATACACAAACAACATACAAATAATAACTGAACAAAATAACAATTATTTGTTTCAAAATGTCTTTGTTAAAAATGTCAAACTCACATCCCGGCCAATAAGGTCACTGTTATTCTCAATAATGCCCCAGGGTGGGATCCCTACAACATTCCTCTTCCTGTGGTCATGTGACCCATACACTTTTACAGCGTCACCAACATACTTCGACACACCTAAATACAAGAAGAAATAATGTTGCGTTCTTACTTTAGAATAAAACTATTGCATGAATGAATGAATAAATTAATGAATGAGGCATTAAAAATTATTTTTTAGTATTTTATATAAATAGATGAAAATGAACACTTTTAATACACTTGAAATGAGGAGTACTGCCTTGGCAACTAAGTGAAATCAATAAAAAGAAAGATAAAAAACTAAATTATAGAAATATAAAAATTAACACATTATATAAAATATGTACAATAATAGGATGTAAATAATAATAAAATAATAGCGATAGGGTAATAAAGAACAATCTGTCATTGATATGAAAGAAGTTAGATTTCCTTTTTTTCACTAGAAAACAGGGCGACAGCAAAAACAAGACATTTAAAGTACATGTAATCCAGCCACAAACCCATATTGATCCCGTCAGTCAGTATCCATGCTCCAGTGCTCTCTGCGGCTTTGATGAGCCCTGTGCTGAAAGCCTGGCATACCCGTGGAGACAGAGGGAAGTTGTCTGTCCCACCATGCACAGAGATCACCAACTTGGGCATCTCCATATGCCATTCTCTAAGCATCAGTTGGACCAGGGGCTCTGGTGGAGTGTCGCAGGAAAGACGCACATACTGTAGAGAAAATAGCACTTTATTGTATGAACTATGCACAACTCTATATTATAAATACACTGTTAACATGCATAAACACGTCTGCCTGATAGGTTTTTCCTCCATGTAAGCACCAACCTTGGCACGACATGTGCGCTTTGTGCTTCCCTGGAAGTCCAGCGATCCGAAAGCATCAGTGGGGCTGACGCTGGTGTGCTGCAGCACTGACCATTCCTCTTCATCAGGACCATGCCCCAGCAAGCCAGAGTACGGACCCACATGCTCCGCAATCAGCCTCCCACAGCAACATCTGAGAAAAGAGATTCAGTGAACCAAGCAGAATGAGAATAAGAGAAAGGTATGAATGCTTGTTTCTATTACATAAAAAAATAGGTAGTTTACGTTTTATAACTTAGTCTCAGTTTCTCACAATTCTGAGAAAGAAAACTGAATTGCACAAATTTTGCAAATCTGACTTTTTCCCTCAATTCTGCGATTACATAATGAAATTCTGTTTTCTTAAATACAAATATTAAATATTTTTTAACACCACAGTTTTAAAAAATTACATGACTGTGAGCTTTATGCACAAAAATGATTAAAATGAAAAAAAAACATTTTCATGGTACTAAATAAAGGATGAATGATGATACTGATGATCAAAAAAATAATACCTTACTAAGCTCTGGCACACTTGACACACTGGATAACACCTGCAAATAAGCAAAAGCTGGGTTCTTATGGCTCCTTTAAGACAAAATGAATAACCTCAGAAGCACATGATAAACACACATTATCATTGCTAAAATATTATATACAGATATGATGAACAAGATTATTAAGCACACCTGTGATGATCACGTGAGGCTGGCAGAAATTTCACACATTCTCTCTTGGAAAAAGTGGCCTGGATCCAACTGCGTCTAGACTGAAGGGAAAAACAACTGTACTTGTTAGTTATACTATACTATTTTAATGAGCTGAGATTAACCACCACGTTAGAAGCATGTTATGCTATTACTATATAAATTACTTGACCTTCAGATAGGAACCTGATTAAAAAAAAATGCTCATTTCAGAAGAAAATGTACTCTCTATATTATACATACGCACATATTAAACGAAAACGAACATTTTAATAAATACATACATAGTTTGTCTAAATCTTTATTTAAGGCTGCTCTATGCAGCATTAAACAGTCTATGTAAAGACATCTACATAGAAGACACTTTTATATACTCTTAAGCTTGTTTGTGTTTGTTTGTGTGTGTGTGTGTGTGTGTGTGTGTGTGTGTGTGTGTGTGTGTGTGTGTGTGTGTGTGTGTGTGTGTGTGCAATGCGACGTACCATTTCTCCTCAAATCTCCTTCACAGCTCAGTGAGTCAGTCATGAATACTTTTAGACAGTCTTCTCAGCCTTGCAGATAAAAAAACCCCAATGGATTAGTGTGAGGTGGAAAATTACGTCTATACATCCTTTTCCGGGAATTATTATTTGAAAATACAATAGATGAGAAACAATATTCCTAACTTAAAATAACGCCATCTAGCCGACCAAACAAATAAAAGGGTGGAGGGCGTCCTCGCAAAAAAAAAAAAAAAAAGAGACTGAAACATACAGTACTTTCACTTACTGTACTACAACCTGAAGAGCCACATCTGTTGAGAAATAAATATGCGCGTTTAAACGAAAAGAGGTCGCAAACAGCTACAACTACAACGCACGCAAAAGAACAGTGCTGTGTGGAATGGGGAATGAGAAAAGTCAAACGCAAGTTTTAACATGTCTTGGAGTAAAGCCCTGTAGGATACAACTTTTCGTTTCACACCGAAAGGCGGCTACTAAGCTAGCATACGCTCAAGCTCTGCGCGGCTGTTCTTTTACCTGTGTGATAGCGTTGCTTTCCCAGTCATGTTTTTCATAAATTCAGCGAATTTTTTTATTTATTCCTGCATTAAACGCGCATAACAGCGGAGATGCGATCAGCTAGGAAGTGGGTGGTCTCTTCCAAGGGCTGTAAAGTGTCGAGTGCGGACACGCAACTGGAACTTTAATGCGAACTTGTGTTTGTTTCTGGGAAGCTCGCGTTTATTTGGAGACCATTGCAGTTGCATAACAAATGTAACTTCATTTTTCACATTCTTCCTGTGGTAATTGCGAAATGATTCTCTGATGTTGTGATATTTTAGTATATTTTTTTCTCGCTTAAACCACTTTGCACTGGTTTCAAAGGCAGCGAAGCGAAAGGAAAATAATGTTCGTCGATGACTAACTAAACGCGGTTAACGTTAGTCAAGAAGGAGCGCAAATAACTAGGACCGGCGGTGCAGCCAGTCCTCAATCACGAGCTCCTACCTTTACAAACAAACGATGTTTAGTTATGAAAATGCCAATCGCTGCATAATAATTAGCTAATATAGTTGCATATAGCAGTTAATGGCTTTTATTTGCACAATAGCTGCTCCCATTTAAAGTGATACTGTAACTAGTAAGATGATTTGTTCACACCAGATTCACTAGTTATGTACAGTATTGTTTCCCACTGTTACAGCGCCGCCTTCTGTCTAAAACCGGATGCTTCCGACGGGCTCACCGAGTTTACTGATAAGATTAACGTCAAATTATCAGATATACACTAGTCGACATTTGAAGCGGATCAAAACATTTCATCAAAGCGGCCTTAAACCTAAACCAAAATGTGTTCTTGTCAACTTCGAGGGACTTTTTTTTGATGTACTTCAAATGCTGACTACGATTAGCTGATTGCGGCTAAATATGCAGTCGTTCTCATATCAGTTTATGTCAAACACATGGCATAAACATTACTGTAGGCCGATCATGCCAACATACTTGCATTTGATTTACTTACGGTATTCAGGAATCAGAAAAAGTTTGCTATAACAAACGTAATGCATAAAAATAATCGGTTTTTACACTTTACATAGCAGTAACATTCTATAACGGCATATATACGAATATATTTAGATAAAATATGTAATAAAAAATAGATTGATTCTCACATGCTTCCTATTTTATTCCTATAGGTCAACCAAAAAGATACATGTCGTTATCCTCGAGGCTAAAGCATGTCTCTAAATTACTAAATTGTTCATTAGATTAAGTCCTAATAAGCCATTAGTTTCATGGTTTATGTACATCCCATTTCCACATATTCCCAGAGCATCACCCAAAAAAGACAAAGTGTCAAAACTTTGCTTACCAATGCAGTATTTTACTAGCATTCTTATTTTAGCTTAGCAGATGAGCAGGACTATCTCTACATGCTGATCACTGGCGATGCGATCTCCTGATAAAGTTGGCATGTTCTCAGCCCTTATTCCCTCCTAGATCAAAGGTCATGAGCACCTGACACAACAGCATGGGATCGGGTATGTTTCACTTCCTTTGGGTGATGAATGGGTAAAGAAATTACTCACAGTAGCGCTTTACTTCATAAAAGAATTAATCATGAAATTGGACAGTATGCAATGATACTGCGAGCCAATCGCAATATAAAAATACATTTTATTGTTGTTGTGCAATTTCAAAAACACTGCGATTCTGCCACAGGAACATTCAAAGCACTTGCTGTATCTACTAAGATCAGAAGTACCACGTACTGTTATCACAAACTGTCAAAATAATTATGTTGTTCAGAGAAAAAGAACAAAGCCCTAAAGTTGACAAAAACTAAACACCTAAAGAATAAAAGTGTCTAATACCTACTGAACACCATTAACATTAAAAATCAGACTCAGTGCAAGCAAATAACATATACTTGCTTTCACAGCTATACTGAAAAAAAACAAAAACAAAATACACATGATTAGTTCACTGTGCTTTCACACTTATGAACACTTGACCGACAGGACAGGAATATGAGGTCACGTGACCATCATGTGTTTCTACCAGAACGGAAGCTTCTGTTGGAGGCCTCCATGCTGTTCACAGCACAAGGCTTTGTTTATATGTTCAGTTAGTGCAGACCAGGGGGAAATCGCCTTGTCATATCCAGTCAGGTAATTTGGCGATACCTAGTCAACATTTTAAGAACGTCACTGTGCATTGGGGATCTCCTCATGTTTCCATCGCCTCCAAGTCTTTGGTGGAAGAGGCTACATGGGAACCAGATGAGGAATCGGTCTCCAGGAGAGAGAGATCCAACTCGGGCAGTGGAACCCGCCAGAACTGGAAGGAATTGAATGGAGAGAGGTCCTCGTCTGTGTGCATCGCCTAGAGAGACACGAGCAGAGCTGCTTTTACTACAGTAACAACCTGCATCCGACGGGAGATTTGTACAATAGAAAATGCTTAAACCTGAAATGTCAAGTTTAATAGCCTTTACAAATTTTATAGTAGTGTTTAAAACCTGACAAAACAGCAGACAAATGGATGGAATGGTAAAACGATGGATAGAATGACAGATAAACATTAAGAAAAATATATAAAAAAACGACACATATTAATGTCCATATACTTATATAACATAGCATACATAAACATACAACCTATATAATCCAACACATAGCTAACAGACTTATTGTACAATCAGGTACATCTAAAAAAAAAATTCTAATTTTTTTTGTTATTTTAAAAACTTTAGAATCTTTTATATATTTTACATTAATTACATGTAAAGTAAAACATTTGTTATAATTTTGATTAGAGCTTGCAGATCATAAAAGTCAAAATATTTCCTTCAATCAAAAAAAGAACAAGTATTGGTAAAGCAGAAAAGTTCAAGTTCTTCAAAGTTCTAGTTCTATGTTAATTTCTGCACTAAATACTTGGTCATCATTTTAGCATAAACTTCAGCATCAGTGAGGAGTGAATGGAAGAGATTGGTCTGTGACTGCTGAAACACTATTGAGCCTTCAGCTCGTCTGTGTTGTTGGATTCTTATCTTTCTCCTGAAAATATACCATAGATTACACATGGGCTTCAGGTCAGGCATGTTGACTGACCAATCAAGCACAGTAATATAAATGGTCAGCAAAGCACTTGGAAGTAGTTCTGGCACTGCATGGGAGGTGCTAAGGTCCTGCTTAAAAGGAAATCAGCGTCAGAACAGCCACTCCTTTCAGTAATGACCTTCTGTGACTTAAACTCTTTGTGTTAATGATCGTCTTCAGGACCATTGCCAAATCAGTAGTCTTTCCCATTATTGTGGCATCAAAATACCCAGAATTTTTTACTGAGGGTCATTTATTGAAACTCAAATATAAATATTGTAATATTTTGAAATAGTGGATTTTGACTTAAGCTGTAAGCTCTAGTCATCCATTTTTTATGTAATGAATATACAAGAATATAAAAGTTTCACTCTTTGAAATAAGTTTTTTCACGATAATCTAATTTTTTGAGATGCACCAGACAGATCTGCTCAATGGTGGCATATTGGTCACGTACTGCCATCTACTGTTCATCTACAAGCATTACACATTATTTTACCTGACGCCACAGTAACACGAGGGTCTGCGCTCAGGTACTTGCTTGTGTGAAATTTTACCTTGTCTCCCTTCGCGATGTTATTTTCTTCGCCTGCCTGTTTATCTGATTGCGTCTGAAGCGCGCGAGACGAGCGTCGCGTAACAGGTCTACCAGCATCATCATCATCCTCGAATGTTCTGGACTCGCACGCGGTCCCGTCTGCCAGCACTGAATTAAACCCGTTTGCGGGGACCTTTCTCGGTAGGTTATGCGCATCCAGCGAATCTTCGACATAGCTCGGTCTTTTCCGGTAGCGTTGTTCAGTCTTCGTTAACAACGACGACGGAGTTGCGTTTTGGATCACGTTCACGCCTCCGACCGGTTTGTCGTTGTCGGAAAGAGAGCGAAAACATCTTTTATGAGGGATGTCGGGATGCAAAGCGTTTTCAGCTCTGCGTTTGGTCATGTGTGCGACCAAAACTCAGCTTCTATTTAAAAAAAAACTCGGTAAGACTTTTTGTTTTAGTACGCAGAGGTTCTGTTTCTCAGCTGTTTACGACAGTCGTGTTGTGTCCGAAGTTGAAACGCGTGTTTGAATAGAGCGCCCTCTGTGGCCAGAGAGGTCAAACAACAACGTGCCTTACGATAAGCGCCCGTTTATCTACTACCTTCCAAACAATTATTGTGGGTTTTGTACGCCAAATTAAAAAACTCAAACGCTTACAATAACTAATTACGTATATGAATATATATCATTGATTGTGAAAAGTTTATTTGAGCATATGTACAAGATCATGAAAAAATCTGCTAAGTTTAAAACAACTTTATTTCAACGCTGCCAGCTACTACAATTGCGATGGTCAACATATTTCATTGTGCAAGATCCAGAGCGGACTCATATTCACACTGCGAATACGATTTTGATCATAGAAACTCTGAAGATGTAAACGACTACAAGAAAACACTGAAATGTATATATGGAGTGATAAGCGGCAATTAAAACGTTGTGATCCAGCACCCAAAACCTGAGGAATATGAATGCAAAGCGAAGCACCAAAACATAACATTTTTTTTTGGTAAATATCTGAGACAATTTAGCATATCGTAAAGCTCCAGTCTTTTTGTATCACCAGAAATATGCTATAATGCTGGCATTCATGATTAAAAACATCAGTTTATTATTGGGCCGTTCGTCTGTGAATTCATCCAGAGCGTCACCTTTTCAAATGTCATGTTGACTTTTTTGTCTGTGAAGAATCCTCAGTCTGACCGTCTTTAGTTGTCTGATCTCCATTGCTCAGCTGTTCTGTAGGTTTTCGTACGATAAAAAAGACACAGTCATAAAGGTACTTGAGCATGGAGCGGTCATTCTCTGTGTACGTGCTGGGAACAGACTCTCTCTCCAACTGTGGAAATAAATACGGTCATATAATAATTTAAAATAAATTTAAAAAAAGCTATGAGGGCAAAAAAAAAAAACGTTTAGCTATTTACCTCCAGGACAAATCCATATTTGAAAATGACAGCCTTTATTTCTTCATAGCTCAACTCAATGGACAATTCATTGGCGATATTCTCATAGTGGTACAGAAGTGGACCTTTGAGAACAAATACAATATGCTTTCAAACTTTACATTTGACTCAAAAAATGATTACGCATGAATTTGTGACTTACCCAAATTTATCCAGACGCCACCAGGTTTTAGAATATTCCAGATGGTTTCAATATAATCAAGAACATTGTGGGCAGTGTCAATGAAGAAACAAGTAGCAACGCAATCCCACGTTTCTGTATGAAAGAACAATCTTTCCCTGTTATTTAATGTTAATGCCATTTAAGTGCAAATTACAGTTCTGTTCATTAAAACAGACAAAACTCACCATGCTCACTGTATACTTCCTGGAAGTCTCCTGCTACCATAGAGAAGTCGGAGTCTTCTGGGAGACTCTGTGGATTGACATCGGGAAAGGACACTGGTCTTGTCTGATCTGAGGACATTTTGTTATTACTGAACTGGTGAATCCAGGGATATAGTGTCAGTGCATTTTCCTTATCGCACCTGAGAGACAAAATAGCAGTTAGTGTCCTCATAAATGCAGATGTCATAACTATTCTAAATTCATGTGTGCACTACCCTAGATAGATACATGTATCCTAGAATGTACCTGTTCAGAACAAAATTAGAGGAGAAGAGCATGAAGAAACTCCACTCGTTGCCTTGGCACGAATAGCCCAGGTGAGCGATTTCCCACGCAAGCCGCCCCAGACCTGCCCCTGGCACCAACACTTTGACTTGAGAGACGTCACTGAAGAGAGAAATATTACAGCGATTACAAATGTAGAGATGTATTTATAACATGTACCGCATACATTTACTTGAAATAGAAACCTTTTGTAACATTATACATATCTTTACTATCACCTTTGATCATTTTGTCCTTGATGAACATTTAAGGGAAAAAAAACCAAACAAACAAACTTTTGAATGGCTGTGTATCCACTGATCTCTAACAGAGAAATGGATTACTCATGACTTCATGAAAAGCAAAGCTACTGCACCATCATATTGCTATTCCCTAGTATTCCTATAAAATGAATAGGAAACTGTACAATTGTAATGAGAAAACATTACCTAACGAGTCGAAAAGTCAAATGCTCCAAGCAAGTAAACGGCAATTTATTTAAAGTCATTTACATTTATATAGTTAATAAATCACAGCTTTCAGTTCGACACGGACAATGAGAAACGTTTCTTGAGCGCCTCAAAATGATTTATGAAAGATTGTGAGACAAAAAGGCTGGGGTTAAGTTTGCTAAAAAAACAAACATCTTTGTCATTACATGTATAAACCACATTTAAAAAAAATATTTAAATAGAAAACATAAATTTCATTTAATAATTAGTGCTGTTGAATGATTAAATCACAAAAGTTTTTGTTTGCCTAATGTGTGTGTGAGATAATACACACAATATACAACTCTAAAATATTTAAGTTTGCCTCCCTTTGAACTGGTTGTCTTTAAAATACAAATCTCGTGTAATCCCAGGTTATCAGAAGAACATTTAAAATTGGAATATATGTATTTATAAACACACAGTCCTTTCTGGATTACAATTCGCCATCACAATGATACATTTAACTCTAGCTGCTGTAAGAAAAGGCTGTAAATGAGCGGCCTCCTGCAGGATCGTCACATGAAATGTCTAGTAGCCGTAATGACGCAGTGTCGTGCTCAAATTTTCTGCGTAAACCTACCCATGCCACTCAAATTAGAAAACATTATTATAAACTGTTGCAAATCGGTTAGGCAATAGTTTTGAAGTGTGACTGTTTTTTGAATGATTCGTTTAGTATATTTACCACTGGTCAGGAGGAAATAATCTCTGGATCTCCTCTACAATAGGTTTATAACAGCTGTCCCTCTCTGCTTTTCCTGCTTCACTCCAGTCACGAACAAACTGCTTTAAAGTTGACTTCAGCTTGTCCATGTCAAAAGTGGAGGAAGGCCGTACTTTCCTTGGGTCCCCCTTTGAAAACGCAAGAAAAAACATTATAGAATCACGGACTAACTACAATTAACTAAAGAAAATACAAGTCACACTTTCTATATTCACAACAAAATGAAAAAAAAAAATAAAAAAATCACAACATTATTAATTGTAAGACCTACAGCCACTGATTGCCACCTACATCCTGTCCATATTCCATGTTCTCAAACATATGGAGGCAGTTGTGCACTATGGCCTGCAGCACCTCATGGTTTCGGTCGATACAGTAGCGAATCTTGTTCAGATTGGGAATGAAATTTGTCAGGAGCTGCTGGTGGCGATCTGGAAGGCATCGGAACTGCCGCTCGGCTCGATTCACTCGTTCGTGAACGTGAATTCTGAACACATGGAAGACGAAACGATATTGAGGACAGAGGAAAAAGTTAATTGAAAGAAATTAGGTTTAATGGTCCGGTGCATTATTTGAACATGCAAATCAAAATGTATAAAGCAGTAGGGTCGCTAAATTTCATTTTAAATATTATAGCTCGAATAAAGAACAGTTGCTCAGCTTTTGTTGGTGTGGAGCAGGTGAGTCTTTGGTACTCGGGCAATGAAGTGTTTACCTGTAGTATTTAAAAGCGTTGATCACGTTCCAGAAATGTTGTCTCTCTAATCGCGCATCTTCCTCGGGGGAACATTTATTCCTCTCTCGGTAGTTATAAAAAACCTCTGGCTTGGACGCTGCTACTGTTCCAGCCGTGCTGTCAGCCATTGCTGTACACTGCAGGCATAAGTAATCGACAATCAACAACATAACTGAGTACAGGGAAGATAATGGAACCCGCACAGTCGATTCGTGGGTTCGTCGCTTGACACTACAAGTTATTTTTGTCTATAGCCTGCAAATGTGTGTGTTGCATATGTTAATAGCAGATTAAGAGACACTGTCAATGCCACGTATTTTATTGCCAATACACATTTAAAATGTTCCCTTTTGGAGCAGCTTTCCTTGCAGTGCCCTTTTTAATGCAACGTCTTTATGCAGAGGTTATGCAGTGATCTATTACTTTGACAGTAATAAAAATGAGCATATTCCCATGCAAACCTGGATGAATATATATATATATATATATATATATATATATATATATATATATATATATATATATATATATATATATATATAGGTATGATGGAGAGGGCTGTGTGTGTGTGTGTGTGTGTGTGTGTGTGTGTGTGTGTGTGTGTATTTATATATATAACAAAAACTGGATGCAGCCAACGTTGCAGGCAGTAGTTGGAACAATAAAACAGATTTGACATTTTCTACAATTCAAAACAAATAACTTTATTTTCTGTATTTTCTACAAAAATACTTGTAGTGTGGCAGAACTATTTTTAACAGGACAGGCATTGAGAGAACTATATTAATGTATCTTAATTTTGGTAATATCACAATAGATATAAGTATTATATAGTTCACAGTCTTTGTAACATGTTTTAGGAATGCATTTCTAACATTTATAGTGTGTTTACAAACAATTCTCAACATTGAATTAACACAGTCTTATCTAGCTATGTAATAATGCACTTATACAGCAAAGTAATTAATGAAAATGATACCATTCAGCCCCTCCCAGGGTCAACAGGTTTCTACCCAGCAACAGTGAATATTACATGGAGGAAAAACAAACAGGTGCACCACGAAAAAGTGGAGACAAGAGAAACTTAAAAAATATAGATGAAACCTTCCAGAGGTCTAAGTTTTAAGAAAGAAGAGTGGAAGAGGAAGCATTAGACCTGTGTGGTGCAACACAAGAGACATTCAGAAGATTCTAACAGAGGGTGAGATCATTAGCAACCGGAGTAAGTAAAATGAACAGCCACGTTTGTGAATTTCTGTTAATTATTTGTTGTAAAATTCTGTGCTCTCTTTCTGTGTGTTTGTGTGTTTTATATAAAATCAAAAATCCTTGGAGTGACACTTGGAATAGGCATCATTTTAATTTTTCATCGTTGTGATTGTGTTTAGTCATTAAAAACTGCCGGAAATGGAAAACTAGTAAGACCACATCTTTATCAAATGACAATCTTACACCATATTTCTACATTATATTTGCCATTAAACATTACTACAATAATCATTTACCATTGTTATTTGTATTGGTATTTATTTTATTGAGCAATTTGTTTTTTACAAAGTTTTTTTTTTTGCACATTTTTAGACACGTTGAATGAGACAGTAGGAAAGAGGAACAACACTGAACTGACCATAAACAATTATAATATGTGTCAATAAAGACCAAACAATATTGAAACCATACGAGATACTGGCTGATATCGAAGGCACCAAATATTACATTTTTTTTATTGAATTTACTGGCCACATGGTTGCCAGTAATTCACTGTTTTTCTACCGTTTTGTGCTGTAAACTTTTTATTAAATTTAATGCTGTTACATCATTAATTATTTAAACCCCACAACACAATGCTCAGTTATAACACTTATAACGCACACTAAAGAGTGTTAGAGTAAAGTTAATAAGATAACTCTGTGATTATTTAAGTGATGATTGAGCAGTAGTAATGAACAGCTACTGTTAACAAGCAGAATCATTAAAGAAAAGAGAAGCAAAATAAATAAAACTATAATAAAGCAGGCATTATGATTATACAACTCCTAAATCAGCATTACAGCTTCACACATTACTAACCAGACTGACTGTCATGAACTGTGCCTCTGTGGCTCTCTCCGACGGCCACCAGAGGGAACCCTTCCCAGAATATTAGCCCTCAGAACTCCATTTCCCATCATGCTGTTTCTCACCCCTGATTACCTGCCCTGGTGTACCTCATTAGACTGCTATATAAGCTGCTATATAAGACTGTGAAGTCTTTTCTTGGTGCTGGCTGGTAGTACTAAGTGTTTGTTCTATGGTTGTCTTCCTGTGTTTGACCTTGCTCTGTGTTTTGGTTTCTCTGATTGTTTGCTGCCCACCCATTGACCTATTGCCTGTGTACCTCGACTCTGGCTCTGTCTGCCTGCCTCGACCGTTGCCTAACTGTGTTTTCAACTCTGCCTGCCCTGTGATATTTCTGTCATTGTTACCAACCCTTGCCTGTTTGAATATATTGAATATTAAAGAGCACGCGAATGGATCCGAACGCTTCTGACTCCTCATTAAGCTGACATTGTTTCTTTCAGACATTTTCACCAAAATCGAAACATATCATCTTCAGACCATGCTGATAAAAAGTGGATTTCGTGACAGTTTTTGCATAACACAGCAATTAATTTGAGTCATAATACCAAAAGGTTTTTTCTGTGCTGGTAACCGGGGTGAGATTCCTATGCTGATTCTTGATGTCTGTGTGTATGTCTAAACAATGCGGTAGCCAAGGTTTTGTGCATAAGATGTCTTAATATTTTTGAGAATATTCATAACATATATCATAAATAACATTAAACTAACAAAAAACCACACTATGTCACTAAAGTTTACCCACTGAATGAGATCAGAGAAGCAGGCCACTTCATGATGACAACAATCCATAAAAAATGTACTTTTGTGTAAAAATGTATTAAAAATTTTTCTGGCCTTTTTTGCTACAAGAAATGTGCTTCATAAACGCAGTTAAAATCTAGTGTTAAAAAGTCAAGTGTCAAGAGCGCAACTAAAGTAAATGCTGATCACCACAATGTCAGGTCAAATAAAACGTTTTCTAAATGCCTATTAATTTTCTAAGATTTTTTTATGGGTGTATGACAGGAATGAAGTGAGCAACTGTTACTCAGAATGAAAAAAAAGGATTTTACTGTCAGCATGGCTGTTTTTTTTACATCAGTTTTTTTTTACAGTGCAAGGTGCATAAAAAGAAAACCACAGAAACAGCCAGTTGAAAATAACTCATTGTTAAAGAGGATGTAATGCCACTTTCATCCCTTTCCGAGCATCAATTACAAATTGCATTTGCCACATCAATCTTTTGCTATGTAACATCAGTTATGCCATCGGGGTTTTCAAATCAGCACATCAAGAGATGAGAAGTTGTTCAGAGCACTAACCGTTACATACTGTCTTGATTTTGCAACAGTCCAAATTAAAACAATGTCAGTAGTTCTTAAAAGCACAGAAGGCTAGCTGTGAAGACAGAGACATGAGTTGATCACAGATCGTAGATAGCATGAAATCAATTTAGTTTTAGAGAAGTGACTAATCTGATGTGATTGTGTAAACGTGTGGGACACTTAATCATTACTTTGCTAGGTTTCACTCACAACTTTGCTTAGTTTTATTCAAATGAAAAAAGCTCAACGGTTGAAATAACTATAGAGTGCACTGCTATTTTTATCTACCACTCTCTTTCACACAACCACCTCTGGAAAATATATAAAAACCACTCTAAAATATTCAGAAGGTTTCTTGAGTGGGACTCTTATCTTTATGCACCAGAGCAACTTTGTAGAATATCGTAGTGTTCATATACATCACAAGTAATATTTAGCACAGGAAGTTATGCAAATATTTTTTTTTAAATAAAACAGGATGAATTCAATCTAAAATGTTAATAATTGACAATCCTCTTAGATTGATGTGCAAAATCTGGCAATAAAGTTTCATTAACATATGCTTAACATAAACTACTATATTAAAGCATAGACCTTGCAAAGACTCATAGAGTCCCTGATCCTCCAAGTGTGTGCTTAATCAAGGATAAACAGTACTAACGTTTATAAAGAAAGAACCACAAAGCAGAACCATAAGGCTACAAATGAAAGCACAACCGTTTTTAACTGATTTTTAGCCTGGCATGCACATACATACCACGCAATGGTGCAAGAACGAGCTGGCATGACTCATTTTAGCTTTCTGTGGGCAAAATTCTGGGGTTTTTCAAGGTGTGGCAATCTTAAAAATTGTTTAACACAGGAAACCATAAGTGTGAAATTATGTTTTATTATTTTACTTTTTTTACCAATCAGTTAACTTGACAAAAAAAAGATAAATGGCCTTCAAGCTGTATTGATGAAACTTTAGGAGGACTAAATCGGAAGGGCGTTCCTCCACACATAGAGTGTACACAAATATATATAGTAACATAATCTGTTTAAAACAGGGTTGTAACGAGAAGCAAAATGCTATTGTTTAAATATTAATTAAGCAACATTGTAAGAAAAAAATATATATAATTGACTATCGCGTTTTGACAACCCTGGTCAGGTTTCAATTACATTTAACTGCACTTGCAAAAATAAGGCGATATTATTATTTGAAAAATCCACACGTTTAAATAAAAAAAGTCCTGTAAAAAGTCAGTTACTTGTTGACCCAGCTGTACAGATCATTGTACACTTTCTTATGCTTAGAGAGCTGGTCATAAAACATGCAAATATTACAGAGTCTCTCTCTCCAGTCTGTGTACATTCTAACATTATAATAATTGTGCCATCTAAAATAGGACTCGTAACGCTCTCTGTCAGCAGCCACTTGACTTAAGAAATTAGCCAGCGCCTTAATGCTGCTGAAGTCATTCACATGGATGAACGACTCTGGTGGAATTGATAGTTCATAAATGCTCCTGGGTGGTCCGAGCACCACCGGCACACTCCCCGCCTGAAGGGAGTTTCGCCACAGCTTCTCCGTGATATAGTCTGTGGATAACGAGTTCTCGAAGGCAAGGTAAAAGTAACAACGAGATATTGTGGAAAGCAGCTTTTTGTTTGAGAGCGGCCGATTGGACCACAGACCGTATGCTTCTATTTGTTTTGATGGAATGTGTTTCTTCAGCTGCTGGAAAATTTGTGAGCGACTATGATTGGCTTTGTATTTGCTGACCACCCAGCAAACTAGGCAGTCGCTCTTCTTCGGAATAACGTACGTGACATTAGTCCTTTTAGAAACAAGCTCTCCGTATGGCATGAAGACGTCAGCGTCACGGCGATAACTCATCGTCCAGTTGAACAAATTGTTGTAGCTGCTGAGGTTGCGATTGTTCATAGGAGGTTCCAGTGATAACCAAAGCCACTTCTGCATTGGTGGACGCGTTAGGTGGAGAGGCAGTTTGGACTGGCCAGTCCAGAGCTCGAAGTGATGGAAGACTACAACATCTGCCTGAGCGAAAAGGGATTGCTTATCCTCCAGAAAGCATCTAGGGATTTGATATTTATCCATACAGACCCCTCTCTCCAGTTTGTAGCGAACTCCGAAAGGCCAGTGCCACAGGAGGATGGTGATGTTGTCCTCTGGGCGTTTAGATCCACTGGTTTCAATCTGATTTAAGAGCAGCATGGTTTTACTCCAGGATAAGAAATTGTAGAGCAGCACAAAGCCAAACAGACAAAAGAGGACACAAGTCTGTTTTTTCATTAATCGCATAGTACTGTAAATACAAATTGGTCAGATGGTCACAGCAGGGTTATTATAGGCTAGATAACTTATGAAATGTTGTGTTTGATAAAAGAAACCATACAGATAGCAAAGTTACTAAAATTTGAATGAAATCTGAAAATGTAAAAATAAAATAATATATATAAAAAAATTAAGAGAATAAATCAACTATTTTTCTTAGAATAGTGACTAAAATGATAGAGTATGATGATGTGAACAAGTAAGACTTAATCATCACTTTGCATTTTAGTCAAAACCTTGCATTGGTTAGTAAAACAACTGCATAAATACCAAAGCAGACTGTAATCAATATACCACACACTGCCATTTTAATTGAAAAATATTTATTATTCCCAGTAATCTATCCAAAATCTGTCCAAATGTGTAAAAAATATTTCTGTTTATTATTTCAGTCATTTTTATAATTGTAGTTTTTTAACATAACAGGCAGAATCAAAACATGCACTTGCCTAGAGTTGAGAGTCCAGAAACAACATGAAAATCCTTGGCGGTTGGTTTGTATAAAAGCCACTGCTTTAAGTGTCAGTGACATATAAACCAAACGTGTATCCGGTTTGGCCCCGCCTGTTGGCAGACAACTTCACAATTTGGACACATTGAATCAAGTGTTGTGCAATGATTCACCTTGCATGTTTAGAGGCCACACCTCTTTCATCACAGAACAAGCCAGATTGACTATATTATGTTATATAGACTGTATAAGATCCCATTTACATTTAAAAACAATTGACAAAAAGCACAACATTTGTAATTCACCAAGTTATAAAAATAGTTTTTAAATAGTCTTTTCTGTTATATAGTAAAAGATCTTGAAGGAAGGGTGAAAAAAATGTTGCTATTGCACCCTTTTCCTTTTTCATTTCCTGTTGTGGACAAGTGTTGGAGTGCAAAAACCACTTTCCACTCTCCAAAAAATCTGCTCTCCAACCAGCGCTGCTCTCCGCAGCACAAATGCTGTTTGCAGACTTACTGTTTTTACTTGTGACAATATTATGAATATTATGTTGTAACGTGGTCAGTTGTAATACTGTTAGTTTTGCAAGTCAGATAAGAGTTTGTTGATGTTAATATCATACACTGCCATTATATTTCTGAACGTACAGAAGTAACACTGTAGATTCTTTGACCATATATATATATAGTGTGACGAGGGTTAAAAATACAATATGTTGTTTGTTACTTTAAAATGTTACTATTTTGTTCTGCAGTAAAATGCTTGCATAAATTAATGTGTTTTACTTTTGCAAACTCTTATATCTCCTACTTATGTAAGCCTCTTTACTTGATGGAGGGAACGGAGACGCTATGTCATAACAATAGACTGGGGTTGTTGGCTAGTGGTATTTGCATCCCAAACCATTGGGACCATACAGGCAAGGGTTCTCAGGACAACATAACAGCTAGTCAGCCCAAACTCAAGGCAATCTTTGCTCATCGAAAATTAAGTCCAGCCAGGAGGACAGAGAAATCCCAGCAGGGCATTAGGAGTGACCTAGAGGGATTTAACCTCCTGGCACCTCTCAGGAACATCACAATGAGATTGTGTTTTGGCTAGAGGGAATGGCTCGATTGCATTCTTTGCCGGGCATGTGGCGAGGTGGTGCAGTCTCTTGGCCCGCTGGAAATGGGGGGTGCTGTGGACGAGAGGCAACCAAAGGATTCTCTGCCCGACCCTCCTCTGGGGGAAGGAGTGATACTTTCCCCATCATCTCCTGAAGAGCAGTCTCTCGCCTCTCTAGGCCTCACCTCTCTGGTTCGGTACCACCCTCATGCCTCGTGCCTTGGCTTGGTGGACCTACAGGATCATCATGGCATGCAGGGCAGAGATAGCTTGACCAGCGGCACTGTAGGCCTTAGCAGCTCAAGAAGGGAACCGGAGTGGGGATGAAACTAGTGGAGAAGCTTTCACTGTCACCCTCAGATCACCCAAAGTACTAGCTGGCGGTCCTTTACCCGAGGTTGAGAGACTGGGATAGGTGGCAGCAGAAGGTTTTCCTCCACCCTAAGGATAGAGAGGTGAGATTTACATTACTCTCAGGGGCATAGACTTGGAATGAGGACATGTACCCTCCACGCATTCTCAGCATCCTGGATACCCAGACACTGCAGACAACGCTAGTGACCATCATTGGAAGTCAGCTAACGACTAGACTCAAGAGGACACTGCCAAAACAGCATCTTCAAAAAGACTTGAATCTACAGTGTTCAGAAACTGCTCTTTTAGATGAAACACCAGGGGAATCGCTGACAGAACAGGGACACTGCTTTATTAGTGAGCCGTGCGTAGCAAGCAAACATGCAGTCGCTTGGCTCCGATGCAAAAATCTGATTACTGGCTGCATTTTTTGCCTATTTATACCTGTATTTTCTCTTAATCAGAGTGAATCAGGGCTCCAAGCAAGACATAACTTATAGTGACAGACAGATAGGAAACTGCATATTATATGCATGCCAAACATACACAGTAAAGTTTCATTTTTGCGTATTAATAGCACAAGTTTGAGTTTTATTTGCCGTACTATTTATAAGTGGTTTTATGAGACTGCAGGCTGGATTGTTTAGTAGTACAAGTGCATGTAAGATTTATTTCTAGTAGACAAATTTAGAATTTTTTTGTCAAAATGACTTACAATTACAAAAAAGTTACTTACAAAAATGACTTTTTTTTTTTTTTATTTTTAGCACCTCAGCTAGTGCATGTCTATTCAAATATTAGCTGTAGCTCTTTTTTTGTGCTATTGGATCTTAGCGCTGCATTCGACACTATCGACCACAATATTCTCTTGAATAGACTAGAAAATTATGTTGACATAAGAGGAAGTGTCTTAGCATGGTTCAAATCTGAACAAGTGAAATATAGAGTACCGCAAGGCTCAGTACTCAGTACTCAGTACTCAGTAACACTTCTGTTAATATAACCCAGAGGTAGCATGTAAAGTAAAAAAAAGTAAAAGTGTTAGCTTTCACTGTTATGCTGATGATACTTAGATCTATGTTCTCTACGTGGCCAGGTGAAACACACCAAATAACAGAATAAATAGTCGATAAAAAAACTGGATGATGAGTAATTTCTTAATGCTAAATTCTGAAAAAACTATTGTAGACTATTGTAATGCTTCATTGGGTGGTTATTCTGCATGCTTGATAAGCAAACTTCAGCTGGTCCAAAAAACAATAGCTAGAGTCCTAGCTAGCCCAGTTCTGTCAACACTGCACTGGCTCCATCAAACATCAGATGGATTTTAAAATCTTGTTTATTACTTATAAAGCCCTGAAGGTTTAGCGCCTCAGTACTTTAGCGAGCTCTTATCACATTATAGTCCTCCAATTCCGCTGCATTCTCAAAACACTAGCCAGGCAGCAGATCTTTTTCCTATGTAGCCCCCAACTCTAGAACAATCTATCTAACACTGTTCGGGAGGCAGACACGCTCTGTTAGTTTAAATCTAGATTAAAGACCCATTTCTTTATCCTGGGCTACGCATAACACACTAATACGCTTCTATTATTCAAATCCATCAACCATAATCGCGAACATGGCCCATACCGTACAATGTGCTTGTTACATCGTAAAAAGAATGGCATCTACGCTAATATTAGTCTGTTTCTTTATTATTCTGTTTATCAGTATCCAGATCTTTGTATCCAGATCAGATGATGGATAAGCACCAAGA
This sequence comes from Puntigrus tetrazona, assembly GCF_018831695.1. Lineage (NCBI taxonomy): Eukaryota > Metazoa > Chordata > Actinopteri > Cypriniformes > Cyprinidae > Puntigrus > Puntigrus tetrazona. The sequence goes on from NC_056703.1 coordinate 10,468,498, forward strand.
GATGACCTTCATCAAAGACCAAAACACCTAGATGAGCACCTCTGGCTATGCTTAGTTGGGGACGCTTAATTTCTAGTGATTATATTCAATTTGATTATATAGACTGCATTTAATGCATTTCATAAAAACTTTAATCTTGTCATTATACATTACTATCACTCTAATCTATTTGATGGTGTTCAGTTCTTTGACACAATCTGTATTTTTAAAGCGTTATATAAATATATAAAAATTGATTGACAGTCACTCAAAATCTTTTAATTTGTATACTAAACAGATTCAGAGATGTCTATTGCCATTGAATCATTCACTCATTCATTAAAACACTAAATCAACCGTTTTCTCAGCTTTATTGCCAAATGTGAAAACACAAAAGGAATTTTGACGTTTCCAGTCAGTGGAATAACACAATAAAGCTAATAATATAATACAAACAATTAAAATGGAGATGGGCACCTCACAATACAACACCTCATAAATCATGTTAATAGTAATAATCAGTATATCATTATGGCCCCCCACCCCCCCGGTATTCTTATAAAATACTATAAGAATACCATAGTCTTTGCTATTCTTAAGCCTGCCTGTAAGATTCATTCACCTAATTGATTAATTAACTCAATGTAACTTAAAATTAAAGCAGCTATATTCAATTCACTAATTAAAACATAATAATAACAATAATAACAATAATAATAATAATAATAATAATAATAATTATAATAATTATTATAATTATAATAATAAATACGTGGTAGTTTGACTTGTGCTTATTTGCTAAAGTTACTGTAAAACTGACCCTAAGGTAGACTACTTTTAAGTACTTAAAAAAAAAAATCTGCAATTTGCAAAATACACAACAAAAAAAAGAACAATAAATGCTGAAATAGAAAAGGTTTGGGGGCTTGCATTATTGATTTGGAGAGGAAGGGTTAGAACCTCTGCTCTAAAATAAGTATAATCCTTCAGTTGCCCCACAACATCTGGGCTTGATTCGTGTGTGTTGGTTACTACGAACGTGTTTATTATAAACTATGTCTTGTGGGAACTAATTACTCCGGCTATTTTTTTCTAACAACATACTTTTGAGACCAGTGCCGTGCTGCAGAGGGTGCTGTTCGCTTTCCTCACTCTCAACTCTTTTCAAGGGTAACTCGCTATAACACACACAGTACTCTGATCAAAGATCACAGACTTCGTGCAATCCTCGACAGCCTCAAAATAAAACGTGATCTCGACGAAGTCTGTCCAGCCAGGAGGGATCACCTCGGTCCCAGAAGTAAAGCTAAAGATGGTGAGATTAAAATGTTGCCACATCGATGGAGTTTCTAAAAATAGCCAGGCGTCGCAGAATGATGAGGATTCAGCAGCGCATCAGTAATCCAGCTGAGGCAGCCGCTAGATTGCCATAAAAATCACATCTGATCTACCTGACACATCGGTCGCTCCCTCAATGCGCTCAAGTTACTATAGCAATAAGAAACGTTCGTTCGCTAGGTTTGGCTGAAGCTGGCGGGAGTATCTCCGCCCACTGCTCAATGAGATGCGAATATCTACATCTGCTGCTACCAAAAGAGCATTTTGTTCACAAACCCAACCCTCGTAATTCAGGATGTTTGGCTTTGTCACACGCCGGGGAGGACAAAATGCAGAGGGAGCGGAATCTCAAAACAACAACAACACTGTGATGAATATATTATAATTTGCGACTTCATTCTCCAACTCATCGAAAATGGGATTTCTTCACCAGCTGCACCTTCTTCTGTGGAAAAACGTGACTTTGAAGCGCAGGGGACCGGTAAGAGTGTTTTTGTTTACATGTGTCGCGAGTGTTTTTTTTATTTTAATTTAGGCCTTGATGGGTTTTTGTTTTGAGCAGGCGGGCGTCAGTCAGTCACGTTGAGGTATCGCAAAACATTGAGCCTACGGACAAAAAAAAAACTGTGCCGCTCGGATGGCTTCGGTGGTATAGTTTCAGCACGATTTGGCCTTCTACACGTTTCACAATTTCCACATCCACCTAAACAACCTAAACAACGTGGGCGGAACCGCTTATCTGAAAGGAAGTTGTGCTGACAGTCGATCACCTACTAACAGGTTGTTCAGGAAACTAACAGGTTGTTTCCTGAACAATCTGTTGGTTCGGCTATGACCACACATCTCAAGCGTGTTGAGGTGCAGCTAAACAACCTGTTAGCAGGGTGATGGATTGTTACCAGCTGCTGACGTTGAGAAAAATATACGTTTTTATCTCTAAAGTGTGCATCAGTGTGTTATAGCGCGGCCCCTTTTAACGTTAGAAAGCCTTAAACAAATATGGCATATGCAAAAACTATGGTTTATGACATGTCGTTGGCCTTTAAATGCAAGGAAATGTGATCCTGGTGCTTCAAGGACTCCAGGACTGTACAGCAGTCTTACATCAGATGACACAAGATTATTCTTATCGATACAAAGCACTTCTGTCATTTTTAATTTCACACAGCTAATTTTGGCATGTCTGTAGGAGTAGAGTAACCTTTATTTTTTATCCTTGTGGGAGGGGAATATGCAATGTTGCAGCACCAAAATAGTGAACCTGGGCCCAGTTGCAACAAACCCCCTAAATTTAGAAAACCTTTATGTGAAAATGAAATAGGTTTTATTAAATAGAGCTACACCTGGCCACAGAGTAAACACATTTTCATTATACAGTGAAATCCGAAAGTCTGAAACTACCTTGAAAATGTAGTATTTAATTTTTTTTTTTAATTTGTGGTCTCAGACTATACAGTGTACTGGGAGATATACATTGTGCCTAAATATATATTAACAAAATACAAAATGAGCTAGAATATCGACAACATTAATTTAGATATTACATTTGAATGTAATGTAGCATTAATCTTAAAGCAAACCGGTAACTGTGAGTTTTTGTTATAGAGAGAGCTCTCTAGAAATGTACGTACAGGGCATGCTATTTGTTTTCCATGAATCTGCATGCTATAGCAGCCTTTTACCAGATGACAAATGATTGTTCTTACTGAATGAAAGCGTTTTCTTGTATTTCTTTCACTTTTACCTCAACAGGGCTAATTTTGGTGTGTTTGTAGGAGTAGAGTAATTTTTATTTTTATCCTTGTGGGAGAGAAAAATGCACTGTTGCAGCATCATAATGCTTTTTCTTGGATCGTATGCAACAAATCTCCTAAGTTAAGAAAAACCAAAATGTAATTGATATTTTTACCTACTAGCATCTGGCTGCAGAGCACAAGGAAATTGTGGGATCCAATTCTGAAAGCACCTTAAAATGTGTTATTTTCATTTTCAGATCAAATTTTTTTAATTTTGATTTTTTAAAGATATAAAAAATATAGTAATAATCAGTATATATGTTGTGTATTTTCAATTCTGCTTCAAAGAACTTGACAGAACTGCAGTATGCGCTGAACAGAACCTAATTGTGCATTCGGGTGGATGCAAATATGGTTATCATTAGTTATCTTTATAGTTATCGTTCTTGGTGGGAACAGGCCTTAGAGTAAACTGACTCTTAGCTCAGAGTTTCGGGGAGTGATATATCACTCTAAATATTTATATAAAGCCATGGCAGTTTTTTATTGTATGACGAAATGTAGCAGCATTTTAAGAATGCTTGTAATCCAATCCTTATCTTTATCATATCAGCTTTCTGTTAGAGTGAAACCAAATCTGGTATTGAACAGAAGTGGGCTCTCAAGAGCCCTGTCCTAACACTCAATTAGGAAATAAGCCACACTACTTTGAGCAGCGTTTTGACCTCGAGAAGATACTTAATTACTAAGCATTGTTCCTATCTTTATGAGCCTCGCTGCTCCATTGTTATTTTTAGAAGCAGTAGCATTTTACAATAGCTCACGTTTGCAGCAGACGTCAGGCTCCCTGGAGGTAAGGATCACCCCATTAAGAATAGTAACACTTACGTCACTGGGCCAGTTTGATCACATAGGGCCATTTCAGAGGGAGTTTGAAGGCTTTGTAGATTGATGGGACCCTGGGAAGTGGCTAGTCAGCAAAAGGTTCAGCCCGCTCTGTCCTGTGGATGCTAAATGAATGAGGTCCAGTGAGTTCAGCTCTCCACTGGCTGCCTGCCTTTATTGGTTACTCACTGCTGATATGTCAGTGGTGAATGCTGTCAGCTCTTTGTCAACAGTGTGTGTGTGTGTGTGTGTGTGTGTGGTTTGGTGTTGGAGTGCAGGTGTGTTCAGATGCTTGTCAGAGATAGAGATGCTTTTGCAGATTTGATTATGTAATTCTGATTTGCTAGGTAGTTGATGGAGATGCAGTTGGTGGTTCACAGTTTTGCCCTGATGTTTGCAGACTGATATGCTGAATTGATGGTGAGGACGTAGTTATATTCAAAGCACTGCCACAAAATCCCTCACTGCAGTTAAATGATAGCTTGTTTGTCTCAGCTGTCTGAATCCCATAGAAATTTCTCTATAACCCAGTCACAATATTTGATCAAGCATAAATGGCTCTCAGTCTCCATATTAAATACCTGGCTTTTAAAATTAGCACTAAATGGCCAAATTCTTGAATCGCTAACCTTAGATAAAGTAAAAATTGCATTGACTTTACATGTTCCTTTGCTGCAGTGAATAAAATCCAAAGTTAATTTGCATGTTTTTATCACTGTGTTTTGTTATTTAAACCAGCATGTCTTCCATAAATTTTAGTTTAAACCTGTATTCCAATTTGATGATGGCACAGCGAATGTATGAATGTCTTTTGTGTGTTTTGTAATGTATTTTCATCTGCAAAAAAACTCATGGGAAAACCTTTTATTATAAATTCTGTTCTGAATGTGTAACATTCAAATGTTTATATGAACAGCCAACAATTGTGTTTCAATTAGTCAGCTGTTGGATTGATTCGGATCCCATTTTGAGATCAGCTATGTTTTCATAAATTTTGGTTTGGTCTGTGTTGTGTAATGCCAGTAAGATTTTAAATTGCTGTTACAATTGTAGTTATTATTTGTTATTTTTACATTTACGACTGGGTGCCTGTTTTTTCTTTTTTGACAAAGCAATATCTCTACCTCATGTCCCATCACAAAACAATTCCACATTTCATAGTCTGTGTTATGGATTGTGTTACAGTCCCTGTTTGAAGGTTAGATGAACATTAACCCAAAATTGGTCTTTTAATGCACCGGCTGCCTTTACCTTATGCCAAGTGCAACACAGGCTGACCTACTTCCTGCGAGCTTCAATCCCTGAACAATTGGTTGAAGCAGGGACGGCGAAACTGTCTGCGTATCTATGGAGACAGAGATAGAAAGAGAGAGAGAGAGAGATAGATGGATAAAGCGAGTAAGAGAAAGAGTCAAGACACAGACAGCAGTCTGATAACCGGACAGTCATCAGGAGAGCGAGTTATTGTAATGGCAGCTGTCTGAATTATGCATGCAGACTGTATGTTAATGGAATCACAGAGTGTGTGTTCTGTGAGTTGGTTTTATGTTGTGATCTCACTAGTAGAAATGCAGATACTCGACCATTTCCTCATAAAAATTTCAGTTTGTGTATTTGGGGATGATGGTATTGCCCATTTCTTTCCATTAAGAACAGCTACTAAAGTGCAGTCTAAATATGGGCTCAATTTTTCAATGACATCATAGATTTGCAGATAGGCAACTCCAGAAATATCAACCTGCTCTCATAAAAATCTGTGCACTTTTTGCAAAACAGCTTTTACGTGCCTTACTTCACGTTTTGCTGCAGTTTCAAAAAGAAATGTCCACTGAGTGTTGCTAAAGCACAGGTTCAATCCGTGAACCCTGGCACATTTTTATTACTTTGATATAGGTATGTATTGCGTAGTTCAGAATTTAAATATACATGGACTGTTGGCAAAAGGTAATGCTCTATCATGTTGAAAATATGCCCTACACCAAATCTTAAACCTTATAGTGTTAACAAATGCTACACTGATATAAAAATGCATTTGTTCATGCAACTCGTGCAGATTAGGATATATTAACATTAGCCATCTTAAGAAAATATAACTGTGGCATTTACTTAGTAGCATTCCAGAAACCCCTGTTCCTTTTACATTAGTTGCATTAACATCTTTTCAGCGCTGTGAGAAACAACACGTCAGTTGTCCTCTAGTTTGGCAGACATGTAATCTGAGTTTGGCAAACTATACGGGGTTCCATTTTTGTGATGAAAATTAAATGGGAAGATCCATGAGAAGTATTAAGCGTTCAAAGACTGTTGATTCAGCAAGCAATAAAGTTATGCTGCAGCGAGCCCCTTTTGAGACATAGCCTGCGTTAGTGGAAGACTAATCATATATGCAAGCACAGAATGATTCAATTACTTTAAAAGGAAGTTAATTGAGAAGTAGTATGTTTTTGAGATCCATTGGATTGTAATTAGAAATGACACTGTAGAATGTATTCTAAAAGGGCGATATGGCAGCAGAGTAATTATGGTTCTTGTATGGATATTTTTTGTACTACTTTTAATTCTTTATTTTCTTCTCTATTAATTTCTGCTATTAATTTAGCCCCACTTTCCCACAACTCTGTTCTAATTTTGGTTTGTACGTAATTTTAAAGGATTAGCTTTAAATGAAATTCCTGATAAATTGCAGTTTGGACCTTTGACCCACCATTGAAGCCTGCTATATGGAGAAAATGTTTTTAGTGAAATGTTTTCCACAAAAACCTTAATCATTTTTCGGCTGAAGAAAGACAGACATCTGGATGGCATAAAATTATGAGGAGGTTGACCAGGCCTATAAGATTGAAAAAGGAAACGCAATATATTGGTACTACAAGATTATTTAAAAACATATTAATTTCCATCAGCTAATATTGGATATTTAATAGTGCATGCTGATTTTGCCTATTTTTGTATTTAGATTAATTTGCTGTCACCTAATGCTTCAGTGTAATGCTCAGTGTAAGTATTCTTAAAAATCCTGGTTGTAAATGTATAACATTTTATAATTTTGTTAAAAAAGCAAATTTCAAAATTAATATCCTTTTTTTCAATTGCATTTTTTTTCCATTTAAAAAATCTTGTAAATGGACTTTCTTATGTTCTGCATCTATTGAACCTACAGGAGCAAAGACATTTTCACAGCAATAGAGAAGAGCACAATTTATGCAGAAAATCCAAATCCTACCACATTCCCAAAAACTTTATCATAGTGATTTTGATGACTTCTGAGCACTGATATGTGCAAATTTCTTAGTTATACATTTGCATCGAATGCGATGTTAAATGGTTTGTGTGGGAGTGCGGCAGACCAGTACAGTAAACTGACGTGCACTGTAACATTTACTACAGTAGGATGATTGTGTGACATGAATTCTGTTAACATTTTGTGTGATTATGGGACTTTGTGACTCACTCACCAGTTGCATAAAGAAAAATGCGTCATTAAGGATACCATAGATGTTAATGGACAGTTTACTGTAGATCATAGTGATCTCATCGGTAGAAAACGGTGCTTTGGAGCAGTATTGATGACTATCTGTCTGCTTATGGAATAAGTGGGGCACTGAAAGTTCCCCATGTCCAGTGATGGTTGTCCTGCCAGCCCAGCATAGCTCAGACAGCCTCCTGAATTATTGAGATCTCTTCGTACTCCTGGGAGAAAAGCAGCACTGAAGGAAGATTGGATGAAATAAACATGAGATAAAAGAGCAAAGGAATGAGGGATAGAGCGACAGGAGGAAAGTACTGTAATGGTCAGCCTTTCTGAAGGAGCAAGATTTAGGTAGGAGAAAGTTGATGGATGGCAAAGTCTTTTGTCAGTGCGAGACTCAATGACGTGAGTGCTGGAGCGAGAGAGGACTGTAATGAGGACAGGTAGGGCAGTGTGTTAAATGAGGATCCAGTGAGACAATAGAGGTGTTAGAGAGCGTTTTAGGCAAAGGTGAAAGAGAGATGTGAAGGAGGCATGAGACAAGACAGAAATTAAATGAAGAGGGACAGGAAAGAGGGATTGTGGAGTACAGAACTCGAGAGGCAATGAGTTATTTCGGCAACAAGATCAGCTATAAAACCCTGACCTTTAAAGCCTCTCGTTGTGTGCCTGCTTTAAATGAATGGCAATATGTGTCCGGAGTCAGAGACGGTCCCTCTTAAATGATAATTATTGCAGCAGTTTTCACCTTGTAAAACCAGGCCCAGGCAGGGAGCCATAAATTGGGGCAGATAGAGAGAGAACCGGGTTAGTTTTGGAGTAAGATTTAAGATTTCCACCAAAATAGTTCTGATTCTCAGAACTCAGCGTCTGTTAACTTCATTCAGAACCAGCTTGTATTTCCACTAACTTGAGAGCAGAACGATGACTTAACTGTCACTACATACTGACATTTAATTTTAATGGAGGAAAGGTTAAGTTTTGCATGTTCTAGTTTGTTTGGTCTCAGTCTATCCCCTCTGGCTTGTGATTTCAGTGGTTCAGTGCAGAGGCTTGTAATTGCCTTTTCTAAATTCTAAACATAATGAAGGATTCCATAATCAGAGGGGTCCACTTTGTGTTAATTATGAAGAGAATTAGCATGACTAAACAAGTAGATTTTTAGGTCATCTTCGTTCAACGATTACAGAAAGTTTTAAGGAAGTTTCCTAAGTTTAAATTTTTATTTTATAGACTTTAACCTTACTGTAAGGAGCAGTTAAAGTGATGTTTACTTGTTACAGTAAAAAGAAATAAAATGTAAAAATAAAACGGTAAAAAGAAATATATGACAAGAACTACATGACAATGATATACATTTTGGTAATATTAAGAATTTTGTAGAAAATACAATTACTTCAGATTTACAGAAATTATTTGAAATAACCTTTCAAATTTGTGAAAAGGGATAGTTTTTTTTTTATATACTAAACATACTAAATATTGTCTTCCTCTAAATGTGTTTCCCTTTTAAAGGTTTATGGAAATGTCTGCTGGGTTAAAATACTGTTATTCTGTGTTATCTTGTGTGACAGCTAATCGTCACCCCCCCAAAATTGATGAGGAACACAGTTTCAACAACAATGCAGTCTCAACCCTTTTTCCTTTGCTTCATTTATCTTTTAAAAGCTTCAAAATGCTACTCTCTCACTGTCACCCGTCCCAGTTCCTGGAAAATGAGAGAAATGAATCGAAGCCGTCCATCAAACACCGTCACGAAAGCGTGTTATTGATCTGTTTTTATGCACGTGAGATTTTTATGATGGATAACAAGAGTTTATCTGTGCATGCAGAGTGTGTGTGTGTGTGCGTGCATGTTCTTCCCTTATATGTCTCTTCTTGTAGTCCTACTGTATGAGTCACCTGTTTTGCATTCTTTAAGTGTGGATCTGTTTACTTTTGTTGTGTAAATTTGAGAACGTATTTAGTAAGAAAAATCAACAGACTGCAATTTTCCCTTAACAGTTTAAGATCTAAACTTTGAGACTAAATGAATAAGCCACTTTATTAATTCCTATCTTAATTGTAATTACATTTTTGCTAATATCAAAGAGAAACCGGCATCATTATTCCTTTTACATACCCTGACGTATCCACGATGGGGATTGTGAACTCTGTGACTGCCCTCTCCACTCATTCTCAAGAACACTTGCTCTCAGTTTCTCTTTTCCCACAGCTCAACTGCTCTTTCAACTCTTTTCTTCCTTTCTTCTTCCTGCTCTCACATTCTGTCTCTCTCCTCCTCGCCCTCCTCAGGAGGAATAATAGCGTGTGTTCTTATTGAAATGAGGTGCAATTGCTTTCAGCCTGAGCTAATTTTGTCCTCATGTATAAAGCATTTCATGAAATATTTACCACTTTGATAAACATGAAAAATTCATCTATTATAAATGTTCCTTTTTTACCTTAATTTTGTGATTTGTCGTGCAAAGACCTCTGAGACAATAAGATAATTTCGTCATTACAAGACAGAAATGTGCTGCACAGTCTTGACCAATCAAATGTTTCTCTGATGCTTTAATTATTCACAATATTTATGCATTATAATTTTATAATTTTCTTCTGTTGATAGACCGCAGTGTGACTTATGGTATTATTTCACCAATGTAAAAATGTTTTTAAAAACCTATAATACTACGGTCTTCAAATCCTAGCAGATCTTGTAGGCTTGAAAGTGTTATGGTCTCCTCAGAAGGCCTCTGTTATTGGTCAGTTAGTATTATTTTTTCGCACATCAAAAATGAGCCAATGATTCACGATATTCCTGGCTCATTCACACTCTTCTGGCGACTTAAGTATCCATTTTTTTTTCTTTGCTTTTCTCTGCAGAGGGGTGTTTATGTCCCAAGATGTTCTCCTTTCACAGCCCAGCACTTAGAAATAGGGAGAACAGAGGAAAAGAAGACTGCAGTTTGCCTTTAATCAAGCCAGATGCAAAGTGAACACTGAATGGAATTAGCGCAGGGAGAGAGAGAGAGAAAAGCTGAAGGGAGATTACGGAGTCAGAAAAGAGAGAAATGTTATATGGAGGACAGTCTACTTTAAAGGGTTTGTAACTGATCCTGTCATCTTCGATTCACATTCAGTATCCTGGTTGTAAGATGATACATTTTCTCAGGAGAGTCATTTTGGTGCAGGTGTAATGGGAGCACAATGGTAAAAGCCTAAGAACACCAAGGTTGCATCATCACAAATAAAGTAAAAACAGTAATATTGTGAAATTTTATTAGACTTTAACTGTATTCTGTTTTAATATACTTTAAAATGTAATTGAATCCTGTGATGGCTAAACTGAATTTTCAGCATCAATACTCCAGTCTTAAGTAACATGATCCATCAGACATCCTTTTAATACGATGATTTGTTTCTCAAGATTTATTGTAAATATCATTGTTGAAAACAGTTTTGCTTTTTGATATTTTCGCAGAAACTGCAATACTTCGGTCAGGATGCTTAGATAAATAGATAAATAGAAAGAGCTATACAACACTTTATGCAGCTTTATACAGCAGCTTTATGATTATATAGTGTAGTTCTTCATCAGGAATTTGGCGATATAAACATGCTGAAGTTGAAGAATGAAGCTGAACTCTTCTTTACTCTAAAGCACATGGTAGGTTCATATTGAGAGGTTCATTGTCAACGGTTTCTCAAATGAGAAAATAAGCAGGACTTTTTTCTTCCGAAACCGACTGTAGTGCTCTATTCTGGTATTCCAGGTCACTTGTATTTCATATGCCACCATTCGAATAAATGATGCTGCATAAAGTGAGATACTCCTCTAATTAGGCTTACCTTTCTGTGGCATGAGGTCTAATTTGTGCCTATGACAGCTGCTGTCTTCGCTCTTGTATCCTTCATGCGCTTACAGAGTGGGAAACAGCCTTGAGGGACTAATGTGTCAACAGCACAGAGGTTATAAACACAAACCGGAACAATGCGGTTGACTTCCCATGGGCAAAGAATGATAGTTAGATCTGTCTTCTGCTGTCAGCAGCCTACAGAGATGTCCTGAACATTGTTAATTTTTCGATGAGGTCATTCTACTGAGGGTTTAGGATGTAAGGAATATATCCTACTTGGAGCAATACAGAATAAGAACTGAGTTTCAACAAAGTATTGTTAAGAAGCTGTCTTTACTTTTGCCTTTGACCTTTATGTGTTTCGAAATGGAAGTAATATATGGTGAATCGCTCTCACGTCCAAATCCCTGTTCTCATTGTGAGTGAATCCCATAAAGACAGATCGTAAGATTGCGCTCATTATTACAGTACAGCCTACGCTCTGTGAGGCGTAGAGCCGTTAGCATAAAAATGCTAACTACTCCATTTACTGAAGGGAAAGACATTTTCAAAACTCTTCCGTCCTCCAAAAGACTGCTATTCTGCACGAGGCGATCTTAAATTCTGCCTGATAGAGGGATTATCTTCCTCCCTCGGTGGAGTTGAAGGATGGAGAAAGGGAAGGAATGTGATTAAGGACAACGAGAGACCGAAGCGGTCTACAATCTCAAGAATGCCGTGTGGGAGAGACTAGGACAGGCTTTTGTTTTATACAGAAATGAGGCCTTGAATTGGAGAAGGAGAAAGAAAAGAACTGAGAATTGCTTGTATAGAAAAATTGTGACAGAATAAGGATGAGGAAACGAAAGAGATCTGTGGTGGAGAGATGGGCAGAGATTCCACTGACATTCTCCCTTAACAGTATTGGAGGTGTTACATTGAAACTGTAGCAAAGTACTGAAATAAAAAGTAGTTTAACAGAACTAAGTTAAAGTTATTTAAAGGGATGGTCTTGTCATTTGTGGTCTTCACTAACCTGAATGCACAAAGGAACATAATGTTTGGTCAGTTTAAGTTACCCTTGACTTTTATTGTATGGAAATCACATTCATACACATTGGTATTTGTGGTTTATGGGGACCCTCCATAGGTGTGATGGTTTTTATACTGTACAAACTGTATGTGCTATTGCCCTACACCAACTCTATTCCTTACAGGAAAATTAGTTTTTTTAGAAATCTAAAAATGCACACTTTTTGGTATGTTTGTTTGTTTTTTGTAAGCTTTTGAATTATGGGGACATTGGCAGTGTCCTTTAAACCACCTTTAAATTATAATACCTCTGCAATACCCATGTCATTAAACAAATTTGTGTCCCATAAATACCAACACACACACACACACACACAAAACCGTGTGAAATCTCTTAAAATATCTGTTTTTGTGATGAAGTTTTGGTACAGCACGAGGGAGCAAAAATTGTGGCTGAACTGAACTGTAAAGAATGCAGTGTGGGGATTGGGAGCAACTAGAATGAATCAGTGAATTGGCTTTTTAAACTGGTTTATTGAAATGAACAGTCCCAATGAACCAGTTTGCTGAAATGAGTTGGATTTCCCAGAGTGTGTTAAATTATTGCCTCAGCTCGTTTTGGCAACATACAATGTGATGTAATGACCAGCAATGCAGCATTTGTGTCTCACTATACTGTTGCTTCTTAGAGAAATGACTTGTTTCTGACATAAGCTATTGTAAACAGTCGAGTAATGTTCACACTAATGAAAAATGTAGCTATGTTAGAAATATAATTGCTGACAAACCCGCTTTTGTTTATTTCCAATTACAAAGCAGTAGAACCCTTTTTTTGGTTCCTTCCTTTTAAAATATCTTTTTCAAAAACAGGCTGTTTTTTTAGATTTAAATATTTACAGTTTTGAATAATTAAAGTCATGTTTTACGCGGTCTAATTTCCCGTTCAGTGGTTTTTGTATCTTGAAGTCGTGCATGTAGGTGGCCGGCTTTGATTTGTCGGTATGAGTTTATTTCGAGTTTTTTTTTTAAGTGCACAGTCTCTGGACCGAGACATTTTATTTTTTTTAATGCCCACAAATAATAGCATAATATCATAATGTTTAAGAGGTGTATTTGAGTTATTTTCTATATGAATTCCATAAGTAATACATGCTTAAATACTGTAGCTTTTAAATAGTAGTGTTTTTCTGCCTTCTATTATTTAACTGTTCTTTTCTCGTTTACGTCACTGACCACTATGTGTTTTTCTCCGTCTTGTTTGCTTTCTTCCGTTATTTTCATTAGCTAAATTTGATTGCAGTACAGTCAACAAAGAAAGCTGAGAAAGTGTGGAGTGGTTTCAGCAGATGAGTGTGTTTGGGTTAGGAGGTTGATTCTCAGTCGGGTCTGCAGTAGATTACAGCTGCTGTGTCATTCGTGGGCTCCAGGCCTTGAACTCCGGTAAGCGTTACATGTCTATTCATCTCCTGGCCGTGCATAATTCATGATGGGATTGACATGCTGTCCTTCGCCCCTTATTCCTCTCTCTCTTAAAGAAAGTGGCACGGTCAGGTTCTTTTTCTTTATACAATATGCCCACTGGAGTTTCATGAATGGTTGCCTGATTTTTTTTTTTCATTCTCTTTTTAAAAAATATGTGCCTTCAAGTCAAGTTAAGTGTTATTTTATGTGCTATATTTTATTACAACGCATAGTTTCAAAGCAGCTTCACACTAATAAACCATAAATAGTAGTATTAATGTTGAAAGTTCTTCAATTATGAAAAGAATTTCAGATGTAAAGCAACTTTTTTTTTTTAAACAATAGCATCATTTACAAACGGTTCAGTTCAGTGTTTAAGTTCAAAAACAGTGTGAATCATTTATGAAGCACACACAGCTCAACTATAAAGCAGCTCTGCGGTAATAGATAATAGTCTGTATGTACAGTATGTTCATCTTCAAGTCAGTTCAGCGTTGATTCAGTTTAATAGTGCAAAGTACATCAAATTATGCAAAATATAATCATACAAGATTAATTCAGCTAAAAGCAGCTCAACAGAATATAATAATGTTATTAATCAGTCCGAGTCAGTTCACTGTTGATTCAATTCAGTTCAATGACGGTGTTGATGGTGCAGAGATAATAATTGCAAAAATAATTAGATTCAGCTATAAAATAACTTTTAAAAAAACAATTTTCAATGATCCAGCCAATGTATTTTTTTTTTCCCCAGAAAATGGTTAGGTCATGTCTTTATTTATAAAATAAAAGAAAAAAGATGGTAAAGCTCAAGAAAACAATTTTTATGGACAGAATTTTGTCTATTAAAAGTGATTTTATTAGTTATGTCTGATCTTTCCTATCCTTGTCTAAATATATAGCTACATATTACTGGGTGAATATGCATATCCCTCCAGACAAGACAAACAGGAAGTTTGCCTACAACATTCATATTTCTATTCAGTCTATTACTGTACGTCTTCATTGAACAGTTATTCGTATTATGGTGTATTATCTTGATTTATGGTCATGCTGATAGACGGAAAGCTGTTATAAAGCTGGTCAACAAGTATAAAAGACACCACCTACCACTGACCTGTACTTAAACCCCTCTCTCTCTCTCTTTCTCTCTCTCTCTCTCTCTCTCTCTCTCTCTCTCTCTCTCTCTCTCTCTCTCTCTCTGTCTCTGTCTGTCTCCTCCTTCTTAAATCATGTTGACTCCCACTCAGTTTAATTCACATGCACAGTGATCCCACAGAAAGGGAAGGCCACATACAATTTTAAACACATGCATGTAAATGTCTGGTCTCATTCCACCTTTTTTCTGACTCCTGTTTTCAGAAGCTTTTTATAGTTAATGGGTTCATCTGTAATGACTCTCTCCTCAGTCATTACACTGAGATGAATTAGCAACTGAAAGAACACAGAGGTTAATTAACCTTTAAATTAGGTGAGCAGTTTTCTGTAATGCTGCCATCTGTGTAACTGGCCTCAAGACACAGGGCCAGTGCATTTTCACATATACAGTGTGTGAATCTAATATATTTAATGTTTTATTTGTACATTTTATTTCCAGTCTTCCGTAAGATTTAAAGTTTTGTTAAATTTAATCAATTCTAAGTGGGTCTGTCAAAATCAGTAGTTACTACAGAAACTGTTCCAGCTCAATAAGGACAGGAGAAGCACAGTCCTGCCTTTGTGAGTAACAGAAACAGGATCTCTGAATAGAGCCTAACATCGTAGTAGATGAAGAACACAGTCTTTTGAGAGTGATACCTTAAGCTTTGTTGTGTGATAGGTGAGCAGGATCACAGGGTCAAGATGACTGACCTTGAGAAAAACCACTCAATGCATACTCACTCACCCAGTGTCTGTGGTAAATGGTAATATTAAAATTGTATATATTTTTTTTCTAAATAAATCAATAAAATTTGTCAAATGTATTTATATAGCGATACTCAAATGCAAGTAAATACATTGAATGTATGTGGATAAAGTTAACATATTTATAGATTCAAAAAGCTGGATGATATAGTTACATTTTTATTTTTATAAATTAATTAAATATCAACAAAAACTAAAACCAGTCATTTAAATGCTACAAAGCAAATTACACATCACATTATGTACAGTATGAAAAATGGATTTGGCAATGATTACATTTACCAGTATTATTAAAGCATTTTTATAGGTTAAGCAAATGTCATGTGAAGGTAATCTGAATGTAAAAAGTAGTAGAAATTAGCAAATTAAAAAAAAAACATTATCAGCTAAATGATATGGCCATGCATTCCAAGTGGATATTATTTTATTTGACATTTTCACACTTTCACACTGCTTTAAAATATTTAATTGGCTAGTTGTTATGAGAGCTATAGGTAGGGTGATAACATCAGTCTATTGAGGGTAAAAGCCTCAGGACATTTTAGGAGAGATTTATTGGAGACATTTGTATATTAAGCATAATCCTTTAAAACCATTAATTCCAAGGATTTGTAGCTGGCATACAAATGAAAAATCCACTCAATCCCACACATAAAATGTATAAAGTGTTTTTTTAATCTTTATCCAGTAATCACAAACAAATGGAAAAATCATGTAAATTCATTGGTGCAAAGGTTGGGTGTGTCAGAGAGAGAGTTTTGCAAACGAGATGCCTTGTGAAATGCACAGAGCTTATTGTTAGCAATTAAAAAATATAAAAAATAAGTTACATGAGCAAGAAGTTAGAACCATTTCAGCCTTAGAGCTTTTCTTAATGCACTTGTTAATCACTTTAGAATGTGCTGTTGTTTTGAGGTTTGAACAAATCCACCAATATTTATTCAGCTTGCTTTTGTTGGCAAAATGGGTTTCATTTTCAGATAAACTTTAATGATCTGCTCTCAGCACTTGAAATATTATATCCGTATATCATCTAGTTGAGTTGTTCGTATGAAAATGAATTATTGCATGTTGTATCGATGTCCCTTGTCCTTTGTTGTTGCCTGGGTTGGAATTGTTTTTGTATAACCTGATGGGATGGAAATGCAGCAATGTCCCGGTGAGTCTCTAGAGAAATATGTCTATAGCCTGGAGCTGCTGGGTATTAACGGAGGGGAAGATGGGTAATCAATCCAGTGTGAATGACCACAAATCCATTCTTCAAGCCCCGGTTGCCTGGAGTGAGAGGCTAGAGTCGAGGAACGAGTGACTGCATTACACCTTTTAGATGAGACACATTTAACACGCTTGCCTTTAATACACCTTACTCATTTTAGTGCAGTTTAGATTTATTTGTATGGGCTTTTAACAGTTTCATTTCTCTCGCCAAAGCAGCTTTACATAGTACTAACGTCCAAGTCTTGCACTTACAAGCAGGTACAGAAAAAAAAAAAAAAAAATATATATATATATAAAAAAAAAAAATAATATATATATATATATATATATATATATATATATATATATATATATATATACATATATATATGTGTGTGTGTGTGTGTGTATATAGTATATAGATGTATATAGGTATGGAATCTAAATTCTGAGTGGATGTGTTGCTAAAGTGATTGACCATTGCATTACTTACAGCATCAGTAATTGTTCCAAAAATAAATGTAACTAATTTAATTCGACATTGTTGCTATTGCTGTCGTTTTAAGCAATAAATGTCCTCGTATCAGTGGAAAAATCACTGAAAAACACAGACTTTCTGAACACGCACGTTATAATAATTACAAAACATACCCGTTTCAAAAACACAGCTCACACAAACACAAACAGCTCTCTGTGTCTCGATCCCAAGCGACTGTGGGGCCTGTTTGCATTGCTTGGTTAGAATGTAATTATGAATGCTAAATGATGTTTTGTGCATGTGAGTTTTATCTGATTATGCAGGCTAAGTTCATATGAGCTGTCTGGGGAGAGACGGGGCAGGAAAGAGAAGACAGATTTTTCAGAGGTGTATATGTAGGTTTATATGAGCTGTTCTCCAGTTCTCGCACAGTACAAACAATTCGATTATCTTAAATTTACTTGACAGGAAACCTCATATCTCTCAGCATGCATTGTTATTGGAGGATAAGTGTTTTAGCTCGCATTATTTGCCTGTTGGTTGGTGATGGATGCTGTGCTCGGTGGACAGTGGCACAAAGATGTAATTCAGTCATTTGGTGAATGGAAAGCGTGTTTTAGCAGATAAAGTATAAAGAGTGGACAGCTGAAAGACACTAGCTAGACTATTCTAGCTTAATGGTGTCTAGGTTAAGTTGGGAAATTTTATTGCACTGATGTGTGTGTTTATTTATATACACACAAACACACACACACAGTTTTTTATGTATATGTGTTATGTATATGTGAGTGTTATGTATATGTATGTATGTATGTACATGTGTACAAAAGCCTCTAAATGCTGTTTAGAAATTTCTTCTCCTAGAAAATTCTCCTATGTGTGGTTTCAGTAATTTCAGTAATTTTACTTTAATGGCAATGAATAGCTTCTTGTTGTTGCATTTCATATTTTATTGTTAGAGGCGACAGTAGAAAAGCGGCAATAGTCTATAGATAAAAAATGAGTCCGTGACAATCATACAGGACGTGATTTGCTATTAAATCTGTCAAATGCTCTGACTTTTGGCTCGCCAACTCCTCCAGACTTTAAACCGGTAAAAAATCTGTGTAGTGTAGTGTATTCCAGCCTTAACTGCTGTTGCGTATTTACATTGGAAAAATAACATTATTACCAAAACAAAAGACATTTATAGGTACTCCACTGTTATAATCCATTACAGTCATGAAGGTCACAACATTTTGGTACCAGGGCCTTCTATATCCAGTCCACCCAGCAAGCTACTCCCCCTACTATATGACGCTGTTCAACAACTAAAATGGCAACCTATGCCAAAATAATGTCGTAAACCAACGACTGGTTGTTTGCATGCTTTGTATGTCTTCCGCATTTAAATTATGTAGTAACTTTCTAGCTGAATGGTGGGTGATGTATGACCAAAATCTTGTACCATAAGATGGGTCCCTGTAAAGATATATATCACAATGAAGTAATCTGTAGAGCTGCTTTGAAGCAAAGTGTTCTGTAAAAAAAAAAAAAAAAAAAAAAGCGCTATACAAATAGACTTGACTTCACTTGAGTATAAGAGCAATGCTCATAGGCAGACACAATAGCTCCATACATAATAGATGAACAGCCTCCAACATACAAATTACAGTTCAAAACTGACTGGGAGTGAAGCAATGTTTTTCTTTGCCCCTTTAAAGCTTAAATAAGCCACAGGACGTTCTAAAAAGAAAAGAAGCACTCTTTGGCTGGTGTTTACGCCCCCCGTGCGCAGCGCCGAGGGTCTTGTAAGCAAAGCTTTGTGTGTCATGTCAGACGCGGCTTTGTGTATTGTGAGAGATGCATGTAAAAGGAGCTTCTTGTTTGTTGTGACCTTCAGAAATGGCAGAGATGGAGAGAAAGTCTAACAGCGAGAGAAAAAAAAACTCTGCACCTTCTCTTGTCACTTGTCAACAGAGACAGGATGTGGTCAGGCAGGATGCCCTCAGATACTGATCTGAGATCAGCCTCTCGTAGTCGAGCACAGATGGCAGCCGCACGCATTCGTAGAGGGAGGAGGAATAAGAGACTGATCTCAGTTCAGCTATAAATAGCATCTTTGGCTATAACCCTGCGAGTTCCTAATCACAGTCTACATTTCAACCAACAGCTTATTTCTCAGTAACCTCAGCTCAGATTTGTCCAAAAAGCCTCCTGCAGAGAGAGAGAGAGAGAGAAAGTGCAAATAAGGAAGTAGTGGAAATGATGCAGAGGTAAATGTTGGAAGATGCAGCTTTTCTGCTGTACGTTGCACACTTTAAACAATGTGCTTGAAAGCGCTTGATATCTCTTTCCAACTACCTGCTGTGGAGAGTGTGTGTGTGTTTGTGTGTGTATATGCGGTATCTTTCATTTCTCTTCCACATCTTTTAATAATTGTTGGAAGCACTAGCAGGTGTGCTGGCCAACCCAACTAGCAAATATTGCATGTTAAGCAAACTCTTCAATTGGCCAGTCTGTATTTACTGGATCAATCTCTGACACCAGGCTCGGTTGGCAAGTCTCAACAATGAGATTTTTTTTTGCCTGCATATTCACTTTTGCAAGCCAACATTTCCACTGGCCTTGTTGTGAAAGAATGTGATATTTTATATTTACTACCAATACTCATACATCTCTTGTGTTCATGAATTTCCAGTGCTGTATCAAAAATATATTACTTCAGTCTTTGGTGTCACGTGATCCTTTGGGTATATTTTTAATATGCTGATTTGATGCATAAGAAACTTTTTTTTTAATATATATAATTATCGTTTTTATTGTGTGACATTTCAGATGTTCAAAGAGGTTCACACCAACTGTATTGAACCGCCAGCAGCCAAAGTGGCTGGTGTGGCTTTCATAACTCGTTTCTTTGTATGTTTATCTTTTGCAGTGGGTTCTTGCATTTGAGATATTCATCCCTCTGGTGCTCTTCTTTATACTTCTGGGCTTGCGGCAGAAGAAGCCAGCCATTCCTGTGAAAGAAGGTAAGTTAGTAACAGCACATAGAGAAGATTAGGAGTAAGAGAGAAAGGAAGTGTAAGGTGATTCTTACCCCAACTCGGCTCACTCTCGCCCTCTAGTGGTCCGATCACTTCTGTTGTCACCTGGGGCTTTTATGACATTCATACACACAATACAACAGCGTAAGTGAGACTGAATTAGTTAGACTATGCTCTTTATCCTTTACAAGTAATTAAAGGGAGTTCACTTAAAAATTAATAATTAATAATTCTGTCATTGTTTGCACACGATTATACAATGGCCTTTTAGATAGATAGATAGATAGATAGATAGATATTATATCCAATTAAGCATTTGTTGTATGGAAAAAGAACATTTTGCCTTACATCACTTTTTGTGTTCCATTCAAGAAAAGAAATTCACACAGGTTTGGAATGATATGAAGGTGATTAAATGATGACAGAATTTTTTTTTTTTTTTTTTTTTGAATGAGGTATTGTTCAAAAAGTGTTGTTTGTGGTTCATTATTATAATATGGTAATTAATCCATTTGATGTGGTTGCTTTATACAACTTTGCCAATCTGTCATTGATTGCAAAGATTATTGGCTGTTAGACAGAGCTTTAGCCATGTAGTTTTTTTCTTTCACAGAACACCCTCATTTGTATGTCATCACAATGTCTGTTGTTTTCAATGCTGAAATCACACCATGTTTTGTTTTATTTTTGCTTCTTTCTGTCATCTGTCCTCAATACTTTTTATCTCTCTCTACCTCTGTCTTTCATTCTTTATTTTTTCCTCACCGTGCATGTTAACTGCATGCTGGACCAGTGTGTAAGTCAAAATGTTTGTTTTTTGTATGTGTGTGGCTGAATTCTAAACTCTTTTTTTGTATGTGGGATCATTTCACTGTGTGTCCTCTAATTGTGTGTGTGTGTGTGTGTTTTTGTGAACTTTTTTTTGTGCTGATATTTTTGTATTTGTCATATCAACTGTCTCATACAATCTAATGGTAAAGGGCACAAATGACTGGAAACTGCCCATATGTCAACATATACACATGCACATGATGTATTAATAAATAAATAATAATGATAATATTGTGACATAACCAGGTGTGACGCATCAAGATTCCAGCAGTATCAAATTTGCATGTCAGTAGTAAAGACAAATCCATGTTTGACTGTAAATATACTGTGGCTACAAAACCTTGGAAATGCCCTATGTTGGAGTTTTTAGACTGTATTGCCATAAATCTTCAATTGGCTTTTTTTTGGAAAAAGAAAAGTAACGTTGTTGTTGTTGTTGTTGTTATTATTATTATTATTATTATTATTATTATTATTATTATTAAAGAGGATGTGTGTATGTGTGTATATATATATATATATATATATATATATATATATATATATATATATATTACTGTTAAAAGTCTGGGGTCAGTAATACTTTTTTTACAAAGGTTTATATAATGGCTGCTAAAAAAATATTTTTAAATAAAATATAAAGCATCGTAACATCAAAACATGTTAAACTGTAATATTATTCCACAATTTGATGATGTAATCCAAAAGCTCACTCCACCTAGGGCGTTTTCATTAGTCACATTGCTGCAGAAATGGAAACTAGTCGCTATTACAGCTGATTTCAGAAACTCGAATTAGCATAGCTTTTATCGCTTGCCATTTTATTGCGTCACGCCTGGTGTAAGAGGTTTAGGTATTGGGCCCCCATATGTCTCTGTGAGCACTAACATAATCCACAATCCACTGTGAACGAAGGATCTTTCTCACGACGGCACGTTATTCAAACACCTTGTCTTGATAATGACACATCTGTGCTTCCTTCAACCAATGAGCTGATTCTAATTGTCTGACAAATACATACACGCACGCACACACGCTCACTCATACAAACACATACTGAATTCATCCACTTACTGAGCCATCAGGTTATTTCCCCTGACTGATCTTTGCTCTTTTAATCCTCAGCTGTGTTTGCGGAGCGGGAGCAGATGTCAGATACGAGAGTTAGGAAACCGAGGCAATAAACACAGCTACCTCTTGTGAGCAGACAACCTGTCACTGGAGCAGCAGAAATATAAGGCGCCTGAGTGTTAACGTCAATCGAGGGATGTTTTTTGCAGAGTCGTCAGTTGCCGATGGCTAGTGGCGTTTACCTAGCGCTGCGGCGTGGCGTGGTGTGTTGCGGCAGGGCTCTCTCTTTTTTTTAGAGCGGGCAACATTGGATGAGGATGCCAACTCCACAGGCCACACGCCGCAGTGACAAAACACTTAGGGGAGGAAAAAGAGTCAGCACTTACCATTAAGTAACCTTCTAGATCCCTCCGTCAGCGCCAGCTGCCTCGTGTTCACGTTTCAGTCAGGGCTGCCAAAGTGAAGGAAGGCGAAAGCTGAATTCGAATTGACTGATACTTTAATGGAGGATCGCATCTCACGGAGAGCTATTCATTAATTAAGGCTTCATTAAATAATGTCAGCGGTTATAGGCCTAATTTAGTCATTAGCAGATCAATGTAGGGCAAATTCGTAGAAAGGGATTGAAGTGCCATCTGAAAAGAAGTGATGCATTCCAGTAAGTGATTTGTGGTGAACGAAAGTCACAGTCTGTGTGATGATTGGATAAAATACGGGATGTCGTTGATTTACCAATAAACAATCATAAAAGAAGCAAGTTGGTATTTGGTCATCATTAAACTGAAGTTGTGAAAGTGTATATATACACTAAGGAAAAAAATATATATACAAAAATGTATTTGAAATACATTTATTTCATGCTAAATTTTCTACAAACTGTACTGTTGGTATACTAAACTGGCATACTAATTTGAAACAACTAATTTTTTTCCTTGCATTTTAATTGTGCAGAAGTAGTGCTGAATTCCAACTAAAGATATAATGAAGTATGATTGGGCTGAAGTGGAATTACTGAAAGTATACTTCAGGTACATTTTATATATCTTGCATTTTAAATACCGTTATTATTTAAAAATCGTACAATCCTCGAAAGTGACATTAAAACACATTTTAGGCTTAATATTAAGAAATGTGCATTGTACACAAGTAGTATGAAGGAAATTAAGTTTAAGCATAAACGTATATTGTCAGTAAATATGTTGTTTTTTTTACTGGAGTGTATGTATGTACCATAGTTTTCTAAATAAATAAGTATACTAAATGTAATAAATTCAAGGAGCTATTTTCAGAATTGATGATAAAAAATTTAATTGAGCATCAAATCAGCATATTAGGCCAATTTCTGAAGGGTCATGTGACACTGAAGACTGGAGTAATGACTGATGAAAATTCAGCTTGACATTTACAGGAATAATTTGTATTTTAAATTTTATTACAATAGAAAACAGTTCATTTAAATCATAATAATATTTATACATATTGTGTGATTAATCAAATAAATCCATCTACAATGAGCATAAGATTAATAAAAAAAAAAAAACATTTAGAACAGTAGTGTAGCTTACTTCAAAACACTTTAATTTAGATTGCATGACCAAACTATGTAAAACACTAGAATTAAAAAAAGTACACACGCAAAATGCGCAACATTTGCTCTCTGCTGTTTTGTTTATCTAGTGCTAAAAAGCTTCCATCCTTTGATTTTTATAAAATCTTTAATATAAAGCCTGAGGTTTATTCTTACCAGAATCACTCGCATCATGACAAAATTATGATTTCTGAACTTCCCAGGAGGACTTGAAGGCAGCAACTCCTGATCCATGGTTGTCTCGCTCATAACGTTTTGTGGCCTTTGAGAGAAAAATATGATGATTTACCCGTCCCTGAGATTTGACTCTGTATCAAGTGTGTAGAGGAGCAGGTTGCGGTTGGGAAGTGAGTCATCTAAACACGTCTGTCCACTCCTGTGCTCTGTAAGACGTGACTGGCAGCATGTGGGTGTAGAAGAGCAGCAATGCTAGTTTCTCTCTGCTTCAGTGACAGCTTGCTAGGTCGACCTCTGTGTGCGTGATGAAGGGAATAATTTGAAGGCCACTTGGAGTTTATCGAAGCGATCTGACATCTGAAACCCTCTCTAACTCTGTGTTTGCTCTCTGATATGTGACGGCTGCTTCTTTTTCTCTCCCTGTCTTTTAATCTCTCCCCAAATCTTTGATCTGTGGACCTTGGAAAATACCATTTCCATTGTTTGTCCTACCATCCCGCATCTTATGATCCCGCTCATTCATTCCCACACTCACATTCCCGGCCATAAATATTTATCCCCATCCGTACGCCGCCCTGTTTTATGTTCCTCTCCTCTACATCTGAACACACCTGCACCTTTGTCAAAACCGTTTAAACCTCATTGCAATACTGGATTTCACTTTTCTGTCACCTCCATCCTCTCCGTCCCTCCGCCCTGGTGGTCTGTTTTTTCCCCGGTTCTGTCCAGCCTTCTACAGCGCGGCCCCTCTCACCTCGGCGGGCATCATTCCCATCATGCAGTCTTTGTGTCCGGATGGTCAGCGGGATGAGTTTGGCTTCCTGCAGTATAAAAACTCCACGTGAGTCCACCTACGCTCTGTTTCTCTTTTTTTTCTCTTTCGATGACTAAGATGGGCTCTAATGGATTCTGTTCTCATTATATGGTGTGAACAGCAGTTACCATCACCACCTGTAATAGTGATCTTACGAGCTGTTAGATTGTGTAATGATCTTGTCTTTGTGCTTAGATTTGATTTGATCGTTTGGTGGAAGTAGTGATAGATGCATAACCTGACCAGACATGCCGAGGTCATTATTAAGTAGCGAGATTGCCTCCTTGATCAGTTTTACTACAGTTCTTGCTAAGTTGTGCTGGTAAAGAGTATGGCTATTCTAATCCAGCAGCCAGATCGGCACAAAACTACTGTGGAAAAAAGGGTGCAGAAGATTTAAAATTTAATGTAGCAATTTGTAATTATAAAGAAACGGAAAGTAGAAAATCTGAAACAGTATTTCATTATAAAAGGTGCTCCAATAATTTTTGGTTTATTTACCACTTAGAAATATAACTGCTAGTATTAATTAGTGTTAATGCATCGTAAGGACCCAGTGTTTAGACACAGGTCCAAAAAGAAAATGATAGTACAGTGTATTAGTTACAAATAAATATATCTGATGTACAAAATAGAGGAGGTAACAGAGATAACATCAGGAGGGTGCAAGAGAGGAAAAAAATTCAATAACAGGTAATGTTTAGGCACATAAATTTATGTATAGGTATAATGCTTTTTACAAGAAGCATAAATAAAGAAATGCACTTTGCACTGTTTTTCATGAGTACTAAACGAAGGTACAGAAATCACCTCAGAAATGGCAGTCACTGGATCTGGAACCATATCTTATTGTATTGGTCGTAAATATCAGTCCAGTACTTGAAAAGGTTACAACATGCCCAAAATGAATATAGAAGTGTACCCAAGCCACCTTGCATTTATTGCATAAAAACTAAATGTCCTAATTATAGATTTTTTTTTATTGAAATACTGAATTAGTGCTGAAAAAATTATGTACAGTAAATATTTAGTGGTATTTTAAGTTAAAAATGTATTAAACTGAAATAATAAAAAAAGGTATGAAATGAATGACATATAAAGTAAAATTAAAATAGAAACTTAATATATAATATAGAATTTAAGGTTCTCCAAGGACCTGGTGGTACAGTATTATGCCAGCATCTAGATATGGTGATGATATGATTCTTTTTCTGGACTTGGGTTTTGCACTAGAATTAAACTAAAAATGTATTAATTTTGGTGTGAGAAACATAGGTCTGTGGGGGAAAATACTCTAAAATCCGGCTATAAATCTTATCTACAATCTAAATTCTCTAAACAGCATTGGCCAGTCTGGACCGCACTGGTCCTAAGCTTCTTTTTTTTTTTACATTTGTGGTTTTTCTTTCCTGTTTAATTTCTTTGACCTTTCTCCTGTTTTCTCAGTGTGACTCAGTTGTTAGAAAGGATCAGTGAAGTCGTGGAGCAGAATCACTTGTTTACGTCAGACAGACCCAGTCTGGGAGAGGAGCTGGAGTCACTGCAGCAGCACCTTGAAAGTCTGAGCTCAGCACAAGGCCCTCTAGAGAGCCACTACAACAACAGCCATGGTCAGAAAACACATGCATACATATATCAACCTTGAACATGATGTATCTAATTCCAATTTATTAACCAATGTCTCTGCTCCTGACCTTGGATGGTTCAGTTCAGCCGTACCAATACGCAAAAATGACTTAAGATAAAGCAGCCAGTGTGCCTCATTGTTTTTTTTTTTTCCTTGCTGAGGAGTATTGAACCTTCTTCTCCTCTATTCTACTGTATAGACTTGAATGTATTTTTCCTTCAGCCTGAGGTTTATTCGTTACACTTTTTGTTGAAAGGGCTTTTAAATTTGTTATAAATTATACATACATATTATATTAAAGACAAACAATCAAGCCCTGCTCATATTTAAAAAGTAACAAAAAAGTAATGTAACGCACTACTTTCCATAAAAAGTGTCATAATTAGTTACTTTTTTAGGGAGTAACGCAATATTGTAACGCATTACTTTCAAAAGTAACTTTCCCCAACACTGGTTATAATTCTGATCTGAAGCGCTACATATACGTCGACTGCGGCAAATAACATTTTCTTTGATGAAAACTTTGTGCATGTCTCCGATTCAGGTTTCACTGTGGGAAGTGTCCTCAGGAACCAGTCGATGTTTCAGCAATTCCTGAGCAGAAACCTTTCCCTGCCAAACGACACCGCCAGCCTGCTGCTATCCTCCCCCATCAACCTGAAAGAGGTCTGTCTTCTCACCTCAACTTCCTTTTTCCTCCAACCCAGGTCAGACAGCAGTGCTTTTGAAGTCCAAATCATGACTCAGCGTCATGCTCCTCTGAGCCTTCTTCCTCTTTCATCCTCTTTGGAGTCTCAGCTCGGGTTTGCAGCAGCATTAATGATTCTGCTCCATGACAACAGAGAGAGAGAAAGAGAGAGGACGTGCGATAGAATCTAATGCTTTAGGGCAGAGGAGCTCCAGCTTAACGTGCTTTAATGTGTTGGGTTAACGTGCTGTAGTTGATGTAAAAGTGTTGAGATATGCTCTTGTGAGTTTCCCAATGAAATCTTAATTTTCCTCAGGGAGTTTTGTTTCTTCTCTACTCTGGCTATTTAAAGTATGTGTCTGAGATAGGAGTTTCTAAATCTGTGCTTGTGCGTGTGTGTGTGTGTGTGTGTGTGTGTGTGTGTGTGTGTGTCTACTCTGTTTAGGTGTATAATCTCATCTTTGGGACGTATCCTAAAGTGGGATCAAAGGTAGGAGAGAAAGATGAAGGACAGCATGAGCCCCACAGTCCTGGAGAGAAGCTTGTACAGCTCGAGGTACAGAATGACAGAAACACACACATTTTCTTGCACCTGTGTATGAACACTGCTGTTCACAAGTTTTTTGGGGGTTTTTTTTCAAATGCGTATTTTATTTAGAAATTATGTTTAAAACATTGAAACTTCTACATTGTTACAAAAAATCCATTTCAAATAAATTATTTTCTTTTATGTTCATCAAAGAGTCATGAAAATAGAGAACAACTGTTTTCGACATTTATAATACTTTTTTTTTTTTTTCAAGCAGCACGTTTTTTAGAATAATTTCTGAAGAATCATATGATACTAAAGAGCTTTAGCATCACCGGAGTGATTAAAATGTATGAATTGTAGTATTTGTAATTATAAGATTTTGCAGTTTTTCTGTACTTGACACTTATAGAGTATTGTATTAATAAGTTAAAAAAACTATTTACAAAGGCGCATTCATGGAGCAATTCTTTTTTCTTTCGTGCTTTATCTTAGCAAAAATAAAATTATATTATTTTATTATATTCCATTTATTATATGCCATTTTTTATAACAGCAACTGCTAATGGAATAAATATAAAGATAAATTTGGTTTAAAAATAACTTACTGACTCTATATTTCTTAGGCTCCATTAAAATGCACAAGAAATGCAAACACTAAACTTGCAGTTATGCAAGTCTGCAATAATCAAATAATATAATAATTGTTCCACACTTTACAGACTTAATGCAGTGCTGCTGCAGTGCCTTTCTCATTCATATTTCATACTTGTTGAGCTGCTGTAAGCAACTTTTTTTGAATACAACACACATAATGTACCCACTACTTGACAGATATTACAGAGTTCTTAAAAATCACCTGTCTGTGGCCCAGCCCTAGGGACTGTAAACGGCAAAAAATAGGGAAGCAGGCAGCACCTTTTTTTTTTTTTCTTCAGCATTTGCTGTGTTTGCTGATTTGTTGGCATGCTTTTGGAGAGAGGCTTTGAGGTTAAGACATTAGATTGAAATGATATGAAATTGTTGCTTAATCGATGGAAATATTAGATATGGTAATGTGAATTTTATTCATTTTGATAGGCGTTTTAAAACTGATTGTACTTTGATTTGGATTCAGAGTAGATAGTTAGGTGTGATCTCACTATGCATCAGAGCTGTGTAGCGGACTTCTGAAATGAGAAGGAAAGTCTCTTCCCTACTAAGTTCCAGAGAAACTTCATGCCGCTGGGTCAGTTGAAATGATGTTTGCACATTATGTCACACAAGTCTTGTCAAGTTTAAGCATTTTAAAATAAAAAATAAGTAAATTTAGATTGTTTGTCACCCCCAAAATGGGGGCAAAACACCCCTGCTGTATTTATAGGTAGTAGTAGTTAGTCATTTGCTGTGAAGGGCTTTTCAATTAGGGAAGCATATGCTTATAACCCTGCAATTGTAAAACAATCTCGACATTTCAGTCTCCGTACTCATTCATGCTCAGAAGCAGTTACTTGGAGGCTGGCGTAGTTTGGAGGGGGGTCTGATTCAGAAGGCATTAAGAGACCCAACCAAAGCTGCTCACCGTCAAGCTCTGCTCAAAGTCCTGTCTCAGGCGCTCGGGATTGCTGGGGGTGGAGGAGGCCAAAAATTTGATCCTCAGGCATTGCGCGAGATGGAGGTTGGTGTTTTTTTTTAAGTGTTTTAAATGTTAAAAACATTTCTTTGCAATTTTGTTCTGCAGAAATCATACTCTTCAGTTTAACAACACCACCTCACAAAATGTGTTACATTTTTTCAAATTTTTTCAGGGGGTTCTGTTGACTGGTGCAGTGCTTGAAACCCTCACTTGTGGGGAAGGAGGGAACAGTGAGATCAGCAAAATCCTATTGGTCCCTGAGAAACAACAGGCAGTTTTACAGGCCTATCAAATGACTGTTTGTGGTGGAAGGGCAGAACAGAGGGCGGAGCTGTTTGGGAAATTGAGTGAAGAATTGAGAGATCAGATTGATACACAGAGAGTGTTTGATCAGGTACCTGAAAGAACAGCACACGGTACATGCACTTAATGTTCCAGAGGTTTGTTTTCATTAAAATACATGCATATACATAATAATATATGCATAATATATGAAATATTTTTTCCTCACAAAAATATTATGTTTATCAGTAACAGTCCCGTTTATCACATACCATATTGAACAATTAGGTGTTTTAATGATATATAAAAGCTAACTATGAAACTTGTTTTAGAAATATGAAGAAATCTGTCATCTAATACGGCCATTTCCATTACGTTATTGAATAAAAAAAGGGCAGATAGTGCTATTAAACACAATTAAACAATAAAAATTCTGTCTTCATTTACTCACCCTCGAGAAGTTCCAAACCTTAGTTCTTTATTCTGCCAAACACAAATAAATATATTTTTTGAAAAAAGGTTATAATCAGGTTTTGGGTCACCATTGACTTCCATAGTAGGAACAAATACTATGGGAGTCAATGGTGATCATAAACAGCCTGGTTACAAGCTTTTTTTAAGATATCTTCCTTTGTGTTTGGCAGAACAAAGAAATTCATACAGGTTTGGAATTACTCAAGGGTGAGTAAAATCCATTAATTTTTGAGTGAACTATTCCATTAAGATGTGCTGTGAAAACACTATTAGGAATTTCCATTACTTTCAGAGAAAAATGCTCATATAGTTAGTGGACAAATTAAACTACTAAAGTATAAAAAGAGTGTTTAAGAAAGTGGCCATTAGTTAAAGAAACACTGATACTGTATTACTAGGATTAAGTGTTACTCCTCTTTCTTTTCTCCGTATGTCACTCGCTCCTGTCCTCTTTCCCCAGTTACGTCTGGAGCAGTCCAACATATCCGGTCTTTTGGATCAATCCCATCTCGGCGCTTTACTGAAGAACCTGGCGGATGTAGAACGGCTCTTGAGGGATGTGGATTTGCTGTCAGGTCTGGCCAGACTGCTCCCTAAAGGGGCCTGCGCAGGCCACCAGCCTCCTCCTGTAGCCAACACCACCTCTTGGAGCTCTAACACAACAACATGGGGATCCAACACAACAGACAGCCCTGTGGAGGAAGGAGAGGGAGCAGCAGGAAATGAGGCAGAGGCTGACAACCCTAGATCACAGTTTTCTGCCTTTGTTCAGCTGTGGGCAGGTCTTCAGCCCATTCTTTGTGGGAATAACAGGTGTGTATAGTTACAGTGTGTTACTTTTCTGAATGTGAAATGGCTTTTTTTTTTTTTTTTTTTTTTTTTTTCAACCATCTTTATTGTTTTATCAGGATTATTGAGCCAGAAGCTCTGAAACAGGGCAATATGAGTTCCCTGGGCTTTACCAGCAAAGAACAAAGAAACTTGGGATTACTTGTCCATCTCATGACTACAAATCCAAAAATCCTCTACTCTCCCATTGGCTCAGAGGTGGACAAGGTCATACAAAAGGCAAGTCCAAACTCTAAGGTGCTTGAAGGCTGAAAATAAAAAACTAACAGTGAGCATTTATAATATAGAAACTAGGTTTGCAGTAAAAAAAAAAAACTACTCCCGAATCCAGATGACTTTCTTTTTCCTGATGGTCATTGTTTTGTTTCATTTCAGGTGTATCTGATTAATAGAGAATCACTTTAAAAAAATTCTCGCTCTCTTTTTAGGCCAATGAGACGTTTGCTTTTGTGGGGAACGTGACTCATTATGCCCGTGTGTGGCTCAACATCTCCGCTGAATTAAGGGCTTTTCTAGAAGAGGGTAAATTGCACAATCACCTGATGTGGCTCCAGCAGGTAACATTCTGTCTCTCATTCGCTTAGTTAAGAATTTTTAGTTAGAATAGCACTTTGTGTTGTTCATGTGCTTGATGTCTTTTGTTGCTTGTATGTTGTAGTTCATTGCAGACCTGAAGAAACACCATGAACTGTTGAACGTCTCAGACAGCGAGCTGATGAACAGTCTGCTGGAGGAGAACTTCACCCTGCCAAACACAACCACTCTACTGGAGCAGCTGCACACCATTGATAATGCTGCCTGTGGTTGGACAAACTTCATGTCAAAGGTTTGAAAAAGAATTCTATGTAACTTGTCAAATTTCTCTAAAGTCTGTTGTAAAATGAAAAAGCCTTGTGTAGTCCGTTTTGAGATAGAATTGGAATGCATTTATTTCATTTTTTATTTAATTGCATTGTTCGTTTTTATATAAAAAATATTTCTGGCTATTTTCAACACTTTTGTTTTATATCTAAAAACTAAATCTGTTCTGAATGCCTCAGGTCAGTGTGGATATCTTCAGAGGTTTCCCTGATGAAGAGAGCATTGTCAATTACACGCTGAACCAGGCCTACCAGGATAATGTCTCAGTCTTTGCAAGTGAGTGAAAAGTTTTCACTCCCAAAACACAAATTATTTTTGCATTGTGAAATAATATTCAAGACAATTAAGTTGTTTATTCTCTAAATTCTCATGGATAATGCAAAAAAAGCTTCTCATATATTCTAATTATCATGTGAAAAAGGAAAATGTTTAAAACTGTCAGTTATTTGTAAGTTGTGATAATATGTCATACTGGTATTTCAAAGTGAAAACTGTAATTTTTATACTTAGTTTAAAACTAATAGTTTAAAAACAATAATGGCACAACTCAAAACATGAATGAAAAGCTATAATTTAACTATTTCATGGCATTTGAAAATAATGAGTACAAATAAAGGGCTGCAAAATCACTTGTTTTAGCCATAGAGGGATTTCTCAAGGTTCACTCATTGTGCTCTTTTTAAAAGCCTTCTATCATGAAGTAGCCAGTTTGCTTTTTGAAGTTTTTTTTGTATTGTGATGTTTCCTTACCAAGAGCACCTTCAGGCATATCTTACAGAAGTTCTTTCTCTTTTATATATATATATATATATATATATATATATATATATATATATATATATATATATATATATATATATATATATATATATATATACATTTACATTTTTGCATTATGTATTATGAAAATGAGAATCATCATTGAAAAATATTCATGCATTTATTGTGGTGAGAATCTGGGAAGATAAAATTGTCCTGAAAATAATATCACAATGCAATGCCAGCTTAATTTTTTTATGCAAATGACGTTTTTTAATGTGATTTTGTAGTGTAATATGACTCAGCTATTTCTTAACAAGGTTTGAGACACTGACCCATGCATTCTTCTTTAAATTTATATTTTCATGATTCATTTAGCCCTTAGTCATACCTTGTTAAATGTAGCCAGTAGCCATATGCTTAATCTGTGCATTCTCTCTAGGTGTGATTTTCCAGGCCAATAAAGATGGATCTTTGCCACCCCATGTTATGTACAAGATTCGACAGAACTCCAGCTTCACAGAGAAAACAAATGAAATTCGCCGAGCTTATTGGCGCCCTGGCCCGAACACGGGTGGCAAATTTTACTTCCTTTATGGCTTTGTGTGGATCCAAGGTATGATAAAAAGACTTTCACATAGAATAACATTTTGTAGGGGATATCCAAAAGCAAATATTGTTTTGCAACTACTGTAAATTACTTTAGCTGTGAGTTCTTTAAAATTTTGATCTTATTGGCAGTGAAAGATCTAGCTTTCATCTAGAAAGTGGCAATCTAAACTCATGAGCGTAAGTTCTGCCATTTGTGCAAAATTCTTAACTTAACTGTCGACAAAGCAATAAATCGCTCGCTCTGAAACAACATTCACAGAGTACTGAATTGCCATGGAAAAAGCGGAATGAATTTGATGTTTTATTTAAAATGAAAGTTCTTCTGGTAAAGTGTGTTCCTGGTTATGTAAAGCTTGGTGCACCAGGCAGTAAAGTGCTGCTTTGGCATTTCTGGAAGCTGCACTTATTTAAGAGCTCAGAAAAGCCGAGTGGATCAAAGCTTTCCCTCAGAGTAAAGCTGCAGTGTGTAAATTCAGCTTCAGCATGTCTACTTGATGCTGTGTTGACATTTTCCATGTTTCTTCCTCCTAGATATGATTGAGCGGGCAATCATCAACACGTTTGTGGGCCATGATGTTGTTGAGCCTGGAAACTACGTGCAGATGTTTCCCTATCCGTGCTACACTAGAGACGAGTGAGCTTGGTCTATTGTTGTATATTTGTTGCTGTGTTTAAGACATGGTGAATCGCAGATGTTCATTTGCATTGAGTTAATGTGTGTTATACACTTTACTGAGTGGTATCTGATGATGTCAGAGCCAGAAAGAACACAGATGCTAATATTAAGAAAAAAAACATCCCTCACTCCAGGCAAAACCACGCAAGCTCCCCGCTCCGCTTCCACTCTGCATTAAATTTGCAGATGACACAGCATTAGTCAGTCTCCTTCAGGGGAAAGAGGACAATCATAGACTCATCTTAGGGCAGTTTACTTTGTGCTGTGATGCTTCTGATCTACTTAAAACTTTTAAGATGTGGGTATATTTTCGGAGGAAAAAAACTTAATGCGTGTTACTACTGTTAAAAGAGAGCCAATTTAGAAAGTCATAAAGTGTAAACGTCTTGGGTGTAATGGCCTTGTATTATTTGCACATTTAGAGACAATACAGTGGAGAAAAAAGCAGTTGAAGAGAATCCTAACCACTGCAAAGAAACTCCTAGTTTAGAAGCACCTACTTTACCAAGAATTGGATGCTACCTCCAAATTGTAGGTTTAGGTTGTCATTATTTAGCAGAAAAAATACTTGGTCACACTTTATATTAGGTGGCATTAACTACTATTACCTTTCATCAAAAAATAAGTACAGTGTACTTGTTGGGGTCATATTGTCTTGCAAAACACTTTTGCTGCTATTGAGGTGGGATACGGGTAAGGTTAGGTGGTCTGGGTAGGTGTAAGGGATGGGTCAACAGTTTGATTATAAATGTAATTGCAGAAATTACATTTCTTCAGAAAAGTTCAATTGGGTTTTCTTTTCATCTGTCCTCCATACAGTGCATATTAATGTAGTAAATAAAATGCGCAGCGCTTGTTACAGTGGTAACCAAGGAAACACTGTTTCGCTGCTGTATCATAAGCGCCACCTGCTGTCAGTGAGTGAATTTGTGTTCTCATTCAGCCTGGCTGCTGTTTTTGTTTTATTAAGATATGTTTTATGTTGCAAAATATCACAAAGGTAAAGTCATACCATTCTGTTTTTGTTATAAATTTTGAAATGATGCGATCTAATTTGCGATCTAAAAACTGCTCATGCTATATGTAGCATACATATGGATCATGAACATGTTTTGTTTCTTCAAGTGTTTTATTCATTCTGATTAATTAAGGCACAGTCAGGGAAAAACCATGATCTGTGAACGTCAAACCGTAAACCGCTAAAAAACCTGTCTAGTAACATTGTAAAGTGATCAGTATAATACATAAATGATGAATAAAATAATTGTTAATACTAGTGATGTACTGCATAAGAGCTTGCATTATATGGGCCAAGACTAGTTTTGTATCAGCTTGTGGAGGTGAGAATTTGTAACAGGTTTTTTCCATTTGCAGTTTCCTGTTTGTTATCGAGCACATGATGCCTCTGTGCATGGTCATATCCTGGGTCTACTCTGTGGCCATGATGATCCAGCACATTGTAGCAGAGAAGGAGCAAAGACTGAAAGAGGTGTGGGATTAGAATGAACTTTCTTAAAAAGCAAACTGGTGTCAAACTTTTAAGAGTTTAAGAGTGGTGCCATGGTTAATGTGGTGTTTTTCCACAGGTGATGAAGATGATGGGCTTGAATAATGCAGTGCACTGGGTGGCTTGGTTCATCACAGGTTTCGTGCAGCTTTCGATCTCAGTGACGGCTCTCACTGCCATACTGAAATACGGCAAAGTCCTCCTCCACAGTGATCCATTTATCATCTGGCTCTTCCTCACTATCTACGCCGTTGCCACCATCATGTTCTGGTACTGGAGCCATATTCTGATGTTTTGTTGCTGTTTCATTCTTTTCAGATTGCTTTTTCAATCAAGAAATGTTAGTCAAAAGTTGTTAATACTATGTAAAAGTTCTCTCCCATTTTCTTTTTGGGAAGTTTTCTTGTGTCGGTGTTGTACTCCAAAGCCAAACTGGCTTCAGCATGTGGAGGAATCATCTACTTCCTAAGTTACGTGCCGTACATGTATGTGGCCATAAGAGAAGAAGTGGCTCATGACAAAATCACTGCCTTTGAGAAGTGCATAGCGGTATGAAGAATTCCCCTGAATCCCTTTCATGTTTTATTTTGATAGTCTATTGATCTTCAGTAAATAAGTGGTTCTCTCTCTCTGCAGTCTTTAATGTCTACCACAGCGTTTGGTCTGGGATCTAAGTACTTTGCCCTGTATGAAGTTGCTGGGGTTGGAATCCAGTGGCGTACCATCAACCAGTCACCTGTAGAGGGGGATGACTTTAACCTTCTGCTTTCTATGGTTATGCTCACCATTGATGCCATTGTATATGGTGTACTGACCTGGTATATAGAGGCTGTGCATCCAGGTTAGCTGCAGTGATGTCATTTAATTTGCAGTGCAAACAATATCCACATTCTTTTGATTCAATATGAAACATAATGTATTTGCTTTTGGCTTCTATAATGTTCTCTT
This sequence comes from Puntigrus tetrazona, assembly GCF_018831695.1. Taxonomy (NCBI): domain Eukaryota; kingdom Metazoa; phylum Chordata; class Actinopteri; order Cypriniformes; family Cyprinidae; genus Puntigrus; species Puntigrus tetrazona. Next base: position 10,504,733 of record NC_056703.1, read on the forward strand.
CCAGGGATGTACGGACTGCCCCGGCCATGGTATTTTCCCTTGCAGAAATCCTATTGGTTAGGAAG